>NC_138115.1:53153565-53753565 GCF_964146895.1 Miniopterus schreibersii
TCGACGTGGACGTCCTGCGTCCTGCAGACCCATTTCGGGGGCCACCTTTTGGGGGAACCGCTGCCTCCCCCCGGCTGCCCTGGATTTACCACGGGCCCCGGGGCCACGGCCGCAGCCACGTGGAACATGCGTGGACGTGTGGCCGAGGTTGGGCCCATCGGGGTCTCTCTCCCGGGAATTCGGAGCCGGTGAACCTGCAGCCAGGGCCGGGGACTGGATGGAGTACAAGGCGTTGGCGACGGCTACGGTCACGGGAGAAAACAGAGCTCCGAGGAGGAAAGCCGGCAATGCGGCCCCACGCGGAGGTCTCCCTGCGCCTGTCTCGGAGACCGGCTGGTATTTTTATTAGCCTAACCAGCTTCAAAGGCTGTTACCGCTTTCAGCTAAAAGACTTTAACTGAGATACTTCTCAGGTAACTCAGGCCCCAGGGCGAGTCTCCTCCGTCGCCAGGGCTGCCCTCTACCTGGAGCACCTGTGCGTGGAAATTGGCAGAGACCCCTGGGCGAGTGCTTCAGAGTCAGCAAACCACCTCGCCAAACTTCACGTAAGCCCCTAGCGCGCACCAGGCGCCGATGTCTTGGGGGAAGGGGGCTGGTAGCCTGCCCCTGACCTGCCGGACGGGCGGGCGGGTGCCTTTCTCTCGCACTCTCAGGCGCAGCACAGGGGCCGCTGCAGGGACTGAGGTGAGGCACAGAGGCTGCGGGTCATGATTTTAACTGGGAGGTCCGGGCACATTCAGGCTCCGAGGAACGTGCCCCGAGCTTCCAGGCTGCAATGAGCCGAGCCATCTCCTCTCTGTCTCTCCGCACGTCTCCCCTCTATCTGTGTCTGTGCCCGGATTTCCCCTCTACAAGGACACCTGTCCCGCGGGGTTGGGGTCCACCCGAGTGACCTCCTGTAACGTGGTCACCTCAGGGAGGAGCCCGTTTCCAAGCGAGGTCACGTTCTGAGATACCGGGCTCAACACTTTAATATCTAAATCGGGGGGGGGCAAGGCCCCTGCAACGTAATGACCTGGAGGGACAGCACCCGGAGAGCGGCGACCGCTGGGGCAGAGGGAAGCAGAGGGCATGTCAGGGCCTGAGACGGGGCGTCCGCCTGCATTACTAAGGCCTGTCCTAAGCCACGTTTCCTCGTCTCTCCCTGCATTTAATTAGCTCTGAGCCGCTTTGTGCTTTCTCAACATCTAGGGCTTGACTGCATTAAACCGATGAACACAGTGCTGTTCATTAACCTGCGAGTCACCGGGTTCCTCCCTTTTCCAGTATTTCAACGGGACGGAGCCCAGGCCCTGGGTCCTAGTTAACTAGCCAGGAGACCGTGGGCAAACCAGTCAGCGGCTGGGGCCTCGGGGCTGAGCTCGCCGAGGGATCCCCCAGACCCTGCGTCGGGGATGGTCCTGATTATTGCGCGGATGCTGCCAGGCTAGCAGGGGAACCTCTCCTTTGTGAAGAGCTCAGCGCTGCTCAAGTGCATAATAAACTGGCCAAATTACATATAAAAATCACAGGTTGTACTGAGCAGTTAATTGATTCATCTAGAGACAAAAAGTTAAAATGAGATTCTCAATCTTCTGGGAGGAGACGCTGGCTGAGAGCAGGGCGGGCCTGGTGTGGGCTCCCAGGGCCCCGGGGCTGCTGGGGGGAAGAAGGGGGCTCGGCCGCGTGGGCTCGGGGCCGGCACACGCTGCTCCTCACTGTCTGCGTGGCCTCCAGCGTGGCCGGTGTGGCCCAGCGGTGGAGCATCGACCTGTGTCCAGGGGGTCGCGGTTTGATTCCCGGTCAGGGCACGTGCTCGGGTTGTGGGCTGGATCCCCAGCAGGTGCGTGCAGGAGGCAGCCAACCAATGACTCTCATCACTGATGTTCCTCCCTTTCTCTCTCTAAAAAAAACGAAACAAAAAACCCTAAAATTGAAATCTCTACTCCTGCGCCTTGACCCAGCAGCCCCAAAACTCCCATCTCTCCTATTTTCCCCGTAACACTTATTTCCTCGCCTGTGCTGTGTATGTTTTCTATCCCCTGTCCCCCTCCTCAAGGTAAGAGATTTATACTCGCTCGGCTCCTTAATATACTCTGTGTGCAGACTAGTGCCTGGGATTTATTAGCTTCTACGTCAGTATCGTTGAGGGAGGCGAGGGAGAACAGAGGGAAAGACGGAAGCAAGTCCAACTATTTTTGTCCAGAAATGAAAATAAAATAAAGTGCGGGAGGGACCGCGGGTGCCACACAGAAGGCGCAACACCTTGCAGGACACGGGCCCTGCCCCAGATGCCCATGGGGACGTGTGCTCCACGCCTGAAGGGTCTTGAAACTTGGTGCCATCCGAAGGCCCGTGAGTGTATTCGGTGCTCGCCCAATGGTCCTGATGCCTGGTCCTGTCAAAAAGGCCCCTGGATTCCAACAGCCCGTGGCGCTCACTCATGTGTTTGCTTTAGAAGATTTTTACGCTACAAAATACTCGCACGTTTAGTCGATGCCACGCTGTGTGGCGGCTGTGTCTCCTTGGTAGCCTGGCACAGGGGCTGGTTAGGTAGCTGGGCTTGAATCCGTCAGAAGAGCAGGATCTAAATAGCAAATGTGACGTGAGGGTGAGTCCATCTTCCGGGGCGGCCACCTCTACCTGCTGTCCACACCGCAGGCTCAGGAAGACTCCGGCGGCTCCGCACCCGCGCCCTGATTTGCATCTTTCTACGCTTTGAAAATGTCACCCCACTCGCAGGAACCGAGACCTTATCGCCGTCTATTTATATTAAAAACCTGTCTCAGTTCAGCAAAACCTGATCGTCCAAAACCCTAAAACCTTCCTTTCCAAACCGATGAACAGACGATTAAACAGACAAGAGGGAATCTGATGAGCAGTGACTTCCAGCCTTTGACTTAAGGGCTAATGTCTGTGTGCTCCATGCCTCTAAAAATTTCTTTAATCACATCAAAAGCACAAAAATACATCTTTAATTGCATATATACAGGTACTTATAGGATCGTAGTTATTTAAATCTAACTGAAAAACGTAACCGGAAATGGAACAAGTGAGGGAAACCCACCAGTCCAGCTAGAAAGGTTTCTGCAAGGCAGGCAGGCTGTTTCCCCTGGATCCCAGACACTGGGCCACGGGGGGCGGGGGGTGGTCTTTATAGATTTCCTGTCGCCCTACTAATTAAACCACCTGCCTCCCCTGGTGATTTGTTTCCCCGTGTTGGGTAACCTTGACCACCTCTCCCTTTGGTGCCATATTAAACCATAATTAACAAACTAAAAATTAGTGAGAACAAGGCGCAGTGGCAGGCGTAATAAAATCAGGCTATCGATTGTCGTTTAGCGACTGTTCTGTCTCAGGCCTGGGAGGGGTGACAAATCGCGGGCGGCGAAACCAGCAGCTTGCGGGATCCTGTCACTTAAACGGGAGGGTTACACAAGGCTCGTGTCTGCAGAAAATGACACTCCGGGAAATTACGGTCCCGGCTGCTCCAGGGGCAGAAACGACCCTCATCAATATGAGCAAACGTCCAGGGTCCCGGGAGCTCTCTCCTCCATCTCTCGCCCTTCCCCACTCAGCCTCCCGCTCTGGGAAAGGAGGGAGCCGAGCTCCCCGGATGCTTCCGGTGATGGAAGGGGCCGCCCGCCGCCCCTCGTCCGTTTTCTCGCCTGTGTCTGGGCCGAATGAAAAGACGGATGCCTGGCCGCGGAGGAATCATGCGGAGGCAGAGCCCTGTCCCGGGCCCCGATTAAATCTGGCTGCTTAGAGACTGCCGCCCTTATGAAACAGGCGGTGGGAGCCCTACCGGCCTGTGTTTAAACCCTGCAAGCGAAATATTAGTTTTGGGTCCACGGTGCATCCGTGGCCATGAGTGTCTCCAACAATCTTGTCGGGAGGACTCTGATTATGGGCAAGAAATTGCTCTGATCAATCCCCACGCAGTGAGGATCAACCAAAATGCTGAATGGAGAAAAGCCTTCCGCTGGCCCAGCCAGCCCGAGACGGAGGCGCCAAGAGCGAGCTGTTATTTATTCTGCAAGAGAACCGCAATTTATGTTCTAGATTTTTTCCCCATTGTTGGTATGAACCCTCCTGTTTCGGGATCATTTTTCCCCCTCCAGCTCCTATTATGCAGTCTCCACGGAGCAGGAGGCAATTTCGGTGGCCCTACCTTGGCTGTTATGGGTATTTTAGGAGCTTGTATTTTTCTTCAGAGAAGGAAAAGCTCTGAAATTCTCAACTGCGTTGCAGAACTGAGCTCAATTTGTTTCTCCCCTAAACCCGCAGGAGTGTGGCCAAAATCATTACCACCATCTCATAAATTTGTTGAGAAACTGAGAGAGCACGTGGGTCGTAGGAAGCTCTTCAAGGCAACAGGAGCGGTGAGAAAAGAGGGCTCTGACGCCTGGGCTCCAGGTGTGGTGATGGGGCGATCGGGTGGCCAGGGGTCCTCCGCGTCCACGTGTCCCCTATGATTTCACAGGGAACCGCAGGAGCTGGAAGGGCACAGGGTGCGGCCGGTGTGGTTGGGCCTCACCCCTTGAGCCAAAGGTTGTTGGTTCTGTTCCCGGGCAGGACACACGCCCAGGTTGCGGGGATCCTGCAGGAGGCAGCAGATTGATGTCGCGCTTTCATATCAGTGTTTCTCTCCCTTCCTCTCTAAAAATCAGTAAACTATTCTTTAATTTAAAAGAAAGAAATTGCACAGAGTGACAACCTTGGACTCTTTTTCTAGTTAGCGGTTAGTAATAGGCGAGCATTTTTTTAAAATTTATCTTTATTTTTGAAAGTATTACAGATGTCCCCTTTTTTACCACATTGACCCCCTTCCACTCCCACCCCCCTCTCAGGGTCAAAGGGTAGTTCCCTCCCCTTCTCCCCCCCCCTTCTGTTGAAGTAAGAAATGTCCAAACTTACAGAGAATTTTTTTAGTTTATTTGAGCCAAACTGACGACCGTTGCTGGGAAGGAAAATCTCAATGGGTTGAGAAAAGGCTCCGGAGAACGGCGGTTTTGCCCCTTATTTCACCCATTATAGTCAAAGGAGGAGTCCAAGGGGGTCACGCGAAGTCCCCGGGGATGGATTAGGGAGGCGGGAGAAGGCACCGCGGGGAAACCTCTCGGTCAGACACGTGGAGGCGGCGCCCAGGGAACGAGAGAACATGGGGCCCTGTGGTCCGTGTCCTGGGGGGAGGCTGTGCCCTGGGGCCTGGAAAAGGCAGTTACCCCGACACCCCAAAGGCCTGGTGTCCTGGATGTGAAAAGACAATAGACGGGCTCAGGGAAGGTAAAGACTGGCCTTTGCCGGGGGAGCTGCGGCCGGGGACAGGACTGTCGGCCACGACCCATTTTCAGTTAGAAAGTCTTAATTCCGGACCATCCTGTGGGCTCCTTTCACCTCTGAGTGTGTGAGGCCCCCACGCGGCCTCCCCTGGGCTCCTGGGGTTTCACACACTATTCCTCTCTCTCGTCCCCCCTCCCTCCCCGCTCAGGACTGATAAAGTGACCGGGTCTAGAGAATCCGCCTGCGCTCGAAGCTGCCGCGGCGACGTGGGCCCCGGGCATTCCCCTCCCGCGCCGTGAACACTGGTCGTAGCTCCGACCTCACGTGCACGTAGGAAGCTCACTTCCCTCATCCTGTCTCAGAAGAGGTTTTGTTTCGCGCAGCTGAGAAAACGTCCCGAGAAGGCTGCTCTAGTTTGGGGGCGGCCCTGAGAGGCCCTTGTTGTGAGGGTTGAATTTTAGCGGAAAGGAGCGAAGGAGACAGGCCGGGTCAGGCCGTGGGGCGGGAGCGTGGGGTGGAGCGGATGGAGTCCGGGGGACCGCGCGGGGCACCGCAGATGGTTCTGCGTTTAGTCACTGCACCCCGAGAAGTGGGGGACGCTGACGTGGACAGGAAGTCGGTCAGTGGGGAGCAGGGTGACTAGGACTCAGCGAGCCCCGGGCGGGGACGGGAAGGCCTTGCTAATTGAGTTCAGTGCGATGGTCTGTTCACAGTGTGGGGGCAGCAAGCGCCACCCCGCCCACCCGAAACGCAGACCGGCTTTCTGTCAACCCTTCCTCAATAATGTGGGAAAAGCAAGAGGGAATCTGCCCTCGGATACATGTAAAACTGGGCTGAGGTTTGGAGGCTTAGAAATGTACGAGATAACAAGGGGGGAAGGAAAAGGGCTCCCAGCTGCGGGCTCCTCGCGGGCGGATCGGAGATGAAAGGCGTCTTCAGCAGGAAGAGTGAAACCGCAAATCAAGTTCACGTGTCAGAAACTTTGCTGAGTGCAGTGGAGACTCTGCCTTCAAAGGCCTGAGGCAGATCAGAGAGGTCGTCTGCCTGGCCCGAGGTCACACAGCCTGCAAAGGGGCAGGGGAAATGCACCTGCTGAGCCTGGGCCGGTGCTTCCCTGTTTGCACTTCACTCCGGGCCCCGCGGGCAATCACCTCCCGAGGTCTCCTGAGGCTACACAGGTCAGCGCCCAGCAGAGTAATGACCCATCAGACTAAGGCCGCAGCCTCCTGACTGATGCCACCCCTCAAGCGTCCCGTCTCCTTGATTCCACCCCCACAGGCCCACTGTTCTCACACACACTCTCACACACTCACACAGGACGGTGGAGGCCACGTCCACCCATCAGTTCGGTCTCCACGTGGCCTCGGAGCCTCGGGCTCTCATCATGAACACACATGTTCCAAGATGGGCCGGATCTATACTGACCCCTAATGAATCCGCTGCTTTCAGAAACTCCTCCATAATTAAACTGGGCGAGACACACACCAGGCTCAGCCTGCAGAGTCCTCCAAACAACTGAGCAGGAAAATTGATGATTAAAACACAAAGCACCTGCCACTTGTTCCCGGAACAGGGATTAGGAGCCTGAGGAGGGAGCTGGGGCGCCTGAGTGGAGACAGGACGCACGTGGACGCGGGTGGAGCCGCCCCGTGGACCGTAAGCGGAAACGTTGCAGCGTCTCAGCAACATGAATTTCCATGTCCATGCTTGCCGAAGGATCACCGCGTCCTGCCCCCTCTCGGGAAGGAAGCCCTAGAAGGGGGATACGCCCTCCCGCACGGGGCCGTTGTCCCCGGAAAGACACTGGACCCCGAGCGGGGTTCTCAAGAGCAACCAGGGGGCACAGTTGCCCTGCCCGAGCCTCCCGTCCTCTTAGTTTGTGAGTCGCTGCCTCGGCGACATCGGGGGCCTGGCTCCAGAGGTCATCGCGGGGCCTGTGGTCACCGGGGCAGGCGGCAGCCGAGGGCGCCGAGGACAGGAGAGCCCCTGGACGCATTGCCACGCCGGGAGGAGCCCCTCGCTCCCCCTCGAGCGGAGACACGTGTGTTCATGTGGATCCCACACAGGGCGGCCCCACAGCCCGCTGCAGACGCGGAGGGGCAACCGCGGAGGACAGCGGGGACGTTTCACTTGCACTCAGTGGACACGACCGAGCAGCTCAGGGGCCCCACACAGGAGATTTCCTCCCAGAGGGCTGGTGGTCTGCGCCCAGCCGTGCCAGGCCCACGCTGTCTGCAAGCAGGCAGCCGCCGCGGGGAAGACTCGAACCCGCCCTGAAACGCAACTGTGTTCTCTTTCAGTCAAGCCGGTCCCTCGCCAGACTCCGCGAACCCGTGACCCAGTGTGCCCGTGTACCGTACCTGAAGCAAACTCGCTTTCCTGCCGAACCGGTCACATCCCCTCCTCTCGCGACTCCGGCGGTGTTTTGCGCATTTACCGCCTGTGCATTTACTTGTCTTACGGCCAGCCTCTCACTCCCTGGACTGCAGCCTCCCTGCGGGGGAATCCGCCTCCGCTCCGGCCCGTCGCTGTCTTCCCGGAACCGGCCGCTGCAGGGAAAGAGTCGGCCGGCCCCCGTGGACTCGGCCGATCGGTATCGCAATCAGAATAAAGGGCGCAGAGCTTGACTTTTCAATTCTTTCTCAGAGGACAGAGCAGTGGGAGTGACTGGGCAGGCCAGCAGCGGGTCTGAAGCTGGAGGGGAATAAAGGACCATCTGTAAACTCCCCACCAGAGAAAAACGACCCCCGACAGGGAGCCGGGGGCCCCGCGGCGCAGCTTCCGACCAGCGATCACCCGCCTGCTTTCTCCGCGGCGCGGGCTGCACATCACCCTGACGCGCAGCCTCCACGGGCCTTTGAAATATGCACCGAGCTCCAGGCTCCTCAGCGCAGCAAACCCCGAATTTATGCCACGTCAGTCCCCGCTGTTTCCCTCATAACTTACCTCTCGGGCAGGAGATAAGCAAGTGCCGTGTGTCCCCTCAGCCCACGGCCGGGGCCTCGGGGAGTGGGTGTCATTTATCTCGTTTCCCTGCAGCTCTCGCCGCACATCCTGGTCTCACACCAGTTTGCCCCTGGCGACTTGGTACAAAGCAATACGCTCTCATTGCCTCTTTCTTTGGGACTGGACGCTCACTGGTGATGGGATTTCTCTGGGGGGCGGTGGCGTGATGAGGGGTGTATGTGTGTGCAGGTCGGGGGGTCTGGGAATGGGGACCTGGGTGCGGAGAGAGCTGTTGACTTGGTCTTACGGGCACTCGATGCGCATTTCTAACTCCAGCCCGGGAACCCCAGTCACGGGGCCTGGGGCGCGACGCGGAGCAGGGAGCGGAGAGCTGTGGGCGCCCATCTGACAGCCTAGCGGTCGATTCATCACCGACACGCTCCACCCGCAAGCCCGGCCTGCCCGTCGGGCGGCCAAGCCCCGTCCTGCTCTCTCGTCTCTGTCTCCCCTGCTCGCGGCCCCTTGTCTTCATCAACGTCGCTCCTCGCGCTGCCCAGGCTGGTGCCCCCCGCCCGCCTCGTCTCCTAGCCCGTCTCCTCGCTTCCTTACCTGCAGCCCAGCCGCTGCCCTTCGCCTGGGGCGCTGACGTTTCCAGAACATGAGGCGTCTCCTGCCCCTTCCCCGGGGAAAGGGTCCCGGCGCCTTCCTGTCTTACCCAGACTCAAACCCGAATCCCCAGGACGCAGTTGATGGGCTGCCCTCTGCTTGCCTTCCCACCCGGCCTCCCTGCCCCGTTCCTGTCCCCCAGATGCACCGTCCGGCCTCCAGCCTTTGCACGTCTAGACCCTCCAGCCTGCAGAGCTCTCCCCACTACCTGCCGTCGGCTGAACCCCACAGTCCACCACGGGAGAGTGTCACCCCCCCGAACGTCACCCTCCGTCCTGGTGCCTTCCCTTCCAGCTGAGGCGACCCTCTGCGAGCACCGCTCTGGCTCCTTTGCTTGAGGAAATCGCACGGGAGCCTCGGTCACTGGGGTCATTACGACGTCCTTCCAACTCCTCGGTCCTGAAGGGGCCGGTCACTCACAGGAGCGTGTGCGGCCGGAGAACGGGCACCGGGGGGCTGACCGAACGATGGCCGCCTGTTACGGCTTGAAGGGCATCTTCAGAGGTTTTCTTTAAATAAAAAAGGGGGCATTTAACTGCTTCACCTGAGGATAGTGGAGTGTGGCGACGGGCGCGAGGTCTAAGACGTTTCACTTGGAGACAAACAGCAGGACATCTGAATTTCAGGGGGGCTTTCTCCTGTGTCGGAGGAAGACTCTCCTCTGCCCTCCAGGCTCTTTCCGCTGGTCTAACAATCAAATCTCCACGAGACCACTTAACGAGAGAAGACAACCAAGTTCAATTACATACATACGTGTGGGACTCGGCACACACGAGGCAGTCGGAGGCCCGGCCCCACGAGCGGTTCAAAGACAGAAGGGAGCATGCGGGACAGACAACTCTCTGAGCTGAGGGCCGCCTTGGGGCTTCCGGGGGAGGAGGGAACCCCTGCGCCCCTCGCACGTCGACCTCATAAAGAAGTGTCGGCACCAGAGAGGCTTGCAGTCATTTTACACTTCTAAGGCCGATCTTAGCGTTGTTCATATTTAAGGAGTTTTTTTGCTCCTTTAGAAAATAGCGAACTTCTATATAGTTGTCACGAACTCTCTGGCTAGCAGTAGATTCAGGAGGCTGGCTTGAATGTTACGAAGAAACCCTTGAATGTTACGAAGAAACCCTTGAATGTTACGAAGAAATCCTTGAATGTTACGAAGAGATCCTGTGAATGTTACAAAGAGATCCTGTGAATGTTACGAAGAAATCCTTGAATGTTACAAAGAAATCCTTGAATGTTACGAAGAAACCCTTGAATGTTATGAAGGAACCCTTGAATGTTACAAAGAAATCCTTGAATGTTACGAAGAGATCCTGTGAATGTTACAAAGAGATCCTGTGAATGTTACGAAGAGATCCTGTGAATGTTACGAAGAAATCCTTGAATGTTACAAAGAGATCCTGTGAATGTTACGAAGAGATCCTGTGAATGTTACGAAGAAACCCTTGAATGTTACAAAGAAACCCTTGAATGTTACGAAGAGATCCTGTGGATGTTCTCGCCTGCTCCTGAGTAGCCCTTAATGAAAAGTGACTGATTAAATCACGATGGCTGTTGGCCCTTCATTGTTGACCTTTCAGATCATGAAGCGGCCCCTCGCTCCCGTTGACTGAACAGCATCCCCCATTACCGAACATTCTCACGTACAGACCGGCCTACAGTAAAGCCTGTCCTACATCTCGTGATTTCACGCAGATGCGACAGCAAACAACGGACAGCCCCCTGCAGCCGGTCCCCTGCACCGCCCAGCGCCAGGCCCCGCTCAGCAGCGCATCCGCCTACGGTCAGGCCCGGAAAGAACCCGTCGGCTGCCGGGACTGCGCGCTCGGGGCGGAGACCTTGATATTCGACTGTGCAGCATTGATTGTCTCAAACTTACGGAGACAATGATTGGCTGTCATTAAACAGAACACTTTTCTCATGGAATCAGGGTCTTTCCCTTTACTTCTCTCCCCCTGTGCGCCCCCTCCCTTCCTCCCCTCCCTCCCCGCACCCCTCTTCTTCCCTCCTGGCCCCTGGGGGTGCTGTGCACCTGTGGGTGCAGGGGGGCAGCGGGCAGGGGCGTCGACCCTGCAGAGGGGCAGGGAGGGGTCTGGGCCCCGCTGGCCTGGCCGGGCAGGTGGGCGCCGCGGGCGGGAAGGAGGCCTGGAGACGACCGTATGGCGGGCGGGGGACACACTCCCACAGAAATGGGAGGAGGGCTCCACTCCTCTCAGCGAAACCACCACCAAAAAGGGGAATTGGAAGCAGGGTCCCAGCTAGGGAGCCGCACCCTGTCCCTAAACGTTGGCGTGTGGCTGCGCAGCTGAGCTCTAACACTGGTGTTCGCCGTCACGTGACTACGGGGTCCCTGCCTTTCCTGCATCGTATCATCGTCGCCGTCTCATCATTTTAACGGTCGTCGTAAGAACGTAAGGAAACGCTAGCTGTGTAGCACGTTGGTCCCACAAATGGAAACGTTGAAAGAACCACTTCGGGCATTTTTTTCTTCCTGTGGATGAAGCCAGATTCCAACTCAGACAGTCTTGGGTAGTGGATATAAAACAAGCCAGCATTTTGTGGAAAATAAAGTAAGTAGTTAAAAAGCCTCCCGACATTTATTCTGACCATTAGTCATCTTGGGCATATTTTTTAGAAATTCCTCCATTTCAGCTCTGACTTTGATCTTGCCCAGAACTTTGGGCAAATAGCTCTGGTTCCTCGGGATGCCTTGTTCTCATGTCAAACGCAAAGATGAAAATAACAGGCCTCTGGATCTGAGCGTTCCGTGAAGGGCGCTCGGGCTCCAAGTTCACGGCAGCTGATCATGGATCGAACTGTACACTGTGCAGGAGAACAAACTGGGAATGACGTCAGGAAGTTAAGTCAGTTGCCCGGTGAAGCCGACCAGGGCGGCTGGTCCTGTAGTTCCCAGGGTCCCATGCGCTGTTTTATCGGCTAAGTGTCTCCTGTCCGCAGAATGGGGTGAAGGGGGCACTGGAGTGACATGTGCAAAGGAAAGAGAAAGATCTGCTGCCGAGGGTGCTGGGTTCACTCCTGGGCACGTCATTTCAGTTTCCTACGTGTCACCTGGACAGTGGAGGGCGCGTCCAGGCAGGAGTGGCTGGGGTGACAGCCAGGCACTAAAACACCGAACAGGAAAGCGGATTGAATACATGAAGGTCGTTACCCCTGAAACGAGGGGTCCAAGTCCGAGTGAGACTTGTTTCTGCTTCTCAAGTGTCTGAAGAAACGTCAGGTCAAGAGCGAGTTACACTTTCACACACGACGAAGTCTCTTCATTTATTCCACGAATGTTTAGTGAGTAGCTATTGACAGTAAAGGAGGTGCCATGGCAGGTACTGAGCATAAACAAGTATGGCATCGCCCTTCGTAGAAACTTCAGCCCAGAGATAAATGTCAATAAGTCCTAGAAATAAATGTAAAATTTGAGACATGGTAAGTGGTTAGTGGAGGGGAACCCATCTAATTAGAGAGCTCAGGGGGTGTCTCCCAGGAACCCGCTGACCTGACATCTGAAACGCGAGTGAATGAGGAGCTGAGTGAAGAAATGATTCTGCGCCTGTGTGTACGAGTGTGTCCCGAGGGTGTGCTGACGGGAAGGGCGTGTTACGTAGGAGGAACAGCATGTGCTAAGGCTTTATAACAGGGTCTTATTGAGAAGCCAAACGGGCTGTTGGGCACATGGTTGAAGAGAGTGTGGGGTGAGCAAAGGTTATAAAAAGGGAGTGAAACCTTTAGGACCATAGGTCATATTAACGGTGGTCAGGATCCACTGATGTGCTCAGTATAGGACGGGGCTGGTGGCTCACTCCACAGTTACGCAGATTAACGCAGTGCGAGAATCCCCGTAAGCGCACGAAAGGGGCCGTAGAGGAACCGACAGGAAGCCTCCCTTCCAGGCCGAGGGCCATGAGCACTCGTCCTGAGTGGCGGTGGCTGTGGAGGGGGAGAGAAGTGGGCATTCAGGTGGGATATTTAGGAAAGACTATCGGCAGAATTCTTTGTTGACCTGCACAGCGAGAGAGGGGGCGGGGGACCCCAAGAATGACCCCCGGGTCTGGGACTGTGCAAGGAGTGGATGGCGGTGTTTTTATCTTTGGGCGGTAATTGCATGGGAGGAGCCAGGTTGGAGGAAATATGGATCGAGATTCCCGTGGAATCGAGTGGGGCCGAGTCCGTGGCCTGTTCACAGTTTCCCGACGGCCGAGAGCTCACCCACACGGTCTCTAGAGAGTGGAGTCTCGGCTCCTAGGCGCAAAAGCCGGGGCGGCTGGGAGGTCGAGGGAGAGGGGGCAGAGGAGACAGAGCTCTGGGGGCAGCCTGGCTCTTCCCAGCCCTGACCTCGCTCTGAACCAAAGCTGAGGCGGGTACCAGGAGCCTCGGCAACTACCCAGCAGGAGTCCAGCGTGAGGCTCCGCGAGGCCGGCAGTCGAGGTCGAAAGTGCCGCTGAGCCAACAAGCGCGTCTGTGTTTCCCCCGCCTGGCGCTCGGCCCGGGGGCCTGCTGGGGTCGCCAGCTCTTAATAAAAAGAGGGCAACCTCTTCCCCACACTAACCGCGAAATAAATAAGACGCCAGCAAAGAAACGCAGAGAACAAAGGAGTCAGGAAACAGCTGAGGATGGAGAAAACGGAGTCAATACACGCTATCGATCCGGGTGCCCGAGGAAGGCGAACGCTCGGTCCTGACGAGATACAGAGGCGTAACTGGAGGGGCTGTTTAACGTTTGCGCAGCCCTCACGAAGGTGCTCACTGCGGCTAACATCCATGGGGGGCCCCCACCTGCCTGGGCCGCTGAGCAAAACAGCCCCCAGTTCCCGTTGACCGCGGGGCCTTTACACACCATTTTATTCAGAGTGGAAATCGCGGGCCACAGGTGAAAGGCTATTGCTGGTACACGCTTCTACTTTTAATATCTTCAGGGTTTTAAAAATGTTGTTATTGATTTCAGAGAGCGGAAGGGAGAGGGAAGCACCAGCGACGAGAGAGGGTCACCGATCGGCCGCCCCCTGCAGGCCCCCTGCTGGGGGTCGAGCCCACAGTCGGGAGTCGAACGGGCGACCTCCTGGTTCATAGGTCGATGCTCAACCGCTGAGCCACACCTGCCGGGCTCTTCAGGTTTTTAAAAAGTTGGTATTTGGGAGTATAGCGCACCCTGGGCTATAGCCCGTCACCCCAAATATCTTGGGTTTATGACAGAAAGCCATTGCTGTGACATTTATCATTCCTCAGGCTCAGCCTTCTCTGGTTCTGCCTCAGAAACAGTCAGCAACTTCAAGCTTCTAAAGTGATTATTTCTTTTGTGGCCTATGGGCTGTTAAATCATGCAAATAATTAATGGATGTAATTAAACCCATAAAGCAACACTCGCAAAATTCAGTGCTGTGAAAATTAGCTGGAGTTTTACAGCAAATAGGCAATTAATGCAACAGAAAGGAGTCAAGAGGCCCATGTGGAGGGGCCCGCTTGCCGCGGGATACCCCACAGCAGGGGCGGGTGTGAACGGCCCTTTCCCGTGGACATGGGAACAAAACAAGTCAACATTTATGATACTAATCGGTGTACTTAACACCGAGCCAAATAACAGCCCGTTTTTTGTGGGTTCTGTTTTGTTTTTTCGACACCTCTTCAGCCGAGAAGGGAGACAGACCCGCCGTGGAAGTCGCTGTGTGAGGACCCGGCGCGGGCGAGTTTGTTTAAACCCTGCGCCCCAGGGGATCATCTCACCGCCCCCCCTCCCCGAGACTCCCCCGGCCCCCGTCCTGCGAGCTCGGCCCCCACCCGCCACGTCCTGTCGCGTCTCCTCCCCACCTAAGGGCAGCCGCCCTGCGGCAGTGACTGGGCTTCTCACTGTCCAACAGACCCGTCTCGGGGAGAGCGGACTCTTGTCGCGTTTCTGCTGTTCCCTGGAAGCACGACCGGCTCTCTGTATGGATCAGACAATATTTGGGAAAACGACACTCGCTCTGGACCAGGACCTGCACAAAGTGCTCCATACGCATTTTTCCTATAATTCATGAGTGCTTGGTGTAGAATAAACTGTCAGTAAAACAGCATTAAAATCAAACAGCCGTCCAGTGCGAAGGTTTGATAAATTCCACCTCACGCGGCTGGTTGAAATCGTTCCGGGGACTAGCTTATCAGGAACTGGCTATTTGGCCAGGTTTCCTGCGTTTTCACTGAGCCGATGAAACCCATCATCGGGAATGGAATAGAGAACAAATGTGTCTGAGGCGCGCGGGCGCCCTGCGTCTCCGAGATTGGGCAGGTGCGCCGTCAACGTTGCGGGGAAGAGAAAACGCCGCGCCGTGCGTGGTTTATGCCCGCGTTGGGCTGTCCGGTTGCTGGGCCCCGAGAGAGGAAACGTGCCCAGCTCACACCTGCGCCCGCTGCGTGCGTCGGGGACAGAGCTTGGCATGGACGCTTATTGCTGGACACGAACGTCAGGCAACGTGTCCACGAAGAAGGGACAGGACGCCTGCGGGAGCAGCGGCTCAGTAGGGAGATTCTGTGAGTGGCACCGCGGGTGCTGTGACTAACTTACGTCCATCCCCCCCCCCGTGTCAGAGCCCAGCCGCCCCTGCCATGTGCCTACTCGGAGCCGCCCGGTCCCTGGCACGTGTGGTGCCCACCCAGGCGACTGGCACGGAGGGGCTGCTACCCGCCTTACCACACGGCTGAGGAAGTCGGGGCGCAGAGAAGGTGAGCGGCTGGCTGAGGTCCCGCGCCAGGAAGCGCCAGGGCCGGACTGGAAGGCAGGAGGGTGCAACTCCAGGCCCACCCACCAACCACCTGCGGTGCTTCCAGGCATCAGGTAGGTGAAGGGGCCGATTCAAAGAAACCGGCCCCCTGGAGGGACCCCGGGGAGCGAGCGCGGCCCAGGGAGGCAGGCGAGACCCGGACGGCGGGACCTGTGTTCCCGACAACACCTCCTATGTTCCCAAGACCACGGGAGCCATTGAACACCCGGGTGTCGGCGAGGGGGGCGGGTGGGGCGACGGGTGGGACCTGGGCTCTGAATGGCCCCTCTGGCTACCGTATATTCGTTAAAAATACTGAAAGGCTTGATTTGACCGGGAAATAAAGACCATCATTTGGAATCTTTTTGACATTTCTCTTTTCCACAAGTTCGCTCACTGCCGGGCCCATCGCTAGAGCCCTGGAACCGCGTTAATAAGACGGGGGGTCAGCTTCCCCCAGAGGTGACACACCTGCGCGTCCCTTAGGCCTCTCAGGTGAAGGCACGATGTGTGTGATGTTCCCGCGGCTGCCAAAGCAAATTCCCACAAAGTCTGCGGCTTAAAACATCAGAAATGTTTCACCTTAGAGGTCAGGGGGTCCCAGGCCCAGGTAACACAGGGCTGGGTGGTTCCGTTACCCACGTACAGGCAGGTCCCCATTTCATCGTGGCTGCTGGTCACCCACCTGGGTCCTTGTCACCCCCTAGAAGCCGTATGTCCAGGCTATTGACCCCCTTCAAAGCCAGCCAGGTGGGTCCCCGGACCCCCTGAGGCTTCTCTCCCGCCTGCACACCCGACTGGCTCTTCCGTTTTAAGGGCTCGTGTGATTACCTTGCGCTCATCAAATAATCTAAATCAATCCCCTTAAATTAAGATCGTTGGTCACTAATCGTAATCCATCTGCGGGATCTCTCCCCAGCCCCGCAAGGAGGGGTGTTGGGCTGAGCAGAGGCCGGCGGCCGGGGGAGGCCTTCAGGATCCCACCCGCCGGGACGGCCTCCGATTTCTAAGCACAGTCACTGAGAATTAACTGCATAGCACGGGGATGTTCTGGAACTGATTTTTGTCTTAATTTCAGTCACTGTCAATATGTATTGTTCTTGTATTTCCTTTAGTCATAAGACAAGAGTCATAAAACCACATCTCCTGAGAGAATCGTAATTTCCGAGGCGAGGGGTGGATACATCATTCCGTTTCCAGCCGGTGTGCGGGCGCAGAGATGGAAAGTCCAGAAATAAATTTCTTAATATGATAAATTAAGATATTCCACTCGTTCCAATTATCTTTCCGGCAACTCATCACTCCTCCGGGATTTCTTTTTGCTATTTCAGACACAAACGACATATTTTATTCAGTCGGGCCAACACTAATAATTTCATAGCAAAATATGATCAAAACCGAGTGCAGTTTAGAAGACAGATGATGGGACTTGGAAGGAGATACACATTCTAATTTCACTTTATTGAACCACCGATGGAGACGCCCCTAGGACAGGGCGCGTCTCTACGGCGAGTTATAATCAGTGTTAATCTGTGATGAGTCTTCATGCCTCACCTCCGTCAGTCTTTGCCAAGCGGTCAGGTGTCCTGGGGTCGCTCTAAGGCAGCTGCCCAATAACACCCCTGGCTGGCGAGAGGTTAGCGTGACTCCCTTAGGAAGGAGCCCATCTGAAGGGACCTAAGGGACTTGAGAAAACATTGCTCTAAAATACGATAAAAACCCCTGGCAGGTGTGCTCAGTGGTCAGAGTGCCAGCCCTTGTACCAAAGGGTCAGGGGTTCGACTCCTGGTCAAGGGCATGTACCTGGGTTGCAGGCTCGATCCCTGGCCTTGGTCAGGGTGCGTGCGGGAGGCAAGCGATCGATGCGTCTGTCTCACGTCCGTGTTTCCCTCCCTCCCTCTCTCCCTTCTCCTCTCTCTAAATATCAATGGGAAAAATATCCTCAGGTGAAGATTAACTAACTGACTAAATAAATAAAACGTGATAAATATGGGCAAAAACTAGTGACACTTAATTCTACACACAGGTAAAGGAATAAATTAACTGTAATGCAGTGGATTCCAAATCGATGCCACTCTCCCTCCAGGAAAAAACATAATCGGGTGAGACCCAGCAGCTGAACGCTCTTTCCAGGTTCAAAGAGCTCTGGAGAGTAAGCGGGCACCCCAACCCCAGGGAGGGAACGAGGGTTCCCTTTTCTAACACACAGACGTAAATCTGGGAGCCAGTGTGAACAACTATCGCTGTGCCCCCCAAACCGCACGGTGACTTGTGTTCACGGGGTCGACGACCCCTGCTCCCCGTAGGGTGGAGACGCCCGCCCCGCACGTGGTCCTTGCAGAAAGTACAGCCGGTGGGTGGAGCGGGAGACCCCTCGAGGGGAGCGAGGGCCAGTGGTCGGAGGAGAGTGAGAAGAAAGGGGCCCCTGGCCCCGCGAGGAGCAGCCCCCGGGCTCCCGGACGCTCACCCGAGATCGGGGGTGTCCCCCACGCAAGCCGCCGGTCAGACAGTTTGATGGTGTCATTGAGCACAGGCTCTCCAGAGAAAACTGCTTTGGTTCGAGTCCACGCGTCGCCAATTACCAGGAATTTATCTCAGGCTGTAAATACGGGGAATGAAGCTCTGGTCTGCGGAGCGCCGAGGGGGACTGAATTAGGCAGCGTCCACGGTCCACGAGGTGTTCAATTGCGCTGGGCGCTCGGCCACGTCAGCTGCTTGTGCTGAGAGGGCCTGGCGGCCCTGGGACCGCAGCGGCCAGGGCTGCGTCCGGCCGGTCGTCCTGGGCGGAGGCCAGGGTCTCGGGGTCTGCAGGTGCGTCCGGGACGGTGGAGGGGACATGGCTCCCTGAGGCTGCATCTTCAACGGGAGGCCCCCCTCCTGCTGGCGGACGCAGGGGTTCCAGGCCGTTTCTTTCACCCGCGTTACTTACAGAAATTTGAAGGTGGGTTTAGCAATATTCCTGCCCGACCCCTTCATTTTACAACCGAGACGTCCAAGGCTCCAGGGAGCTTCCCGAGCTCTGGGGGCGAGCCGTCTGCGCGCTTCGCCTCCCCGGGGCAGGGGGAGCGTTGTCTCCCCTCGGCAGGGAGGTGACAGCGGGTCACCCAGATGTTTCCTTTTGTCCCACTTCCCTTGGCTTTAGAATTGCTGCCGGGACGCGGCGGCCACTGCTGCGCGCACGACGCTTCTGCAGCTTCAACGGTGGGGGCGAGAAAAACAAATAGACTCACTTGTTCCAAAGGAAAAAGGCCGAATTTACAGAGAAAATAATTTGAGAGGTTACACTCTACAGAGAAAGATTCCAAAACCCATTACAACCGATAAAGAGGAGCAGCGTGCTACAAACATCTAAGGCCGAGAAACGTCCGTTGGAGAATGAAAACGTGATCGCCCACGGTAACAGCAAGGCTTTCAAACTGAATAATCTGGGAAGGTGGAATAATCGTCATAAACTACGACGAAAGCAAAAAAATACAGAAAAAGACCAGCTCAGACGCTTCAGTGTCTCAGGAGAACGAAAGACACAAGAGAACGTGACTTAAGAAAGAAAAGGTGATTTTGCCGCGAGGAAGACAGGCAGGAACCTCCGGAACCACACGCAGGGCATCCAGATGCAGGGCTTGAGGAGAAAGCAGACCCGTCGTCCCGAAGTTCCAGGCCGCTGAAGATAAAAGAGCCTCGCGGAGGCTTCCTGGGGAGAGGCCGGAGCATGGCCTCCGGGGAGGGGAGCCCCGGGGCCCTCAGGTGTCTGGATGCGGACGCCGGCCCGGCAACCGAATTTGGGAGGGTGGGGTGAAGGGCGGACGGACGGACGGGGGAAAGAGCTTCTCAAATGTCCGTAGAAATAAAATAATCTCCCGTTTGCCTTCCTTTTATGCAGGTAGCCCCATAAAAACTAAATCAGAAACGGGAGGCGTGGCTTCCGGGGAGCCCGGGGCCGCGGTGACCTCGCTGTTATTTTATTTTTTTGGTCCTTACCTGAGGATCTGTTTACTGATTTTCATTTTTTTTTTAGAGAGAGTGAAACCTCCACATGCGAGAGGAACATGGGTCAGTCGCCTCCCGCATGTCCCTCGGCCCCGGATCAAACCCGCCGCCTTTTGGAGGACGGGACGGAGCTCAGCCCGCGGGCCACCCGGCCAAGGGGCTGTGACTTTACTCAAACCCCTGCGCAGCAGACCCGCGAGCGGCGTTGCCCCGAGCCTGCCTTCGCTCAGGAAAATCACGATGTTTACTCGACTTGATTAAACATCCACTTTACCTAGAACTTTTCAGCCCAACAGAAGCTACCGATTCTGAGGATTGTACACGGAATCACCCGAATTTGACTGGTCTCGCCGTGCGAGTCTCTCCCGGGCGCCTCCGGCCCGGCCCTGCTGGGAACGGCCAGTCGCCAGCCTGCTCCGCGATGACTCAGCACAGACCCTCCCTCTGGGGTTCAGCCTCCCCCCAAAACTCCGGGCCGGGGATCTTCCTTCATCCCCCCCGGGCCGGGGTCCCCGCGGCTGGCGCGACGCCACAGTGAGGAAATAGTCGCTGGAAAGCCTGCCAGAGAGAAATTTAATTTGAAAAAATACATTTCCATCTTCACAGGTGGCCGGTTCTTGCATCTTGTCCTACAGTCTGAACGGCTGCCTGGGGTTGGAGCGTGTTCGAGACAATAAAGGAGCCGGCAGGCGTCAGATGCCTGCTCTGCCTCCCGTTTAGCTGACGCTCGGCGCCGCGGATCCCGCGATCCAGACAAGCCGCTTACTGACACGGTGACAGTCCTCAGTTATCTAATCTCGGAGCCGCCACCGGGATTTCTGATTCAATTATTGACACATCGTCTGTCTGAGCAACTGATTATGAAGACGTTCGCCAAAGCTGTGCCCGGCGCAGCGCCCAGCGTCGTTACTCGCCGTGTGCGCCGGGCTTAGGCGTGGCCCAGGGACGTAGCGGGGAACGGGTGGGGGGCAGCTACCTTCACGGGGCTTCTGGTCCGGTCGTTTTCGTTTAGTGAGAGAACAGCTTTTCGGGCTCTACTAAGGAAATTAGAAACATTTTCTTTCGAAAATATTTAACGTGAGTATAAGCTAAATACACAAAAGCTAGATCCTAATTCAATGTATACAGACAGGCATTTGGTTTAATGAATTATAGTCTGTCCATATAATTGCTTGCAAGGCAAATATTAAAATAGCTTTGAAAATTACCCCTCGGCGTGAAAAATGTTCACGGCAGGCAAGTGCCGAGAAGACGGCGTTCGGATGTATTTCTTTTTTTTTTTTAATATATCTTTATTGATATATAGACAGAAAGGGAGAGGGAGAGAGAGAGAGAAACATCAATGATGAGAGAGTCATTGGTCGAGCCCGCAACCCGGGCCTGTGCCCCGACCAGGAATCGAACCCCGATCGCCTGGATCCTAGGTCGGCGCTCCACCGCTGAGCCACGCCTGGCAGGGCTCGAATGTATTTCTGGCGGCCGCACGCTGGTCCTGCCTCCGGCGGGTGAGGTTATAGTTTCCCTTATGCTGTTTTGTTCCGTTTATCTCTAAATATTTAGTGACTTTCTGTAATATAAAATTAGAATTATAAAAACACATCATACATCTTGCCACATATCATGTGGTTTCAAAACTGTCCGGTGGCGCATTTCGGCTGAGGGACTTGCTCGTGGCCCGAGTTCTGTGAGGGGCACTGCCCTATTCGTCCCAGGACCGGCCGCTTCCCCTCCAGCGGGCGCTCACCGCGGGTCCCTCCCTGGGCCCTGGCCCCCCAGTGTTGTGTGACTGCCACGGAGCAGCAGGGCCCACC
The DNA here is from genome assembly GCF_964146895.1 of Miniopterus schreibersii. Lineage (NCBI taxonomy): Eukaryota > Metazoa > Chordata > Mammalia > Chiroptera > Miniopteridae > Miniopterus > Miniopterus schreibersii. The sequence continues at coordinate 53,174,974 of NC_138115.1, forward strand.
CACGAGCCACATCCACTGGCCTCCTTGCCCCGGACCGGCCACGAGGCCCCGCGTGACACAGTCCCACGTATCAGCTGTAGGGAGGTTGGCTCGCGATGCTCAGCGGTAGCCACGGGCTGCCGGGCGACACGCATCCCACAAAGACGTCAGGAGACGGTCGCTCTTCCCGGCCTGTCACACGCACATGCTTGTAATGCGTCCTCGGGGGATGCACGCGGAGCTCCCGCTCGGACAAAGCATTGCTGTGCTCTCGCCGGTGACGCTGAAATGCAGCTGCTGCGCGCCGGGGACGGGGACATAAATACAGAGCGTTTTAAGGAAGCTGTGTGGCAGGAACTGGGGAAACGCCTCTGTGCCCGTGTCCCGGCAGCCCCGCCACTGCCTGCAGGACAGCCCGCCTCAGTCTACTTCCCTCGCGTCCCGAAGCCAGACGTTAACGTTTGATCCACGTGAGCTGGGAATGAAATCCTTCATTAAAAAAAACAACTGGCCAAAAAGCTCTACTTAAAATGGAAAAAAAAAGTCTGGGAGCGACTGAGACGGAGGCCGCAGAACACGGGGTCTCGACCTCCCACCGGGCGCGGGGGCCGGGCCCGGCTCAGGCCAGGCTGCCGGGTGCTGACAGGCTCAGGCCCTTGGACAGTGTTTACGGAGCGTCTTCCGGGCTCTGCAGCGTTTCTGCCCCGACGGGTCTGCGATCTGCTGGAAGAGCTTCTGCGAAACAGCTGCTGCTGCTGAGAAACCCCGAGGTCCAGCCGCCCGTGGACGGAACCTCGCCCACGCCGCCCGGGAGCCGTGTCTACGGCAGTGCAGCCTCCTGGGTTTCAATTTATTTAGGAAAGGACTCGGCCCGGCCTGCGTCGCCTTTGCCCCCGCGGACCAGCCTCCGCAACCGCTCGCTTCCAGGCCCAGGGCGCTGCTGGCGGCCGGGCTGGGCCCCCCGGTTCGCTCCTGGACCTTGGCTGCCAGGCGGGACCCCGGCAGCTTGGACCTGGGTGACGCGTCATCGCCCGCCCACGGGGGGACAGGTGACACGGGTCACAGAGGGCTGTCTGGCTGGACGAGGTGCCACCTGCAGTGCCTCAGCGCCTGGGGCCCTGGGTCCGTCGCCCAGGTGGTGACGCCACCCACAGAGGAACAGGGACCTGAGTCACTGAACCGAGCTGGACGGAAACCGGGCGACGGGAGGACTTTGGACCCCTCGCAAACGTAAAACGTAAAAATAAGTTGTTTCCAGACGCTCTCAACACGGTTATAAAAGAGCAACACATAGACGCTGTGACCGCGGAAATCGTCACGTCTCGCCTGCTGCGGCGAACACGCGAAAGTCTACAGGCGAGCGGAGTGCACAGACCTCAGCGCACGGCGCAGTCCAGCCGGGGCACCCGAGAAGGCGGCCGGGGCCTGTCGGCGTCGAGGCCCCGCGGGGACCCCGGGCTCCGGTTCACCAAGTGCTGCCCTGGGGGAGCCGGAGGAGGGCCCATAGCGCCTCTTTGTATTATTACCTTCACATGCATGTGACTCTGAAATTATCTCAAAAATTTCAGTGAAAATGCTTTTTAAATGCTTCCTCAAAGCCCTCGGGGTGGGCGGACTGTTGACGTGAGGGAAACGAAACAGCGTCGGCAGCGTGAGCTGGGAGGACCCGACGCGCGGGGCTGTCCTTTCGGAATTCGTTTACATGGACAGGAAGGCTCCCACTTTTCCCGTATTTACTGAAGATCACTTTTCCATTAAAAGATGATCTATGGCTCACCTACTAACACGTAAAATAATAATTACACCTCCTCCGAAAAGAAGCGGGAATCGGGAAACAAGAACCCATTTTATTATGGATTTGCCGTTATTTTTATAATGTCCCCCATCGGAAAAACTGCCGGGCTGTAAAGGATCGTATCAAGTTAGGACATTGATTTACACGTATGTTAACGTTTTTCCATTGACGTCTGGATTAATCCTCAAATTTATTTTGAAATTGATCACCCCTCAGTAGCTCCGAGACATTGATTGATTTTGAATTCTAATAAATCCTAAAGATTTTATCTCTTTGGAAGTAAGGAAAACGGATTGCGCTCAGAGACGCGCGTCACACCCGGAAAGCCGTGGGCGCCCGGACGCGGCCTGGGCTGAGGGCTGGCCTGAGGGGGCTGAGGGTGGGATTTCGTTCCCCCGAGCGAGCACCTAGGAGCCGGGGCACCTGGTGTTTTGCAGCCTCGCAGACTAAGGAGACTCTGTTAGAACTGACGCTTCTTGGGAACTGGTCGCCGCCCGTGGAAGCACCGGAACGGCAGGTGCCTGGATCGCTCACGTCGGTTTTGAGCACGACCGTCTTAACGAGAGAGAGACAAGGTGGAAACTGCCTCCTGGGACAAGCCGCAGGGTGAGAGGGGACTCGGGACCGTGACCTCTCTGCCGCTGAGGGACGCGGTGCTTCACGGGGCGCCCGCGACCGGGACGGTGCCAGTGTCACGTGGGACAGCAGAGAGCGGACCGGGCCTAGCGGGAGGGTCCCGAGGAGCGTTCAGTTCTCCACGCACATGTGGGCACCGCCCCAAACACTTAAAAACTCCTGCCTTTTCAAGATTTCAAGACTCGGCGTCACCGTTTTCCCACAGAGATCCCACGTCTGCCTGAGGCAGCTCCGACTCCACCGCAGGGGATCTGCGCACGAGAAACCGCGGCCGCCGCCACGGAACCTCCTGACGGGGGCGTTGGTGCGGGACGGTCGAGTCTCCTGTTTCCCGGCTTCTCCCGCCCTTTCCCGGACGCCGACTGTGGCCGCTGGAAGCGCGAGACCTGGACCATCAGTAACCAGGGGAACGTTTTCCTCCATTTCAATCCACCACGGACAGCCCCGCGGCGCGCCATGCTTATTACGGTCAATCCTAACAATAGTTGGGCTCTGACATAAAACTCCTCACCCCCGGATTGATCATTTTATGTTAAATTAGATAAAGATGTGCCGGAGACCTCGACCCAATCGACCTCGCCCTCCTCTGTGCCTGTCTCTGAGGGAAAACATCGGTCAGTGTCCAGCCGTTTTACACGCTGCGGTGACTTTCCCCTGACTCCTGCCCGACGCGTCCTCTGAAGACTCTCTTTATTCACAACAAGCGCTGGCTTTGCCGAATCAAAGGAAACCGTGAGTAAGAACCTCACTGATGGTCCCCGGGTCCTCGTGGAAAACACTCGGGCACACGGGAGACTTCGTTTCCCGTCAACGGCGTGGGTTTTTTACCCAGAAATCCCACAGGGCTTTGCTCACCGCGGCGGCAGGTGACATGCTCGCGCTCGTGACTGTGACAAAACCACAGCCAACGCCGCGGTTCCCCGAGAAAGTCTCCGCGCGGGTGTTGGGAGAGAGGGCGGCCCGGGCGGCTTGCGCTTCAGCCTCGGCTTCCCCCAAACGCCGTCGGGGGGCTGCTCCCACCTGAGCTGCTCCCAGCACCCCCCGCGGAGGGCGTCTTCACTGTCCCCGAAATTACCCTTCGCAGGTGATTTGGGGGCACCTGCCTAAGGCCCCAGAGCTAAATTGCCTTCAAATCAGATCCACTTGCTCCGGGGGATTTAATTACGCATCTCGAAAATTAGTAACGGGACCAAAGGCGCTTTGGAAGTTCCCGGCGAGGGCAGGTGCCCTGGCGCAGGTGCCCTCCCTGGGGGTAGACGGGAGATCGCGTCACTGAGGAGGAGAGAGCCGAACACCAGGTGCGTGGAGGGCGCAATCGGGGGGAAGATGTAACATCAGCAATTTACACTTTCACGTGGTCCAGAGACACGAAATAAGACGCTTATTAAATCACCACGTTGACACCAGGACCTGCAGGTCTTTAAGAATGAAATTTTGAGTCCAATTTAAGCATTTTACAGCAAAGGAAATGCCAGGCATTGTTTCTAATACTATTATATGTCATAGGAAAAGTAATTAAAATGTGCTGTCGCAGAGAAAAAAAGGTACAGAGAATTTACCAACCTGTGCGTGCCCTTCAGTGGCCTCTAATCCGATAATGTTTCTTTGGCTAACTACTTAAAATTAATTAATAGTCATCAAAATGTGTCTGTTACTGAAAAGATTGAACTTGCCCCCTAAAATAATCCTTTGGATTATGAAACGTGTACATATAACCAATTGGCGCAAGGCTGACTTACAATCCAGGCCTGGATTCCCCAGACGGGACTAGCGAGGCCCACGCCCGGCCGCCCGTCGCTGGGGTTTGGTTTCTCCTGCGGGTCGTGTCCTGTGAACTGAGACCCCTGTGCTTAGGAGCCGGCTAATCACAGGCGCTGTGGGTGCACTCGGGCCGCCTCCTTGACGAGGCCTTAGCTGCTAGAGGAACAGGACAGAGTCGCCCACAGAGGTCAGCGAAACCCTTCCCATCAAAGACCCTTCCCCAGGCTGGTCCAAAGCAGCCGCCCGCCCGCGGAGGGCACTGCCTGCCACCAGCCTGCCGTGGAGCCTTCGCCACCCCCAGCTACAAAAGCGAGACTGTCCTCCGGGACCTCCCCACCACAGCCCCGCACCCGTCATGTTTTGTTCCCATTCCTACCTGGGAAAAGTTCAGCTAATCTTTTTTTATATATATAAATGTTTTTTAAAATATATTTTTATTGACTTTAGAGAGAGAGGAAGGGAGAGAGAAACATTGATCGGCCGCCTCCCGCACGCCCCCCACGGGGGATCGAGCCCACAGCCGGGCCTGTGCCCTGACCGGGAATCCGACCGGCGACCTCTGGGTGCCGGGGAGGGGCCCGAGCACGGAGCCACACGGGCCGGGCGTCCACCCATCTTACTGCACCAGCTCAAATGTCCGTTTCCGCACAGATTCCCACAGCCTCCAGCAGCGGACTCCTTCTGTCCTTCCTGACTCTCACTCGGGTCAGAACGCAGGTTACAGCACCTCGTCTGGGACGGCGTGTTCTCAACCCCCTGTTGTTAAACGAGTCCGTGCCGCTTATATTTCCTAATATTTATGCTGACCTACTGGGCTGGACATCTCTGAGCACGGAGACCACACATCACACGTGTGCTAGTGCCAGCTCTTGGAAATGACGGTCCATTCGAGTTGAATAACTTTGTGAAAATGAACATTGAATCATTTAGCCGGAGAGTCCGTGTCTGTGAGTCATTCAGTCTCTTCTTGTCTGTTTTCTGGAAATGGATCCAAGCCCTTGCTTACAAACGAAAGCACACTGAGCTCGCCCTTCCTCGTTTCTTCCACTTTAAAGCATTTGTCTGAAGATGTACAATGAACGTAAGGTTCGACTTGCAATAGAATATAATCTGGGAAAATGCAAAATGTCTCATAACTATAACACACGGAAAACAACATGACTATCGCTAAACATAAAAAAAAAAAAATACTAGAAGTGCATCGACCACAAAATATTATCAGGCAGCTGTTATGGTCATTCTCTGGACTTGTGGCCCACGGAGCAGACCCGCTGCCACTGACCGTTAGAAGCACACGGCCAGCGGTTTCCTAAGAAAGGTGAAAAGCCCAGCGAGTCACTTTTAGCCAACGGTTCTGCGAAAAATTGAAGTTTCACCAAACAGGGGCTTAGAGAAAGATCTTTCCTGACGGGGCCAGATGTCACCAGCATGAAGTCAATAGGCTCCGCCATGAACGTGTGGGAAGGGCGAGGACTAACAGTATGTTTGTTCTTTAAAAAAAAAAATCATTGCATTTGATATAAAAACAACAGGTCGCAGTATTTTTCACCTGGACCTAATTTGCATTAACTTCCTTTCCAAATAGTTTCCTCTCATTTAAATTAATAACACACTTTATAAGTATATAAATATTTGCAGGTGTCTGCATATTTTACACGTGTATGTGTGTGAATATATATGTACACATGTCTGTCTGTGTGTGTGTTTGTCCTTGAAAATATCACACGCTGGTTCTTTCTAAGACGTCCTGTTGAGGATGCTGGTGCCTAGAGCACGCTCCTCCGCCCGGGGTGAAGTCCCCCCTCGGGGTCTGTCTTCGCTCCCTGGGCTCCCACCTCGCACCCGGGCTTCAGGCGAACAGAGAAGCTCGCCCCTGCCGGCCCCCCCCACCCGCCGAATCCTGGCTCTTCCTCAAGCCCGACCCGCGGCCCCTCTTGAGATCTGTTGACCTCCCCGACTAGAATCGACGTTCCTTCTCTAATGTTCTCAAGGCCTTAATCTCCCGAGCGCATGCAGAACATCCTCTGCCTGACACCGTATTAAAGATCATAAGGGACGTGTCTCGGCTTCGAAACGTTACGCTCCTCGGACGGGAGGGGCCTCCTCTCCCGCTCCCTGGGGTGGCAGGACGTCCGGCCCAGAGTGGACATTCCCGGCACGCGGGGTGCACTGGACTGGGGAGCAGTGTTTCCTGCAGACTCCGCAGTGAGCGCCGGTCAGGAATGAGCCGAGGGGAGAGTCGGCCCCCAGTGACCCAGGCACCACCTAATGCACACGTCTTACATGGGGAAAACACAACCAGAGATTAAAACAGCATTTAATAGCGTGTGGCCACGTATCTTACTTGTCTCTAAGTCACTTTACAGGGCACAGTCAGGATTTTATTCTGGGTCTGAGCCATTCTTATTGTCGGGCAGATAAACGCGGGCTCTTTCTGGCTGCGTCCCTGCCGCGTGCGTACCCGGGGGCCGCAGAGGAGGAACGACCGCCAGCAGGTCTGGGTGCCGGTTTTCACAGAAGCCTCCTGTCTCGCCCGCCCACTGCTCCCCGAGTTAGTATCTGACTGTAAACCTGGAGCCAGCGGAAATGGGTTTCTGATATATTTTTATACTCGCAACAAAGAAAATAGAGCAGAGCTTTGGAAGTAGAGCTCCTCTGACTAATTTTGGGATTTGGCAAAGGCATAGGCGCTGAGATTATTAATCTACAGGAAACGGAGCTGGTGTCCTCGGTCTCCTGCAGGCAGAACTCGCCTCTCAGCACCCACCCCCCGGGGTTGTTTATAAAACAAAGGCGATTATATAGTAAAAAAGACTCCAGGAAGAGCAGCAGTTCTTTTAAACAGCTCTCCCTCCTGGCTTCCCGACTCGCTGGGCATTCGATTAGCCTCACGTTAATGCGGGTGGAAGACTCTCGGCGGATAAGGCCCCAGGCCTCAGAGAGACGAAAACCACCCGGGACCGTGGCCTGTGCGAAGGATGAAAGGGTGACTATCGCCCAGGACAGCTCGGCCGCCAGTCCTAATGTGAGCAAGGCCGACTAACCGAAGCTTTGCCTAGCAGTTGCTCAGTTAAATGTCCTGTACATGAGGAGGATTGGAACTAAGACCGTCCATTATTTGAGGAGGGCGTTTGGCTCATTTTGTAAAGGGCCTGGTATTTGCTTTGCTTTGTTTTATGCAAAGTCATTATGTCAGAGATTTTCAAGAGACGAATTGGGGGTAAACCGAATGCGGGCGTCTGTTAAAACCATTCTAATCTTAAATGCTGTTTGACACACGTTTTCCTCCGAGCCTGATCAAAAGACAGAGGCATTTGTTTAAAGCTGGAAATTTTCGTGACAGTGACTCTCACTTGCCAGCGAGTTTGCTCAGGGTCAGGCAGATAATCTGAGGGACCGGCGGAACCCGGGTCCCTGCGGCTCTCAGGAGGCAGACTCCCCCCTGGCTGGTACTGAGGAGCGGTGCGGATTTCTTTTTTTAATTTAAGCAGGTGTGTGTTTTGCTGAGCTTCATAACAACTTGCATGCTCAGAACACGTTCAGCAATGGAAGGTAGAGCCTCAAGGCAGCAGAATCTGAATTTTCAGGAGAAAACAGGTAACTACTTGGAGGTCAAACGAAGTGAAAACCACACTGAGCTGCCTGGAACCCGCCGGGGGGAGACGCCCTGCTCGCGCTGGGCCCGTGGGCCCCTGGCCGCCTGTGGGCCTGTGCGTCCCTACAAACGGAGGCACGTTAAATATAAAATCTCGCGACTGGCTTTCTTCACTGAGCTCACAAAGAGACGAGTTTCCCAGTCATCAGACGTCCTCCATAGCTGCATATCGCACCGTGGAATCACGATTTACTTCGTTAATCCCCAGCGGTCGGTGTTCCCACCAGGAGAGCTGAGGAGCGCGCTTTTCATGGGCCTCTGTTGCCTTCCAGCTGCTCCGCTGTTTGCATTTAGACTCACAGACTAGTTTTGCAACGGCCAAGACGATGCCAGCGCCCTTCCTGGGACACTGGCGTGGCCTCATAACCGCGTTGGGTGGATCCGGCTGAAGGGAGCGACGGAGGAGGCTGGGACGCGGGCAGGCCCGCCCAGCTGGTTTTCCATTTGCGCCCAACGTGGCGCAGGATGCGGACGGGCCCTTAAGTGCACGAGCGACCTTAGAGATCCCCTTCGTTCGAAAGCTCTGACGTGTGGGTTGGGGGACGGGTGTGAGGATGGGGAAGGTTCCCTGCCGTCAGCATCCGCTGGGTTGTCTGGGGGCACGAGGGGGCCGCTCTCTCACGTGTCCCTTCGCCACCGATTCTCTTTGTGTCTGAAGGAAAAGAAAGCGAGCCCCGCGCCTGCGCCTCCGTCCAAACGCGCCTCCCAGGTCCCATCACCGGCGGCCGCCGGCCCCGCGCCGCCTGGATTTCCTGTGCAGACCCCGCAGCTGGGGCGCCGGGAAACACTGCCGCTGGAAGGGGCGTTTTATCTCCGCGCCGGAGAAAGAAATGAGACAGGAAATGCGCGCTGTTCAAAATACATATCAATATCTTCGTGGAGAATTGATACAAAGAGAAAAAATAATAAAGACAAATGTACTTTTAAGAGTGTGCTTGTGCTCGAAAGGAAAAAAAAATTAGCGTTAAAAAAAAAGCAAAGCACTTCGTGTTTTTATGGAGTCTTTCTCCGAAGCCGCTTCCTGCGCTTCAATCCCCTCTCCTCTCTTTTTTATCGCTCGGTTTTTGAAAACTTAATTCTCTGTGCTGTACTTCGGGCAGTAAAAAGTGTATCCGGAATGAGAAAACTTCTTAAGTTTTTCTTTTTATTAGAGCAGAGATCCTCGCACGGAACAGGAGAGAAACAAACCTTGTCAGATTGATGGGGGACGAGCGGGAGAGGGAAGGGGAGCCGCCGGGCGGGGGTCAGGGCGGCTGGGCCCCGGCCGCGGGGCCTCCTGCCAGCCGGCGCAGAGGACGCTGGGCCGCGCTCTGGGTCCGTCTCGGTCCCGCCGCAGGTTCTTGGCTGTTATAAATGCAATTTCCCCTCAATAACAGGGGAAGTAATACTAATTTAAAAGTGAAGTTTTTGATCAGTTTCCCTGAATTCTATAAGATGCTCTTGACATGCGTGGCTTTTCTTAGTAAATAAACAACCCGCATCTGAACTTGCTTTCTGGAATGAGTGACCACGCGGGCAGTCGTGTGATGTAAAGTCAGTTTAAAGATGAGCAATTGGCCCGGCCGAGCGTGGCTCAGCGGTTGAGCATTGACCTGGGATCCAGGCGATCGGGGTTCGATTCCTGGTCAGGGCACATGCCCGGGTTGTGGGCTCGATCAATGACTCCCTCATCATTGGTGTTTCTCTCTCTCTCTCCCTCTCCTTTCCTCTCTCTGAAATCAATAAAGGTATATTTAAAATAAATAAAAGCTTTAAAAAATAAAAATTAAAAAAAAGTAAAGATGAGCAATTGGTGGGAATTATCCAGATAAGTTTCACAGGGGGCTGACCAGCCCAGTCAGCGTTAACCAAGAGTCAGCCTGCGTGGTTCCGAACCTTACGGATGCGAGAGTCGTGCTCAGGGTCGGGCCTACGGCAAGGACAACATTTGGGACACACGTAGGACTGTTGTGAATTATTTTGCTAGAAGGCATCCCTGACCGACGGCGTGAAAAGTCGGTTGTTAGCCGTGCGGTTTCTCTCCTAAGCTCACTGACGGAGCCTAAGATGGTCCGTGGGCCTGAGAGGCTGGGCTCCGGCCCCTGGGCTCCCCTGGGGGGGGCAGGACCGGACAGTGCAGACCACACGCTCACACCTCTGCGTCTACTATGCGGTTATGTAATAGTCTTTTTTCCATATAGATTTGATTTCTTATTAAGCACATTAATCACCATTATTAGGCAACTGCAGAGGCGATACTCCAGGTGGATGGTGTGGGGAGGTCGGTGCGGAGTTCGAATCTGCCTCGGCTGAGTCAGTCCTGCTGGGTCGGTCAGCGGCCTCCTCCGCGCTTGGCCCTCACCTCCAGGGTGCAGATGATGGAGGTGATGGAGGTGATGGAGATCGTGTCTTATACGCTGGTGGTTGGGGCGACCACGGGATAGTGTCCTATACGCTGGTGGTTGGGGCGACCACGGGATAGTGTCACATACGCTGGTGGTTGGGGTGACCACGGGATAGTGTCCTATACGCGTGGTGGTTGGGGCGACCACGGGATAGTGTCCTATACGCGTGGTGGTTGGGGCGACCGCGGGATAGTGTCACATACGCTGGTGGTTGGGGCGACCGCGGGATAGTGTCCTATACGCTGGTGGTTGGGGCGACCACGGGATAGTGTCACATACGCTGGTGGTTGGGGCGACCATGACCGCGCCGTTCAATCCCTGAACCTCAGGAGCCCAGCGCGCTCGCCTCAAATCCCCTCCTGGGAGCCCCCCGAGCCTGGGCCCTGTCACATGGACTCACAGTTCTGCTTTACGATGTCACACAGATTAGGGACAATAAGGCCCGTTTCTCAGCATGAACAACTGGAAAATACGGAAGATCGAGATTTAGTCGCTTCAGGGTCTTCTCACCTTCAAATTTTCACTTTTATTTTAAATCCATTGGGTTTTATTTATTTCGGGCCTCACAGCTGAGATCCAAGGTGGGACTGGGAAACTTTTAAAGACATCATAAAATCAAATTTGGAAATAGCTACAAACAGCATTTTGTCAGGGTTTGTTCCCTCTTTTTCTCACAAAAGTGCATGAAAGTGTTTCTTTTTTTCTTAATCTTTTTCCGGTTTTAAATGTCTTCAAGTAAATAGAAAAAAAATGGAAATAACGGCCACGCTCCACGTCTGAGCACCTGAGAAGCTGCGGGACGCGGCCTCACTCCTGAACCACAGGCGAGGCTTCCACGCGGGAGCACAGAGCCAGGCACCAGCGGCAAGCAGTCCTAAGCGGAAACGAATTCGGATCCTGACAGTAGGATCCTACGTGTCAAAATGTGATATTTAGCCGCCAAGCAGACCGAGCAGAGCAGCTTTCCATCTGCTTGTCAGTCTGTTTTCCCTGATATTATAGGATATTGAAGCAGCTTTTTGGACACACCCTCGCCTAACGGCCGTGCTCTGTTCTGCGGGGACCTGATCCGGGTGCCTGTGCTCCACTGAGCAGGAAGGTTTAGCCACACGGAGAAAAGTCGGTGCGTTAAAGATTTCCTAAAATCTTAGGAAAATCATGTTTCTGTCAAACTACTTTAATTGTATATTACGTTTTAAATGCTCCCTGGTGCAATGAAAATTGCATGATTAAATATTAAATGTCCACCTATGAGTGATTTTCAGAGAAGCTGGCAGATTTTAACAGCGGTGGTGAGATAATTAAGAGGAGTAGACGGTAACCACTGTCCGCATCCCGGCGAAGGGCGGGGGACAGAGCTTCTGTCTCTCTGCCGGGGCGTCGAACTGCAGCAGAAGCAAGAAAAGACGGTTTCAGGTCAGACCGAGCGGCCCGGCTTCTCTGGTTGTCCCGGGACGATCTGTAGTCAGTCTCTGAAGTTTGGTCCATTTTGCAGAAACTCCACCATCAATGTGTTCGGCCAAGGGCTCGGGCTCAGGCAGGGGCTTTATCCGCTGAGCCAAGATTTTTCAGTATCTGGCTGCTGTTCACACTCACACGGACTCTTGGATGTCAGCCCTGTGCCTCTGGACTCCTGACTCCCGACTCCCACTTAAGGATTGTCCTGCGGCCAAGGGAGGAGACCCCGGGGTGCAGCCGGGCCTGCGGCCGTGTCGCCCCCAGCGGGCCGCCCGTTGAACGACCCAGGCTCCTGTCTCAGCCGCACAATGCGGGAAACACCGGCTTGAAGCGGCTGCCGTCCTGGGTCCCAGTCTTTCCCGAGGGAGGGAGAGGCGACGGGCGGGAACTGCTGCACTGGGATCAATACCCAGCTCCCTTTGCTCTTCCTGTGGCTGCAGGAGACGCCCCCAGTCACCTTGACGGCCCCCTCGCAAGAGATACGCTAATCATAGACTGTGTGGTTTTTTTGGTTTTATTTTGTTTTAAATATATATCTTTATTGATATCAGAGAGAGGAAGGGAGAGGGAGAGAGATAGAACATTAATGATGAGAGTCATTGATCGAGCCCGCAACCCGGGCATGTGCCCTGACCGGGAATCGAACCCCGATCGCCTGGATCCTAGGTCGACGCTCAACCGCTGAGCCACGCCCGGCCGGGCAGACTGTGTGTGTTTTTAAAGCCTAGATAAGCAAAGAGAAAACAACACTCTGTTATTTCACGTTCCACGTAAGAATGTCCTGGAATGTGAAAGAGAACTGGAAAGATGCACTGGAAAGGGTAGGAGGCAAAGTCACCATTTTCTCTCTCTTCTGTCATTTGTTGCAAGAGTTCATCAGTTTTCTGTGTCTCCCACGAATTTTGAACAGATGTGTGTCTTGCTATGCCATTTAGTTATTCCAAAAAGTTAAACAAAGCAGGCCCTCGGGGTTGCTGCCCGAGTTCCCACCCACAGGATCAGCTGTGGGCAAGTCCACGTGGCGCGTGTTACGTGGCTCCTCATTTCCAGAGCCTGACCTCTGCTGACGAACATTCGTCAGTTCAGCTGACAGCAAAGGAACGGAAGGGAAGCTGGTCTCGTTTCGGGCGTCACAGGCACGGCTCCTTGTGTTCCCGGGGCCTCTCTTCTCACCTGGACGCCTGCGGAGCCACCTGGACGGTGCGCTGGGCAGTTCCAGTCGCTCGTTAGGACTCTCACCCGTGAGTCTTTCTGTCCACAAGAAAATGAAATTTTGCTTGGAAATCACCGATGGAATCAAAGTCTCCTCCCCATCGCCTTTCAGGTAAAAGCCATGGGAGCTGTGGTTACAGGGAGCTTGGTCGCCTCTTCTATGATTTTTTTTTTTTTTTTAGCAAATGATTCAACTTCCCTGCAAAGGACTTTGCATGAGGCCTTCGGTAGTGTTTTCTGATTCAGGAAAGAATGTCAAAGTGGGAGAAAACATAGAAAGCGCGTGGGAGGGGAAACAGTTTCTCAAGGCCAGGCCTGCAGCCCCCAGCCCCTCCGCGCCCGGCCTCAGGCCAGGTCTCCCTCTAGGTGTCCCTCCTGATGGCTGGGAGCGCCCAGGGGCGCGGGCGGCCTAGACAGCGATGGTGCTGTGCAGCCGCCACCCAGGGGTAGAGAAATCATCACCGAACCCGAACCCCGAATCCCATCTCTGGCGTGCTTAACGCTGGGCTCCTCGGTCCACGGTGCCATCCCACACCCGCTCTTAGTCTCGGTGAGTCTGCAGCACAGCTGTGACCGTGGGAGGAAAAGCGAAGCCTCTGGAGCAGGACAGCCGTGAAGAGGGGGCGCCTGCAGCGGGGCCGGAGCTTCGTCTTCCGTGGGACGCGCAGAAATCACGTCTCTAAGGCGGTCGATCCCTCGGCCACCACGGCTGCGGGTGAAGACCATTCAGGGTCAGCAAAGGCTTATTCCGGGGCCGGATTTTAAATGCTGCCGGCGTGATGGGGTGCGGATCACGTGGCATCCGGGGTAACCGGGCGCCTTACGACCTCAAGGCCAGCAGGTCACCCCAGGACCTGACGCGGCTGGTGTCTCACGGCGAGAAGCGGCGGTTTGCTGCACGGTTCTAGAGATGGGCAGTTTGTCGGGTAACCAGGGGAGGGTGAAGAAAGACTTCAGCCCAAAAAAGGTGATTTAGATCATTTCAAATCATAACTGCGCGTCCTAGGGCCCAAGTCACAGAGACCTGAGAGGCAGAGAGATATAGCCCTGCACTCTCGCCGCAATAAGCCGCGTCTTGGAGAATTTACTGAAAGAGGCAGAGATTAAAACGGGATGTGGTGAGAGCTGTAATAACTGCATTTAGCGCTTGTTGAGAAAGCCTGGCTTTTACTCTGAATCCACTTGCTGTTACTGGGGGAAACTTTCTTTGTTATTACAGAGAAATGTCCCGGTGAAACCACGACGTGCCCTTTCGCAGGTCCCACGGTCCTGTCTTCCCGTCTCCTCCCTCCCCTTCCTTCTCCGTCTGCGCGTTTCCAGCCCCAGTTATCAGACAGTCTGGGGCGAATACACTCGTGCACGACCAGGGTTCTTTAATACCTGACATTCGGTGTCTAAGAAACTTCCCTGTGATTCAAGCTTAGCTTTGTTCATGCGAATTCATAGAGCTGGTTTCCACGAACGTTGAAAAAATATGTGGGTGTGCGTCGATAGGTAGATATGAATGTATATGTATAATTTTAATTTTGGCTTATAAAAGAGGGTCTGTTAGATATTGTGGGCATCGTATTACACACGTGGTGTATTTTCTCTCCTGCCCCAGCTCAGCAACCCTCTTTTCATAGTTTTTATCAAAAAACATTTGGGTCAGTGCTCAAAGAATTTTTACATCTGAAATTACTTTCCAGCCTCTGGAGCCAGTAAGGAAACATGAAGGTGTTTTTATAATTAAACCTGCCTTTTTACCATCAAAAGGAAACGCACACGCGTCACAATGTCACGTGTCTCCCCGTCCTCAGAGGCAGGTAGCTCCTGGGTAGATCCTCGACGGGTGACAGCTCCTGGTCCTTGAACTTCTGTCCCGTGCACATGGTCATTCACATACAAGGGCAGAGCCCCCAGGTGTCGGCACATTTGGAAACAGAAAGGTTGCTTTAAGGCTGGGAGTTCAGGAGTACGCGCTTTAGGCCTTTGCTAGAATTTTCTGGTGATAAACGTAAAATTGCTTGAAGACCGAGGCCGTCGACCAACTCCAGACACATCCTGAAAACACTCCACCAGGCCTAACTCAATGATAAAGGTTTGTTATTTTCAATAAAAGGCATATCTCTGTGGTTAATACAGAAAGAATTCTGACTTTGCTATCGACTCTCTCACGTCACGTCCAGTGAGGCCTTGCGCGGCCTCAGTGTTGAGAGAACGTGTTGGAGCCTTGAATCCCGAGCCCCTCGTTTCCTCCCATCGACAGAATCAGTTAGGCAGCTCGAGAGTGAGCTCACGGCGTCTCTTCCAAGTCCCGTATCCCGTTCCCGTCCGTCGGGCACCTGCCCGGGCTTGTCCGAGCCCCGGCTCTCGTAAGCTTGGCTCCCCATAAACCCTTCGCGCCGAGTTCAAACCGCGGACACTGCCCTTGGAGACCTGCTCCGACGCCCATCCCAAGGCGCCAGGGAGGGTGGGCCGGTGGGGAGGGAGGGCACCCACGGCCAGTCCCTGACCACCGCCTGAGTCTGCGCTAAGGCAGGTCCTCACCCGTGTTGTTTGAGCCCCTGACCCCTTTGTAGCAATTAAAGCCGAGCGTGTGGTTTCTCTCCTGTGGAGCTTTAAATCTACTGGGAATGTGTGTGTTTGCTGAGTAGGTTCAGGTCCGAGCTGTGCTAGTTTCAATTTTAGCTCAAGTTTAGCTCAAGGCCTTGAGTCAACCTTTAGAAACACGGGCGTTTGTCCTCGTAAGGGAGTCAAGGTGGCCTCCGGGGCCCTTTAGCCGGGAAGAGAGAACACTGGGCACAAAGCTCGCGAGGAGCTGGGCTCAGGTGTCAGTGCTTGTGTCTGAGAACGAAAGGGAGGGTGCTGTCCTGCCGAGTGGAACAGGGTGTGGGCGTCGCCGACACCTGCGCCAAGGCTCCTTGCGAGTCTCTGTGCCCAGTGTTCTCTCTTCCTGGCTACAGGGTCCTGAAGGTCACCTTGACTTCCTTATGAGGAACAGAGTTGATTCTTAGACTGAAAACACTTGACTGTCTTAGACTGACCTACAGGTTATGTCTGATTTGTATTGTGATCACTGAAGCAATGGTTTAAAGTTAACCAGAGATCGCAAGGAGCCGGCCTTCCACGCGGGGAGCATGTGAGTGACAGGGCTCTGCATTCATGTGACTTCATTAGTGCCTGTGAGTGACAGTGGCCCACATTTATGTGACTTTATCAGTGGGCTATCCAGGCTTCTCAGTCCTCCCACCTGGTTTAAAAAGGACTTTAACATGGGCTTTTGCTTTTCACTCCAGCCTCTACACAGAGCTAATGAGGGACAATTCCATCCTATGGTAGCGAAATCTATACGGAGAATCTTGGGATTATATTACTTCCACATTTTCTGTAATTTTTAAAGGGTCTAACCTAGAAAATAGTGAGAGGAGAACCCGGCAAAGACAGGAAGGCCTGATGGAATGAGGGATGAATAGAGCCGCTTTATCTCCTGGGCTTTTCAAAGTGTCACTGTCCTCACTCCCGGGGAGTCTTTGAACTCCTACCTCTTCAGATCCCGTCAGAGATGTTTCATCAGGTAGAAAAGAAAATACATGAAACAGGAAGGATGGAGCTTAAAACATCTAGAATCAACACAGCTCAAGGTTCTCATGTGTGCATGCACGATATTTAATAACAATAATGAGGTTCTTTCAACTTCTGTCAAGGAATTGTTTATATTCTAAGGTAAATGACTCGCTAGACAGGAGCTTTATTGTGTTATCAGTTTAAACATGGTGTTTAATATAGTTTTTAAATTACGACATTGTTTTGAGCGTCACAATTAAAAAGCCCTTCAAAATGGCACAAAGAAACCATTAGTCTAAGAGAGTATACTTCTGTGTAATTGATGATAACTGGGTAATGATGTGGTAAGCTAGCAATTAGGCATAATTTGCTTATGGAAGTGAGTTGAAAGAAATGGGGATCAATATTCAATCTACACCTATGTGAAAAGCAATTAGTTTAATTGATGGCGGAGAAAACACTCAACAATGGCTAATTATTCCAAAATGATCTGAAACACTCATGCAAATGAGTAGAACCAATTATACATGAAAGATTAGAGTATATTAATCATTTTTAAAACCTTGAAGTTTCTATAGTTAGTCATTCATAAAACATAGTAGAAAAGGTGATTTAATAATATAATGGGTGCAGCTTAGAGAATATCACCGGGTTTTGTCTACAATGTGCTGGCGTAATGTCATCTCAAATAGACGCTAATGAACATAAACAAAACACGCACCAAGGTTTCTCGCTCAGGTTTAATAGTTCAACGGAGAAACACTCATCCAATAACACACTGTTTTGTATAATTATCGTTTCTCTCTCAAGTCCCACTCTGTCTACAGGAATTCCTGAGATAGTTGTGATATTTCCGGCTCCCTTCAGAGGGAGGTGATTCCTTCATCACCGCCCCTGGGCTGAGTTGAGTAGGGGAAGACGGACTCTACTCATTTTGAGCCACACGGTGAACCCATACAACGTGCACTGTCAACCCTGAGATTCACCCCACAGCTGCGACCTGGCCAGGGGCAGGTGCTGGGCACCTAACCCCTGCAGTAAGAATTCCTAATAAACTTTCTGAATTTGAGTTAGAAGTCAGTAGGTTTAAAATAACTCATTTTATATTTTAATCTAGGTTTATATTTTCATGTGCTTTTATTTTGAAATTCTGATATTTTCTTTTCTTTTTTTTAAAATATCTATTGATTTCAGAGAGAGGAAAGGAGAGGGAGAGAGACAGAAACATCAATGATGAGAGTCATTGATCGGCTGCAGCCCGCAACCCGGGCATGTGCCCTGACCGGGAATCGAACCCCGATCGCCTGGATCCTAGGTCAATGCTCAACCGCTGAGCTACGCCCGGCCGGGCGAAATTCTGATATTTTCTTTTCCACAACTACATGATCTGTCTACATAGGTCAACACTCAGCCACTGAGCCGCTCCGGCCGGGCCATCTTTACTTTTTCTGAAGCTTTTGCCAAGATGCTAATGCAAGCGCGGCGCCCAGCGGCTCCCATCCGGGCCCGCGCTTTGGAGAGGAGTTGGCTGGGTTCCTGGCCATACCTGTCATCCTTTTATTTGATGTTATTGACTTTAGCAGCGTCCTTGGGTGATGCTGCGCAGACACACAAGTGGATTGTTTGCAGAGAAGAAAGTAAACACGTTTCTCTTAATGAAATGCATTAAAGAATTATCTTCTTGTCAGCCCATCTTGTAGGAGTGGTGTTTCCAAGCCCTGTTAAAATTGCTTTATAGACTCCCCGACTGCTGTAACCCACTGGGGGGGGGGGGAGTAATCACATTAGGTGTTTCCTGCTGAGCCTGGCAGGACTTGGTCAGTGGTTTAAAGGAATGATTCCAATAACACAGCCAGCTCACCAGTAGCTGGGTGATGCTAATTAAAACAACCTGATGCCACATTAGTCCAAACGGGGAATTCATTTCCACTGATGCTTCCTCTCAAACACAGACTAAGAAGAGGCCATTTACAAAAATGAGCTTCAGTATCACACTGTCCTCAGAGGTCAGGGTAGGGGGAAAGCATTGTAGGGGGAACCTCATACTGATACAAATTTTTAAAATATGATTTTTAATTGATTTCAGAGAGAGGAAGAGAAAGGGAGAGAAAGATAGAAACATGGATGAGAGAGAAACATTGATCGGCTGGCTGCCTTCTGCATGCCCCCTACTGGGGATCCAGCCCAAATACCCGGCAAGCGCCCTTTAATGGGAATTGGACCTCGATCTCCTGGATCATAGGTAGACGCTCAGCCACTGAGCTGCACTGACTGGGCCTGATACAAATTTTTAAATCATGTTTTAGTTTTGATTGCAAGCATCTCTCACCTGTGCAACCAAATCATAGAAGTTCCTATGATACAATAAATCTCAATCTATCGGTGTCATTGACCTCTGTGAGGTGACGACCAAGCCGCCCTTATGTGGGTGTGCTCCACAAAGTCCACTCACCATGGTGTGGATGAAGGTTATGTCTCAAAGGGCCCCCCTCCCCCACTTCGGCTCTCCAGGCCCTCAGGTCGCCTTCGCCCACATTGCTCTGGGGTTGGTCTCTGTGACACAGAATGCAGCGGAGGTGACGCATGTCACTCGTAAGGTTGGGTTGGTTCCCTCTCGTGGGTGGCTTTTCTCGAGGGAAGCGGCTGCCATGCTGTGAGGATGCTCAAGCCGCCCACAGGAGGCCCCGAAGCACAGAAAGGAGGGATCCGCCCAGCAGCTATGCAGAACAATAGATGCTGATTGTTGTAGGCTTCTCACATTTTAAGTGGTGATAGGTAACTAACTTCAGATCTTAGCGCTTTAGAAACGGAGCGTTTCCGTAATGAAAAGTTCTGCAATGTGACAGTGACTTTGGAACCGAGGCGTGAGCAGGAGCTGGAGGAGCTGGAGCACTTTGGTCAGAGGCCTAGTAAATGCTTAAAACGCCCTGAACACCAGGACTTAAAGGGAAGTAGAGAAAGCCTCATGGAAAACTGGAGTTTAGCCTCCTGCTGCCTGCAGTTTTGTGCCGGGGAGGAAACGCGCCTGAGGGCTCCATGCCCCGGGGGCGAGCAGGGGGCAGCCGACCCCTGACGCTCATCACTGACGTTTCCCTCCCTCCCCGCTCCCTTCCTCTCCCTGAAATCAATAAACACGTATTTTTTAAAAAAGAAAAAACGAGTGAGCGTCAAGGTGGATGGGAGGCCTGAGCTGTTCGCGTGGCCTCCCGACGCGTAGAGGGGGACGTGGCCGCAGCGAGTTCCGAGGCACAGCCGTCCTGAGTTCCCTCCTGTGCTCCCATCGCCGGCAGCAACCTGAGGGGCCCCCACACCTGGCGGGAAGGGGCAGGGCCCCCTCTCCGCAAGCCCCCTGCGCCCAGAAACCGCAGCCTCCCGCCCCCAGGACGCGGGTGGTTCCCTAACAGGGCCATTTCCTTGGCAACCCCCAGCAGCCTCGACGTGGGCACCCGTGAAAACCCAGTTTGTAGGTTTGGCGTTTTCATTTCTGCTGCGGACAGCGTCATGAGGGCCTCGGAAACCTAATGAAAAGGTTCGCCGACGCCCCACGAGACGGAGCCCCACGGCCGTGACCTGGGAGGGTGGCGGTGACACCTTCACCTCCGCTGAATGGTTCACCCGAGAAGCCCGCGGGGATGCGCCCGCCTGGGGGTGTCCTGGGGCGGGGGCCCGGTCAGGCCGCCCGAGCCGAGTCACAGCACAGAGGCCCTTCCAGCGGCACTTCTCTTAATCACATCTGCGCCCTGACTCTACTCCACACGTTAAAGTTACGAGGGAACCTGCGTCTCTCTTCACAAAATGCCACAATAACTGAAAACAAAAATATCCAGCATATGTGGATCTTTCTCCCTCCTCTGTGAAAAAATGACGTTTTCACATTATATTTTTAAAATCGAATCACCAGTTTCTTTGAGGACGGGGCAAATACTACTTTTAAGTACATATTGAACATTACCTATATTTTCGGTAGCAGGAAACCAGGACTATAGGAAAAGCACACGAGAGCCGGAGAGTGAAAGCCCGTCTCGTGGTGGTTACGGTCGTCTGCCCGGCCGCCTTAGGGACCATCCCAAGGCGTTTTGAATGATGCTGCGGGAGACGCGGGGCGCGACGCAATTAATTCGGATCATCAACGGCGCATCCGATTCTGTTGTGTTAGCTCCTGTTACCTTTCGGTGACAACGCCGGGAAAGCATGCCACGGGGCGGTCGGCGTCCGGGCGACGCCGTCCTGGGGCGATGAGGCCGGTGGCCGAGCGGTTCCTACGGGATGCGAGCCACGGGCCCCGTTGCCACCGTCTGTGGAGCCCTCGTTCCACGCAGCGCGGACGCGGCTGCCAGTCGCTCAGGAAATGCCCGTGAGGCGCTGATGACTCGCCGTCCGTGGCGTCGGGGGCGCGGGCCCTGGTCTTAAGGGGCCTGAGTCCGAGGCCGTGCAGCCGCGGTGACTTTGGCAGATCTGAGCGTGTGGCCGTCGGCGCGGCCGCCCGTGGGGCTCGCTGGTCTCCGCGCAGGGCGGCGCCCGGGACGCGGAAAGAGGAGCTTCGCAGGCAGACGAGCGCCGGCCGTAACTAAGGGTCATCGTTACCGTGAGGCCAGCGCTCGCAGCCTCCAACACCCTGTTAGATTACTTATATTTCCTAATTATTCCTCACCCGTCGCCGTGGAAGCTGGGATCCAACGCAGAGGCCCCTCGTGGAAAGGGGACCGATGGGCGAGCCGGCAGAACATCCCCCTCGTCAACACCCACGGCGCGGTTTTGGTTTAGGCCCAGGAAACGACGACTGCGCGGGGCCCAGAGAATCAGACTCTGTGTCCGGCCCAGAGAACGTCGTCCAGGGTGCTGCCGGGAGGGGTGCGGTGCCGGGTGGGTGCTGGAGACACCCGGGGTGTGGGCTGTGTAACCACGACCCTGCACCCCGAGGCGAACACAGAACAGTCCTGAACGTAAACTGCAAGTGAAAAAATATATATAAAAAATTAAAAAGTGGCCTTTCGTTCAGGAGAACATCGAGCCACTTCTTTTTTGGCGTGTGGCTCACAGATCGACCGCCCACACCGAGGCCAGGGCGGATCCTTTTACTTTTTATCTACATTTTACCGAAAACGGCGCGCTGGGCTCCTTTGTTTCTGGCACAGTCGCACCGGGCGATGCCCGCCTGTCCTCCGAGGTCACAACCCGTGGCCCCCTGCCCTGCGGGCCGACGGGGAGGCTCGGGCGGGCGAAGAGCGGCTTCGGGGTGGAAAGCGGCGGCCGCGGGAAAGGCCGCCACATCCCCCCAGAGGGTCAGGAAATCGCATATTTAACGTTTTAAATAAGCCCCGTAGCCCATGGGGCAAAGTGAAATCTGTAACGAACGTCCACGGAGAGAACTGCCCCCACGCTCCCCCCGGTCGGCCCCGCTTCGCGCCCACAGAGGGAACGGGGCCGTCGGTGTCCTGTGGGTGTGACTCCGGCTCCTTCGGGCAAAGCGGGCAAAGCGGGCAAAGGCGCCTGTGCCCTCGGCCCCTCCCCTGACGCGTACGCAGTGGTTCCCGCGCCCGAGGCCATGTGCCAGCGGCTCGAACCCCAGCACCCGGTTCACCTCTCAGCGCCCTGAGGGGCAGGCCCGGGGTTGGCAGGACCACGAGGATGGCCCCGCTTGCGTCCGAGCCGTGCAGGAGCACCTGGCAGCGAGAGGGCCCCTCCGCCCAGCCTCCCAGCACCGGAGCCCAACCCGCGCGGAACAAAACGCGCAGCCCCCGGCTCCCGCTGCGTGAAAAACGGGCGCCGACGAGAGCCGCGCGGACACAGCAGCGATTTACCAAACTCGTCCTTAACACCGTGGACAGCCGGGTGCCTATCGGGCCTGCCGGTCGGGCCCGTGTGACGTAGGACAGATCCGTCCGGTAAAGCTCGGCTCCGATATCCGCTGATGGAAACGGAACTGGGGGGGAAGGCAAGGAGCACTTAGATGAGGATTCACCGTCTCCCCGCCTCCTAAATACACCTCCGTGAACAGTCACCTCTTTGTCCTGAGCAACACTCAGCGGCTGGGAGAGGAAACCTGTTCCCGGGCGCGGAGCCGGAGACTGGCGAGGGGGCCTGCGGGCAGTGATGAGTGAAATTAAATCTCTCTCTACGAGAGACATGGTCACCGGCAGACGGCGGAGCCTCGTGGCACGCGGCGGGAACGAGACGGTGCCCACTGCCAGAGCTGGGAGGCGGTTCCACGGGTCACAGAACACACCCCCGCGTGAAGAACTGCCCCGCAGCCGCTCGCAGGAGGCTGGGTTTTCCGTCGGGCTGCAAACATTTCACAAAAGTCACAGGTAAAACTTTATCTTGAGGTTACAGGCCCATCTACGCGCCTTCCCCACCCCAGGCGGCGGGACCCTCCCTCACCATGCGTTTCCTTTGCAGAGCACGCGCGGCGAGGACACCGGAGGCCGCGGGGACGCTCTCGCGTCGCTGGTTAGAGCCGTGGGAACTGCGGCGACCACACAGCGACGCTCCCGGCTCCCACGATTAGCCCCTTTTATTCGTGGCTCGGGCAGGTGTTGCTTGAAGCAGTTTATATTTTCAATAAATGATTAAGACACATCTCAGGCACAACTTATTCTGCTCCCAAGAAAAATAATGTTACCTGGAAAACCAGCAGCACTGAATTTATTTTACCTCCGGGCTACGGGGGGCGAAGGAAAGAGGACGCGAGGGAAAAACCGCGCCGGGGCCGCCCTTCCGGGAGGCGAAACTGTCGTTTTCCCGTCTCTTCCAACGCGCTTCCCTCTTTACGGACAACGTCCCGCAACGTGGGCTCCCCGGTCCGACGCGCTCGCCAGCTTCGCGGCCGCTGGCCGTGTACCTAACCCCTGGGAACCCCACCGGGCGCTAGTACTCGACGGTCACGCTTTATTTTGCAGCTTCGCCGAGGCGTAACCGACATGCAACAAGCCGCGTCCGTTGGAAGTGTACGACCCGATGGCCTCTCGCTGTGTCCGCGAAGCCACCGCGATTATTCCGACGACCGTGCCCTCGGCCCAACAGCCTCCTGTGCCCCTGGTACCACCCAGCCCGCTCGCGGGGTCCCTGCTCTGCTCCTGGCCCACGGAGATCAGTCAGCTTTCAGACGCTTTACACATCGAATCAGACGGTAGCGAGGTGCCCGCCTGGCGCCTATCAGCACGGTTTCGCGGCCGGCCCACGTTGCGTCGCGGGGCAGCGGGCGGCCAGCTCGTTCCTTTCTGTTGCTGAGTAATCCCGTTCCGGCGGTGGATGGGCCACGGCGCGTCCTGGGGTCCGCCTGTCGCCTTTCCTGGGCGTCGGGTCCCCCCGTTGCGATTGGTGCCTGCGTCCGGGCGTGTCTTCCCCTCTGACTTCCCGGCGCCCCCTCTTTGAAGAGCCAGGATGCCCCGGATCAGGCCACGGGCCGGTTGCTTGAATCTGAATTTCCAGACTAACACTCCTCTCCTGGTTTCAACCATCATCTTATTTCCCCCCTAAAGACGTCCTTAATTCTCGGCATCTGGAAATGGCCGGGGCGGAGCGGCTGATGGTGCCCCGGCCGCAGACGCAGGGCCTCTCGTTCCTCAGCCTCTCGGGACGACTTCCCACCCCGGATGCGGGATTCACAAAAGCACACGTCCCCCTAAAACCACTCCTTCTGCCAAGTTCAACGCAACGTGTTACCTTCCCTTCAAGTTTGCTTCTTTAGCTAAAATCATTCCGTTATTCTGCGATGGCGCCATTTACTCAGCACCCGGCTGGGCATCTGAGATGATCTCCACGTCGCCCTTTTTATTCGCCCCTACGGCCTGTCCGTCTCAAGTCGTAGTTTCCTCTGAAATACATCTCAGAATAATCTCTTCCCCTCAATTTTTGCGCCACCCACCCACCCACTCCCTCCATCGCAGAACAAAAGGCCTCGTGATTGCTTGTCGACCCCTCACCTTCCACGCCCCTTTCCAGTCGGGCATCAAGTCAACAGCCCCCCAAGTGACTTGGTCTTTGTCCTTTGACCCCCGGCTGTCTCTCTGTATCAGAAAGTCAGCCCCGGGCGTTAGGCTCAGCAGTGGGGGCCCCGCCCCTCCCGGGATTGCAGGCCCGTCCTCCCCAGCGGGCCCCGTCCTCCCCCGCGGCCTGGTCCCCGCACGTCCGCACTGCCTCTGTCCCTATCACTTCTCCCCCCAGCGGGAAGCGGCCGGAGCCCCGGCACTAACCGCGGGGCCGCGTCACTCCCGGGGACACGGCATCTTCTTTTTCATCCGCAAAGCCGGGCTTTGAAGATCAAAAAGGTGATCTGTAAATACCCTGCGTGGGTAAGGGATCAGTCAGTGTCAGCTGCTGGGACCGGACAAACCCGCTTGTTGCCGCAGACAAGCGCGGAGCGCGAAGGGCAAAGGGCGAAGGGCGGAGGGCGAAGGGCGAGGGGACTGGGCTCCCGGGCAGCCAGGGAGGGCGAAGACCGCTGGCCGCTCAGGCTCATTGAAAATCAGGCTCGGCAACTCCCCAGCCGGGCGGCCAGGGAAACGCTTTGCGCTCCCTGCCTCAGTTTACTTATTTGAGAATGGGGATACTACTGTTCACCCCACAGGGCCTTTTCCTTTTCCTTTTTGTCTCCCCAAGCTGTTTATTGGACAGCCCGCCCTTTCCTGTTGTACGTCACTGGCCCCTCGCTGTGAGTTCATCGACTCGCCTGCGTGGAATAAACCCGCGCCCTCCTGCCCCGGTGGTCGGCGCCTCCTTGCGCAGCCCCGGGCTGTTCCGGTTACCGCAGACGTGGGTGTCGTCTAAGACCCCGCAGCGGGGGCCTCCGGCCCCGTTCTTCTTTCTCAAGGTTGCTTTGGCTGTTTGGGGTCTTTTGTGGCTCCAAACAGGTGGTAGGATTATTTGTTCTCCACCTGTAAGAACTTGCACCGGCGCTTTCACAGGAAGAGCCTCGAACCTGCAGATTACGTGGGTCGTACGGACGTATTAGCAGCGCTGGCTCTTCCAATCCAGGCGCGTGGGCTACCTCTCCATCCACTTGCGTCTTCCTCAGACGCTTCCTCCCGCGGCTGATAGTTTTCTCCCCGGTTAAGTGTATTCCTGGCACTTTATTATTACGGGGTTTCCCTGAAGGAAACCGAAGCCATTCCTGGGAGGAACCACCCGTTTCCTCAGTTCCGCCACCTTTTACTTATCAGGAGACTGGGCTCACAGGCAGTTTCCCGGCCTGTTTTGTGGGATGTATTTATCATTAGACTGCATCTAGCTTTCATTTACGTTCCGTTGTTTTTTCTCTTTGCCCTACAACCGTGAAAATTATAGAAAAACCGAATCTCTGCTCCCTGTGGGCCCAGCCCTGGGTTGGAGGGTCCGAACCCCAACCCTGGGTGGGAAGGTCCATCCTCAGCTGATGGTCCTGAGGAAACCCTTGGTGACACTCAGCCGTACACGGGCGGCCTTGGTCGTTTCCCTCGACTTTCACCGCTCTCGTGCCTGGTCATTTCTACAGCAGGCCCAGCAAACGACGGCCTTTTCCCAAACCTGGCCCACTGCCCGTCGGAGAAAATCAAGTTGAAATGGGAGGCAGCCCCGCCCGTGGTTGGTTTTGCTCCACGGAGGTCGAGTGGAATGGTTCTGACAGGCCGTTTGGCTGGCGAAGTCCGACGCAGTCACTCTCTGACCTTTACTGAAAACGTCCGCTAAGCCTCGCTCCGAAATATTAACTCATCCCCAGCGAGGGGGGTGCTTTCCTAACACGCTGCCAGATGTGGGGCGCCAGTGGCTCGAATCTCTCGTGACTTCGCTATCTGTCCCGCTGTGGACACACATGCTCTAATATGCGCAGCATTTAGCTTCCATTTATAGCTGCTTCATACCAGCCAATTAATTTATCTTTTAAATTCAGTCAAGTTTAAAGATTTTAAAAAATCAGAAAAAACACGTGTCTGGCAGCCCGTGGTAAAATAAACGGTTGAATGAAAATGTTTCACTGCTCAGTCCGATGCGCGGAAACACGCTTAGGGTGAGGACCAGCTACCAGCACTTACGCTAAATTCCCTCTAATGATGCGTGAAGTCAGGCGGGCAGGACAGCAAATCAGAGTTATTAGGCGGGTGTTCCTGTCGCCCCAAGATACGTAACCGCGCCTCTCAGTTCCCCCCAACTCGTCGCTAACCCCCAGCACCCTAGACTCTTCCCCGGCCTCGGACCACTGTTGTTCTCATATATTCACTGAAGTCATTTCCCTGCTTAAATTCCCTCCTGCCTGACACCACGTTACCCCTAAAACACTCTATTAGTAAAATCCCCCCCAAGGGTCATTCACTGCCTGGTATTTCCGCCGCGTCTGCCGGTATCCTTTTCACGCTCCTCGTTTCTGGTTTGCGTCGCAGAAACGAGTGTACACGTCTCTCTTCAGTGATCGTGTTGCAAATTCCTTGAGGGAAAAACTCATATATTTTAGGCATCGGCGGATTCATACACCAGGAGCCTAACTCTAGAGCTCATGCGTATAATCCCCCCAATGACCCTAAAGACTGGGGGAGAAATAGGGGAGCTTAATACTTCCCAGAACTGGGGAACGAAGAGACGTAAGGCATAGCTAAGAAATAAAAAGGTTGATGTCGGCAACAGTCTTGGGAGGAAATCACCACGTAGCTTCCAAATTAGCACAAATCTCCCTAAAACGATGCGGACATGGAGCAGAAGGGAATGAAGACGTGTGCTCAGTGTCCAACCCGTCACCCAATACACAGGCGTGTCAGCCCCACTCGGCCTGCGATCTCCCACCGTCGTGTGACCACGACAACCTCCGCCTTGAACCCGGGTCTCGTATCAGCTGAGTGAGATGAAAACACAGCCGGAGGAAAACAGATGGAAGAACTGGCTCCTGAGGAAACACCGGGTATTCAGAGCCCTCACTGTGTTTTCTAGGCCAATATTCTCAACCTTAGTTAAAAAATGTGAATTGATAAATATAGGGATCTACCTTCAAGTGTTATGGGATCTACCTTCATTAAAAGTACTTCCTTAAAATACTAA
Source organism: Miniopterus schreibersii (assembly GCF_964146895.1). Lineage (NCBI taxonomy): Eukaryota > Metazoa > Chordata > Mammalia > Chiroptera > Miniopteridae > Miniopterus > Miniopterus schreibersii. The sequence continues at coordinate 53,202,404 of NC_138115.1, forward strand.
GTGGCCCTGGCCGGCTGCGCAGTTGGTTAGAATGTCGTTCCCGATAGGCCAAGGTTGTGGGTTCGATCCCTGGTCGGGGCACATACGAGAACCATCCAACGATGCATCAATAAGTGGAACAAAAAAATCAATGTTTCTCTCGCTCTCCCTTCCTCTCTCTCTAAAATCAATTTAAAATTTTTGAAAATAATAAGTGAAATGAGAAAAATCAATATCACGCCTCATGCCCCTGTGCTGAGAACTGCTGGGCTATTCTTCAGCACAAAGGAGGGACTCTGGCCATTTGCTACATCACGGGTGAAGCTCGAGGGCGTTATGCTTGAGTGAAACAAATCACAGAGAGAAAACTATTGTACGATCTCAGTTATGTGCCGAATCTAAAAATAGAGAACTCACAGAAAGCAAGAATAGATGGGTAGTTGCCAGGGCAAGAGGGCGGGGGAGAGGCCTGAAGGGGGGGGGAAGCGGGCGTCCAGGCGTCAGGTGAGTCAGCTCTGCGGGCCTAGCACAGCTGGGTGGGCCCGGCCACCGGGACTGCGTCCTGTCCTTGAAAGTCGTCAGGATAAGAAATCTTAAAGGTTCTCATCACAATAATAACGAATAAAACGGTAACTGTGGGAGGTGATGGTGTGTTAACCTTATTGTGCTGGTCATTTGACAAAGTATAAATATTTCAGATCAGCACGTATGCTTTACTTATTTATTTATTTTTAAATATATCTTTTTTATTTCAGAGAGAGGGAGAGGGAGAGAAACATCAATGATGAGAGAGAGTCATGGATCGGCTGCCTCCTGCAGGCCCCCGACTGGGGATCGAGCCCCCAACCCGGGCCTGTGCCCTGACCGGGAATCGAACCCCAATCGCCTGGATCCCAGGTCAACACTCAACCGCTGAGCCACGCCAGCCGGGCAGCACACATGCTTTAAACTCACACAGTGTTTTCTACGTCAATTATATCTCCATAAAGCTGGGAAAAAAGAGACAGAAATTCTGAATCACTGGGTCAGTTAATTAAAAAAACACACACAAAAAACCCCACAAAACAAAAAATAACCAAACAACAGCAAAAACCTCTCCAGGCAGGTGGTCAGGAGAAGGCCGCGAGGGTCACCGAGGGAGACGACGCGCGGGTGCCTCTCATCGCCGCAACCAGACAGCGTTTCAACGCCTGCAGGTCGTTCAAAAAACCTGTCGCTGCGGGAAAGTCGCCACGTTTCCCCTTCGATACTGGGTCACAGACCATTTTCTATCTGCAGCAATTACGAGCTGTTTGCTCTCGTTTTCCCAGGGACCGGCTGCTCAGATGAATTGCAAAACTAAACACGCTCCGGGCGCGCACCACAAGCACCTCTGATTGAGCCCCACAGCCGGCGGCTGACACCGCACAGCTCGCTCAGCAGCAGAACAAACGTTTTCCTCAAAAATGAAACACCCGGTTGTCCTACTGACCATGAGACTGATTGAGAAGAAAAGGGAAAGGTTCTGACCTGGTGGTAACGTATTCCAAATAATTGAAATTACATGACATCGGGGAGGAAATCCAAAATATTTACGCTTGACGAAGCCAGATTGGCAGGTGATTCTCGGCTGCGTGAATCGGCTGCAGCCGGACAACACGGGGCATCGGGTGGGTGAGCCCCGAATTACCAGCGTCACGTTCTGCGGAAGGAGCGCAGGGCCCCACGGCTCCCGGGTCTGCAAGGCCCCGTTTTCACAGCGAGCACAGGCTGCTTTTTATGTCGAATCCACACGACACCCAACGCTGCTCCTCACAGGAGCTTGTCTCTAAATCCGCCGGGCCCGTCGCCACCCTCGGGGCCCGGACCCCCAGTGGCCACCGGCTGGCGCGTGGAGGGCCCACTGTGAACATGGAGAGCTGGGAACACAGGGAATTCTTCTGGCATCGGGAGACTTGGGGACAGGGAAACCGTTTGAATCCTAAAACGAGTTATCCAAACACTTTAAAACTTCACGATGGTGAATTTTCGTGCTCTCAGATATTTGTAATGTCTCCTTTACATTTATTTTACCAATGCCGCCGAATTCTTTCCTGTTACGGGAGATAATAGCAATATTATTATTCATAGTAACCGATATTTTGAAATCTATCATTTAAGCTGAAAGCCCCCCTCTGGGACATTAATATTAAACTTCATAATGCTTCACTTTGTCAGCTATATTGGTCCATTTCTAATGACTGGGCGTAAGTTTAGTGACCCTCCCCCAACTCAAGAAATATCCCTACATCTGTGCAGTTTTAGAGGAAAAGTCATTTGATTCTGAAAATAAATTTCTTGATGAGGCTGAATGCATATCACACACAAAATAGCCTCCATCTCAGGAAGAGGCCATCGCAACGCCTACGGAGTGTTAAATATAAAGACTCAGCCTCCAAACTGACTGTAGGACTCAGCACTGTCCCTCCTCCGTTTAACACCCGAGGAAACCCTGGGAGCCACTCGACACGCTCACCAGCGACCTCGTGGGAGAATCCAGGGTTCTGGAAACTCTCCTGAGAATCCTCCCCGTTCGCCGTTCATAACAATGGCTCTTGGTTGGAGACTCGATGACTCGGTACATTTCTGCTTCTTAGGAGCCAAGAAGAGCCAGGTCAGCCTGGCCGGTGTGGCTCAGGTGGTTCAGCATCGACCCAAGAGCCAGGAGGTCCCCAGTTCGATTCCTGGTCGGGGCCCAGGCCCAGGTCGCCAGCTTGGTCCTCAGAGGGGGGTGCGCACGAGGCAGCTGACCCACGACTCTCATCACTGAGGTTTCTATCTGTGTCTCCCTCTCCCTTCCTCTCTCTCCAAAATCAAGAAAAACATTATATATATATACTATTTTTTTTAAAAGAGCAGAGTCAGATGAGTCACTGCCATGGCTCGGGCTCCAATTCAGTGCCTCCCGGCCCCCGGCCGCGGTGACCATCAGCTCCTCGGACCTGGTGTCATGAAAACCAAACCACCCTGCTCCCGGGCGGCTTCACCCCGATCATACAACAAACACACTCCTAGCACCTCAGAAACACTGACACAGGAAGGTCTCGTGGTCGTTTCCAAGGGAGACAGTGTAGATCTTAGGAAGTGAGTCTGCTTCTTCCAGAAGATACACCCTCAGCGTAAAAGTTCAATTCACCAGCTAACATAGAAATATCCTCTAAAAGCCCCAAGTCCCTTAGCTCACAAAACAAACTTCTGGTCTATAATTTGATCAACTAAATGGATTTTCCCACTAGAAAAATTATGCCCCGTGAAGACAAATAGTCCTGAACCGTAGGCCACACAGATCTCTAATTTTAAACCAACTGACGATCTGTTTTTTTGAGATGGTCTCTGGTGAATCTGGTCTGTTTCAATTTCTCACCTGTCTGCGGAACGAATGATAATATAGTTAGTGCCAGGTCCCTTCGCAAAACCGGGAGTCGTTACTACAATGCTGGGAATCAGCCCACGGAGCCAGGCCTTGTGCTTGATTTGCTCAGCCCTGGATCCCTAGCATAGGACGTGACGCAGAGAGGAGCTCAGTCGCTAGTCGGCTGTGGATGGACGGATGGATGGATGGATGGATGGATGGATGGACGGATGGATGGACGGACGGGTGGATGGATGGATGGACGGATGGATGGACGGACGGGTGGATGGATGGATAGACGGATGGACGGACGGACGGACGGATGGATGGATGGACGGACAGGTGGATGGATGGATGGATGGATGGATGGATGGATGGATGGATGGATGGATGGATGGACAGGTGGATGGATGGATGGATGGATGGATGGATGGACGGATGGACGGACGGACAGATGGAGAAAACGTCAGCATGGTGATTATGAAAACCAGTCCGGAATAGTGCACTGTGCTCTGCTGCGTCACAGAATTGCTTTTAGTGCATATACTTGAGAAACCATTTCATTTACGCTATGTAAGCCCAAGAATCGTGAACAAAGTAAATAATAAAAAGCGCCGTTCCAAGCGACAGTGACAACCTGCATTGGTCCTGCTTCAGTGATCATCTAAATGATATTCACTTGAGACAAGCACAAAGCATAACGACACCCTCTAAAAGGTACATCAGTGTTTTGATGTTTTACACATAAAAAGAGATAGCATTTTAAGCCTTTATCTTTTGTGTAATAATAAATGTTCACTTTCAGATAGTTCCATTTCCCTTATTTGTTTAATGACAGCCACAAATAGATTTTTTTAAACTGTTCTAATCTACTTTAATTATTTTCCAGAGTCTGAGCACACGCAGTAGATGCACTGTTGGAGGAACAGGCCCACCCGCTGAGCAGAGATCACTGTCCCCAAACTACCACAATTGTTCTATCTTTTCTAATAATTCTATTTATTAGTTAGTTAGTTATTAAATATGTCTTTATTGATTTCAGAGAGAGGAAGGGAGAGGGAGAGAGAGAAACATTGATGAGAGCCATTGATCGGCTGCCCCCTGCACGCCCCCCTCTGGGGACCGAGCCTGCAGCCCGGGCCTGTGCCCCGACCGGGAATCGAGCCTCCGTCTCCTGGATCCTGGGTCGATGCTCAGACGCTGAGCCACACCGGCCGGGCATTTTCAATAATTTTAGGAAGTTGAAGTTTCCACACACACGTGCTTAGGCACCGGCACTCAGACAGCTGTGAAATGACATTTACAGGTCTCGCCAACCAATGGCACACGCACCTCCGCAAATAGAAGTGACCTCTGAGGTTTTTTAAAGGGCAAAAGCATCTGGGAAATCTTTAAAAACTTAAAACAATAAGCACGGAATTGATTTATGTTCCAAGTATTGGGGCTGACAAGGGCCGGGCCGGCCTTGACTGGCGCGTGGAATTTTACGTATTTCAAAGTGACAGTCACAAGCCGATCAGCGCCCCTGCTGAACGGCCTTCATATGCGCGGTGACGTTCCTACGTTATCTAACTGACGGCCTTACCGCGATAGCCGTTTTCTTCCCTGTTACCGTGAGGAAATAGCAAACAAGAGAGTCTCAGCGAGTTGCTAGCGTCTCAGGGCAAACGCGTCCGGGGTCCGGGTGGGCAGGGGTTCCGACGCCAACCTTGTGTCCCCCAGGACCTCGGCAGCCCCACTTCCCGGCCGCCCAGGGTCCCAGCAGGGCCCTTCCCGGCGGCACAGCCCCCGTTGCAAGGGTGGCCAAAGCCAGATGCTCCCTCCCAGGACGTCCTCGGACTTTTACCAGAGTTTTGTTGTTAAAAATTCATAGTAAACGAATGTCCTAGATCTCTGCCCTTCTCAGCTCAGCAGAGGAACTAAGATTTCCTAGTTGTCAAAACTAATTTTACCTGTAACTTTAATACACATTTGAGGCTACCTAAAATAACGGAAAAAAAACAAAAAACCAACAAAGACAAATGTCGAACGGATGCAAAGAAACGTAGGAGGAAAGGAAGGAAGGAGAGCGAGAGGGAGAAAGAAAAAAGAGGCCACACTTGCAGACAGACAGAAGGACGGCGTCTGGAAACCCCCGCACCCCCTCCGTCTGCGTGAGAAACGTGTCCACACGACAGATGGCCGCCCGTTGCATTTCCATTTAACAAAACCAACCGTGCCCCACGGCCGCCGTTCAGACGCCTTGCTGTAGTGTTTTTGCTGTGGAAAGAGATCTGTAATAATTTGAATGTTTTTGAGTAAGAAATGGTTGAGCAAATTACAGCCCGTATTTTTCACGGGATCTGAACCAATTTGCTTTTCAGAGTAAGATCCACGCGCCCTGACCTGGGTGAACCGACTGCGCTGACGTGAGGCGCCGGACCCGGGGAGCCAGCTGCGGAGCGGGAATTTTAGTATATTCACGTCGATGTGTAAAAAGTTTTAAATGAGAGAAAAATGCGTTTGTGTTACTAGAAGCAGAGAGAAAGCCGGGGGCGTGAGTGCCCATCTGTTCACGCCTGTTATTTTAGGAGATTTAGGTTTGGCGCAAAGGAAGCAAGTGCATCCTCCTTTATTCCCTTTACGGGCCTCGGTCCCGTTGGAATTGTTTGGAAGCTGGATGATGTTAAAATTTAAAGAGCCCTGGCGGGTGCGTCTCAACGGCCAGAGCACCGGCCCGCGCGCCAGGGGCCTCCGGTTCGCCTCCGGGCGCGAGCGGCACCTCGGAGGCGGGCGGCCGATGGGTGCGTCTCTCCCTTCGATGGGTCGCTCTCTCCCCCGTCTCAGTTGGGACAATATTCGCAAAAAAGGAAATGCTGGTGCTGTTGGTTTCGGCGCCTTTCACAGGAAACCGTCCCACTGGAGCGGAGACACAGCACCCCAGCGGGCACCCCGGCAGGCACCCCGGCCGCGCCGACACCTGCGCCGACTTCCGATCAGAGGCCACTGGTGATTTTCGGTCCACCTGGGACAGGGCTGTGGCCGTATTTCAGGACTTCCCCAGGCCGCTGAAAGTCAGGGAAGTATTATTTCATTCACACTCATGCATCATCTCCCTAAAACGTCCACAGAGCCCCATGTTCCGAGAAGAAAATGACGCTTCGATAAAGAAAGAGATACGTTTAATCAGATCCCGTAAATCAGATGATTTTAAAGCTGCCGTTTAACATCAAGCATGGTCTTTATTACATATTTTAGTACCTCGTTGTAACTATGGGTCTGTAGGTTCCATGCATCAGGGAATGTGTCTGTTTTATCTTTATCTTTGAACCTCGCCAGCGCCTGGCGCCACGTCCACCCAGCTGCCTGTGGTTTTACGGTGCCCCCTGAATACGCGAAAGGGTGAGCGAGCGAACGGGGGAGCCGAGGGGGGCGGCTGGAAACCGCGTCCTGTCCTGGCGCCGAGGGAGCGGAATCGTCCGGGAAGGAAGAGGTGGGCGGAGGCGTCGGCCACCCGGTGGTCCCGTCGGAGCAGAGAGAGGGCCCCTGCGAGTAGCGGAAGGCGGGCGCCTTACGCGGTGCAGTTAGGCTGGTGTCCAGTTATAAAATTCAAGTTTTTATGCATATTTTACGTAAGAAATATTGACACAGAATGCAAAGAACTTAATGGGTGAGTTCCAAGACGCCCCCAGAACCTTTACCATATAAACCGACACTAAAATACTGAAATCTAGGGGGTCCCAAAAAAGGAATTACACACACTTTGAATAATCACACATTTCGTTTTCAAAACTGAGCCCCGGCTGTTAAAGGGTGCGTGTATTTTGGGGGACACCCTGTGTTTTCTCACTTCGGGGTAAGGCCACGGGCACCAGGCCTCGATGCGGCTGCAGAAACTCCCGAGCTGAAGTGCAGGAGGCGGAGGGAGCTGGGCCCTGCCAGCCTGGGCCCTGCCGGCCTGGGCGCCACGGCGGTAAATCGCCAGCTCGTTAGGGCAGCATCCTGGCCCGTTTTCTTCTCAGATTATCTGCCGAGCTGCGGGCCCCTTTCCCCGGCCTCTCCCCCGTTATCCTGCTCACCCCCGCAGGGTCCCCTCCCAGCCCTGGGCTCTGTTCTCCGTCCATCACGCTCCCAGCTGTGGGGCAGAGAGGGCCCGGAGCTGCTAAACCAGGGCCTGAGGAGGAGGAGATTATTTTCTCTCGGGTCCTGAGGGGCAGGGCCGAGCCTCTTGTCTGTCTCCCGTTACGTCTGAGAGGCCGCTCGTCCCCCCAGGGTCCCTGCTCACGGCCGGGGCAGGAGCGTGGTGGTGACACCGAGCCCGTCGTTAAGACCTGCAAGGGGCCAGCCACCCCCTTCTATTTGCATCTAAACCAGGGGCTGTGCGGGGAGGGGGGGCACCGGGAGGTCACTACCCTGGAATAAAAAGCAATGGCCTGAAAAAGAAGGGTCTCTTATGCTGAGCGAAACAAGCCAGTCGGAGGACAAGCACCACAGGCTCTCACTCCTACCTGGAATCCACTGAGCAAAATAGACCAAAAATAAACCCGGAGGCTGGAAACGTGGGGCAGACTGAGGATGTCAGAGGGAAGGGGGAGACTCACCCAACAGCTCACATGCGAATGCGCCTAACCCACGGGCACGTGACTGTGCGGTGAGGCCCGGGGGGCAGAGGGGGCGGGGGGCCGGCCGCCCGTCAGACTCCCAGAGGCCCCCGTGACCCCCGGAGCCCCAGGCCACCTCATCCTGTTACAAACTACCTTGAAACGTTTCTGGAAGTAATAAATCTTTCATTGAAAATGCATCTTCATTACCGACGCTTGAACGTACAGGAATGTCTGAGACACTCTTGACGTTATGAATGTGTAAAACCTCAAGGCTAGTCATTCTATAAATAAAAATCATTAATGTTTCATCAGAGGAAGATTTCCTCCATGCGGGCTCCTGAATGTTTCATGGCCAATATTCGGTGAAAGGTGTGCTCTGCGGCCCGGCATCCTGGCCGCGGCATCCTGGCCGCCGCTCCCTCGGGTTCGCCTTCGCCTCAGACACAGTCCAGCCTGGGTGCGGATCGATTCTGTAGCCTCGGAGTCCATCCGGCATCCAGTCCGACTTCTGTAAAACATGGCAGCCCAGTCATCTTAATTTTTTGTTTTTCATTTACCTTTGTTACCAGGTGTGTTACGAGCACCTCCTTGGGATTCTGGAAGAGCTTCGGAAAGGGAATCACGAGACGATGCTTCTCCTTAAGGTCCCAGTGGGCTTTGGAGCCTCGCAAGATGCCCCTGGGAGAAGACAGCCTGGATTTTCTGGGGTTTTTATTTCAGGTAATAAAATACCCAAGTGGCTTACTATTTTCAGAAGAATGCCACGTCATGGTTAAGAATGTGGACGTTTGCCCGGCTGGTGCGGCTCCGTGGCTGAGCGGCGCCCCGTGAACCAAGAGGCTGCCGGTCTGAGTCCCTGCTGGGCACACGCCCGGATTACCCGTCGATCCCCCGTAGGTTGCAGGAGGCGGCCCCTCCGTGTGTCTCTCTCGTCGATTTTCTATCTCTCTCTCCCTCTCCCTTCCTCTCTCTTTAAAAAAAATCAATAAAAACATATTTTTTTAAAGAAAGAATGGAGACATTTATTTAATTTCTATTAAAGGTGACCTCAGGCACTCCCAGCGTACTTTAGGGCCATTGCCACACAGAGCTCGGCTGCAGAACGGAGGCTGGATCTGACCCACCGCAGGGTAGAGCCCGTCCGGCCACTTCTGAGCGGCACAAGCTGACACCTCACGAAGGCCTCTCTCTCTCTCCACATCGCTGGTGGGGATGGCGCCGTCCGACCGCAGGCGACCGGAAGGATTCGACGAGAAGTCCAGTTCGGAGCTGCGCTCGGGCGTAACTGGAGGATGCTCTAGTGAGGGGGGCCCACCCGTAGGGTCATCATCACGGGAGTTGGTGTTTCGGGCCCTGAGTGAGCATAAAGGAGCCGCAGGAAGGGGGCAGGGGAGCAGAAACCAATTAAAATGTTTCGACCTGGCTTCTGATACAATGGAAGCTACCAAGTAACACGAAGTGCATGCTGGTCAGATTGTAGCCACCCCACTGCTACATGGAAATAAACGGCCTAATTAGCGAGCCCTCGCAAGGGCCTGCTTTCTTTAGCGGTTTTCGCCCACACGAAAGAAACTATTTTTTCCCGTCTGACGAATTGCGTAACTCAGAGGTCAGTAACGGGCTCATGCATCACACCCCCGCCCCGCGCCCCCGGAGCCCCCGGGCACCGGTTCTAATGTGATCTGTCAGCCCCGGCCTAGCAGATTTAGCACTTACTTGTAATATATTAATAGCTTCATTTTTCGGGTTTGCTTTCTCCCAAATAGCACTAAGAAATGGATTGCCAGCTTACCGAGTCGGGGACGGAAGCAGACTGTTGAGCGTGAATTACGACCCGGGGAACAGCATCGAGATTGCAGATTTGAACATGACACATAAGAGAGAAGCTACGAAGGAGCCGGGGAGCCGGCCAGGTGGCTGAGGCACTAGAAGCGGAAGAGACGGGACCTTCTAATATGTTTTAAGCTTCACGGAGCGTTGCCAAGGAAATAACAAGAAATTTCCATCTACCTCAAAACTGGTGAACATTCCCTTGCTTTCGCTCTAAAGCACCATGGTTTTCACAGGTTTTTAAAAATGCACAGCAAACAAATGGCTCCTCGTTTAATCTGCACTAAGTGAGAGCGGAGCATGTATCAGGTGCAGGGATAAAAACCTACGTCCCACAGGCCGCCGCTCCACCGTGGAAGGGCAGGGAGGGCAGCTCCCGGGTCTTTCTCACCGCCGGCCTTCGCCGTCCACACCGCACGGGGCCTGATTCCCATCAGTGGGTGGAGGGAAGAACGGACGCTGGGCTTCGTGAGCGCCGACAACTCCGCTTGGCGGAGATGCTGTCCAAGCGACGGGAAAACTGGCCTCAGCCTGGGAGAAAAGACTGCAAACGGCACGTCTGGTAAAGGGCCCTGATCCAAACGACACGGAAACACTGTCAAAACTCATAAGAAGCCGAACAACTCGATGGAAAAACGGGCGAAAGCCGGAACAGGCGCCCGACGGAAGAGCTTGAACGGGCGGCAAGCAGGCACCTGGAAAGATGCCCCACGTCCCGTGGCATCGGGAAAATGCAAGCCAGAGCCGCAGTCGGGCAGTGCCGCAGGCCTGCGGGAACGGAGGCTCCGGAGCTCCGCCCGCACCCAGCGCCGGCGGGAGCCTCGCCGCCTGCCCGCGGGGACGCAGATGGCGCCGGCGCTCTGGGAGCGGGCCTGGTGGTTTCCTACAGAATTAAACACACTCTCACCATATGATCCAGCATTTGCTCTCCCTGATATTTACCCAAAGTTGCTGAAAACATATGTCCACACACAGGCCTACACGCCACAGCGTAGAGCGGCTTTATGCAGAATCACAACCGTGGAGGCCGGCAGGACGTCCCCCGGGAGGTGAGCGGGTGACCAGGGAACCTCACTCAGCACTCGAAGGGAACGCGCTGCAGGCCAGGGAAGGACGCCGGGACCCTAAGCGCCTGTTACGGGTTGAAATGAGCCCGGAAAGGCGACGTACTGTGTGCGTCCAACTCTGTGCCGTTCCGCAAAACGCAGACCTGGAGACAGCGGGAAGGTCAGCGGTGGCCGGAGGCTGGGGGGAGGGAGGAGTGGACAGGGCACAGGGGACGCTTAGGGCGGCGAAGCTGTTCCGCGCACACGAATGGGTCCACGAGCTTATAGAATTGAACACCGGCGGCGAGCCCCAGTGGAAACTGCAGATTTGGGGGTGATAACGAGGTGTCCGTGTAGGTTCGTCTGTTGCGAGAGGTGCACCCCTTTGCGTGGGGGGGTGTCAGGGGGAGGCCTGTGAGGAGGGGCAGGGTCCGTGGGAACCTCTGTGCCGTCTCCATCCTCCCGGGACCCTAACGCTGCTCCGACCGGGGAGGTGCCCGGGCTGCCGGCCTTAGAATCCCCTCGGGGTAACGTGTTTGTCTTCAGTGCAGGCTCCCGGGCCTACGTCAGACCTAGAGGAATTTAACCTTTGAACCCGGGACCAGGTAGCCTGCGTTTTAATGGGATACGCAGACGATTCTTACAAATAGGATCCCCGTGAAGTTTGCCGCCCGCAGCGGAGGTGTCGAGAGGGGAAGGCCTGCTGCTAATTACGCCAGGATTCTCTTGGGGGAAACCGGCCGGTGGGAGCCCGGGTGAGGACGCTGGCTCGAGAGCCGCTGCCCAGGACCGCGGGTCTCACGCCCAGGGCGCTGGCGTTATCCGGGTGCTTCTAACAAACGCTGGGGCCCCACTCTCTCCAGACCGTTAAACTAGGCCCTGGCATCCCCACACCGCTTCCCAGGCGGTGCCAGTGGAGTCACCTGAACCCGTTAAACCCATGAACAAGTTAAAAAATAGGGGGGAGAAAACCACACACACCTTTATTAGAAAAATAAAGATGACATTGTCAAAAACAATAAATCTGGGGTCGCTTTGCCCGGAGATAACAGGAGCCCCAGCAGCTCGGGCCCCGTGCATACACCGTGAACGCAGGAAGGCCGAGGCGAGCGCCCGCGCCCGCGCCTCGGGGCTGAGGGGGCACCGGGGACACCGGCAGCCTCGGGGAGGAGGTCGGGCAGCCGCGGAGCAGGGCCAGGGCCTCCACGCGGGGTCCATTCCTCCGGCCTCCGGGAGACCCGGGGAGGAGGAGGGGCTGCCGATGGAAGGCACCTGGTTAGAAGGGAGGCGGGAATCGCTCCCGGTGTGCGGCCCACAGGGGGAGCCGGGGCAGGAGGCGGCGGGGCAGAGCCAGGGCTTCCGCGGGGAGCGGGGCCAGTTTGCCAGGCCTGACGCCGGGCGCTGGAGCCAAGGAGCCCGTCCGACCTGAGTGAGTACAGAGGCTGTACGTTGGGCAGTTGCCTTCGGAAGCCCCCTTGGGGCTGCGGAGCTTCGCTTCTGTTCTCCTAGTAACAGCCCCTCCTCTCATCTGTCGGGGTCAAGTCGTGGAAATCTGGGGAAAGTCGCAGGTAGGTTGTGGTTTCATGTTGGGGAGCAGAGAGGGCAGGAAAACTGGCGCAAGGCTGTAGCATTAAAATACAAGTTTTGGAGGCGAGCAGAACGGGGCTGGGATCTCGGCCCTCCCAGGTGCCAGCGGTGGGGCCCTCAGTCCTGTGTTCTCTCTCCTGCGGAGCCTGAGGGACCAGCACCCGCCCGGAGCTGAGGCGGGGTCGGGATGAGCAGTGAGCCCTGGGCACGTCCTCCCCGGCCGCCGGTGGTCTCGCCGGTGGTCTCCCTTGCTGTGCAAAAGCTCTTTGGGTTGATGTAGTCCCGTTGGCTTATTTCGTTTTCCTTCTGTTCCCCTTGCCCGGGGAGAAATGTCAGAAAAAATATCGTTATTACGAGAAATGCCTGAGATCTTACTGCCTGTGTTTTGCTTTAGGAGTCTTGTGGTTTTGGTCTTACAATTACGTCTTTAATTCGTTTTGAGTTTATTCTTGTATATGGTGTAAGAAGATGGTCTAGTTTCACGGCTTGTGTGTATTTGTCCGACTTTCCTAACATAAGTCCAATGCCGTTTAAGAAGATACAACAGGGTAGAGAGTCCGCTCAGTACCGTTGTATGGTCTTGCCAACTGCGCCATAGTTTACTTGACCTTGAAGGGTCGGGTTTATTTCTGGCTCTCTGTTTGGTTCCACTAATCTATGTGTCTGCGTTTATGTCACGACTGCCAGGCCGTTTTGATCACTGCAGCTCCGCAGTGTAGTTTGATATGAGGTCGGGCGGGGCCTCCCCTTCGTTCGTCTTTCTCGAGATTGCTGTCACTGTTTGAGGTCTTTTGTGTTTCAATACAAATCTTTGGATTATTTGCTCCAGTTCTGTGCAAAGTGCCATTGGTGTTTTGATAGAAGTCGTGTTGAATCCATAGTCACCACCTAACACCTGTGAGAAAGGCCGTCATCAATAAATTAACAAACAGCCAGTGTTGGCCATGCTCCTGAGCAGCAGAGTCGGGCCTCACGTTTGTGTCCTCAGCTGGTTTTAAACCACCAGGCTCCACGAGGTGCCCCGTCGTCATCTCTACGGAAGAACCACAGGAGGTCCTGGTGATGATTCAGGAGAGAGTTCAAATTATGACTCAAAGGGGATAGTATTTATGCAAAACTCACCAACTGTTTGCTGCCCGGCCGGGGAAGGACAACAAGGTAAGACAAGAGGCAAACCTGCTGCAGGAGCCTTGACCGCGTCGGAAGGGGGCTGTGTCCACGAGAGAGCCTGGGGCACAGCCACAGAGACGCACTTGGGCAGAGCTTACTAAGGAGAGTCTAGACCCAAAGATGGACAGAAACAAGGAAGAACAGGTGCCCGGGAAGCCAGAGTAAAAATCCTTCCATAAAACCCGCGCTGAGCCCTGGGCAGCGCCCACGGCAGGTGCTGAAGCCACGGCTACTGTCTGGGCGCAGCACTGACCCAGGTGCTCGGCCCTGGGTGCTCTGGTTTTCGCCGCCTCTGCCTGCCCCGCCCCCATCCCTGCAGCAGCAGATTCTCAGGCAGCCTCCTGGTTTCGTTTTTGCATAATCACCTCCCAATTTAAATACCTGGTTGGAAGCATCTCACTGGCTGACCTTCCTTAGTTCTAGGGGAGGGGGAAATTTGATCCATGCTGTTTTCAATTTCTAAAGAGAGAAATAGCCTCTGCCTTCCACTGAGACTCTTAAGTAATGAATTATGCAAACACAGAGTAGAGAGGGCGGATGCCAAGACTTGAAGATGGTAACAGACGTTCTCTAGGGGCGACAAGCTCATGTGACCTCTCTGTCCATAAAATCCAGGGCAGGATCCTGGCTGCAGCCCCAGGAACCACCCAGGGGCCACGGGGTTCAGTCAATTCAGTTAATATCAGTCCTCTGTCTCCCACCCTGTGCTTAGAAATCAGGAATTTTGAAATGAAGTTCACTTAGTGAGTAGCTGAGAATACACTTAAGGTAAATTAGGGATTTTATTAAAAGAGTTTATAGAGGCAAACCATTTAAATAAATACAAATGTGGTTTAAGCAAATTAATGTAAATATGGCAGACTTTTAATCAAGCGTTTGGGAAAATTTATGCAAGATGTGTAAATGGCTAACAATGTGCAGAACACTACAAACATGGCTAATGGTCCTTGTCGGCCTGAGACGCTGTCTCTCAGGGACAGTGAGCCCCCAGTTTGTGGATCATCTCTGGCTCCTGGTGTCTCTCCCGCTGTGACACTGGATTCAGGTTCTTTCAGCATAAAGGGAATGGATATGCGATGACTATTCAAGTTCTAATAGTTACAATAACTAGTTTTAATAGTTTTGTTCTTAATATGTAACCAATGCAATTAATTCTGAATTTTTAAAGCAACATGCCCCAAACACAAAATAGCAAATCAAGAGTAACATCGCTGTTACTTTGTTTCCTTCGCCTCTTGTCTCTCTCTCCTTCCCTTGCTTCACCTGTTTACCCGGCCGCCTGTCTGCCTGTCTATTGATCCATAGATTCAACCATTTCTTTTTGAAATTATGAAACTTAAGGTTTAATGGACTCCATTTTCACCTAAAATGCATTGTGAACATTTCCCCGTGTAATTCTGTATTTTTCTATAACCGCAAACTTCATAGTATTTCATCGATTAGATATCCCATGGCCATTGGATGCCTGTTCTTTAAGTAGCCAAGCATATCGAACTCTGATTTCTGATTTGCTTTACTCAGGGTGAAATTTTAGGAATCTAATTGAGTCGTTAATGCTTTAAAATCAGAGCCTCAGCTCTGTAGGTTTGGTAGTTCGGGACCAGATGTTGAGTGTGGAACCTGACAGCTGTGGCATCACACTCCACCAAAAGCATAAAATGCTGCTTGTGTGTCTGTGAAACTAAATCAATCGAGTTTTAAATGATGGTTTCAATAGCCAAACACCTTCACTTTTTAAAATATGTTTTTACTGATTTTTTAGAGAGAGGGGAAGGCAGAGGGAGCGAGAGGCAGACACATCAATGAGAAACATCAGCTGCCTCCTGCGCCCCCTGCTGGGGATCGAGCCCACAACCCGGGCATGTGCCCCGACCGGGATCGAACCGGTGGCCTCTTGGTTCATGGGAGGGTGCTCAACCTCTGAGCCGCACCAGCTGGTATCACTTTTAATTCTACCCATGACCCGTTACCCAACTCTGTTCCTTTAAAATGATAACATAGTGTGATCATAACATAGCTGAAAACAACCTATTTAAAGCCATTTAAGTCTCTGCAGAATTTGCAGGCTTATAATATGAATGTCGAAGCGGGCAGTCCAATGAGTGTGTCTACGTTTTATTTCAGAGCAAGGGGAATTGCAAGAGCAAAGTAAACGAGAACCATTATCAACACAAAATTTAGCCGAAGGGCACCGTTCTTAGGAACAATGAAATGATGCAGAGTGGTCCTTAATTTATTTCCTCCAGGAAGCGCCTATCAAATGCGTCACCCTGTCCCGTTACAGCGGAAAGTTACCCGTCTCCCTTTTGCCGCCTCAGAGGTGCGGCATTTCCACTCAGCGTCCCTGCGTTTGGAAACAGTTTAAATGACGGGAGTCTTGTTAGTTCTTTGGTGCCACTTCTAACTACGTTTAATTCAGGGTAAAAATGTTATAGCCCTTAAATTCCATACATGCAGACGTGCTCCGGGCTGTGGCGGCCGCCGGGGTACATTGTAGCATCTGCCGCGGTACATTGTAACCTCTCTCAGAGGCTTGTGGGTTCCGTCATGAGATTTTATCCCAGCACAGAGGATGCAGGGAAAATGACAACATTGTATATCCCAAGAGGTGGCAAATGGGAAGCTTTTAATTGGGTGTGAAATACTGTTCACATTCCATCAACAGGATTTTTAAAAACCTTACCTAACTTCTAGCACCCTCAGTCGTGTATTGTTGAAAATCCCCTTACAGGGCATAGAGGGGACAGACTGGCGTTTGTTTGCTTGTTGTTTGTTTGTTTGTTTGGCAGAGGCCATGACTCACCCGTGGACCTGCCATCTTCCAAACCTAACTCCGGGTGTAGCTTCAGGCGACCAGCGTTATGTGTGTTGGGGGAGGGGGGTCGGCACCTGAACCTTAAATGCTTCTGCAATGATCAGATTGAACCACACAGCTGTCATTCTATAAAAATTGAAATAAAAATTCTTCACAGCTGAAGCTTTTATAAGATATGTGTCCTTTTATGTTTCACTGAATAAATTGCTTTAACCTTAATATAACATTTAGATACATAATACCAACCTCATCATTGTCACCAAATCTCACTTGAATGAGACTGGACTCAATTTAACAATTGTGGAAACTTGGAAATTGTTTAATTTCTCTGAGCCCAGTGGGAGATTAATAATACATGCATCCTTAGAATAGGATGAGTTTAATATCAATTAAATAATAGATGCAAACCACTTACAATAGGTTTTTTCACACAGTAAGCAATCAATACATATTGGTTATAATTATTTTGTTATGATAACTTCCTTACACCAGTATACTGGATGCAAAAGTCAGTTTCATAATTAAATCACGCAGACACTCAGGTCAGTTCCCTTCATCGTGTTAAACATGAACCTGAAGATATGGACAATTAGGTTTTTCTGAACTGTGTTTACCAAAGAGTCAAAAGCAGACTAATATTATGAGATGAACATTAAGATAAATATAAAACAGGAAAGAAAAGATGCAAAACACTGTTCAAACTATGCAGGTGCTCCGCCCTCAGAGAGGAGGTGCAGGGCCCCCTGCCCGGGAGTGTGGGCCCAACGTCAGGGGGAGAGGGAAGGGCAGGGCCCACAGTGTGGGAGCCGGGGACGCTGGCTCGGCCAGGTGACCGGCCAGGTGACCACCAGGTGACCAGAAACAAGTCCTCAGTCCTACCAATCATGCGCACACCTGATACGATGTGATGAAGCTGACACTGTACCTCTGTGACCTTCCTCCCCAAATCCACAGCCCTGGGCTAATCACGGGAACATCAGACAAGTCGCAATAGAAGGAAAACCAACAAAAAATCTAACCAGTCCTCAAAAAAATAAAAAATTAAAGAATGTCAAGGTTACCCCAAAAAAAGGAAAGTAGGAGACGCTGTGACAATCTGGAAAAATCTAAGGAAACATGTCAGCTAAATGAGACGAGATGAGATCCCGGAATTAAAACAAAAAACAAAAAGAACATTAAGTTAAACTGAAGGGTGTGTGAATAAATGATGGTATTTTAGTTAATAAAAATGTATCCATATTGGCTCATTAATTGTAGCAAACGTATACCACCCTAATGCAAGATGGCAATACTGGGGAGAAACTATTTTTGCAAGTTTTCTCTAAGTCTAAAACTGTTCTAAAAAATATTTTTAAAAAAACACACCTCTGCTCCAGCCTAGACTGGAAGTGGGCAGTTCTCTCCCTACGCACAGCCCTGTGCCAGGCACACGGCCCAGGACTCCAGGGGGCCTGCTGTGGAGAGATAAGTCTCCAAGTTAAACAGTGTTTGTTCTCCCAAGTCTAACACCTTATAATCCGAAAAAACACCATTACGTGGGGTTTAAGATATAAGACCAAAATTAACATTCAAAATCAGAAAGATAAACATATTTTTAATTATGCCGCATACTCTGAGGCTTGTTTTAAGACTTTTCCTGGTAATATTTTAATCACTTTACCCGTCAGATAGAGCGACGCATCCTGAATTCAAAGACCGCTAAGTAGTGTGAATTTGGAAATTGCAAAATAGATTAAAAAATGGTCCTGGGCTTGAATTAACCATTAGAGGTTAGTGGGGTGGTTCAGCTGTTGAAAAGGCACGACGGGAGTTCATAGAGAGATTTACTGCATCCCACGTTGTGTCTTCGGGGCTGGGCCAAGGCGGCCCCGTCGGTGCTGGGTGTTGCGCTGACCCCGCAGCCGCAGACGCTCGGCCACCTCCTTTGGCCACGACCCCTGCCCGGGGCGACTAAGGGGCACCGTGAACAAGGACAGGGGCCGGGGCCTGTGCCCCCCAACCCCCGAGCCGTAAATGCCCGTTTCTTCCCGCGTCCCCGCGGGTCGCGCACTGTCCGCTAACGGGGCCTTTACGGCCTGCCGGGAAGACGTGCTCAAGCTCCGGGCGGCCGCCACTGTTCTGACCGTAAACCCGCCCTCGGCCTCGGTGCCCGCGTCGCTCCCCGGCCACGCTGTCCTGCTGAAAACCCCGCGCCTCCCGTGTCTGATCGAATCAGCACGTTTGAAATTAGCGCGGCCCTTGAAGTCGATGGAGCAGAAGCCAAGTTGCTCGAAGCGTCATGAAGGGAAAGGCCGCGAGGAGGCCGGAGCAGGAACGCGCAGGCGCCGCCTTCAGAATACTTAAGGTTTCGGTGATCTCGCCGGTTTTCCAAGTAGGGATCCTTCGGAACCTGAGTCACCAATTTGCGTATTTTCTGGCAACTGAATGAAAATAAATTAAATTCCCGATGGCGTGTTTATGTTTTTGCATTTACTGCACAATTTGCTGAATCATCAGGACTTACGTGAACCGCCAGGAACTAAAAGTGCTCGCTCATAGACCGCCTGAGATTATCTCGGGAACATCCCTTCACGTCCCCCAGCTGTGCCGTCTCTCGCTGCCACCTGTCTGCGAACTTCAGCCGGTCCCCCAGCTATGGACACGCCGGCCCCCGGTGTCGCTGGCCCCTCTCCTCTCGTCCAGTCCCCCACCCGGAAACACCAGTGACCTTTCTGAAGCTCAGAGGCGTTTGGCTTAAACCCCTCGACGTCTTCTGGACACTGACAGGGTGGAGCCGAAACCCTTCCTGGGAAAAGACGGCCTTTTAGGGTTCGGCCCGAGTCCCCTTCAGCCTCAGGTCATCTCCCCTCTGCTCTCGCAACTCCGGCCCTAACGCCGGCTCCCGACCCCTGACCCCCGGCCGTCTGGTCTCCTTCACCTCCCGGCCGTGCAGCCGGCAGTGTCCCCCCGCCCGCCCGGCCGGCTGTCTTCTCCTGGTTGACCTTGACTGAGAAATCGCCCCTTCCCAGGCCTCCTCTCGGAAACGCGTCTGGAAAAGGGGAGCCGGGGACCTCGCTGTGTGCCCTCGCCGCCCCGCTCGCCCTCAGCACCCGTCTCCCCAGGTCTTACCCCTCCCCGATTTCTCACCCGCCTCGCCCGTTAGGCGCCACGTTCCCGAGGTCCCGGTCCCGGCCGTTTGGTGCCGTTTCCACCACCCAGCAAAGTGTCTTAGTCCACAGCAGATGCTCAGTGAATCATCAATAAACGAGAAAATCACGGAGAGGCGGGCGGCTTCCGTCAGCGGTACTTGTGCCCCACCTCGCCCAGCGTTACACTGGGCACCAGCGAAACGCATATTTTCAAAACGTGCATTAAAATGGGCACCTCTGTTGCCCTGGCTGGTGGGGCTCAGTGGGTTGGGCGTCGTCCTGTGTACCGAAGGGTCGCTGGTTCCATTCCCGGTCAGGGCACAGGCCCGGGTTGTGGGTTCGATCCCCGGTGGGGGCTGCAGGAGGCAGCCGATCGATGCTTCTCTCTCCCTCTCCCTTCCTCTCTAAAAACCAATAAAAAATTCTTTTAAAAATCGGGCACCTCTGTTTACCTCTGCCTAGATATTAAACCACCCGGTGACGGAGGCAGCGCTTATTAAATCCCTGCTTTTACAGCACCTTGAACAAGCAGGGGTGTGGCGGCTCCGGACGGTGGCGGTGCCCACGCGGGACCACGCTGAGGATCAGGGCGCGGCCGTCATTTCAGCCCGAGCGGGGCGCTCGCTGCCCTTCAACGCTCTGCACCCTCAGAGGGGCCGAAGCCGCCGACCCCCGCCTCCAGGTCTCGTCAGGACGGCGTCTTCTGCGTGACTCCGGCCCCAGCCTTTTGTTCCGTTTGTTGCTTCATGAAAATCTCCCTGCTGGTCCCAGGGGCGGTTCAGGAGCGGCCCTGTCTCCAGGAACCATCCTAATTAGGATGTTTTCAAATTAGGGAGCAAACGCATCCTGCCTCCTAACACCTCCCCAACATTTTACGATTTACATTAATTAGACAGCCTGGGCGGCGCTCTCGCAGGTACATTAATCTGACTTCCTGGGAGCGAACCGCGTAATTAAGATTAAGGCTGTTGTCAGAATGGGGAGGAGACGCCTTCGCTCCCGCGTCACAGCTCCGGGCGCGATCAGCCTGCCTCCCGGCGGCGTCTACACAACAAACGGTCCTGGGGACAGGAGTGCGAGTTCTCCACCCTCGCCCTTCCTGCGTCTACCGGGACGAGCTATACAGGGTTACCTGCTGCTGTTCAGAGCCGGCCAGTGAAAAAGTGACAATCCTGTTAACCAGAAGGTGACTCCTTCCCCGGAAGCTCCCATTCAGCAGTTCCGGGCCTGCGACCATCTTTTTTTTAATTTTTTTTTTAAATATATCTTTATTGATTTCAGAGAGAGGAAAGGAGAGAGAGATAGAAACATCAATGACGAGAGTCATTGATCAAGCCCACAACCCAGGCCTGTGCCCTGACCCGGAATCGAACCCCGATCGCCTGGATCCCAGGTCGACGCTCAACCTCTGAGCCCCGCCCGGCCGGGCAGCGACCATCTTTAAATTGGTTCTCAGCGGTGCCCGGCCTCATGCCCGCGGCCATCTCCTCTGTGCCGGAGACTGAACAGCTTGTCCATCCCGTCTTGTCGATTTCTTTTACCAGGAAGGACGTTCAACGCAACTTTAATGTCAACGAAAACTTTAAAATTTCCCCCCGATTTTAAACAGCGGCTGTTCAGGACTGACACAGGCCTGTGGACTTGAGCCGGTGCCCAGGCTGCTGACCTCGGAGGCAGGCGGCCGCCTGATGGGAACTGGGCTCTGAGGAGATGGCGGGCGACGGGACCGGCCCTGCCGCTAACCGACTGGCGACCTCGGTCGCCTCTCAGCTCCCATCTCCTCTCTACGAAAGGCACCCGCCCGAGCGGCTCGCTGCCTGAATGTCCCCCTGTGCGGGGAAAGGCGGCGGGTTCAAGTCCCCGTCGGGCACATGCAGACGGCAACCGACCCGCGTCTCTCCCGCCCCCTTCCTCTCTGTAAGCACGTCCCGGGTGACCAGTAAGAATAAGCCGGGAGCGATGGCGACCCCCAGACCCCCACTTCCCGTGGCTACCGTGACGGCGGAGATGATGGGGTGAGAGCAGGGACCACGAGCGAGCTGACCACCCCTGCGCCTCGGCCTCGGTGTTGGGTGACATTCACTTGTCCCCTTCTGGTCGTTGACAGCGTGGTCTTGCTCACCAAACAGACCAAGTCACGCCCTGGGTGCAAGCGCGGCCTCACCAACACGGTGAGAGGAGTGTGACCTCGCCCGTCTGGACGGAAGGTCCAGCCTGACCCCTTTCGGGGCCTCAAGAAACCTGGACTTGACGGACAGGTGGGCAGGGGAAGTGCATCCGCGCCACCTGGTGGCGACTTCCCGATTGTGCACCTTGTCCCTGCGGCCAGCGCTTCCCCAGATCGGGAGGACCTGCTGGCCGGTCATTCAGCGAGCGCCCCGGGCACCCTGGTGTGTGTGCCCCATCTCGGGACCTTCGGGAGCCAGAAGGGAGGCTAATGTAGGGCCTCTCTCTCCTTTCGCTGTAAATTTCGTCCTGGCCAAACCCTTACTAGAGCGATGTTAGGTTATGTGATCTCTGGGGTAAGCCCTCCAAAATTAACTTATAAATCGAAGGTTCGCGTGATCTGAAACACTTGTTAAAACTCAAATGCGGCCCAGCCGGTGTGGCTCAGTTGGCTGAGCATCATCCTGTGCACAGAACAGTCCCTGGTTCGATTCCCTCGGGGCCCGGGCCCGGCTTGAGGGCTTGATCCCCAGTAGGGGGCGCAGAGGAGGCAGCCGATCCATGTTTCTCTCCCTCTCCCTCTCCCTCCCTCTCTCTCTAAATGTCAATAAAGAAATCTTTAAAATAAAATAAAATAAGCAAGTTACATACCAGCCAACAGGAGAGGACTGTTTGCGCAGAAATGGTGTTGAATTTAGGGATGGACACGTTGGGTCCCAGCCTCTGAGGAGCATCGTTAGCTGGGGAGCCGTCCGCTGAGTGTGCACAGGGGATGGGGGCAGGTGAGGTCCGGGCATCAGACTCCCAGCTGCAGGGTCCTGTGTTCGGGGAAGTTCCCTCGCCCTGGGGATGATCCGAGCACCGTGGTCTCTGCGTACAAGGCTCAGCTCACCCACACTCTCCAGATGTGACACCGAAAATATCCCCGGACACGTGACTAGGCAGATGGCTGCGGGAGGCACAGCTGCAGAGGTGGCCGTGGAGCCAGGGAGGAGGTTACGTGTAGAAAGAACCAACTCGTGAGACACAAAAACACAGGCTGTGCTGGCAGGGAGCCGGGAGGGGGGAGGGCTGGCCTGAGAGGGGCGCAGAGCAAGGAGACGTCGGGGAAGGAGCTCAGAAAGGAGCCCTTCACTCCAGAGGGCGAGACCTCTGAAGGACCAAAAAGCTCACATCTGACCTGAGAAATGAAAGATCAGCTTTATCCCCGGAGGCTGGTTTGGGTGGAGCGATCGGGGCAGAATGAATTGTGATAAAGGCCGAGACTCTGATGAATTCTTCAGGAGCCTGGGCGTGAAGGGCGCAGACAGGGAGAGGGCCGGACAGCATTCGGAGGAGGAGTTCCTACGTCTCTATTTATGTGTTTTCAGGATGCGGAGAGAATGTTACAGTTTAAAAAGAAAGGGAGTGTGCACAACGGGGGGGCTAGAAAGGGCACTCGGGACCCGTGGGAACGGCGCTGGCTTTACTGCTTTAGATCTTATTACGCAGGGTGGCTGTCACCAGACGGAGCCGGCCTGACAGGTGTCCTTATTTAAAAACACGCCGTTTTTGAACACATGAAAAATGAAGCATTTAGAAAATGAAGGAACATTAAGACGTTAAGGTCAAACGGAAATGTCATCTCCGTGAATGGAAAGGACAGGGCCTGGAGACAGAGAGTGGGCGCCGGGGGCAGGGAGCCACATCAACAAGCTCATCAGCCCCTGACAGGCCACGGGGTCGCCTCCGCCTGCATCTCCCAGGAGGCAGCTGTGTCTTTTTTTTTTTTTTTTTTTGCCTTGAGGACTATCCCCTGTGCAATAGGCATACCTTTTCTGGGGAAGTTAAATGAGATCTTTCTCTTTTTTAAAATACATTTTTATTGATTTTAGAGAAGAAGGGAGAGGGAGAGAGAAACGTCAGTGATGAGAGGGTCATGGATCGGCTGCCCCCTGAAGGCCCCCTTACTGGGGATCGAGCCCGCAACCCGGGCATGAGCCCTGGACTGGGAATCGAACCCATAACCTGTTGGTGCATTTGACGGCGCTCAACCACCGAGCCACGCAGGCTGGGCAATGCGATCTTTCTTAAAAAGACATAGAGACCCGAGACTGTGAAATGTTGTTACTCTTCTAGATCAGTGGCCAAGTTCCGACAGCTTTCCTTGGCCCAAGGTGCTTCATTCTTGCAGCTTCCAACAGAATTTGGGAACATTATATTTTCTTGGGAAAGAAAAAATTAATTCCTCTTGAAATCATGCATGATTTTGGAGTTCTGAGGGCGATGTCCTAGAATTACCAGGGTGGTGAGTGATCCCGTAAGTCCGGTCACTCATCTTCTGTTTAAGGTGAGAACCTTTGACACGTGGGCTCTGCTGTCCCTTTAGCTGAAAACCAAATTCTCACCATTCTGACATGTTCTGGGAGCCCCACACACGGGCTCCTGACTTCCGGTGAGATGTAGCTGCTGAGGTTATGGTAAGGCCGTGTGCGTGTGTAAGATTAGGCTTTTTAGTTAAGTTAGGCTATTTAAGAATATTAACTCTTTAAACCATAAAAATCATCATCTGGTGCCCTGAGACAGCGATTTGCTAAATGGTCGTCTAAGTGGCCTGGAAAATCTGACGCAGCCTCTGAGAAATGACGGAAGGCTCTGGACCAGAAACGGGCCTTAAGTGGCCGAGCGTAAAACCATGTTGGCGCAGAGCTGGTTGCCATTAACAAGGTTTTATAAATAACGTGCACCTATCCACAAACGTTTGGATGATTTATTCCCAACAAAACGTGCATTTGCTGACACACAGGAGCCGTCTTCAGGGAAACCGGCTCCGGGATGCACACAACTCGGTGTCTCCCAATCCAGCTGCCCTTAGAGCAGGAGGAATCTGTCCCCTCGCGTCAACCAGATGAATGGCCGTTCGGTCTGATGCAGGATTTTATCAGCAAAAGCGACAGTTAAACAGTAACATCAGAATATATGATAACACTGAAGGACCATATCTCAGAAGCAGCCAAGCTTTTGCCTGAACTGATATTTAATCAAAAATCTCAACAAAGGGTCAAGAAACACGAAAGTTCCCTGAGTCATCACCTTGTATAGTAAGAAATGGGCTTCATCTTACTATTCACGAAACAGAGAAAGAAGGTAAAGATTTGCAGGACAACCCTTGACAAAGTGTGTGTTAATCAGCAAAAGATGCCTTATTTTAGGGTGAGAAGGTCACAGGAGGAGTGTGGGGTCAGATTTTAATCTCGTGTCTGCTATCGGTTGGCTTGAAATCCCTTCCTGCACCCTCGCCTTTGGTTAAATCCCCAGGTTTCCTTTCGCTGCTCACTCAGTGGGGGCCGGGTATCCCCTCCCCCAGCACCAGGGGTGAGCCGGGGCTGGAACGGGCTCCAGGAGTCTGGGAGAACCTCCCACCGTGGTCGGCGAGATGGTCGCGAGGTCTGCGGCTGTTCCACCCTGAGCACACCTGTCTCGTCTCATCTCGAAAGCTAAGCAGAGTTGGGCCCCGTTAGTACGTGGCTGGGAGGTTGGTGCCTAACCCAGGCTCTGCCTGGCCCCGCACAATGCTACATGGCCCCCGGGGTGGCTGGGGACAGTTCTGTGAGCAGGAGCTCCGTGACCTCGGGCAGTGGATGAGAATCGAGAGCACGTGGCCCAGGTCTGCCCGAGGCCATCCTGAGACTATGGTCAAAAGGTAGAGCTGGCATTTGGAGAAAGACCCTCAGCAGTCACAGAAACGCCAGGCCCTTACTGCACCAGGGGCCCTCTCTCTGCCTCTGGGCTTCAGTTTACACACATCGGTTAACCCTTTCCACTGCTTACGCCAATTAGAATCGGGTGGCCTTCTATCTGCTGTCAAATGCATCCTTAACTATTACATATATGAAGATCAAGCCTTCATTTCATTGACTTAAACTTCTATTTCTACATATGCAAAGGAGGATACAGACCCCTGTCCCTGTGGATATTATATCAGCATCCAGCCAGACAGGCGTGAAAATACTTTATGAAATATTTTAAGGCATGTAGGTGCCACTGTGTAAAATAAATCAATTTCATTTTTCTTTTAGGAATCAAAAGTTACTCTCAGAACACGTTTTGTTTGTTGTTGTTTTTTTTTAAAAAAAAGGTGTTTTTGCTTGTTTGCTTACCTTTTATTCTCCTAAGTCATCCTGGTTGCTCATGCCAGATGAACCGTCCACAAAGTGAGGTGTAAAATCGAGTTATTGAGCATAAAAGTGAATTTTCTCTAGTACATTCCACTGAAGGCTGTGAGAAAAGTCTGTCTCTGGAGCATTTTCACTGGAGAAGTTTCACATCAAAGAAAGTCCCGCTCCCGTCGGGGGAGCGTAAGAGCAGTTTGTCTCTGCACACGCCCTGGTCACAGCATCTCTGTGAAGGTGCTTCTGCCTTTCCTGGAGCATACGTATTGCTTTCCACTCACTAAAAGATGCTCGATGGTTCTTTTGTTGGAGATACCTTTGAATTTCCACTTATCAGCAAACTCAGTGTGTTGATAAAGACCCAAACTCTTGCTTTTGTAAGTTATCCCCATAGACATATATATAGTTGGTAGAAACCAATGACCCAGCCGAGCCCAGCACAGAGAAGCAGAGCGGGCCTGCTGAGCCCACGGACCAGCCAAACCACAGCCAACTCAGAGATGCGTGAGAACAGCGAACGCCTTTGCTTTAAGCCGACGAGTTTGAGGAGATCTGCTGCGTAGCATTTTGTGGCAAAGAGAATTGAAACAGCTGTGTGTGTATTTATGTGTGCGTGCTTGACATTGTGAGGTGCATGAATATGTATGATCCATTGTCCCTAAACTGCAGTGAACTGAGACTTCAAAAAATGGGATGGATGCAACCGATTGCAATAACCAGGAGGGTGTCACAGGGGACTGAAGACCATGGAAGGCATGACTGATTTTGTGGCCATTCTGTCTTTAGGGTCCAGCATACATTTTGGGTCACATGATTACAGCCGGGCGTGGCTTCTTATGAACGAGATAAGTGACATCGGCTATAGCCTAAGGGCCCTATGATCTGTTCACAAGTAACCAGGATCCAGGGGTGACCTTCATGTTACGTTTTTACTTCAGGTTCAGCCCTCACGCTCTAAACTGAACTCGGTCCCGAGAGCGCGAGAGACGAGCTTGGCTTCTTCAGCTTCTTCAGGTTATGCTCACTCCTCCTTCAAACAGCTGTCCCCATGGCCAGCAAAGAGCATTTTCTATGGGACCAGGTTTCAGGCCCCCATAGCCCCGCTTCTCCCATAGGGTCTTTGGTTTCTCTGTGACCCCTTAGCTGCCCCCATGTTGGGGATTCTAAAAGATAATTGAAAATTTAACACTGAGATTAACATCTTGCTAACATTTGTCCTTATTAGATTTAAAGGGTATCTGTTTTCACCTGATTGCAAAAGTGTAAATCAATAATGAAGACTACACTTTATTATGTTACCAGGTGGCAACTTTAGGAAAGTGGTTTGGATGGGGAACAGGAAAGTGTTAATACACACGCAGGGAAAACCAGAGATGTCGGTTAGAATTAGGACAGATAACACGGCTCTATTTTTTAACCTCTCTGATATTTCCTTTTCACAGCCAGGCTTCCTTCCAAATATACCTCAGCTGTGTCGGGTACAGATCTGGCAAAAAACCACAACAAACACACAAACAAAAAAATCACTTTCCAGTTCATTGTTCAAGGTGCATGCCTCGCTAGCAGTTTTGGTTTTTCACGAATAATTCATGTATACAAGGCATATTAGTCAAGGTTCTCTAGAAAAACAGAAATAATCATATGTATGAGAGGGATTTGTTTTAGGGAATTGACCGTGGTTGTGGAGGTTGACAAGTTCCAAATCTGTCTGCAGCGTAAACTGCCGGGGTGGATACGCAGGGAAGAGCTACCCCTGTAGCTCAAGGCCGGGCGCAGTCTGCTGGAAGAACCCCGGCCCTCTCTGGGGTCGTCCGTCTTTTGTTCTCCTAATGCCTCCCGCTGATTGGATGAGGCCCACCCACATGGAAAGTCACCTGCTTTACTCCAAGTCTGCTGATTCAAATGTTAATGTTGTCCATTAAAACAAGTGTCTTCAGCCCTGGCTGGTGTGGCTCGGTTGGTTGGGCATCATTCCATGCACCAAAAGGTCACCAGTTCGGCTCCCGCTCAGGGCACATGCCTAGGCTGAGGGCTCAGTCCCCTGTTGGAGCACCTGTGGGAGGCAGATGGTCAATGTTTCTCTCTCACGTTGATGTTTCTCTCTCTCTCCCCCCCTCTCCCTTCCTCTCTCTCTAAAATCAATAAAAACTTATTTTAAAAAATACCTTCACAGTAACCTTCAGAATAGTGTTTCAGAAACCACCTGGGTACCATGGCCCAGCCTCGCTGACATGACCGTAACCATCACCGAAGGATGCATTTTGGTTGGCAAAGAGCAAACACTATCTTCCTTGGAAAGTGAAGAATTGCGACTGTGGTTTTAGGTGATCCATAGTTGGTCCCAATGTGTTTCTGACTCAAATCAAAGGAGAAGGAAATATAAAGCGGAGTCATCTTGTAAACAGTGCCGAAATCATAAAACTGAAGGCACTCGGGGGAAAACACGGGGTCACCCCAATAACCAGCCCCCTCGCTGGTTCCCAGGCCTGGCTGCTTTCCTGCGGGTGTAAATGGCGCGTAAGCGCCGTGTCCCTCTGCCTCAGCGTTCCTAGACACTGTCGCTCTCGTACAGATCAAAACACTTGGTTTTCTGCGGAAAACGTGACTCTCGGCAAAATGTCACCTTCATTGTGATGTTGTAGTCAAAGGAAAATATAAACTTTCTACCCTCCGTGGGGTTTCCTCCCTGGAAAACACTGAAAGTCCATTATAAAGCTTGTCATAAAAATCTCTCCCTCACCCTGGATTATCCCATAGCCGCCAGGGATCCAGCTGAGGCGCGATGTGATTACAGAGCACGCACGGCCTCTTGCGGCGGCGAAAGCGCAGTGAGGCCTGAGGCGCGACAGCCCTCTTGCTTCACACTGTTCTCTCCTGGGAGACGAGGGCCACCCCGGCCCCGTCGAGGGCTCACGTGTAAACCACTTTGTCGGAGAACATTGAGCCCTTTAAAGTGGGTTGTAGCTCCTCTGTGTCACCCGAAAGCCTCGGAGTTATGTTTTTTCAGAGCCTCTCAATAAAGGGACCCCCCCTGGTGCTCTTTTGCCGTCTTATTATTAAATGTGGTCAACTTGGCAATGCTTGCCGTCCTGGGAGTTCCTCGTCTGGTTCATAAACAATTATTGACATGCCTATAATTTTTAGCATTCTGACTTGTGTACTATACGTAGGTAAGGGCCGGATAAAACGCTTGAGATTTTTAAACACATGGGTTGATATGGTAAAGCAGGGTTATTTTTCCAGACTAGGGATCAATACCAGGGAATATGAATAATTACAGGGGCGTTTATTGAGCGTTTACTACGCGCCTGGTGGGCGCTGTCAGCTCCACGACAGCGGTGCTTGTCCGCCTTGCTCACCGCGGCCCGCCCGCCCCGAAACATGCCGGCGAGAAACGGGCGCTCGATAAACACTCGTCGGGTGGGGGGGGCGGCACCTCGCTGTTCCCGCAGCGACGTCAGCGCCACCCGTCTTCTGCCTGGTCGTTAACAAGAGGTTCCTGAACCTTAGAAGGAGACGTGCGTCGAAAGTCTCACAACCAGCAAGGTGTGTTGCTGGGACTAGAACCCACGTCTGTCTCAGGCCAAAGGCTGATCCTGACGACGCCACCTGCTCTCGAACCCTCCGAATTCACCGGAGGCGGCGAGGGAGCACCGAGCACTGACCCGCTCAGTTAGGCCGACAGACGTTTCTAGAAACGTTTGTGAAAACCGTGATGTACCAGGAGGTATCCGGGGGCTAAACCAAAATGTCCAACAAGAACGCGTCATGGACCCGACTGCGTACAGTGAAGTTAAAGCAACCGCGGTTCAGCAACGCAAAGGAGCAAAGCGCGTGGGGTGCTGCCCCCGGGAGGCCCCAGAAAACTCCTATTCGGAGCCCAGAAGCCAACAGAGGCTAACGGGGCTGAGCCGAGGGGCCCAGGGACAGGGGACAGACACGGGACATATGGCTGATGGGGACCGTTTTAGCGTCAGTTTGGGACAAAGAAATGGCCCCGGAGGAAGACGGTGGTGACGGCCTCACAACCTTGTGAACGTGCTTCATGCCCCTGGGCTGTGCGCCTAAGATGGTCAATGTGGCAAGTTTTACGTTATGTATATTTTACCACAATAAACTGTTTTAAAAAATTCTCGTGGTTTAGGAGTCATTGGGCCAAAGCTATGTTTACGAGAGAGGAGTTTGTAAGGTACTGGCTTGGGCTAAAATAAAGTTGAGTGAGGTTTGTAAGAATTGTTAATACAAATATAACAGTTTTACTTATTTATCTATTTTTTTAAAATTTTTATTATTTTTTAATCTGACCTGAGGATGGGTTGATTGATTGGAGGGAGGGAGGGAGGGAGGGAGGGAGGGAGGGAGGGAGGGAGGGAGGGAGGAGAAGCATCTCTTGGTTGCCTCCCGTGTGTGCCTGGACCAGGGATCCGGCCCACGGCCTTCCACCAGCTGAGCCCCCCGCAGGGGCCAATCTCATTTTCAGGATTTCACCTTGTGCAGGGATAATATAATTCTCCCCATTTTCTCTACATCTCCTTTCACACCTTTTCTGTACTTTCCAGTGGCCCTTAACCTTTTGGGGGGTTGGGAAAATCTTTGGAACCCACTGTCCTTTCCAGACCCCTTTTCACAAAACTCGGAGGCAAAAGCACGTAAGCAGTTCCGCCTGGAACTCACTGGATTCCAAGACGCCAGGAGGCCCCTCCAGGGCCGGGTCTGAGGATCCGAGCCCGAGTCCCAGACCCTGCAACCTGACACAGGGACTCCCCCTGATGAACCCTGTCTCCCCAAACACCGGATCTGCTGGGACCATGCTTGACTTCCTGGCTTCCAGGACTATGAGAAATAAGTGTCTGTAGTTTATCGTATATTTTTCAAGAAAACTAGAGGAGGGAATGGGGTACTTAGGCGAAGAGGAAACTTGGATATGGACCCAGAGACATTGCGAGGAAGCACCCTCCGCGCTGGCTGGTTTGGCTCCGTGGTGGGCGCTTCGGCCTGCGGGCTAGAGGGTCTTGGGTTTGATTCCGGTCAAGGGCACGTACCTGAGCTTCAGGCTCAGTCCCCGGCCCCGGTCGGGGCATGTGTGGGAGGCACCCAGTCGACGGGTCTCTCTCATCGATGTTCCTCCCTCCCTCCCTCCCTCCCTCCCTCCCTCCCTCCCTCCCTCCCCCTCTTTCTGAAAATCAATGGAAAAAATAGCCTCAGATGAGGATTGGGAAAAAAAAAAAAAGAAGCCGCCTCCGTCCTTGGACAGGCTGATGCAATAGCCTCTCAACCCCGTTTGCTTCTAAGATGGTTCCTTTTGAACAAAGGGGAAAAACTGTGCTCACCCTCATTGTCTCGAATGCACATGCGGTAAATTAACAGAGAGAAAGGATGACTGTAAACATTAATCAGAGAAAAGCTCTAGTTTTCACACATGTAGCTCTAAGTGAATTAACGATTTTCCTTTATTGCAGTAAATGTGTCAGGACAGTGAAATGTGAGGAATAATTTAAAACATGAGATTAAATTCTGTTGAGACTTTGCCCAGCCTTATTAATGCAACACTGAGCAGAAACCGGGGCTGGAAACAGAAATGAAAAGGAAGTGCTACTGCTAGAAATGTTCAAATAAGGGTCTAAGCAAGAAGAAATGAGCTAAATGATAACAGCTCGAAAAGAGACGTCAAGGGACCAGACATCAGCAGCCCAGTTCCAAACGGGGCTGAGGGCAGGAAGGGCACTCGCAGAGCCAAGGGGCCTTGGTCGAACCCAGGACCCTTCAGCCTGAAAGGAGGGCCGAGGGGCCTGGTGGTTACGAGCTCTCGGCTCAGCTCCGGGAAGGAAGACAGGCTCTCGGGGTTCACGGGCGAGGGTGTTCCTGAGGGTGGAGAAGCCGGTCCAGATGCCCCGACGAGGGGACCTGGTGATAATCGTCCAACAGCATCATCTGGGAACCTGGGTCCACCTCTCCAAGGTGGGAAGAGAGCACGGGGCTGTCCAGGGAACCGGGGACCCAGAAACCCCAGGGGAAAATAAGTGCATTTAGCCCGGCCGGTGTGGCTCAGTGGTCGAGTGTTGTCCTGGGCACCAGGAGGTCAAAGGTTCGATTCCCGGTCAGGGCACGTGCCCCGGTTGGGGGCTCGATCCCCAGTAGGGGGTGTGCAGGAGGCAGCCGATCCATGACTCTCTCTCATTGACGTTTCCATCTCTCTCCCCCTCTCCCTTCCTCTCTCTAAAAATCAATGAAAACATATTTTTAAAAAATAAGTGTATTTACATTCACTTTTTTAAACCTATGTTTAATTCCTGTACGCCCAAGGCACCACCTGGAGGCCTGGAGCACGTAGGAGCAGAAAACGCACAGGCTCCCCCCTTGAGTTCATTCCCTAGCACGGGGTGAAGAGGCCCAGGGGAGGGCGGGACCCACTGTCCCGGAGCAGGACCCTCTTCAGAGCTGAGGGTGGCGATCAGAGGCCGAGCCTGGCGTCGGGGAGTCTCCAGGCAGCGGCCGGCGCAGTGCGATGGGCAGGCTCCAGGCGGAACCGAGCAGGGCCCCCCGCTCCCGGCCGAGACAGGAGGCGGCGGGTGAACACGGAACAGGCGGAGGGCGGGAGAGGACTCGGTCATCGGGGACCTGGATGTCAGGCTCAGGGACTGGTGCTCAGGGAGCGACACACGTCGGGGGCCACGGGGGGGTTTGCTCCGGGTGACGGTGGAGTGTGATTAGCACAGTGGCTTAACAGTTACCGTGGCAACAGAGTGGGGGGGCGGGAGTGGGAGGTCTGGGAGACAGAAGTGGACTGAACCGCACGCCCTGCGCGGCCCTGGGTCCCGTCTGTGACCAGTCGGATGACAAAGTCTATGCCCAGGGCTGAGTGCGGGGGTCAGTGCAACGGTGCGAAGCCTCGGCGCAGGCCTGGCTCCTCACGTGTAAATTAAAGACACTTGTGATGAGGATGAGGGTGACGTGGAGGGGAGAGGGAACGACACGTGGAAAATTCAGGAAGCTCCTGGGAGGGGTCACGGCGGCCGCAAGACCTGAACTAGGGGGTGGCCGGGAGTGGAGGGGCGAGGGCCTGGTCAGGGGAATGAAACAGCGATTCTCACCTGCTGACCGACGGGGGAAAGTGAGGAGCCGAAGATGCAACGGAGGCTGCTGAGGTCGCTGATGGGGGCAGGAGAGCCGGGCCCGAAGCAGGTGGAGAGAAGGCCCAGGGGAGAGAAGCTGGGCCTCGCAAACCTCTACCCAACCCTCACATGTGACTGTTCTGAGCGGTCACGTCGACGTCCCACAAACACCGAGAGAGGAGAGAGGAGCCGCGAGGAGAGTCACCCTGAGACGACGAGCGTGCGTTTTCATCTACACCGAGCTGATGCTGGAAGACTCACATCGACTGGAAATGATTTATAAACACACTCAGAGCCTATTTGCTCTTAAATATATACAATTAATAATGCAGTATTTTCTCCGTGCTTGATTTCAACGATATTTTTTGACTACTTTAAAATTCCAGGAAACACAACACACAGTTACAGGTAATTATGACTCATCCGTTTGCTTATCTCTTGACACAACACAACCCTTCTTTGAAATGTCTATAAATAACCCAGTCTCCAGTACAAATGGGTTTAAATGTAGTACATTTAATTTCCTCACATTTTACATTTTCCAGAAAAAATACCAGTTTTAGCGCTTTTACCAGGCCGCTTTCCCCCCATCACACTAGCAGTCAGCTCGGTGCAATTTAATTTTTCAAAGGCTCCTTCTGCTGATAAACTGCAGGGAGGACATGCTGCTGATTTGACCCAAACCTTCCCGCCAATAAATCTGACAGGGAGCCTTGTACAGGGAAATGCAGTCAGATGCTCACAGAGGTTCCTTCCGAGGGGTGAAAATAATAGCGCGTCCCCCACTCGCTCTAGAGTGGGTGGCGGGAGATGTCCTTGCAAAGCGTCTTCTCGGCAGAGCGCCGGTTGGACAGACGCCTCCGAGAGATAAGCAAAGCCTGAGAGATGTAAACAGCATCCGAGGGGCGAAAGCGAAGCAAAAGCATTTCCCAAAGCATTTAAAACGACAGCGTGAAAAAAGTGGGTTTGCAGTTATCAGACCGAAGTTAGGTGACTTTTTAAAAGTTGGAAAACGGTTTTGGGGTATTTACGACCTGCGAAGACACGGGGGTCCAGGCAGCTTTTTAAAGTTTATTTTTTATTTATTATGCTCTTTACGGGGAAGTCCAGTTTTACCTCTTTAGTTAGAATGGTCATTTACTAGTGCCTCTCGACGTCCTGGAAACCAGCCGGGTTCGGCAGGGCTGTTCAGCAGGGTTGGGGGGCTCCTGGGGCTGCAGGCGGATGGGGCTGGGCGGCCGTCGCCTCGAAGCCCCTCTCGTCGGCTGGTCCTGAGCTGGGGTAATGCCACAAACCCCTGCGGTGGGACCCGCTGGCTCAGCAGGCCCCTCTCACCCTCTTCGCGAGATCTCTCCCCGAGCCCCCTCCAGGGCAGACGCCCTGGGCGTCGTGTGCTTACCTGCTGCGGGTGAGGACCTTGAGAACGGGGCCGCCGCAGGCCTTTTATGACCCCCCTAGAAGCCACGCCCCATCCTTCCCTGGACCCCTCTCGGTCAAGCCCAGCGTCACCCAAATCCGGGCGAGCCACCTCCCCCACGCCGTGCCCTTGGTGGCTCTGAGCTGCGGCTGGGTGGCTCTGCCATCTCCCTGTCGACACCTCGAGGCCTCGGTGCCGTCCCCTCCACCGGGAACGAGCTCCCTGCGGGCATCCGCCCGGCTCATCTCTCCATCTCCGCCACGCGTTTGCTCAAAAGTCACCTTTCCAGTAAGAATCTATCTGAATCCTCCATTTAAAATGTACCCCTGTTCCCCGAATGTGCCCCCCATAGTGCTTATAACAGTCTCATGGGCTATAAAATTAACATATTTATGGTCTGTCTCTCCCACCTCAACGCGTGAGCTCCATCAGGTCAGGGGGCCTGTCTTCCCGTTTACTTATTTATTCTGGGACCCGCAGCAGGGCTGGCCCCTGATAGATCCTCAATAAATATCTGTCGAGTGAGCAAAGGCGTGAATGTGGTGACAGATGGGACAATAAGGGGTGGAAATGCAAAATGCACAGGCGATATTATAAAACGAGATTTATTAGCTGCCGGGGGTTCTACAAATTGTACCTGGAAGTGAATTAAAGCTCTAAGCAGGAGGGACGCTCCCGCTGTCGGTATTGATCCCCTCTCCCCGGGATGAGCGATCTTTCGGAGATTGTGATGCTGACATTAGTTTAGGCTCATTCGATGCTGTCAGGGGAGGGAGGAAATCGTTCGAGACCTCGGACATTCATATTCGAATCCCTCGCCTCTGTCTGTCTGAGCTCGCCCGTCGCTGTGGGGATAGGGCTGGAACAGTGCACAATAAATTCACGGTGAGAAGGGGCTCGACGTAGGAGACGGTCCCTCCCCCTGATGTCTCAGCGTAAAACCGTGACGCCAGGAGGGGAGAGGGGCGTTTTTGTATTTAAAATTTCTATTAGTTACAATTTAAGGGTGTGTGAGTTGGAGCTCAGGATAAAACTGAGTCTACATCTCAGCTCTGTAATTTTCAAGCTATTTGTCTTTTAAAAAAAATTCTGAATGTTTGCGATCCTCTATTTTTTTTCTCATTAAGAAAATAGAGACAGTAATATCTATCTCATGCCATGTTGGGAAAATAAATGAAATTACATAGTATGAAAAATGCACTAAATATAGGACAGCACCTGGTACATAAGTGCCCCATAAGGGTAAACAGAATAGTTTCCGATATTTATCTTCCATTGTAATGAGCAACATAGAGAGAGATTTAATATTTACTTGAAATGAGCTTAAGCCCAGCTGAGCGTCGACCTAGGATCCAGGTGATCGGGGTTCGATTCCCGGTCAGGGCACATGCCCGGGCTGCGGGTTCGATCCCCAGTCGGGGGCGTGCAGGAGGCAGCCGATCAATGACTCTCGTCATTGATGTTTCTGTCTCTCCCTCTCCCTCTCCCTTCCTCTCTCTGAAATCAATAAAGACATATTTTAAAAAAGAAAAAAAAGAAATGAGCTTAAAAACTAAATTCAACACAGCATCCCTTCTGGCACGTAATCCATTGAAAGTGGACAAGTGGCCCGGCCGGGGCTGCTCGGTGGTTGAGCGCCAACCGTGAACCAAGAGGTCGCCGGCGCGATGCGGGGTCGGGGCACGTGCCCGGGTTGAGTTTGGGGCTCGCAGGAGGCGGCCCGTGGACGTCTCTCTCTCATCGATATTCTACCTCTGTGTCCCTCCCTCTTCCTCTCTCTCTAAAATCAATGAAAACATGTCCCTAAGGAAAAGCGGACATGGGCACGCACACCGAGCGGGACTTACACGGAAAGTAGAGACAGACGGCAAAAGGGGGGGCGAGACGCAGAGGCGGCCGCGTATTGTCTTCCCGCCTTGGACTCGCTCGCCTGTGAGTCAGATGGAGGGGGGGCGAGGGCCCCAGCCCCTGCGGGGGCTCAGTGTCCGGCCCGGGGCCGCCAGCTTGTGCTGAGCTTGCTGGTCGCTGCCCCCCCCCCCCCCCGGGGACAAGCAGAGCTGTGCCTCCCTCCATGCAGCCTCGCACTTGATTTGTGTTCAGCAGACGGAGACTTGCTGCTCCTGCTGACGACACACGTGAAATGTACCACGAGTAACAGCGTACGAAGCGTGTACCGGGTGGCCTGCCTCCGGGCAGAACCAGCGCTGCCTCCGGGTCCCGGCTTGTACACGGCTCACCTTTCTGCCGTCTCACCTGCGGCAGTTTATTACGTTCGTGTTCACTTCCCTGTCCCCCAGATCGTTGTCACAATAAGTGTTACTTTAGGCAAAACTGCTTTCATCTCTGTATCCACAGCTGCACGCAATAAATGTGTGCTATAGAAATGAACAAAACTAAATTAATAAACCACATTTTAAGGTGGCATCATTTTTTTTTTTTAATCGTCACCCTAGGATATTTTTCCACTGCTTTTCAGAGAGAGCGGAAAGGAGAGAGAGAGAGAGAGAGACATCGACGTGAGAGAGACACATCCGTCGATTGGTTGACTCCCAAATGTGCCCCGACTAGGGCCGGGGACCAAGCCGGCAACCGAGGGGCGTGCCCTTGGCTGGACTCGGACCCCGAGCCCTTCTGCCCTCGGGCCCTCACTCTAACCACCAAGCCAAACCCGCCGGGGCGCAGGTCGCGTCTTAATGAAGGACAGACTCAGGTGAGAGCCGTGGCTACTGAGGTGGGGTGTGGCAGCTCGGGCTTCCTCCGAGCATGGCCGCCCGGCCTTCACTGGACACAAGGAGGCCGTTGGCCCCGGGCAGCGTTCCCGGCAGGAGGCTGAGGAGCTGAGAGCCCTTCGAGGCTGGCGCAGGGTGACTCCCGCTACCTTGCCCTGCAGTGTTACACGGTCCTGGCGCCCGCTGAAGTTCAAGGAGAGCGAGAGAGAAGTCTCTGCCATCGTTGGTTCCCCACGGAAAGCTTAGCCTGTACCCCCGTCAATAAAGTTCTCTGAGCCTGGCATCGTGTTTGATTGGAGAATGTACAACGTTAAAAGGTTAGAAAAGAAAAGCCGGCAGTCGTGCTCACGTTTTCACTTCTGTTCCTGCTCTTGACTGTACCTATAAGCAACAGTCCATCAGGGAGATAAATCGTCCCTGTAATGGTTTCCCCGGGAGAGAATCCATTCGTTTACCATTAGCTGCAAAATGCACCCGCTTTTTAATTTTCTTGTAGAAAATTAAACACCAATTTGTGGAGACAAAATTGCAGACAAAGGATTCTGGGCCGCGCCCATCACTCAGTATTAATGATGAAGTTGGAATGGGACCCGGGGTTGGTCCGTGATGACAGAAAGCGGATAGCGGCTCCTCCCAGGAACGGAAAGATCGCCGCGCTAAGCGTTTATTCCGAGGACCAGGGAGCGGGGGAGATGTCGTCGTAACAGAGGCCTGGATGCAAAGTGAATAAATGCCGGGAATGCACATTGAAAGGAGGAGGCATAAATAGTGACAATACATACAGCAAGAATATATATATTTTTAAATATTTTATAGGTTTTTATTGATTTCAGAGAGAGGAAGGGAGGGGGAGAGAGAAACACCAATGATGAGAGTCGTGGATCAGCTGCCTCCTGCACGGCCCCTGCTGGGGATGGAGCCTGCAACCCAGGCCTGGACCCTGATGGGGAATCGAACCCGGGACCTTCTGGTGCCTGGGACATGCCCAACCACTGAGCAACACCAGCCAGGGCGGAAACCTGATTTTCAATACTTTTTTCTCTTTAAATCCTCAGATCATCAAATGATTTTAGGACTCAATTCTTTAAATATAAATGGCACATTAACTCTGCATAGAGTGAGAACAGGAGACCCTGGGGGGTCCTTAGCAACAGGCTAAAGGGGACTCCTGGCCTTTGCTACACCACTTTCCATGCTCACATGCCGTTTTAGCAAAACCGAGGAGAGCCGCAAAAAAAAAAACACCAAAAAACAAAAATAAGGGATTAATTAAAACATAAATTTTCAGACCTGAGCTGTAACTATAGCATTTCAAATGAATGCTCTGTATGTCATTGATTTTAACACCTAGGCGGTGATCGTTTTGACAAAAATAAGTAAATAATTTAAAAAGGAGACAACAGGCCTTTAAATTTTAGTTGACAAGGAGCCACCTAAGGACCGAGGGCGCCAGCCCTGTGGGGAGAAGGCAATGGCTCGAGTAACTACACTCAGGGCCTAATGACAATCAGCGTGCTTTTCGGGGAATGGAGATAATATCCCCTTATTGGAAAATTAGACGAAGTTCTTTACACAACACGCTGTAAATTCTCTTTCCGGCCCTTAGATTTTAATAAAATGCAGATTACTGTGATTCTTCATGTTAAATAACATCTGGGATTGTTCTTTAATCGAGCAAATTGGGTTAAAATATTGCACTTTTATTGCCAGCTTAATAGCTTAAAGAGGTATTAAACATTTAATTATTAACCTTGACATGAAAGAGCTGGAGAGATCTCTTTGATGATTTAAGGATTTGAAAGTTTCCTCTCCTGCGCGAAGTTCATAGGGAAGCATATCGCAGGTCTCACCAGTCATCCTGACGTCAGCGCTTAACTTTAATTGAGAGAAACTTGTAATGCAGCTCATGGGTGCACACGTTTTACAGGAAATGTGTGTTTTATAGGGATAGGTGTTTGACAGAAAAAACACCATGTAACGGATGCTCCGTATCAGTTACATCACCTTTTCCCCGCAGCAGACGGATCCAGCCGGATTCATTCGCTCAGCGTCTGTTGTCGTGAGGAAAGGGTTGTTCTAAGGAAGCTGGCGGCCCCGGTCCTTGTGTCTCGGTGGATAGAGCGTTGGCCGGCCCACCGAAGGGTCGAGGGTTCGATTCCCGGTCAAGGGCACGTACCTGGGCTGCAGGTTCGATCCCCGGCCCAGGTCGGGGAGCATGCAGGAGGCAGCCAAGCGTCTCTCTCACATCCATGTTCCTCCCTCCCTCCCTCCATCCCAGTCCCTCTAAAAAATCAATGGAAAAAATATGCTCAGGTGAGGATTACCAAAAAAAAAAAAAAAAATACTGCAGGGAGCCAGTTCTCAAAACGCTTATATTCTACCAGAAGTAGACAGACGTACACGAGTTCGTATTTTAAAGAGGCGAACGGTCGTAATAAGCAGCACAGAGGGCTGGTTGACCACACGTCGACGGGGGTGTAGGTGACGACCGCTGTCCACGGGAAAGCAGCCTGGCCTTGAGTTTGCCGTCGTCTGTGACATGAGAGGCCCACAGGCCTGACCTCGGCTGCCCAGGACACTGCTGACCACGGACCTGGCGGGGCGGGGGCTGTGTCCTCGGCTTCACGCTGTCCCGAGCGACACCCCCCCCACGATGGCCCAGTGAAGGGGCCTCGGCTGGAACAGGCCTCTCTGGGCAGCTGCTGTTTGAACAAAGGCCTGAGCGACCAGCCAGAGCCGTGGGAGAGGCAGGGGCCAGGTTCTGGGCAGAGAAACGCCTCATGCGAGGTCCCGAGGCCGACACAGGCCCAGTTGCCGGGGGCAGGAGGACGGCAGGGAGTTTGCAGGGTGACAGGGACACGAGGACACGAGAGGGTTGGGGAGACCCGGAGCTCCCTGCAGAGCCTGCAGCGGAGGGCGGAGGGTCGGCTGGCCCGTCACCTGAGGCTCCCGAGTCCCGTGTTGTCCTGACCGAGACGCCTGATGCATTCACTCTGTGCGTCCACAGTCGGGGAAAACAGTTACCGCGGAGGGGAGGCCTCAGCTCTGCGCTGCGAGGAAAACGTGGAAACGGGCAACTAGGCTGATGAAAGGTCAGAACTGTAAGCAGCAGCCCAGCGTTGCCAACTGTGGCATCAGCTCAATGCACAATGTGCCTCATGAAAAGGTGATTTTTCCACTTTTGTTTCCCACAGAAACGAGTGGCTCACACGTTGCCACTATTGACATTTCTAGAAAATGATTCTATCCTGTAAAAACACCATCAAGGGACTTCCTGAGATCTTGACCTAAGAGCTTCCATATCAAACAAATGTTTTTTCAATCGTGGCTGTAACGGCACCTACCAGCGGGCATCAGGTGCCTGGATGTAACAGGCACCTACCAGCGGGCATCAGGTGCATGGACGTAACAGGCACCTACCAGCAGGCATCAGGTGCATGGACGTAACAGGCACCTACCAGCGGGCATCAGGTGCCTGGATGTAACAGGCACCTACCAGCGGGCATCAGGTGCATGGACGTAACAGGCACCTACCAGCGGGCATCAGGTGCATGGACGTAACAGGCACCTACCAGCGGGCATCAGGTGCATGGACGTAACAGGCACCTACCAGCGGGCATCAGGTGCCTGGATGTAACAGGCACCTACCAGCGGGCATCAGGTGCATGGACGTAACGTCCCAGAAACAAACCGTTACGGACCCGCGGGAGCTGTGGGTATTTCTGACTCTCTTCGAACGTGTCCTGTAATAGACAG
The DNA here is from genome assembly GCF_964146895.1 of Miniopterus schreibersii. Taxonomy (NCBI): domain Eukaryota; kingdom Metazoa; phylum Chordata; class Mammalia; order Chiroptera; family Miniopteridae; genus Miniopterus; species Miniopterus schreibersii. The sequence goes on from NC_138115.1 coordinate 53,243,243, forward strand.
AGTGGCTCTGGGCGACGTAAAGGTGCCTAGAATTAGTGCTTATTGGATCCATGAAGGGTGCTTTGAAACATATCTGAAGCCCGGCCGGCGTGGCTCAGCGGTTGAGCATCGACCTAGGATCCAGGAGATCGCGGTTCAATCCGCAGCCAGGGCGCATGCCCGGGTTCCAGGAGCCTGGGTCCCATCAGTGGAGAGGTGACGTAGGAGTCCACCCACGAGTAACGTTATTCATGATCTGATAAATCATTCCAGGCAAACAGTGTTCCAAAAACTAGAGCCCCCGGGCCTTTACGCTTTCCATTGTAAGATGAATATTATATAATTAAACACAACCCTAATAGCGGACAAGCCGTGAAGGGACGTGTTGAGCACAGTATTTCATCTGATCCAACCACCCTCTCTTGCAGCACCGCGCAGAAATGAATTCTCTATTTTAAAGATCAAAACGCCCTTGAGTTCAGCTGGACTGCAAAGCCCGCGGCCCCGAGCGGGGAGGGCCCGTTCCCCGCCATCGCTTACCCTCCCTCGGTACAGGACTGAGAGGTGGAGCCGGTCCCCAGGACCCCCGGGCCTGGCAGACCTGAGCCGCCAGCACAGAATTCAAAGGCAAACGGGACCCATACTTATGCTGTTAAAAAAGAGGAAGTGCTGTGATCACATTTAGAAAATTTTCAATCAAACCACGCTGCCAATTCCTGGAAATGCTGACGGGGCGAAGCGGCAGATGTCTGGTTCCACCCCACGCCAGTGGGACGGGCGAGAAAACCACCAACCAGCCTCGGCCCCACGGGAGGTGGGAGACGGACCCGCCGGGCGGCTGGAGTCATTTCTCCACCTGAATAAACTTAGTAACACAAAAGGCGACTGTGCCACAAACGGGGGACCCTGAGAGGGGCAGGACCGAGCTCCTTGGAAATGACGGGAAACCACAGAGGACGCCTCGGGGAGGAGGCGGGTTTCTCTGCACAATCCGAAGGCATCTTAACGGAAAACAAAAAAGCTTGTGAACAGAAATTATTAAGAACTTTAATAAAATCATATATGTGAATCTGGACACATACACACACATGTAAGTTCACCTAAAACGAGAGCAAATCTGCCCTAAAATAACAGTGGTGCCACCAAACCTTAGAACACAGGTTTCAGTCGGAAAAAGAGCAGCGGGGAGGTAACCGCGCACTGTCCGAGCCGCGTCGGGGAAGCCCTGCCGGTGTCGTCATCTTCCTGACACGGGTTCCTCTGTCTCTTCCTGTTGACAGTTCTCTGTCCCGAACGTGCCGCCCGAGGGACCGTATTGCTCGCTGACAATTCATCCTCCTGAGAAACGTCCCTGCTGTCCCGACGAGTAGAAACGCCTGGCGGTGTGTTTGACGTCCGTGGAGCAAGGGCCTGGGCACTGTGGCTGCCCAGCCGCACGCCTGCGTTTCCACGTGGTCCGGGCGCTCTCCCGACCTCCCCGACCCGGGTCTGGCCGCGGGGGCTGGAGCCGGGCCACCCTGCCCACGGCCCGGGCCCGCGCCAGCCCGCCCCACGCGCACTCACCATCTGCTCACGATTTTTTTGGCTTTGTCTGAACATCTTCACAAAGGGGCCATCTGTTCTCTCCCTTTGAACATCTATTTGCAGCACTTTCCCTCGTATCAGCTTTTTCTGCCTATGTCCAAAATTCAATCACATGCTCGCGTTATTCGGATGTCATCTGCTCGGGACGAGTCCCTGTCAAACCCCTGGTGACCCAAAGATCACAGGTAACCCTGAGATAAAGAAGAAACCCACCTGAGAACAAGGGTGGGGGACCCTGAACTAATGTCCTCGGGGAACATGACCTGAAACCGGTCGCAGATCCCACTCCCTGCGGAGCCTGTGGTGGCGACGCCCTGGAGCGGCCGCCCCACCGCGGACAGAACAGAGGAACGTGCAGTGAAACCCGTTTCCGCCACCAGGACTGTCTGGAGCCAACGGGCTCCTTCGAGGAGGCAGACTCCCCGTTGACATTTAGGGAGAGGGAGGGAGAGAAGCGGAGCCCGACGTTTACCCGGCGCGGGTGCGATCCGGAGGCGGCTCGGGGACAGGCCCGGGAGGCACGTCCTCCGTCGGACGTGAACCCGGCTCTGAACGTGCCGGGTGCTTGTAAGAGCAGAGCTGTCGGGAACGTGAGACGCAGAGGCTTCAACGGCAGCCGAACGCCGGCAGGAAGTCCTGCGGATCGGTGGTGCTGCCGACCGAGTGGGGCGCTTAGCGCCCTGAGATGTTCATTAGGACGACGGGGTCTGAGGCTCCCTCACCTGCTCTGTTCACCTTTGAAAGTGAGAAGTCAGGAGAAACGCGCCCCTCCTTCCTCCAGAGGGCGCTCTTCTCCGCTGCGCAAGCAGAAGGCGGAGGGAGGGAAGCCCGGGGTTATAATTATGCCCCACGCGGGGCAGTCCCTGGACACAGGGACGCGGGGAGAGGCCTGAAGAGGAAACCTGGGGGCCCGGGACAGCCCTCGAGCGTAAGCTGAGCTCGGCCGGAAAGGGAGGCGCTTTCTTCCCTGCAGGATCCCTCAGAGCCTTTACGTGCGGGTGTGGATTCCGACTCCCCAGCAGGAGGGAAAAGGGTCCCCAGCATGTCGAATGTACTTACCGCAGAGCCTCTGTCCTGGCTCCGCACCTCGAGGGACCAGTGTCCCACGGAGCACCCCCTGGAGAATGGGGGCCCCGCAGAGATGTCCAGCCAACCAACGTCACCCAAGGACCAAAGCCTCACCTTGTCCGTAGTCACGCTCTCTTAATTGGCGGGTTCGCATTCTCCATCTCCCCAGCCCCAAACGGCAGAGCCTGAGCTTCCCCGTGACGGGCACGTCTCCTCCCACAGGGCGGTGGCAGGTCAAACAGGGGGACTTGGAGAAACGGAGTCACCGGGCAACCCCAGAGTTCAGGATCTCACAGCAAACTCCACGCCGGGTCCCTAACCCACTTCTCTCAACTGGGGCTCCCCACTTCCCACGAGTCTTTTTTTTTTAATGTGTTTTTTATTGATTTCAGGGAGAGGAAGGGAGAGAGAGAGAGAGAGAAACATCATTGATGAGAGAGAGACACTGACCGGCTGCCTCCTGCACCCCCCCCCCCCCCGGGGATCGAGCCTGCAGCCCGGGCACGTGCCCTGACCGGGAATCGAACCCTGACCTCTTGGATCCTAGGTTCAACCGCTGAGCCGCACCGGCCGGGCACTTCCCACCGGCCTCGATCAGCTTTGGAACATGTGGGTTTTTAAAAACTAGGTTCAGAAACAAACACACACGTAGCTCACGGGCCGGGCACCCCGTCTGCGCCCATGCTTTTGGCTGGACCTCTCTTCTGGAAGCACCTGAATCTGCCCTTTCGCGGCTCCGCGCAGAATTCAGGAGCCCACTGCCCTCAACCACCGTCCTCGCTCGTCGCCTTTTTCTGCGAAAGTGGTTCAGAAAGTTCTCGCTACGTCACGAGCCCAGGCGCCGGCGGGGGCTCTGCCCTCGGAAACGGACCCTGCGCTGCCTTGAGCCACAGAAACAGGGCATTTAATTTTGGGAAATCGCTGACGGCAGGCGGGCTGCACGGGGAAAGTCACCTTTGGCCGCCACCCAGGTAGAGACAAGGACGCGGTGAGCGCGGTGACTCCCGGCGTTTCCAGGCGGGTTGCCCGCGGTCCCCGACCTGAGCCACCGGCAGGGACGGGAGCCGCCGCTCGCCCAGCACCACGCGGCCGAGCCTGCTTGTGGGGGGTGAGCTGGGGGCCGGGGAGACCCCGCCGCCCCCAATAGGCCGGTTCTGCCATTCAGCTGGCTTCCAGCTGGCCACCGCGCAGTCTCCACTCACTGCCGCTGTCCCCGTTCTTCACCCCTCGCCTGACGGCGCGTCCCGTCACGGGCGGTGATGTTTTCGGCAACTCCAGGCGGCTGTCGCTTATGGACAACGTGCGGAGACGGGGGCACCCACACGCTGACGAACACACGTGGCCGGAGCTAGGGGCTACTCAGAGGCAGTTCCACGAGCCACGTGCCCCCCGTGGCTGGGACGGAGTCCACGGGGGTCCTCCCGTCTCTCACCCGCGGGACGCGTGGGACGGCGTCTCCGAAGCAGCCGGCTGTGCGCCGGGAGCCCCGCCTGCTGCTGCCATTTCACTGTCATTGTGGCTGAGCACAGGTCTTCCTGCGGCGGCCACATTCCCACGTCACGGTGGCCACGGATGCCCTTAGTGATGCTCTGGCCCCCGAAAGCCTCCCCCGCCCGCACCCCCTGCTGCCCAAGGCCCTCGGCTGCTCTGCGGCTGAATTCACTCCCCGGCCTGCGCCGTCCCCAGAGGAGACAAACAAGAGACCAGCGGGAAACGGCGACCCACGGAAAGCAGGCAACGTGCGGTCTGCGCAGACGGACGGCCCAGAGGAGCTGGACTTCCCTGGGCTTCGGATCCCTGAAATGTCCAAAAACATATCCTCCCCCTGAACATAAACTTCAAGACGACAACCGCATTCACAATTACAAACAGCAGGGAACTGTGATTCCCGAAAGAAATAAAATGCAAACTGTGATTTGCATGCTTCCACCAAAACGGAACAAAGCCTGAGATGCGGAAGATCCCTCAGGTCTCCTTCTCGAAAACAAAATTTATAACCACCTGCCACTCGATGAAACCTGGCAAATTTTTCCCGCAGCCGACACCCCTCCAGGACTTTCCTCGGCATTTTCAAAACGGGCCAAGGGGGCAGGAGGCCCCGTGCACACGGAGACACGGCGATGCGTGTAGCGTGTTTCCCAGATGCGGGCTTTTCCTTCTGTCGGAAAGAAATACCGGAAACATTAGAGTGGGCCTGACGTCGCCCCACAGCCCTCGCCTTAGCTTCACACCGGCCGGGGTCAGACGCCTCCTGAAACAGGTACCAGCTTTGCCCCAAGCCTTTCGGGCCTGGGCTTCGCAGGGAGCATGCGGAGCTGTGGAGCTCCCACAGCCGCTGTTCCTGTTCCTGTTATTTATCCCGTGCGCAACTCAAATTTGGAAAACTAGTGATAAAGATGGAAAATGCTCCCGGCCGGCGTGGCTCTGCGGTTGAGCGTCGACCTAGGAACCAGGAGGTCAGGGTTCGATTCCCGGTCAGGGCAGGTGCCCGGGTTGTGGGCTCGATGCCCAGCAGGGGGCGAGCAGGAGGCAGCCGATCGATGACTCTCGTCATGGACGTTTCTCTCCCTCCCCCTTCCTCTCCCTGAAATCAGTCAAAACATACTTTTTAAAAAGTGCTCCTTTAAGCGAAAGGTGTGTGCACAGGAAGAAACGCAGAGCGCACAGGGCTCGGCCCTACCTGAGGCTTCAGGCCTCCACCGGGGTCTCGGGCCGCGTCCCCTGTGGAGAGGGAGGGGCTGCCACGGACTGAAAAAATACATTTCATCGTCCAAACGTCCCAAACGGCGCCGCCCAAGGGGGGGTGGGCCTTCCTTCCCTTCCCTGCGCACCAGCCCGCCTGCCGGTAGCTCTGCTCCTCGCAGGCTGATAAGGGCCGTAGGATCCACGGTCAAAACATCTCACTCGACAGCTTCTTGGGCGGCAAAGGCTCTCCCGGAGCGTGTTTGGCTTCCTGGCCGCCGTGTTTGTTTACAACAAAGCCCTTAAAATCGTCTCCGCCATCTGCGCGAGGTCCCGCTCCTGGAATGAGATGAGATATTAAAATGCCATCCAGATGTCTGCGCGCGTTCCCGCATTAGCATATTATGCAAATTCCCACGGGGCCCTTTCGCCTTCTCCAACAAAAAATATTTTTAGACGGAGTATAAGGAAGTCAATCTGTGGAGGCAGAAGAAACTTCTTTAAAGGTACTTGAGAAAACAAGACGCCTCCCACCGGCGTTACCGTTTTATAGTCGTAACTCAGGGAACCGTGGCTCGAAAATGGCTTTGTCTGTCCCTCTGCAAGGAAAGACGGGTGACATCGGAGCGAGCAACGCGCCCCTCGGGAAGGAAGAAACGGGAGTTCGGGGAGCACTCCTTCTTATTTCATTTCTAAGTTTGTTGGCGGACAGCAGGTATTAAAACCTGGACGTGAGCCCAGCCGCCCGGAGCCTTTTGCTCTGACCGCGTGGCCGGTGACCTCTCCAGCTCCATCGGGACAGAGGACCATGTTCTCGAAGGAGGGGCCGTGCCAGCCGTGGGCAGCAGCAGGGTGGGAGCCGAGCCGGCCCGGTGGGCACCGGGCATCTCAGAGCCGCCCACTCCCCCGCACGGCCCTCTTCTTCCGCCAGGCAGGCCTCACGCTCGCCAATGTCCTCCCACAGGGACACCGATGAAGTTCTTAAAAGTCCAGCGTCCTAGGCCTGAGGACGCTGCCAGCAGGGACTCTTCCCTTTCACACCCGTCTTCACGCCCCTGTCCGGGGGACCGCAGGGGAGCCCCAGCCTGGGGAACGGTCGTCCCTGAGATGGCAGGTCTGGAACCACCCCCCCCTCGGGGGCCAGGGACACACTCTCATCCAGGGGCTTGGAGAACAGCACGAATATCTTAGCAAATAAACGGCAAACTGTTTCAGTTGGATGCGGGAAGCCTGACAGCATCCGTCCATTGAGCACTCACTGCAGGCACCCGGGCGTCTGAAAAGCTGGGAGCGGAAGATGAACTTCCGTGTAACGGGAGGTGAATTCATTTTCAAGTGAAATGCGCTCAGCATGTTTCCATGCAACACTTTCAGGAGAGTGCTTCAGATTTAAAGCCACGAATCCAGTTATAAGCAATCTGAAAACATGCAGCTGACGTAGCTCCCGAAAGTCCGAATTCGTCAGGGACGCCCGCACTCACTGCAGAGCCGGCCGCCGGCCCGCGCAGTTCCATGTGCGACGCCAGGCTCCGGGCTCTGCTGCCAGGCTGCCTGTCCGTAACCCGGCTCGCTTCCCCGTGCCTGGTGCCTCGCTTTCAATTTATTTTATCGTCTAGGAGCACCTCGCATAACACCCCTGAGGACCAGAACCCTTCCAAGCAAACAGCGTGTTGAAATTTTCTTTCCGTGGCCACCAGACTGTCCCCTGAAGTCGTTAAGACCTCTGAGCCTCTGTTAGAGTCGGGTGATGCAAAATGATTCAATTTCGCCTTTTAAAGCCGGCGCCACTGCCTCCTGCAGCGTGTAGGGGAGCACGTGGCTCACGTGTGTGTGTTTTAAAGAATCCGTGGGCCTTTCCCAGGGAGCCCTGATCGCTGGCTGTGGGTCTGGCCTCCAAGCCCCTGCTCTGACCACAGCCCTGACCACATGGACCGCACCTGAGGGCCTCACAGTGGGGAAGGTGTAAGGTCCTCTCCTGTGCCCTGCAGGTCGGCACCCACGCAGCTGTGCTGACGGTGTCCCACCCGCCCGGGCCCCTGGCAGTTTCCTAGGACGCCAGCTCCACGGGAGGGGCAGCCGGAGCCCTCTCTCCCCCCCCCGCCTTTCCCGGGATCCGGAACACCACTGTTTTCACGTCCGTGCCTTTCTCACTCTGACCCCAAACCACGGGGACCCTTCTTGAAGGAGGGTAGACAAACGCGAGCTCGCGTGAGCACAAAGGGGCAGACCACCTGCGTTCACGGACACACGTTTTCCGTAAAATAAGACGAAGATGACAGAAGCCTCTTTCTCACTCCCTTCAGGCAGCTGTAGCAGAGCACGGCAGCCGGGGCGGCTTCTGAACAATAGAATGTATTTCTTACAGTTCGGGGCTGAGAGGCCACGCTCAAGGCACCTGCAGACCCCGTGCCGGGGGAGAGCCCTCCTCCTGGTCCGTGGTGGCGGATTTCTCAATGTCCTCGCTTTTAGGGGGACAGGATCTCTCTGGGCACTGATCCCACTGACGAGCCTCATGACCTCACCACCACCCACCTCCCAAGGCCCCGCCTGCTAACACCAGCACCTTGGGGGCTTGGGTTTCAACTTATGGGTCTGGGGGGACGCGAACAGTCCGCCTACAGCAGTCACTCACCCGACAGATTTATTGAGCAGCTGTTACGTCTCAACTTCCTTTACGCCGTCCTGACAAAGTGGCTTCGATCCCAGTAGCCTCCATCCGAATACAGCGACTGCCAAGAAAGGAAGAAATAAGAGAAGAAATATGAAAACTCCATGATATTTTACAGCCCCTTCCAGACAAATATTTCCTCCCCTACCACGAACTCAGCCAACTTCATCACCGGCGTTAGGGGCGCGGGACCTGGGCCCCGGCCTCGCTCACTGCCCCTCAGTGGGGTCTCTCTGTTCTCAATATTTCTGCATCTTGGTTCTTTTGGCAAAAAGACCAGCGCTAACCCTGAGTAATCAGAGGGCTCCGCAATGCACAAAATCACAGTTGCGGGTGCTTGCGGCATATGATTCAGCCATTAAAATATATATCTGTAGCCGAGGTAATAATTTCTCCTTGGAATGCAGCTAACGAAGTCACATGTAAAGTCACACGGAATGAATTCACCGATTCACCTTAAATCATCTACTTTTTAAATATCGGAAGCAAAGTAAAATATTGAGTTATACAAGTAATTTGTAGGTTAGAAAAGAAATGAATGTGGGTTTTTATTCCGAGGAAAGCATTTATCATCACCGTAGATGCCACCTTGATTAAAAAATAATGAATTTATATCTTCCCGGCCCGAATTGATCCGAAGGTTTCTAACAACGCGAATGGTATTTTCAAAATGTAATTGATCTTCCCTTTGACAAAAATAAATTACAAAAAGGTGAAAACACGCTCAGTAATGCTAATGACTTATCTCACCTGTAACAGAAAGCGATACAACCTTAGTCTGACATTTTCAGGACAGGACCAGTTAACCATCAGGAACATGATCCACACAATTCAAATAAAAACAACAAAAACCCTTTTTCGACCTGAAGAATTGAGCAATTGCAGCTCGACACTTAAGTTGACCACTCTTCAAGGTCATGAGAATACACAGGATTTTTTTTAACAATCATCAAAAGAACACAGGCCTCTAACTAACAGAAATTCTATACATATTCATATGATTAAGGATAGATATGAATTGCCTCGAGTTTCCTGGAATAATTAGAATTAATAGTCTAAATGTGAGGCAATATGAAATTGAAGATTTTTCTCTCCAGCTTTCCTGGGATACAACTGACACGTAACACTGAGCGCTGAAGGTGTCCAAGGGAGCGGCTTGAGACCCACATACATTGTGAAATGTACCACGGTGAGGTCGGTTAACGTATCGGGCTCCTCACAGTTCCCATGTCTGCCTTCAGGAACAAGGGAACCTGAAGTTCTACCCTTTCAGCAGCGTCAGCTGTACATCACGGTACGTTACCCAGTCGCAGTGCCACGCCCGCATCCCCAGGACCTCCGCAGCCTACACCTGGAAGCTTGCACACCTCAGCAGCGTCCCCCAGCCACCACCAACCTGCTCTGTCTCCAGAAGTTCGGAATTTTTAGATTTCACATATAATGAGATCAGACATTAATTGTCTTTCTCTGTTTGACCTATTTCACTTAGCACCCACACCAGCACCCCAACACACACCCCAACACATCCCAACGCACACCCCAACACACACACACCCCAACACACACACCAACACACACCCCAATGCACACACCAACACACACCCCAACACACACACCAACCCACACACCAACACACCCCAACACACACCCCAACACACACCCCAACACACCCCAACACACACACCAACACACACCCCAATGCACACACCAACACACACCCCAACGCACACACCAACACACACCCCAACACACACCAACACACACCAACACACACCCCAACACACACCCCAACACACCCCAACACACACCCCAACACACCCCAACACACACACCAACACACACCCCAATGCACACACCAACACACACCAACACACACCCCAACACACACCCCAACACACCCCAACACACACTCCAACGCACACACCAACACACACCAACACATACCCCAACACACACCCCAACACACCCCAACACACCCCAACACACCCCAACACACACACACCCCAACACACACCCCAACACACACCAACACACACCCCAACACACACCCCAACACACCCCAACGCACACCCCAACGCACACCCCAACACACACCCACGCACACCAACACACACACCAACACACCCCAACACACACCCCAACACACACACACACCAACACACACCAACACACACAAATGCACACCCCAACACACACCCCAACACACACCCACGCACACCCCAACGCACACCCCAACACACTCCAACACACACACCAACACACACACACACACACACACACATTTCCCACTTTTCCTTTGTCTTCAGGGAGAAAGCCTAGGTTGCATTTAAAAACATACTACTGGTTTTCTTATTGTTTTGGTTCTACAAGCATTTAAATAAAATTAAGCTTTATTTTAAATTTTGGAAGAAGAACAGATTCCAGGTCTCCAGCGTCCGTCAGTAGCAGAGGTAGAATACCCCGGAGGTCGCGGCCCGTTAAGAAAATGCCAGCAGCTGACTCAGACCCGGCGTGAGGAGACCCGCTGCTGGGGGCACAGGGCAGGTAGGGCCCGACCCCCGGTTCCAGACCTAAGAGATGTGCAGCGTGACAGAAAGAGACCAATTTCCACAAGTTTTATGTGAGGAGCAGCTTCTTGAGTCTCACCATCTGCTGCCAGATAAAATTTCGTGCCTGCAAAACGGTATTTTTACTCCCAGCCTCCGCCCTCCCAATGCTGTAATGAACGAGAAGAATCGCTGAAAATGAGAACTATTTCCATACATATTTCAAAGCGCTCGTTACGGGAGCAGGGCACCAATTCCAGCTTTGAAAGCAACTCCAACGTGCAGCACCCTGGAGATTTTACTGATTATGAGTCACAGCCCCTCATTCCCACGCCTTCCACGCTTGGCGGTGGGAAGATCGCTGCTCTGTGTCCCGATGACCTGCTGCCGGCTGGGCAGCCTCGCTGGGCGGGACAGCAACCCGGGCCCAAGTCTCGTCCGCGTCTCCCCTTGGAGGGGGCCCTGGTCGTCGGTCCAGTTAGGCGGCTAGAAACACACGTAGGGAGACACAGGTGAGAAACAGCTTCTCCAGGTTCTGGGATGAGGGTCCGACTGGCTGGGGCGCGTCTCGCGCCGGACGCCCCGCGACCGCCATTGGATGTCGCCTGTATTTACTCTCACACGCACCCCTGCGGCCTCCCACCGCTCCCTCCGAGCTTACGGCACTGCGCGCGTGCCCTTTGCGATTTATAATACGTCCCAGCGACTAGGGAAGCTCCGCTCGGGTTTCTGCTCAGGAAAGTTGCGCCTGCCTGACACCATCTCCCTCTCGGCTTTTCCGTGACCCACACCTACGCCAACGCCAACGCCAACGACCAGCCGCTCGCCTCAGTGGCCCTCCGCGGGCAGCCTGGGCTCCCCTGGGCCTGTGGTTCGGCTGGTTGGCTCTGCCCCCTGTGTAGTAACGGAGGGCTCGCTTTTCCCCCTTGAGAGCCAACATTTTATTTTATTTTATTTTATTTTATTTTATTTTATTTTATTTTATTTTATTTTATTTTATTTTATTTTATTATTTTATTTTATTTTATTTTATTTTATTTTATTATTTATTGTCAGAAGTATTACAGGTGCCCCCTTTTCCCCCATTGCCCCCCCCCGCCGCCCCCAGCCTTCCCTGCACCATTGCCTGTGCCCCTGGGCCATGTGCTGTGCGCGTAAGCTCTCTGGTGGATCCCCCCCCTTCCCTCTGAGATCCCCCCGTCTGCTCCCTGCTTCTGTGTCTCCGGGTCTATTCTGCTGACAGTTTATTCTGCTCATTAGACCCACCCATGAGTGAGACCAGGTGACACCCTCTGCCTGGCTCACTCGGCTCAGGGCCATCCCCTCCGGTCCCCCTGCCGTCCCCAAGGGTGAGCCGAGGAGGCCGCACAGAGCCTGGCCGGCTGCACTCTCCCCACAGCTCAGCGTGGGGACCGTGGGAGCCGCGGGCCCCTCACCAGGGGGAACCCGGAGGAGCCCCTGCTGCACACGCTGAGATTTCAGTGAACGTCGCAACGCCAAAGCCGCACTCACTGGTGATCGCCGTGGTTACAGAGACCAGAACTTTCCATCGACCAGATGCTCTGCCAGGGCCGACTCGCGCCCATCACAACTGTTCAGGAAAACTTGGTGGTCTCGGGTTAAAAGCTAACGAGCGAAAATGAACAGGTAACCAAACAACCAAGACATTATCACCCCTGACCGTGATAAAACAGTTTGCAGGATGGAAGCAGGGCTTTTTTTTAATTAGAAAAATAAATGTCCAAACCCATTTTGGAAAACTTCTGTCCTTCCCAGAGGTTACTTCTGTGCAGCCTGCAGGACTGAGAACAACCTAAAGCCCTCGCTCCAAAGACCTAAGAGCAAGCGGAAGAGTTTTAATTGTAAGATGTTGCTGGGTTATCAGTATTTTAGGACACCTGAGTGTTTCCTTCCCTAGGGATAAACGTGGACGCAGCCGCCTGAATCTCCGAGGCCAGCCAGCTTCCCCTGAGCTCCCACGGGTGCTGATTTGAAAGTTTATTGACGCGCCAGGAAGAGAAGGAACCGTCAGCCCCTCCAACGGCACGGCGCAGGTCTACGGGCTCAGTCCCCGGGCCCCGAAGGCCGGTGGGTCCCCGAGGAGCCCACTCAGCAGGACCACAGGCAAGGAGCCCCGCAGACTAATTAGAGGGCTTTCTCTGCCACGAACCTCTGCCATCGCCATAAATTAGACCAGGGCGGCGGCCGTCCTCCAGGCCCCGGCGGGACAGTGGCCGGTTTCGCAGAGGAAGTTTATGTCTGTAATCCCTCCTTCGCTAAACTCGCTCGCCGAGGAAAAGAAGGGAGGAGACACAGACGGCCAGCGTTTAGGGGGAAGGTCTTTTCGTTGCTGCCGTTAACCTTTACCGGAGGATATTTTTTCCACTCGTTTTTTAGAGAGAGTGGAACAGGCGGAGGGGGAGAGAGAGAAACGTGGATGTGAGAGAGACGCACCCATCGGTCGCCTCCCGCACGCGCCCCGACCTGGCCGGGATCAAACTTCCAACCCAGGCCCGTGCCCTTGACCGGGAATCGCACCCTCGGCCCTTCGGTGCACAGGCCGCCCTCCAACCCGGAGCCACGCCAGCCAGGGCGCAAGGTCACGCTTTTGACCTAGAAAGAAGCTTGACGTTTACGTTACTTGCCGTTGGCGGGCTGAGGGGGGTATTTTTTCTTGGTCCCCTCCCGGGTGACGCTGGGTCCCCCTCCTCAGGGCTCTCACCGGTCCTCGGACGCATCCCTGCCGGCGTCCGGCTCCATCACCCGTTCACCTCTCAAAATAAAACCGTTTGATTCCCCTCGGTGTCCCTGGAACTTAACAAAACGAGCTCCAGCCCGCTCCCTGGAAGGTCCGGTTTCACTAACCCGACGACGGCGTCTTGTTTTATGGTATTTTTGAAAATGAGCGTGTGTATAACGGAATAATTATGACAATATTTTGAAAAGGCTCATGTTTTATAGCTCACGTTGTCATCCCGTTATCACAGCAGGGGGAACTCTCTGGCTCTAGAAAAAGCCACAAAAAGTAATGAATAGCAATTTCCTTTTAGTTTATGTCTGTTTCACTGTTTGTAATGATTCCTTTGTTACGATTCTCGATTATTACGGATGCTAAAACGCGTTTAGGAGGGATCACAGCACCAGATCTGCTCCCCAGCTATTTAACAAGTACCCAGATTTATCGTTTTTATTATAGTTTATTTTCCTGTTTCTATAGAAATGTGTAGCTATGCTCCTTTATTCCTCTCCTGGAGGGTTTAATTCTTCCCGGGGCATGAGGGAAAGTTGGTACTAAGTAAAATATGTTTATATATCCAGGAAATGAGCAGACACTGGCACAGAAGAGGCGCAGTCGCCACGGCATTTCCTCTGCGTGGCCTGTGCAGCCACGTGGATCACGTGGGATGTCCCAGCGTCACTAAGAGCGGCCCCGGCCAGTAGGGCTCACACTTGTCTTTGAGGAGATGAGCTAGAAACGCGTCCAGCTGAGTAAATATTGGGTCGTAATAGTTACACTACATTTGTTAAAATCTGATATTTAGAAAAATGCTGGCCAGAAACAACAACTAGGGAAGCAGAAGCCCTGGGAAGAAACCTAGGAGGCTGTCTTCCAGCCAGTGATGGGCCAGGCCTCGCGGATCTGGGAGCGAACACCCCTGGCGAGATCTCCCCCAAGGAGAATAGTCTTAGAAATGCTCCGGCCACTCAGGGCCCAGGAAGCGGTCAGCGTCGGTCCCTGAAACTCAAACGTCTCCACTTTACAGTAAATCCCTCCTGATTTCAACCATGTTTCATGAGAATGAGGAACAGGGTTGAGGCACCAGGAGCGTTGGCCCACGTTCCCCGTCACCGAGGAAGACGCAGGGTCGAGGGGCACCCCCGGCTCCCCCGACGCTCGTGCCCTAGTCTCTGCACCCACAATTCAGCGTCGACTCTCTGTCCACGGCGTCTTCACCTTCCATCCGGGGGGTGCTGCGGCTCCCACGGGGCCTCCTTGGAAGGGAAAGGAAACCCTTCAGCCCTTTCCGTCTCACCACTGAATAGGAACAAGAAATTGGCTTTTAAGAATTCATAGGTGAAGAAACAGCTTTGGGTCCATTTTGAATTTTTTACAAATAATTTGCAACGTCAAACATCAGTTTTGCGCCACACCATCGCTACCGGTCCTTTACATTTTAATTAATGGCCGCTGAAATGTTATTTAAATTGGGAGAGTTTAAATGGTTTCGTTTAAGAGAGTTTAGTGAGGACGGGTCGGTCAGTGGTTTTTAGTTTAGCTCGAGGTCCCTGTTATAATACGTTGTTTCTGGGCACAATGATGGAAATGCTAGAAAGCCTCCACATTGTAGGAGCGTGTTCTGGAAGATCAGATCCTCTAGATGGTACACACCAGGCCATGCTGAAAATCAGGTGCATTTCAGAACCTGATTTTTAACAGGCAGTTATTTATTTTACTATTTATGGATAATGCTGTTCAACAAATTAAAATCTAAGCTGTGTATGTGAAGAATTAACCCAACACATGACTCACTTGAGAACTGAGTGGAAATGAGCATTGGAAGAAAAATATAATTATAAGAAAGAGGGACCTGGGGTCCGGGGAGTTAGCTGACTTGCCGAATTATTGAAATATTACATGACATTGGGAGTTGGAATTTGAACAAGGTCTGTTTGGATCCAAATCCTGTGCTATATCCAATATGCCATGATTTCTATACTTAAAATGTGTTTTTCTGGCAAAAAAAAAAAATTATCCATTGGTATTTATATCCTTCGATATCATCACCAGAATTTTTGGCCTCTCATCAAGACAAAATATATTGGGAAATGAGATGAAATGTTAGCGTTAAATGGTTCTGAGACTTCCAAATTCCCATTGCTTTGGAAATCATTTTGCACAATGCAAATATTTTAACTGGCGAACACTCAAGGTTTTCCAGATTAAATTCTTTGCTTTCTCTCCATAGAGCATGAATTATTGACTTTTGTATCATTTGTCCTTAGTAAGTCTCTTAATTTCCTTTGTAACGGTATTTAAATAATTGGTCTTCTAAATGAAAGCACCGTTATAACAAGGAAAATGTCCTCCCATAACACACACACAGGCAGAAGAAATTAATAAGTCCTCACTTGATCTTTTGTTACACTAGTATTAAAAATTATTATGCATTTTTAGGTTTGATGTTATCTCACTGTTGGAGTTCATAACCCCTCGCTCCTTAGAAAGGGTCTAATCCAGTTACTTTAGAGGAGGGGTGGGGAGCGTCTGGTCCACGGGCCGTGAAATCGTTGGGTCTGGCCCTGCCCAGGCAGCCACAGGCGGGACTCGAAATTCAATAAATCTAGGAGCTTTTCTCATAGCTGATTTTTACGTCGATAATATTGTATGGCCCACGAATGATGTTATAAATCTCCAGATGGCCCTTGGCAGAAGAAAGGTTCCCCACCCCTGCTTTAGAGGTCCTGTCACAAATTTGTGAGGCATCGTTGGTGTCACTGGAAACAACCTTAACCAAAAGCAATAGAGATGCATGTAGATGATTTGCCATTAAGAGAAATAACCCGAGTTTATTGTACCGTGATCAGAAGCGTTATTTAGTTAACGGCTATCACAGAGGTGGGTCTGGTTTATTCTACATTGTAGATATTTTCCCCATTTCGAGGATGAGGGACTTGAGGGTGGAAGTAATTTGGCCAAACGTTTTAACCAAGAAGTGACGCCGTCTGGATTCACGCTCAGACCTGACGTCCTCGAGTCTAACCTCAGGTCCACTGCCTGCTACCCCGACAGCTAAGCAATGAAAACGGAGCACAGACGAGCCACCTGTGCTTTCTGTTCCCTGCCTGGCTGGTTGGGCGCAAGAGTTTTCTCATCCAGGCGGAAGGAAATGGAGACAGGGAACTTAGCTGAGCAGGTGGTTACGACAAGGCCGCTTTCCTTCGGGGGGACGGTCTCAGGCAGACACATCGCTGGTCTCGGCCGGCTGCCTCCTGAAGGACTGTCTGAGACTCCGTCCCTGGGAGACCTGAACCCATAAGTAAGTCGAGTGTGTTTCCTGCTGTGGGACTTAGCGTAAGTGACTGCACTTGGGGTCTCTTGCCTTTTTTTTTTTAATATGTTTTTATTGACTTCATAGAGAGGAAGGGAGAGGGAGAGAGAGAGAAACATCAATGATGAGAGTCATCGATCGGCTGCCTCCTGCATGCCCCCGACTGGGGATCGAGCCCGAAACCCCGGCATGTGCCCTGACCGGGAATCAAACTGTGACCTTCTGGTTCATAGGTCAATGCTCAACCTCTGAGACACGCCAGATGAGCCCTCTTGTCTTGTTTTGACACACTTTACCATCAAATGTCCCATTCAAAGCAGGCACAGGTAAAATTTCAAAATACTTGGAATTTTACATGTATGTTTTTTAACTTGAAGTTTAGGTTGCCTAGGCCTCCCAACTTTCCTCAAAACAAATGTGGTGCTCCCACCGTTCCTGGTTTTTAATATCACCCAGGGAGACACAAAGCCCTGCAGAAAACCGTTTTCCATCAGAATTACAAGGAGCCTGCATATTTTAGCAATTTCAGCTGCATTACGCAGTCTGCTCAGGCTGGTCACTGACCAGTGGCTCACCCCCATCCATTTCACTAGCATTTAACTTGTCACTTGAAATTAGAAAGGTAACAAAAGTTTAAGAAGGTTGCAAAGATTGAATCCCTCACTAAAAAAAAAAAAAAGACTATTACTGATTACATAGGGGGCTATCTTGCCCCCTCCCCAAGCAATGTTGGTGATCATGTATCAGGGATTATCTTCTAGAAATTGTGTTTCCCTGAGGTTTCAAAGATGTAAGCTCCAAGGACTAGCAAGAAGCTCAGTGGATTAAGAGCTGTCCCAGGAACGAAGACGTCACTGATTTGATTCCCGGTCAGGGCACAAGCCAGGGTCGCAGGCTTGGTCCCCGGTAGGGGGCGTGCAGGAGGCAGCCGATCCAGGACTCTCTCGTCACTGATGTTTCCCTCTCTCCCTCTCCCTTCTTCTCTCTAAAATCAATAAAAACATATTTAAAAAAAATAAAAAAGGCAGCCACTAAACTGTTCCACTTTGAAGCTGAAGTGTCCCAGGTCACCTGCGAGTGTCAGCACACAGCAGAGGAAGCAGGCCCTCTGCCCCATCGGGATAGCATGGTGTAGACATTCACAGACACTTACAAGAAGTAGAGGTTCGTACGTTCGAAAGCGAGACCCCCCTCCCGTAACCGTACAGGCCTCGCCTGCCCTAGCGTCCAGGAAGAGGAGCCTGCTTTATAAGGACCCTTCCGCATGGACCGACTACCTGATATGTTTGTCCCCCAACATCCCTTGTCATTGAGTGACATTTTGACCAGTCTCAATGGACAACTCAATCACACAATTAAATTTACAGAAGCTGTTTAATTGACATTTCTTCCCACTGAATGAAATGGCTATTTTGTCGAACACCTGCCAAACCCACGGATTCGTGGACCTGTAACTGGTGGCGCTTAGGAAGCTGTTGGGTGAACACAGCGCTCAGCAGAGGTGATGCGCCTACACCGGCGGCTTAAGCGTTTCGAGGGGAGGGGAGGCGAAAATGAAACACCCAGGTGAAAGCACGAATGTATAATTGAGTGGTAAACAGAGACGTGAGGGCTGAGAGGGAGACGTTAACAGAAAATAAATTGCCTGCGTGCTCAAGTGCAGCATGCATTATCACGGAGACGCGTTCGCTGCGGCTGAGCACCGGTATCTCTGGTTTGAGAAGGAGGAATACCCGGCGCTCAGCCTTCTCCCTGCGCTGGAACTGCTCCCTCCTCTGCAAGCGGCCTGCCTCCTCCTGCGACCTCGACTCCGCACAATCACCGAAGCAAACGCGCTCAGCAGTTGTCTGTTCCTTCGCCTGTTCCCAAGACAAGTTACAGAAAGTAGCCATCAAGGCTCTGAGGCGAGGAACCTCGCTGTCATCGCGGGTCCCCGGCGAGCGGTTTATAGTGTCACCAGCCACACAGACACATTTTCCACTGGCAGGAGCTGTCGAGAGGCCCTGCTGCTGTTCCCCAACCTTACAGCGCCAGACAGAGAGAGATCACTCTCAATTAGGAATCTGCTTTGTTAGCCATACGGGGGGGGGGGGGGGGCAGAACCGTCAGGCTCTCGGAGTCGGAAACGCCCAGGTGGTACTCGGAAGACTGCTCCCCCCTGCGACTCACACTCACAGCCTTACAGGCCCAGCGGCGAATAGAAACACAGAACAGCTACAGACAAAGGGGCTTTAAAATGGACACTGAACCCCCCTTTAGTAGTTAGGGAGAGTCTTTTACACAACAGCTGTAAGACTGAGCTGAGAAAACAAAGCTGAAGTCTGTGAAATCTCATTCCTAAGAGTCAAAAAAAAGTAAGTCGGGAAGATAGACTTTGCTTTTAAACAGGGACGAATGATTCGCAGGACCCAGGAGCAGACGAAAACCTGGTGGCCAGCCCAGGAATGTCTCCACGTCATCGGACCGGACACACGTTCAGACACGCTTCATTAAAGCGTCCCTCGGGTGTACAGCTACCAAGTGACACGGATATAAACTCCCGCCCCTTTCAAATGTAAAAACTCTGAAAAACAAAAAATAACAAACCTGGCGTGGAGACCTCAGGACTTCAGAAGATGTCGGGAGCAAACAAGAGTCTTTTCCGCAAACTCTCCCTTCGCCGCCCCCCCCCCCCGTCCTGCCCCGGCCCCCCCCAGTCTCACCCACTCGCGCCCCCGCCCGCTCCCCTCCCCCCCTCCTGGGGCAGGATGCTGGTGAAAGGGGGGCCGTCATCTGCTTTTCTCTGGCGACGTTGCTCCATCCTAGTGTTTGAAAACCGCTGATGTAGAATAAAGTTGCACAACCACGTAGGATCCTGTTTCCTGAGGGAAACGGGCAGGGAGACGCCCGGGCGCCGGGTCCCACGCGGCCGGCCGGGGACTCGCTTCCCTGTGACCTGAGAAATTCACTGTCGACTCCAGTCTCTCCTTTAGACAAACACAACGGCAGCGTTCACCTGGACAGGTGAGAACGAGCGTGTTCGGTACGACGCACTCGGGCCGATCCTCCTGCGCTGTCCCCACAGACGATCCTGCCCGTGGAGACTCGTTTCCAGGCGGTTAGATGAGCGACCTGTCGCCGCATCACCGGGAAGGCACAGGGGGCGCTTTCATCCCAACCGCAAATAGTTAGAAACACCAGGTGTCCTCGGGGGCTACATCGACCCCAAGTAGTTACTGTAGCCCTGGGAAGTCACAGGGGATGTTTTCATCCCAACCGGGAACAGTTAGAAACCCAGGTGTCCTCGGGCGGCTACACTGACACCAAGTAGTTACTGTAGCCCTGGGAAGTCACAGGGGATGTTTTCATCCCAACCGGGAACAGTTAGAAACACCAGGTGTCCTCGGGCGGCTACACTGACACCAAGTAGTTACTGTAGCCCTGGGAAGTCACAGGGGATGTTTTCATCCCAACCGGGAACAGTTAGAAACCCAGGTGTCCTCGGGCGGCTACACTGACACCAAGTAGTTACTGTAGCCCTGGGAAGTCACAGGGGATGTTTTCATCCCAACCGGGAACAGTTAGAAACCCAGGTGTCCTCGGGCGGCTACACCGACCCCAAGTAGTTACTGTAGCCCCTTCACCCGGCGATGCTCACGCGGTTCATGCGGCTGCGGGCGGCGCCTTCCTGCCGGACCCCCTGCAGGGCGCCGGCGATGTTGTGTCTGTGGCTTCAGGTGGGAACCGGCGTCTGCAGAGTCTGAACGACTGGCCCGAGGCCGCGGCCTGAACCAGCAGCTCAGCTGACATCTGGGGCTCGTCCTGTCTCTCTGACAGCTTCCCGTTTTGTCACCTGAAAATGTCCTCAATGGCTGTAAATGAGGGGCCGCAGGTGCCCACCCGGCCCAGTCTGCATTCAATGCCCTATGTTGATCGCAGCTACTTTTTCAAAAGAGGCAAAAAAAAACAAGAAAAACCAGACCGTGTGCCCTGGAGAATCGTAAAAATTGTCTGGCTTTTTCACCTCCGACACAGGAGCCGTCCGGGTCAGGTGCTGCCCCCAGGAGGGGCTTTTCCCTGTCGTCCCGGCGGCCTCTCCGTGTCAGTCTCGGCTGATGTGTGTGTCTGTGTCTTAGCTTTTAATAAAAAAGTTTAGAAGGTAAACTATATATAAATGTGAAAATAGAACAAAGTTTCTAGAATTCTCCTTTGGTCCTTCGATGTTTTCCACAGTTTAAAAATATTTTTCTACAATCTCACTACCTTTGTGTTTAAAACAAGCCTTCGGATAGTTTAGATTCCCGCATTCTCTCTTGTCTTGAAGGAAAACACATATATCCATCTCTATCTGTGTGTATAGTCATGGAGAGGGATGCAGAAGATGCATTATATCTAATCCCACACTCCCTTTATCTCAGCTTTTCTGTTAGGGTTTGTTTTGGGTATTTAAACACAAACACCTTGGATTTTTTAAAAATAATATCCAATTATTTCTTATCATCATCATCATTAATATAAATCAAATTTAATCTATCACTGTAAATTTTTTAGGTGACAAATCACAGGTTCTAAATTCATCAAAAAATGAATATGAAATAATTACAATATCCATTACATGGACATTTTAAAAAAATGATTGTGATAAAGTATCGTAAACACCCGAGTCTTTCCTTCAAAAACACTTTAGAAAGATCCGAGGAATGTTATATAAAGTAAAAGTGTATTTAAATTAAAAAGTAAAATATTAAAAATTAGTTGATATATTTAAAAATCTTTCTCTCCTGAACCTGTTTCATGTATTTACTTATTTATTGGGGGGGCAAAGAAGTGGTGAGGGCCTCTATGAGCAATTTCAATTTTTATTTGATAGTAAAATGACTGTTTATATGCTTGTTCATCGAAAGCTATTTTCAGGTCTAAACTAATGTTAATATATGAACTTATTCAGCGTGATTGTTGAGTGTATGTGGCTGTTGTTTATACCTGGTTTGGGGTCATCAGTTGGACCAGGGCCCCCAGCGCCCCACCCACCCCACGTCCCCCCAGGCAGGAGCGTCTGGACCCTGCGGGCACAAGTCCCCGCTCTAGTCAAGGACTGACATTGCTGCTGCAATCGGAGGACACTCTGGTTAGTCTCTAAATTTGGAGAATGATCTAAATTGTGTGCTCTCAGTCTACCTCTACTGTATATATTTTTTCTTTTTTTAATCTTCATCTGAGGATATTTTTTCCATTGCTTTTTTGAGAGAGTGTCGGGGGTGGGGAGAAACATGGATGTGAGAGACACGTGGCTTGGTGGCCTCCCCCTCGCGCCCCAACCGGGGCCAAGCCTGCAACCGAGGCACGTGCCCTTGACCGGAATCGAACCCGGGACCCTCCGGTCCCTGGGCCGACACTCTAACCACTGAGCGCACCAGCCAGGGCTGCCTCTCCTGTGTTTGGAAAAGAAATGATGAGAATAAATACAAACCTTTGGTCTCACTGTTTCCGCTCGGCTGCTTTGCTTGGTTCTTGGTCTTCCTTCGTGTCAGGAAGAGACGCTCACCCCAGTGACCACCAGGTAACTTCTCCTGCGTCTTCTGAACGAGCGTAGAGACCCAGCCGCTCCCTCCGTGTTCAGAGCCCGACTCTGCACCTTCAGAACTTCCCAAGGATCCGCTCGTTTTACCCGAAAGACATGGTTCTCCCACTGGGCCCCTTCAGAGGGCTGGTTTTGGTTTTGCTTGTCTGTGTATTCTGTTTCATTTTTTTAGGTCCTGGTTTTCTCTGCAAACCTATTATGTACTGAAAGTTCACATTATTATGAAAATGCTAAGCTGCAGTAGAACTTAAAAAAACAGGTGGGTGTAAAAGCTGAGTTTTGTGATAAATGGAAGTCGAGTTCTAAGATTGGTGAGCACATCTGAAAGCAAATGAGATGTTAGAAGACACCTTTTTTAAAAAATTTCAGATGACACATACATATTGAAGAACAGATTTTGAAATATCAGAATTAAAGATCGTTTTGGAATACATTATCACCCGCCCTAAAACAATTGGGAAAGCATCCATAAATAGGGATATGCTAAGTAATAATACATTTCTAGCCCATGGACAAAGCCCTAATTCCAGAGGCCTGCTATGAAAACGTACTCTCTCGAAACACCCACCCAAATAGCTTTTGCTTCCTGCTGTCCCGGCACAGGGTGGTGGGAAGTTGCCGGAGTCACCACGGTGTCCCCTTCTGCAGTCCTCTCATCACCCTGGACAAAGCCCCGCGCAGGAAGGCTCAGCCTCGTGCATCTGGAGATCACCCCTCCCCTCAGTCGTCTGCATTGAAATTCGTTGGTTTCCACCAGGGTGCAAGAGGCTCTCACACCTTTTGACTTTAACACAACGCCTTTTCCTCCAGGTAAATGAAAAATGTATATTTTCAAGGCCTGAAACGAATTTTCTGCTGGCCAAACTGCCAGTTCCCTGGCATGAGTGTCTGACAGCAAACCTTGTTTTCAAACCAGGTAATTCATCACCAGAGCCCCGCTCACCTGGACAGACTCCCTGGTACACGTCTGCAGGTTGTCTGAGCCACGTCACGCAGGCGAGGCCCTCAGCTCGGTGGCCAGGGCCGTGGAAACCTGCACAGGTGATAGGAAGGAATATTGTTTATGCAGCAATCAATCTCTGTCTGTCCCAGCAGGGTGCCATCCCCACTCTACCTGGGGAGGGAGCTTTCCAGGGTCCTTGAAACAGAGACGCAGCCTCAATTCCAGCCTCACTGCAGAATTTCAAATAAGGCGGTTTTGAATACATTCCACGTTTTTCTTTACTTTAGATTCCAAAGCTCAGGCCTCAGCCTTGGGCTTGAGGTCAAACCTTTAGCAAACAGCCCTAGCTGACTCTGAGCCCATCAAAGTACCGCATTAATTAAATTTTCGTTAAATTCCACCCTTCCCCGGATCCCCACTGGATCCGTGTCTCCACCTCTGTTTGAGGTGCACCCCCAGGTTCTCCCATACGCAGACCTCCTGACACAGGAGCTAGTAACCGAACCCCCTGGTGGCCTGTACGAGGTGGGCTTGGCCGCTACAGGTTGGCATTACCAGGCAGACTTCATCTCCACAGGTTGGCATTACCCAGTAAAACTATAACACAAGCTACATATGTAATTTTACAATTTCTGAAGACACGGTTTAAGTAAAAAGAAACAGGTGAAATTAATTGTAATATATTTTGTTTAACAGTACATATAAAGTATCGTTTCAACATGGAATCTGCACACAGAATTATTAATGAGAGATAGTGCAGGGTTATTTTTTAACTCTGTCTCCGAAGCCGGTGTGCCTTGCATGGGAACAGCGCGTCTCCTCGGCACCGGCCCCCTCTGAGGGCTCAGAGTCCCCGGGTGGCTGGTGGCTGTCCTGCCGGCCGTCAGCTGCAGGTGTATTTGTAGAGCGGCCGGATGACCCTGTGAGGTGAGTGGACATGCGGCAGAGGTGCGTTGTCTGATGCGGTAGTTCTGGCCCCCGACAGCACCGGGCCCTTTCGGTGGCCATTGCAACTGAGAACTGGATTTTTAATTCTATCTAATTTTCATTTACTTCAACAACCACCGGTGGCTAGGCTGTCGTTTTGGAGGCACAGTTCTGGGCGATGGGAAGCTGTCAGGGTGTTTGAGAAGGGGGGTGTCTCTGGGAGAAGTGGAGTTGGGGCCGTCAGCGGAGTGGGGAGACGCAGCGTTGCCGGGGCACCCACGGCCTCAGTGGCTCTCTTCTGATCCACCGCGACGACCCAGTCAGAGCCCAGGCTACAGCAGGACGGCTCGGAGAACAGCCGCGGCCCCGCGAACCTCTGCCGCCTCCGCCGCCCCACAGCTCGCTCAGGCCCCTCAGCGTCCGAGCACCTTCAGCTACGGGGCCCACACGGCGCCCCGTCGGGTAAAACGGGGGAGAACTGACGATGCTTTGAAAACACACCATGGCAGCGGCTTCGTTAAAGAGCGTCCCAAGCGACCTGTTCTTCGTATCAATACGACATACACGCGCTCGAGCTACCGGTCCAACCGCCCCCCTCGCAATGAACCGTAAGGTGACCGTCCGCCGTCGAGAATCCCGTGGCCGACCAGGAAGGCGATTTCCCCACCTTCCCCTGCTGCCGTCTCCTCGCAAAGCCGGCCGGCGTCTCAGTGAACCACGGGCCCGGCCGGGCCGCCTCGGGGGGGCTCGTTTGAGGCCGAGTAGAAGGGCGCCTGGGGAGCTTTTCTTGTAATAGGCTCCTGTGTCTCGGACTCGCTTCACCGGGAGAAAACCTTTCCCGTTTTTATTACTTGAAAGGGGCTCTAGAATTTGCTCTCGTGTAGACACGTTAGAACGTTTCGTTTCTCAGGTGGTGAAAATGTGAACTAGAACACAGAGTCACCTGCCCGCCGAGCCTCCTGGGCGTCCTGGACGCACGGGTTCCAAGAGGAACGCAGAGCCCGCTTCTGCCCTGAGGCTGAAGCCGAGGCCGCGCCTCGCTGGGCTTCGTGCCGGAGGCGCCGGGTGACGGCGACGGGGACCCGCTGGGTCATCGCTCGGGAGCCGGGCCCCCTCCTCAGCCGAGTGACACGGGGTGGGGGCCACTTCGGGGAGCCGGTTCCAGGTTTAACTCCCGGAGCAGCTGCGCGGCGAGGGGCGTCCGGTGAGTCCGCGGAGGGCGCGTTGGCACCGTGAGTGCACGCTGCGTTTGCTGCGTTTGCTGCGTTTGCTGCGTTTGCGGCGTTTGCTGCGTTTGCTGCGTTTGCTGCGTTTGCGGCGTTTGCGGCGTTTGCGGCGTTTGCTGCGTTTGCGGCGTTTGCTGCGTTTGCTGCGTTTGCGGCGTTTGCGGCGTTTGCTGCGTTTGCTGCGTTTGCGGCGTTTGCGGCGTTTGCGGCGTTTGCTGCGTTTGCGGCGTTTGCTGCGTTTGCTGCGTTTGCTGCGTTTGCTGCGTTTGCGGCGTTTGCGGCGTTTGCGGCGTTTGCTGCGTTTGCGGCGTTTGCTGCGTTTGCTGCGTTTGCGGCGTTTGCGGCGTTTGCGGCGTTTGCGGCGTTTGCTGCGTTTGCTGCGTTTGCTGCGTTTGCTGCGTTTGCGGCGTTTGCGGCGTTTGCTGCGTTTGCTGCGTTTGCTGCGTTTGCGGCGTTTGCGGCGTTTGCTGCGTTTGCTGCGTTTGCTGCGTTTGCTGCGTTTGCGGCGTTTGCTGCGTTTGCTGCGTTTGCTGCGTTTGCTGCGTTTGCGGCGTTTGCTGCGTTTGCTGCGTTTGCTGCGTTTGCGGCGTTTGCGGCGTTTGCTGCGTTTGCGGCGTTTGCGGCGTTTGCGGCGTTTGCGGCGTTTGCGGCGTTTGCTGCGTTTGCGGCGTTTGCTGCGTTTGCTGCGTTTGCTGCGTTTGCGGCGTTTGCGGCGTTTGCGGCGTTTGCGGCGTTTGCTGCGTTTGCTGCGTTTGCTGCGTTTGCTGCGTTTGCGGCGTTTGCGGCGTTTGCTGCGTTTGCGGCGTTTGCTGCGTTTGCTGCGTTTGCTGCGTTTGCTGCGTTTGCTGCATGTGGGCCGACTATTTTTAGAGAGAAACCCTGGAATTTCAGAGGCTTAACCCGATAGAAGTTTATTTCTGGGTGCGTGGGGTCGGCCGACGCCCCCCCACCTGGGCCGCGCCTGCCGGCCGGCCACCCCCCTTCTCTTTCATTCCTCCACGGCCCTGGGCCGCGTTTGCCGGTCCCAGCGGAGGGTCCCTCTGTCTTCCGTCCACTTCTCTTCAACCAGGAACGCAAGCCCGCGTCGTCCTCACACCGCTGTTCCTCCCCTCCTTCCCCAACCTCACAGCCCCCGAGCGTCATTCGCGCCCACTCTTAACCCCCTGCCACCGGCCGCTCCTCCCAGCCCCTCTCGGGGCGCCGCCGCTGAATTAGGGCAAAGCCTGCGTGGCCCCTGCCCCTCCCTCCCCCGTCTTGTCCCACCCAACTCATTCCTTATGCCACAGCCGCAGAGTGTTTTTTGAAACGCTCACCTCTTTCGGTCCTTCAAGAAAAGGCCCCGCGGTGGCCCCTACGGCTCCTCCACGGCCCGGGCCCCGCGTTGGCCTCGCGGGGCTTCCTCCCGGCTGGCGCTCCTGCTTGGTCGGGCGCCGCCTGGATTTTCTCTCGGGGGCCCGGACGCCCGAGCCTCCCTCGTTCCCTTCAGTTTCAGCCTCCGTGGGACTTAAAAGAGCAAGTTCGCACCCAGCGCGTGACGTCCACAGAACAGGACACACGACGTGCGAGCAGCCGGCTGACGGGTGGCTGGACGCGGCCTCCGGACCCGGGAAACCTCACTGCTGTGTTTCCCGGGAGGGCCAGTCATTTTGCCGGCTGAAGGCCGAGGTTAGAATCGTGACTGTTTTCTTAGGTTTACTGGGTTTTCTTTGTTTCTGTTTCTCCTGGAGTCAAAATGGCTCCTTTCAAGATGCTCTTGTTTCCATGGTGATGAGGCTCCGCGTGACGACTTCCCTGATTTTTGAGGGATGTGACGTGTTAGTGAAGATGTTGTCGTCTCTAAGTAACCAGAGCAATGGCGAAACCAAGAGCGGCTTTACCCAGAGAATCGTGCTGTTTCCTTAAGAAACCTGCAGGTCGGCCGCGCACGGGTCCCGGGGAGGTCGGGTATCATCGGGATGCTGCGAGGGGAGCGCATGTCAGTCTCATTGGCCTGTTTCTCGTGGTTGCCGGTGCGAGGGAGTCGTCGGGAGGCCGGTCTCAGTGGGGTCTCCTCACCGGTGGCTCTGTCAGAAAGCACCCTCCCTGGGAGCTGCACCCACAGTCCACGGCCGTGAATTTACCACACGGCCAGTTCCAGCTCCACGTGGTGGGGAAGCCGTGGATCCGGCAAAGGAAAGTGGGACAGACACGGGCTAAAGTCCGTTGTGACTTTGCCTGTGGGGCTGGTCACGTGGCCACTCCGAATGGAATCACACCCCTGTGGCAAGGAAGCCGTCGGGGGGATGCTTCGGAGGCCGACTCTGGTTCCAGGACACGCCCTGTGCACCTGCAGATGCTCGTCAAGGGCTTACATCTGGGGCCAGATTCTCACGTAAGAACAGCTTCCTGTAGGATAGCGAGAGAGACCTGTGTTCCATAGTAAACTTCATGGTTTTTTAAATTATACAATACAGGTTTTTAATTTTTAAAAAGACCAACAGGTACAGGAGAAGATGCTTAAAACCACTAATCGTCAGGGAACTGTAAACGAGAACCGTGAGCCACCACCTCAGGCCCGTCAGAGTGGCCGCCGCCCAGAAGACAAGAGGCAGCAAGTGCTGCTGAGGGTGTGGAGGGACAAGAACCCTCGTGTGTTGCTGCCGGAGTGTAAATGGGTTCAGCCACTATGAAAACAGTAAGGAGTTTTCTCAAATAATTAAAAATAGAACTATACCTAGTGACTCAGGAAACCCGCTTCTGGGTATCCGGTCCTGTGTCTCTCAACAACAGGGACACGTTCTGAGAAATCATTGTTAGGGGACTTGATTGTCCTGGGAACACCATCCAGGCACTTACACACTCCTGGATGTTACAGCCTCCCGCACACCTGGGCCCCGCACACCTGGGTTCCGCACACCTGGGCCCTGCACACCTGGGTCTCGCACATCTGGGTTCCGCACACCTGGGTCCCCCACACCTGGGTCCCGAACACCTGGGTCTCGCACATCTGGGTCCCGCACACCTGGGTCCCCCACACCTGGGTCCCTGCACACCTGGGTCCCGCACACCTGGGTCCCCCACACCTGGGTCCCGCACATCTAGCCTATATGGTACAGCCTGCTGCTCCTGGGCTACAAGCCTGTTTAGAGATGCTCTACACTGTTAATTATGATAAAATAATGATGACATGAATAGTTTCCTCAAGCCTTTGCTTTTCACCAAATACCACGTGTGTGATATGTAGGATCTTAAAGATGTTTTTTAAAGCTACATACTAAAAAAATGCATCTCTAAACCACACAGAGGACAGAAATGACTTTGAAGATCCAGTTCTCCTTCAGCCTCCTGCAGTTTGTAGCTAAGGGCATTTTTAGAAGTTTTATGCAAGGTTAAAGATTACTCAAAATGTGAATATCAGATGAGTAGGTTCGCTGTAAAGGTTAGGAGACAAGATTAGAAAGACCTTAAATTAGCCTTTTTTTTTTCCTAGCAGGTTACAAGTTGAAAGTATTGAATGTAACACATTCCCAGATATAATTTAAGATCTCTGAGGTTATAGAAAATAGATTCTGTGAAACTAAACCCAGAGTGAATATTATTTCTCCCAGGGGACAATCGCACCAAGCCCTCCGAGCCGGCAGAACCTCAGTCACACGGGGGGGCTGCTCCGGGGCCCCTTTCTTCCAGGGAATGCGGCTGGTGGGGGGCGGCAACCCCAAGTCACCACCTCCCTCACCACCCGCAGCTGGTATGTTTTTTGTAGCGAGAGATGAAATGGAGGAAACAGTTCAGTGTATTGCATGTGCCTTGACATAGACTTTTGCTTTTTTTTTTCTTCTTCAAGAAATGGGCCAAAGAGCCCAGCCAGTGTGGCTCAGTTGGTTGTGTTGGCCCTGCACCAAGAGGTCACGGGTTCAAGTCCTGGTCCAGGACGTGCCCTGGTTTCGGACTCAATCCCCAGTAGGGGGTGAGCAGAGGGCAGCCGATGGGTGTTTCTCTCTCATCAATGTTTCCCTCTCTCTCTCTTTCTCTCTCTCCCCCCTTCTTCTCTCTCTAAAGTCAATAAAAATACATTTAAAAAAAAGAGAAATGGTGGTCAGGGGGCAAAAGCCTAATCTACCCAGCTCGGTGAAGTCACAGGAATGATAGAAACCTGCCGAGCTAATTCCTGCGCTGCTCTCTCAACGTGATCAGAGTTGAGCGGAATGAGGCATGGACGCCCTGCCACATAGCTGGCACTCAGTCCTTCCTGGCGGCCAGTTCACGCTCCCAGACCGGCTCCACTTGCGCTGCCCAGGGATGGGGCATTTAAAGCCCAGAGAAGTCCAAAGACTCCCTGAGCCCATCACGGGGCACCTCCCAGGCCTCCCCCAGGGGGGGAAGTGCAGGTGACGACGGAGGTGGCTGCCCTGGTCTAGGAATCACTGTGGACAAGGGACACTGCGGGAGCCCAGGTCGGGATGTGCCGGCAGCTCTGCTTCCCCCCCGCTGGATCTCGAGTGTCTGTAGTTCAGAGCAGCTCTGCCGCTGCTGAAAGTAGGCCCCGGCCAGAGGCGAGGGGTGGGGACAGCGAGACCTTTCTGTCTCCCCAAGATCACAGAGGAAGACTGTTTTCCATGTGCTCTCTCCCTCTCCCCCCTCCTCTCACCCCTCTCCTCTCTCCAAAATCAGTGAAAAGACATTTTAAAAAAACACAAAACTAAAACTGGAAATGTTCTTTAAAAAAACAACAAAAAACAAAAACCAGAGCATTAGTGAGCCATTTTTCACCCTTTCCTTGGCACCACGTCTCCCAAACCCAGCCTGCGTTTTGCAGGAACAGCCCCTCCCAGCTCAGGGTCCTCACGTTCCCGGGCCACGCAGCCCTGGAGTAGCCTACGCTTTGCAGTTGTGTTGAAAACAGGTATTTTAAATTCATCAGCCCCTACCGAGGCCAGTGCGCGCATAATCCTCAGTTTGCTTCCAGCAGGAAAACGGCTTGAAGAGAAAAATCAGCTCCCAGGGGCATCGCTCCCAGCGGCCGGCCTCCGACAACCAGCGTGTTGGGCCAGCGCCCCCTGCTGGCCACGCGCGGATTAGCTGGTGGGGAAGGAAAGTTGGGGAGGCTGATGTTGGCCTGGACTCGGCACCAAAGAGTTATTTTCCTGAAAACCTTCAACGCGGACGTGGGCAGTCAGGTCACCAGCCCTGGCCTATGGCACACGTTTCAGCCTCAAAAAAAAGTCCCCTCTCACCCTACGAAATAATCTTTTATCTTGAGCCAGTGGGGAGACTGAAATTGAGGGGAAAACAAATAAATGTGGAGCTGTTTCTCACTCAGCAAATCCACACGGGCCTCCTCGCGTCCGGAAATTTAAATAGGACAAGGGACTTTTAGGCCAGGGTTGACTGGGCCTTTCTGGGCCTGTGTCTCCGGAAGCCCCCCGCGGCTGCTCCTCAGGACTCAGGGCCAGGACTTGGGGTTTCCAGCACCGGCTGCCCCAGCTCCTCTGAGGAGCTCTGTGCCAGGAGCGCTCTGTACCCCCGAAGTCCCGTCTCCGAGCATGAATCTGGGGGGACACAAACCTTCAGTCTCCAGCAACCCTTCAGAATTGGTTCCAGAGGCCGACCAGGTGACTGCCCAGCATACTCACCAGGTAGTCACCAGGGCCACTGCTGTCAACAGAAACATCAAGGCGCCCGGCAGATGAATCCTTGTCTCAGGACAACGGCGTGTTTTCATCGGTGGCGCTGTCCCCAGCCCACCAGGACACGAACGAAGTTAGACGGTCACCTGTGCCCAAGCCAGCACAGGAACGGAAGACAGCCACAGTGTCCGAGCCGACACAGGGACTCGGAGAAAGCCCACTCTGAGGCCCGCGTGGGAGCAGATTTTAAATACCCACATCAGCCTCATTATAAAAAGCAGGGAGATGTTAACGTCCTGGCACATGTGGGCGTCTCAGTGATCTTCCCAACATGTTACAATGTTGCAGGTTATGAAACATTGTTATTTTTAATCATGCGATCATGATTCATCTTGAGATTTTTTAAATTCCTGAGGACTTTTGAAAAGTGTTTCTCTATTAAAATGCATTAAAATAAATAGCTACATAGCATGTGTGTGTGAGGGAGAAAGAGAGAGAGAGAGATGCAGATGTTTGTGAAGAAATGTAGATATTCATTGCCCCCCGGTTTCTGAAGCAAAGGAACTCTGTGAGCCTGTGGGGAGGGGGAAGGAGACTCACGCATCTCCTTGTTTGTAAGACGCTCTGTCTGATAAAATCACATCGAGAGAGCAGGGCCGGCATGGGTGGGATCACTCAACCGGGGACTAAGTTAGGGTTGATTGGAATGGAAAGTTGAAACAATTATCAGTAATTCAGTGAATTTCAAAATAATTGCCACAGCTCTGCACGTCCACGGTATTGAAGGCAGGTGAACGGTTCTAAATTAGAGAGAAGCAAGAGGGACCTATGACCTCAGTAGAAATTACATTCTATCGAGTTCTCATTTTCCTGGACAAGCCTTTATCTTTTATTTTCCCCTGAATTTGTTTCCAGAATAATAAAAACCCACAAGCAAAAAAATGTCAAAGCCCGTGATCTGTCGCCTCTATTAAGAAACAGGAGTTTGATTGTTTCCTGTCCCGCCCCCTCAGGGACGCCCACGCACTAGGTCACCACCCTGCCTCCGACCTCTGACCTGAGGTTGACGTCAGTCTGGTCCTCGGGTCCTGGCGCCCACACTTGGCTCCTCGTTCCAATCACCTGGGTGACTTTTTGGACGTTGGTGTTTCCAAACGCCTGACAGTTTTCATTCCTTAAGTACGGGGACCGTTTCCCTGGAGGGAATTCAAATACTAGGGAAGCCTCGTCAGTCTGCTCTTGGACTTGCTCTCCCCGGGAATCAAGGCTTCACCCTGCAGATGGTGCTCCCCCCCCGACCCCCGCAGACGCCTCCGTCGGTCCCGATCATCTTTCCAGTAACTGCGGACGGTCTCAGGACCCTCATCACAGCACCGCGGGCGGCGCTAAAGAGAAGACCACAGGCCACGAATGGCGCCACTCAGGCTGAGGCCACGGCACCACACCTGAGTCAACACCTGGTCTAACTGCCCCTTCAACCTCCCCCAGAGGCATCACCCTAATCAACCTGGGATTCCTGCCTGAGCTCCAGTGGGGTCCTCTGTCAGTGGCCCCTCCATCCCGTGGAAAGAAGAAGTGACCTGCATGGCGAAACCCTTCCCTGCTCTTCTCTCCGCCACACGAAGGGGGTCCTGGCCCCGAAACAATGCTCCCTCTTCCTTCCCCGACCGCTCCCTTGCCCACCCTTCTTCCTATAAAGTCCTTCCGTTCTGTACAACCCTTGGGAGCCCTTCTAGCTGCTGGTCGGGATGCTGCACAGTTACGAACCACTCAGTAAGGCCAAGTAGATCTTCCCGTTTCCTTGGTTAAATTTTGTTTTTAAACAGTTGCTACTAGCAACTGAAGTTGGGGGGAAAGTGGAACCCATTTGCCTTAGAGAAGAGACGGAGTGAATTCAAGGCTCCGAAGGCCACGGGGGGTGAGCAGCAGCGGCCCACATTCCCGCCGCTCCTCCACGGGCTGGGGCGTTCGCCCTCCTCAGCGCCGCGTCTGAGATGCGGGGATCTGTGAGGGAGACCGCGGGAACGGGTTTCGCAGACGCCCTGGGTCTCCTCCACGGCTCCTGGCCCGCAGCTCCCGAAGCCGAGCCGTGTCCTGGGCAGGAAGAGCCACAGGGCATCTTCTGCTACAGCATTTGGTGTCTTCCCCTCGGTTCCTTCAGACCCACAGAGATGAAATAGCGTCTGGTTACTCATCACAAGCCCGTCCCACCTGGACTGGGACTATGCCAATGAGGTGACTTTTCAAGACGCCCGAGGACAGGGCTGGTTGCCAAGGAAACCAGCCTGCCAGGAGGAGGCCTGAACCTGCGCTCGAACCCCTGATTTCCACGGAGGGGGAAGGGCTAGAGGTTGGATCAGCCGCCCATGGCCGAGGAGTTCATAAATCGCGCCTTTGTAATGCGGCCTCCATACAAAATAAAAATTAAATCAGGCACGCAGTCCGTCATCAATAAAGGGGGGAACCCAGACAGCTTCGCGCGTCCCCCCGCCCACAGCTCCGACAGGGCAGAGCTGCGTTGGGGCCTCGCTGTGCGCGGCTCTTCTCCTGGCCGTGGGCCTGTGTCTCGAGGATCCTCTGCAGCCAGCGTCCCCGTGAGTGGGTGGTTTTCCTGGGTTCCCTGGGCCGCTCCAGCAGGTTGGGGGGCCTGAGGGGGGGAATCTCCGATCCAGGCCCATCAGTCGGCAGCACAGGCTCTTTGCGGGGCAGCCTGGGCTGTGGTGTTTACAGGGCCTCCTGCGGTAAGATACGATTTCTCTAAAAAAAAAAAAAGCCAAGTCTTGGCCCCCGCCCCGCGCCTTACAGTGCGAATGGTGATTAGGCAGGAAACGGAAAAAATGAGAGTGGACTTGAGGTGATATTAAAATGTGTGAGTTTATTAAAATCGCGCGATAGCCTATTTCTCTTAGTCTACCCGGCTGTGGACAGAGTTTAATTTCCAGCGCTTGGGGGACGCCACACGGCTAATAAAATATCCGAGGCTCGTGCAAACCAAGCAGGTGTAGTTCTCATTTATGACCCCGGAGCCAGGAGCCCCTGACGCAGGGGGCGGGCACGTCGCTCTCACAGACCACACCAAGGGCGAGTGTCCGGCCCGGGGTTTGCCCTGGCCTCGTATCCGGGGAATTACCTGGCTTCACCGCGCTGGGCCTTCAGACATGTCGCCTAAATTAAGGTTGGATAAACAGCTACTGTTAATAACTTCTCTTATGCTTGTCATAAATCCACACTTTGAAAGCAAAGGACCCACATCCACTAATTATTTCCTCACACAGTGTATTTGCTGTAATGTACTGTTTGGGGGGACGGGGACCCAGCCTCCAGGCAGCTAATGAACACACCCGGCATCTACTTGAGAAAAAGGCTCAGCCACGTTGCCACGTATTTTTTTGTTAACCAGTTTTAATTTTAATCACTGGAACGGATTCTTTTTGTCCTTGGGGGGGTTTACAAATATATGGAGAGCCCCAGCCCCCACAATGCACCCCTGGGAGCCTAGGTTCATGAAGCAGGAGTCTGGGGAGACTGTCACCCCCTTATAACCAAGCCCAGTGTTGTGTAGTCAGGAAGGAAACGGCCGCTTGGGACGCCCCCTTCAGAAGGAGGTTAGCTCTGTGTCTGAACCAGGGGCTCTCACTCTGGACACAGGGCTGAACGGGGCCTCTGATCTGAATCATGATAAAAGCTCTTCCTTGGATTTTTTATTTTTATTGACTTAAGAGAGAGAAACATCAAAGCAAGAAAGAAACAACCGGTGGCCTCTTGTAGGCACCCCGACCGGGAACCAGGCCTGCAGCCTGGGTGTGCGCCCTGACCAGGAATCAAGCTGCGGCCTTTCGGCCTTTTGGCCTTTCGGCCTTTCGGCGCTCAGGACGACAGGAAGGTGCCCCAACCAACTGAGCCACCCGGCCGGGCTCTGCCTTGGGTTTTTAACATCAGGTTAAGTATAAAAGAGCCTTTTATATTTAATATGCCCCGGAACTTGTCTGGCGCTGGTGTGGGGCCAGCTGCCTCGGGAGTGATGGACGGAGCTACAACTGAACAGAAGATAGAAGGACGCGTGTGGCCACTGCGTGCGGGTCCCGAGCCGCGACCCGGAGCGTGGCCCAGGAGGAAGTGAGGCCCAGCACCTTCGCGCTCGGCGTCTGCGAAACGGGTTAATATTACCCATTTCCAAGAACAATGTTGAAACCACTCAACAGCCGCAGGGCACGGGGCTAGGAAAACTGAGCAAACAGCCATTTGTTCAAAGTAAATGTCAGTCAACACGGGCACTGGGGAGGGCTAACTGGAGGGGCGGCGTTCCCGCCGCGTGCGATCCTGGGCACAGGTGGCCAGGCCGACCTCTTAGCTGTGCCCTGCTCTCCCCCCTCCCAGGTGGCCCAGGTCGCTCTGTGTGACCAGCTAAGAGGCCACAGTGGAAGGAGCGGAATTAAATTACACCCGAGGTGACACCCAGCAGCCACGGCGGCTCCCACGGTGGCTGCTGTCTCTCTGCTTCTCCTTGGTGCCCCCCCGGGGAGCTGTGCCAGGCGTGGCCCTGCGGACGGGCCCCCGGCCAGGACCCGAAGCCCTGACGCCGTCCAGTGCGTGAGCGGAGAGGCTGCTCCCAGCCCAGGTGGAACTCCCGGTGACTCGGCCGATGACAGGGTGAGGCCCCCGGTGAGGGACGCTGAGCCCGGACCCCGGCGGAGCTGCCCCGGCTCCCGCCCCTCAGCATCTCTGTGGGGGAGTAAATGTTTGTTACTGGAGGCGGCTGTTTCGGGACAATGTTTTATGGTGACCACTCGTCCACCATTTACGTGGCGTTATTACAGAAAGAGAAATGAAGAAAAGAAACATTTTAAGACAGACAGGTGAGTGGTTCCCCTCAGTGCTGACACCTGGATGGACAGACCTCCCAGACGGAGGCGTTTCCCAGCAGAGGCGGCGAGGAGGGAAGTGAGTGGTTTCGGCTGCGCGGGTCGTGCCCACATCGCGGCGAAAACCAAGCCGTGCCTGTTCCCCGGGTCACCTGCGTGACCTGCTCAGAGGGGCTGCCGCTCAGATTCACACAAATGTTTCGTCCTTTGGCCAAGACCTGTGCCTGTGAGGCGTGTCCCCCGGGCCGGGGCATGTTCCCTGAGAAGCACAGCGACGCGAAACGGGCACCCGGGGATCTCGACCTTTTGGAAGGAGATTTTTCTAACTTCAGGCCTGACCCACCTCGTTTATTTTATGTGCATCTTTAGTTTTACGTCATTTTTCTCCTTAGTAAAATGAGAACAATTTCATCTGTGTAATGAGATTATGGTCAGAAGCAACTGAGCTAAAAGGGCCTCGCTCAGTAGGCTGGCACCTGGTCAGCGCTCGGCAAATGCCGTTTTCCTGTCCGCCTCCTGTCTGCTTGAGTTCAGCAGATTGAAAAGGCTGGTTGTGGAAGAAGCTGAAGGCCCACCAGAGGAGGCAGGATCCGTGATGCTCCAGACGTGGAAATCGCCAGGGGTCCCCTCAGGGAATGTGTCAAGAACTGACGGTGGGCCGGTCTCCCCCTCCCAGTTCCACCAGGTGAAACCTCAGCCTGATGCAAAGGTATGTGCAGGGGAGGCTGATGGGAGGAACTGGGTCACGAGGGTGGGGCCCTCGCGAGTGGGCTTAGTGCCCCGTCAAGAAGAGGCCGGCGGAGAGCTAGCCGGCTGCCTTGCTGAGGTGAGACGACTGACCACCTGCAACTCGGAGCAGGGTCCTCACTAGAACCCCCCCCCCGCCCCCGCTGGCACCTTCATCCCAGGCTTCAGTCTCCAGAGCCCTGAGACAGAAGCTCCCCTTGTTTATTAGCCGTGAGTCCGGGGCACTGTGTTACAGCAGGTGGAGCGGAGCAGGAACGCGCCACGGACGGCCCTGAGCTACCTACCGGAGAGCGCCCCAGAAGGAGACGTAGGTAAGCGACAGGGAGGTGGGGGGACGCGATGGACGCGTAGAGAACCTGCATTTCACACATAGAGGGCCCCCCAAAAAGTGCGCGCACTTTCACAGCTGACCACTCACTTAATTTTCACTCCTTCTCAGGTGGAACTGATTTGAAATAGTGGGTGAAGCCAGACTAAGCTTTGAACAAAGAAAACTTATCCTGAAGTGCCACTCGACCTTTTTTATGGAGACACAGAAAAGATGAAGTTTACGGTACAAAACCAGCAACAGTTGATGCGCGGAGGACGCAGATACCACATGAAACGATTCCTGGTGTTGGCGATTCCACTGCTTCATGTTATCAGCAGGGCCTGGGCCAGAACGGCCATCAGTTTGAAAACAGGCCTCGACCAAAAGATTATTCATTTCTGTAGAGTCTTTTAAATTTCGAAAATGAGCTGTGTGTTAATAAGCACTGACTTTATAACCATGCAAAGTGTGTGTACATCTTTTGCGACACCCTGTATATGAGTCAAAGGCGGTGACATTACTTCCCTGTTGTGTAATAATTGTAATAAATTTCCCATAAATAAGAGTGCAGGTGATTTCTCTCTAGATATCTAATTACCAGACTTACTCTACTAAAATGAACAGGGTTTACTGTGAAATGAATGGTCCTAATTAAAGATTCCTGCATCAATGTTCTATGTGCTCCGAGAGACTCAAAACAGGACAGGAGAAAATTCTCAAAAAGAAACAAGCCTTGTAGCAACGAGTCTGCATGACCAACAATTCATCTCATTTGGAGAAAAATGGAACAGACAGGCCCAAATCTCGCCCCCGTTTGTTACGTGGAGTTTTTAAGGGGAGAGCCCGGATCCTGGGGAGGCCTGGGGTCAGCCAAGTGAGTCTGCTGGCAGGTTGTCTGCGTTTCTCTGGGGTGGCTGGTCCCGCGCTGTGGCTGCCGGGTCCCCCGGAAGCAGGAGCCAAGGGCCCTCTGGGGGCGGCGAGGGGAGTTCGGTGGGACATCAGGGACGTGGCCTTGACTCCCGCCGTCAGCGCCCCAGTGACGCCTGCGGTCACTCCCTCCTGCCTCTGTTTTTACTCCAGATCGAACTTCCCAGGAGCGAGCGTGACTTTGGAGAGCCCCGGCTCAGGCACCTCTCTGGCTGAGTGTTTAGCGGGTGCATCGGTCAGGCCGTGACCTGACTCTACGCTGAGGTCAAGGTCACAGGGCCCTGCACAGAGATGCTTTCCCGGGGGAGGGGGCATTTCCCGCAGACTCCAGCCCACGTCCTCGGAGCACTGGGACCTCCCGGGGGGCTCGGCCCGCAGGACTCGGGGCCCCGCCTTGGATTGTTTGGGGGAACCCCTTTCAACATTTCTTCCCGAACAGTGATCCAGGCTTCAGAGAGTCAGCAGGACAGTGGGGGAATTATTCACGCGAGACTCCGCAAGGTGGCAGGTTTCCCGCCCGGAGACGCGAGGCCGGGCTGGCGTGAAAGGGACACTGGTGTGCGAGGAGGGCGAGGGTGGGGACAGCGGTGGCAGAAGAGGACCTCTTTGCTGGGGAGGGAAAACCGCCTCTGGAGCCCTGGATGTTGCCCTCGCAGCGGGGAGCTCTGCGGATGCTCCGTTCCTCCCGCCAGGCCCGGTCCTTCCGAGGCCCGGGGAGCTCACCCGGTCCTGCCCCGAGTTGCTGTCGTGAGGCTAAGGACGGAGCCCGGCCCGCGCGCTCAGCGGGCGAGGGTCGGCCTAGGAACCAAGGGGTCACCGTTCGATTCCCGCGCCGGGTTGTGGGCTGGATCCCCAGCGGGGGGGGCGGGAGGCGGCCGACCCATGACTCTCACCCCTGGTGTTCCCCTCTCTCCCTCCCTCTCCCTCCCTCTCTCTGAAATCTATAAAAACGTATTTTAAAAGTTCAAAAGGAAACAAAGGATAAGAAAGGGGCTATGCAATAGGCCCCGCGGCACAGGGCGGGCTGGCGTCTCCCCGTGTGGCGGGCGCGGGGCCTTGAAGGCAGAGCCTCCGAGCGGCGGGCAGACGGTCTCACGGGAGCAGCAGCGGCCGCCTCCTGGCAGGAGACTCGGCGAGGGGCCGACGCGGGGTGGCCGCCCAGGGGCACTGCCCGCCGCAGGATGAAAGCCCGGGCGTTCCCCACAGCCCAGCCGCAGGACCTCAGTGTTTGATGCCAGGCTCCGGGCCTGTGGCTGAACGCGGCCGAGTCACCTGCGGCCCACCCCACGGAGCCGCGGGAAGAAAGCTCACGGCGGATAAAACGCCGCCGGCCGGGAGGCAGGCGCAGGAGTAAACACAGACCGCAGCTGCTCCGGCTCAGCCTGCGCGAGGCCTGGCGCAGGGACCCGGGCGGACCGAGGGGCAATGACGGGATGAATAATGCAGAGCCAGGGAGGCCCGCAAGCAGCCAGCGGGCCTCGAAACGCTCCTTTCGTTTTAATCTGCTTCTGAGCGAATGTCAAACACGCGCCACGCAGTCGGGCCGGGGAGCTTAACAACCGTTTATTCTAATTCGGCCGCAATTAGGGATTTGCGAGGACCCGATCCTGCCTTTCAGCAACGCACAAAGCGCTCGGTCGTCTGCCTGTCGTTACCCGGTGCTGACACCTAGGAAACGGCAGCCGGGACGTGACGAAAATACGCGCGAGTGGGAGACGCCTGCGTTTTCCAGAACGCTCTCAAAGGTGGTCTGCGTGGCCTTCGGAGACGCGCCGAGCTGTTCTGCCGCGAGGGGCCACGGGCCGGAGGCGCCGCCCGGGCCGAGCTCGCCGACGCCCTGATCCTGTCGCTGTCCGGCGCAGATGGACCGCGGGGGGACGGCTCTGGGCGCGGGACCTGCCCGAGGTGACAGCCCGGCCTGTTCCCTGGGACGGGGTTGCTGTCCCTGAACGTCCCTCGGGCGCCTCTTGGGTTCTAGGAAACGGGGGACTTTTCTCAAGACCAGCATCTCGGGGCCTGACCCGGGCTGGGGTTCTGTGGTGAAACATAAACAGCCTGCGCCGGCCCCCGACTGACGGGCCTCGGGTGCGAGTCCTGTCAAGGGCACGCGCCTCGGTCCCGGGTTCGTGCCCCAGCCCCGGGTGAGGGCATGAGCGGGAGGCAACCAACCCATGTGCCACCCTCCACCCGCGTTTCTCCCACACCCGTGTTTCTCCCACACCCGTGTTTCTCCCACACCCGTGTTTCTCCCACACCCGTGTTTCTCCCACACCCGTGTTTCTCCCTCCACCCGTGTTCCTCTCACACCCGTGTTTCTCCCACACCCGTGTTTCTCCCACACCCGTGTTTCTCCCTCCACCCGTGTTTCTCCCACACCCGTGTTTCTCCCTCCACCCGTGTTTCTCCCTCCACCCGTGTTCCTCCCACACCCGTGTTCCTCCCACACCCGTGTTTCTCCCTCCACCCGTGTTTCTCCCACACCCGTGTTCCTCCCACACCCGTGTTCCTCCCTCACCCGTGTTCCTCCCACACCCGTGTTTCTCCCACACCCGTGTTTCTCCCTCACCCGTGTTCCTCCCACACCCGTGTTTCTCCCACACCCGTGTTCCTCCCACACCCGTGTTCCTCCCACACCCGTGTTCCTCCCACACCCGTGTTTCTCCCTCCACCCGTGTTCCTCCCACACCCGTGTTTCTCCCACACCCGTGTTCCTCCCACACCCGTGTTTCTCCCTCACACCCGTGTTTCTCCCTCCACCCGTGTTCCTCCCACACCCGTGTTTCTCCCTCACACCCGTGTTTCTCCCACACCCGTGTTCCTCCCACACCCGTGTTTCTCCCACACCCGTGTTCCTCCCACACCCGTGTTCCTCCCACACCCGTGTTTCTCTGGTTCTCCCTCCCTGTTCACCGCCCTGCCCCCACCTGAGTAGCAGTGCGTGTCCCTCGCTTTACTTTCTACCCAACCCCAGGGTTTCCCCGCTTCGCTGTCTCCCGCCTCCCTCATCTGTCACCGTGGATGTCACGTAACCCCTTACGTCCCCTCTTTTGACTGTAACGTGTGAAATAAAGTGTGAAACCGCCATCCCCAGAGCATCATCTCAACCAGGTGAGATTCTGCTTCCCGGAAATTGCCGACGGTTTGGCTCAAACTCACAAAAACCCTTCCCGGGTGCGGATGTTTCTTACGTTCACTCACTGGTGGAAACAGACGCGAGGCCCATAAGTGTCCTCGTGGGGAAACAGTCGTACACGGGGCCCGGCCGGGGCTCCTGCAGGAGAATGTCTGTCCCGTGAAGTTCCCGCGAGAGGGACCAGCTGGATGGAAGCCGTTTGTCTCCTGCGTGACGTTCGCCGGTGGACACGACCGAACGAAGTCCACCCTGTCCGGCCGCCGGTCAAGGGAAGGGCGAGGCGGGAGAGACGTCCTGGTGTGTGATCCGGCCTTAGGGCCCTCACGGGGCGCCCGACGTCGGGCAGCTTTAAACGTCGGTGTTTAATCCTTGCAAAGTTTATTAGACTCATCGCCCCCCGGGCCCCGGCCCGCTGCCGCCCGAGCAGGCGGCCAGTGTCGCCCAGATGCGCTCTCAGGGTTTAGGGGCCGCGTTTCCTGCGCCTGCGGGTCGCCGATGCCTCCCCTGGCGACACCCAAACAGTGAAAACCCATTAATACAGCAGAACTGTATCCGTCGGCGTTTGGAGGCAAATGTGGCTAAAACATATGCGGAGCATACGTCACAGTCGTTGCCTGTGTAAATATTTTAGTTTAAAACAGACGTTTTAAACGCTAACACGCCATAGCAGCAGTGAAATGGTTCAGATCAATGATCTGTTACACTCTGCTTGCCTTGTGCCCAGCACTGAGCCTTCCGGACACCAGTGGGTTGTTCCTCTCGATGCTTCCGCCCACTGCGCCGCGTCGTGAGAAGGCGCCGGCCGGTGCGCGTCGGCCAGGCAGCCGACCCTGAGACCGTCCACGTCCGTGGCCAAGCCCACAGGCTGCGAGGGCCC
Source organism: Miniopterus schreibersii (assembly GCF_964146895.1). Classification (NCBI taxonomy): domain Eukaryota; kingdom Metazoa; phylum Chordata; class Mammalia; order Chiroptera; family Miniopteridae; genus Miniopterus; species Miniopterus schreibersii. The sequence continues at coordinate 53,284,938 of NC_138115.1, forward strand.
CCGTTCCCGGCCCCGTGGGAGGCCGACCGGCTACGCTCAGGGGTCGTTAGGAGAAGCCGTCTCGGTGACTGTCCCAAACGCGGGCAGCCCCGCGGCGCCGGCGTGTTTCAGGCGCGCTCGCTGGCGGCCCGACGTCGTAGCTGCATCATTTCGCGTATTTCTGCACCGTGAGCCCATCTCGGGCGCGGGGATGGCTGTGGCTGTCGGCCTAGACTGGACATCTCATTTCACCGGGAATTTCCCTACCTCCTGGTGAAGGCTTTGCCCTCTGACTCTCTTCACGGGCTTATAAGTGAGGCTCCGACCAAACTGAGCCGGAGGGAAAAATTATCCGGAGCCCTGGCCGGTTCTGCTCCGTGGTTCGAGCCTCGGCCCAGCCCGGGGACCTGCTGTGTAAGGAAACTGAGCTGAGACCCGAGGTGGGGCCAGAGGGTTGTTTTAAGGGACAAAAGGGCCGCGGGGCAGGGGCGTCTGTCCTGGACCTGAGCTCAACAAACGAGAAACCTTTGCTTTGCACCAGACGAGGGAAGACTAAGAGCATTTATGTTTTACATTTGAACGCTTATTTGTGTATCTGTTGCACGATCCACAGGCTAAGTGGTATCCTGATGACCGAGTGCATGTCCGTGTCCTGCTGTGTCACAGGGGTGTCTGTTGTTTTCTCTTTACCAGCTAAAGTCAGAAAGGCAGGAAAACCACTCTTTGAATTAGACTTTATTAAGAAAACAGTCAGGCCCTTCGGTTGCTCCATATAAATCGTTCAATCCCTGCCTTTCCAATTTTTCGCTTCACGCCCTGCACCTCGGCTTGGTCAGCTGTGAGGCGGACGGACTGATACCGACCCCAGAAACGTGTCGCGAGGATTAAATGAGATAATTTTATAAAGCAGTTCTCGCTGCGGCTGGGATTCAGAGCTCATTTCACGAGATCTATTCATTTCCACAGTACTTTCCAGAACTCGTCAACAAGGCTCCGGATTTACAGTCCCTGGGTCACCAGTGGGAACAGTAACACTCGGCCCAGAAATTGGATGGAGGAAGCAGGCAGCTGGGCCCACGGCCAGCCATCTGGTCGCAGGGCCTGCCCAGACCTTTCTCCATGCGCTGGCGCGGCTCCCGGAGTCGGGGCTCAGCTGATGCCAGCCCCGTGCCCGCCATCCGGCCGTGTCCGCAGGGAGCCTGATCGGGGACGTGCTCGCGGGGCCACGTGGGGACAGCCTGGCCCACCTGGGCGTGGGAAGCTGACCCCCGGGGCTGAGGTGGGGTTGGGGGGCCCCACGGCCTCCCTGACGTCCATTCCCACCATTTGGGAAGCAAGGTGCTTATTTTTGCAACTCACTTTCTCTCCCATTGGAAGCCTTTTTTAAAATATGTTTTTATTGATTTTATAGGGGAGGGAGAGAGAGAAACATCAATGAGAGAGAATCGCTGATCCATTGATCGGCTGCCTCCTCACGGCCCCGACTGGGGACTGAGTCCGGAACACAAGCCTGTGCCCTGACAGGGAATCGAACTGGGGACCTCTTGGTGCTCAGGACACCGCTCGGCCGCTGAGCCCCACCGGCCAGGCGCCCACTGGAAGCCCCGTTCTCAGTCCGAGGCCAAGTCCACAACAGCCGCTCAAGACACTTTGGAAGATTATTAACGTCAACCGGTTGTCAGGTGACCCTTCTGGCTCTAAAGGCCTAGAACACCAGGTGCAGAAAGTGAATTCCACCCACAAAGAATGTTCTCTGGCAGCAGCAGAAACTCAAAAGTACTCGTCCCCGAGAAGTCGGAAGTAGAGGGAAAAACACAGGAGTGGTTGGAGCATTATTGGGGTGTGGGCCGTGTGCCAGGACCTAGGCCGAGTGATGGGCATGTCCACTGGTGACGTGCCTGCATAGCTTTTTGAAATTTTAAATTGTTATTGGTCTGCCCGATTGTCCATGGGAAATATGGAGAATTTCGTAACTGCACGTTCTCACTGGGAAATTATGCCTCATGCACATTGAAACAAATGCCAGAACCCCGAACCCCGATGGCAGCGTGGTGACAGCCGTAGATCGGAGGGCCACCCGCCCCTGCTGGGCCCTCCTCACTGCGACGGCTTCCTCGCAGACCGAGCAGCCCACGCAGCGCCGTAGGACACGTGCGCCCCCACTCCCATCGCCTTTGCCTGCGAGGACCCGGTGCCGTAAGGTGGAGGGACTTGCCCCAGATGCACAAACCTACGGAGCAGCAGAGCAAGGGCGGGAGCCCACAGGGCCCGACTCTCCCGGTGCAGGTTCCTCGCATCTCCCTGCTCTCCTAGGGGAGAGAAACCCTCGCGGGGCGGAGAGCGTCCGGCCGTTAGCCTCTTAGCAGGAGTCCTGGGAGAGGGACCCAGGTTTGGGGACCAGCGGGAGGCGGCTGCAGGGAGGCAGCCAATGGCGGCCGGCGTGCGGGTGATGCTGACGGTGCCCAGGGCTGAGCAGGTGGCCCGGGTCTCGCAGCAGCATCCAGATCTTTGGTGGTTGAGCTCCGAGCACGTGCTGGGCAGTCGCCCGAGGCTGCGGCCGACGTCGGGATCTTTATTCATTAGGCACCATCTGCCTGCCTAACGCCCGAGTCGGGGATGCGCCGCGTGTGACGTGAGTCGTTAGTTACAGTGTCGACTACACGGCCTGTGTGCCTGGAGGCCCGTCCACACCGCGGCCAACGTCGCCGGCCGGCCCCGGAGCCCCTAACCTCCAGGCTGCCCGTGAGTCTTGGAGAGAACGTTCCACTTGGACTCGCCCTGTCAATCTGGGTTTTCGCAGCGATGGGCGTCTGTTCGTGCCACGTAGAGGACGGCAGGTGCTCCAGGGTCCTGCCCCGGGCCCGCCCTCCGCGTGGACGAGCTGTTTCAGGGACACCTGACCAGGTCCCGGCCACGGAAAGTTCCCAGTTCCACCAGGCGGGCCCTTCGCAGCGTCGGGGTCACTGGCCTCAGGTGGCTGAGGGAGCCGCGTCGATCTGAACCCCCTCTTCCGTCACTACTGTCGCTGGGGCTGTTCAGCTCTGTGGCAAGAGGACTCGCTTTACAGTAACACGTAGGTTACCTGCACCGTGAGCTTCAGCTCGCCACGCGGCATACAGGCGGCGGGGTGCACAATCGCACCCCTGAAGCCTGGGTCACTCACCAACCTCACCCCAATCGACTCAGTGAAAAAACACTGAGCTGGCAAGGAAAACAGCAAACAGCTCAGCCCCAGGGAGGACCCTGCCCGGTGCTCTGAGAAGCTCCCCAAGGCCCAGGAGGGAAAGTCAATGAAATAGAGAGGAAACCGAAGGGTGAGTTTTCGTGCTGAGCGAGGACCCCGGGCCCACAGCGGCCAGGCGGCCGTGATGCGGGAGGTTCCGGCTTCAGGCCCCTCCCGAGTTCACGGCCTCCGGTCCCAGCTGTCTGCACCCACCCGCTCAGCCGGCCCCGAGCCGTGTTCCGCAGGCGCCACCCTCGGGGTCCTCGGGTCGCGGGGACGCCGGAGGAGTTCGGTGCTTGTCCGCAGATGGGATCAACCACCCTGGAGACTGAGGGGGGCGCCTGGTCTACCTGGACCCCGCACCCGAGCAGGGCGAGGCTCTTCTCCCGAAAACGTGCCCGAGGCGCACGTCCTGTGTCTCAATTACGCCACCGACTTGCTCAGCCGTGAGCAGGAAGCCGTGCGATGGGAGTTTATTCTGTTTTTCCCTGGTTTGCCTGCAGATGAATCGTACCTTTCCTCAGTCCAGGTCCACGGGAGACACAATCAAAACCAAACCCATAACTGGGCCATGAATCCAAAGGGTGCATTTCGTGAACAGAAACAACAGAAAATAAAATCCTGCTTCCTCGGGGAGACCCAGGCCGCGTGCCGTTAGCCAGGAGGCTCGAGGTGGTCCAGCGAGTGTTTTCATTCCCTAAACGCAATAAATCTAAATTCACAAGACAAAGAAAGGAGAGAAGGGGGAGAGAGAGAGAGAGAGAGAAGGGGGAGGGAAGGAGACATTTAATTGCTGGAGAGGCAATGAGTGAAATCATCATTTTCCGAGCTCTGTTTTTCACAACTTTGCCCACGGTGTTCACAGGGTTCTAGGAAAAAGCTCTGAGAGCAAACGTGTTTTTAAACACTGGGTGAAGTGGGTCCCACCCGGTACTTTCTATAGGAAGGGACACGTCCCTGCGGCTTCTCAGGCCCCGTGACGGGGGTCCCGGGAAGGAGGCCGCTGCTGCTGAACCCAGGTGAGGCCTGGTCACTGGGAGAGACATGGGGTCAGAACCGCAGGGCCTTTCCACCCGGAGGGAAAGTCGGGCGGGTTCCTGGGGAGCAGGAACGTGTCCAAGCCAGTGTCCCCTGGTAGGGACGCCTCGTAATGAGGCTGCACAGCCTCGTAGGCCACCTCCGGTGTGCACCCCCACACGGTGGCAAGACCGCAGCTTCTCTCTGCAGGTTTTTTAATATGTTTTTTATTGATTTCAGAGAGAGGAAGGGAGAGGGGGAGAGAGAGGAACATCCATGACGAGAGTCGCTGACCGGCCGCCTCCTGCGCTCCCTGCGGGACGACGCTCGCACGGAGCCACACGGGCCAGGCTCCCTTTGAAAGTTTTAAGTGATAAATGCTTATTTTTGGCACCCAAAGTTTCTGTCTTTTCCAGAGCCCGGCTCCAGCTGAAATCACTCATCCTAATGATATGCACAGACGCGCCCGGCAGATAAACTTCCTCACCATCTGCGAGCGGAGCATAAACAGCGGAGAGAACTGCGAGGCCACGCACAGCCCCTTCGGCGGGAACCGGGGGGAGCAGGTGCCGGCGAGGGTCGGGGTGCGGTGCCTCCCCTTTATTTATTACTTCGCACCCCGAAGTGCCACAGGAGCGGGACGCGCCTCGTTTCGCACGAGAGGGAAGGGCCATACGCTCTTCGGGGAGCAGGAGGCCGTCCCTGCAACTTGGGAAACCGGGCAGCTAAAATCTGTCACAGCAGCTGACGGCGCTGGGTCCCAGGGCTGAGGTCGCCCTCAGACGCTGAGCCCAACACAACTGTCACCCACCCAGGACCCGCGATGACAGCTCGGAGACTGAACGACCTTGAGCCGCGACCCTGACAGGCCGGCTCTGACGTCACTGGGCCATTTCCGATCTCCTTGGGCGACCCCACAACTTCAGCAAACACTGGCTCTGTCGGCTTTCAGATCTGTCCTTCCTTCGGTACGAAAACAGTTGCTCGGATTTCTCGTGAGCAACTGTCTAAGGGATTCCAACAGGGGAGCTAGCTCTTTAGGACGTTCTGTCCAGATGCCCTGGCCGGTGTCGCTTAGGTTAGAGCGCCAGCCTGCCGACTGAAGGGTCTTGGGTTCGATTCCCAGTCAAGGGCATGTACTTGGGTTGCAGGTTTGATCCCCGGCCCTGGTCGGGGCACGTGCAGGAGGCAACCGATCGAAGTCTCTCCTCCCCCCTCATTTCCGCTCTCTCTGAAAAGCAATGGAAAAAACACCACCCAGTGAGAATTAAAAATATATACGAAAAAAAAGTTCTGTATAGAGAGTAATAATGTCTAAAACAGGCGTGAGAACAGGTCATCTCAGATTTGGGGTAAACAGTGTGTGGTCTGTATTCTTTGAGATCTCTGAATTTTTAAATGACTTTCAAAATCGGTATTTTTGTGTGTATATGGTACTGTTCAACTTACAAACTACCTTTGCTTGCATCACAATGAAACCTATGACCAGCTCGTCACAGGCGAGGTCCTTGCCTGAAGCCCAGTCATGGGATCGGCCCGAGAGCACTGGCTACAAGCAGAGCCGGGGTCCCCTCAAGGCCATGACCTCTCCAAGGTCAGCGCACCCCCACCCGCTCACCTGCAGAGGTGAGGCCTCGGGGCAGTCAGGTGTGGACCTGCCAGAAAGGGATGGCCTGGGGGCTAGCGGGATGGCTGAGTTCTGTCTTCCATGTGTGACAAACCTGAAGACACACCCTCTCCTGGCACCGCTGGCGGTGGGACAGCTGTCCTGAGAGCTCAGCTGTGCGCCAGGGGCCTGAGCGGGAGCATTGAAGGGTTCGGTTAATGCCGTAACGTGAAGTCGACACTGTGTGGCTGTGTGGTCACCCATCTAAATTCCTACAGGTGGTGTTGGCACTGCTACAGTGTTTAGAAATGTGCACGCCCTTCCGAAGTGGTTTATCATGGTGCCTGGGCCATGCATATGTTAAAGAAAAGACTACGAAATATCAATGTGTTTAGAAATAGATAATAGAAATAATTCAGAAACTACTCCCATCTGTCTCTACCGGAAGGAGAATGGGTAAACTGAGAAACTAGTTATTTTTATGCCCTAAGTATTGCAACTGATAATTCTATCACACCGCCGGGATTTGAAAAATACGGATCCCTTCGATATCAGAAAAGGCCTGTGTAAGTCACAAAACTTGAATTAATGTCAATATGACGATAATGAGACCACAATGTAGAAGCAAAACTTGTGTAAAATAACTTCTACGGAATACATGTTTAAATCTTTAAAACGGCCTTGAAGGGAAAGGCCCTGGACCCTTGGGTGCTTTCTGTCCCCACAGATATTACTTCTAAATGCTCCCCTCTAGTGGATGAGTCTTTTAATTACACCTTTTATTAAAACGGTACAATTTTAAGATGCTTCCATTGTTTAACTTCATCACAGAGGCATGGTTTGGTATTTTAAATTACTTTTAAAACAGTTAATTCTTATACGCTACCTAGGAATTCAGTGTGTTATAATGTAAACATTTCTCCCCCAAATGATGCTTCTGCTCTTGAAACGCTGACTCTGAAGCACAGAGGAGAGGAAGTGAGACCTACAAGCCTCAGGTCTGAGGAGGATCCAGGGCTAAGGTCCCTCAAACCACCTGTGTGCACGTGACAGTCAGGCCTGGGACGGATGAGACAGTGAGGGACACAGTCCCAGTGAGACCCGGGCTGAGTCCGCAGACTCCAGGCTCAGTGAGCTTGGCTACAATGTTTCCCCCGGAGAACTGCAGCGCAACACATGTACCGATTTGTTGCAGTTGCTGCTTTTTAGGCTGTACCGTCTGGCTGTTGATAGACATATATGATATTGTTTCCCCTATGTATGTTTTGACCACATATCTAAAAACCAGGTTATTTCTAGACATGACCCGTTAGTCAGCTTTAAACCCAAGCTCATCTTCCTCCAGCGTTTCTGGGAGTGGGGAGGGTGCGGGCGGCAAGCACCCAGCGTGATTCGGGTCAGCCAGCTCTGCTCTGCTGTCGCCAGGCCACGCTGGTGACACTCACCAAGGACTTAACCACCCTGTGTCTTAAATCCCAAATAAGAAGGTTTCAGACATTAAACGCTGTAACACGTAAAGTGCTTAGTACACATAAGACACTTTTAAAATTCACAGTTTTCAATAGAGTGTCTGCTGAGCGGGCCTGGGTGTCTGTTACCCGCGAGCCTATTTGAAAGTACAGCTGCTGGACATTTTTGCATTGTTTTAAAAACCACCAGATGAATATACATTCACCTTAATTTTACATTAACCTTCAGTATAGAATTTATTGGCAGGTTACTTTTTGTGGCTATTGATTTTAAATGGTCTATTGTAAGTATAGTCGTTCAAATCAAAATACTGCATTTATACCTCAGTCACACTGACTTATCCTTCACCTATCGACAGTCCGGGCCCCAGGCCGCTGGAGGTGAGGCTGAGACGTAAATCCTGACTCTTCTCGGCTGGACAGAGAAGAACACAAACGTGTTTGGAGCACATGAAGTCAGACTTTTATTTGGAAAGTTGAAACTCATGTATAATGAAAATATTTTTAAACCGTACAGATTCACAGGCAAAATACAAACACCACCTACAACACCGACACACTGGAATAAAGTTCTGCTACGAGTATCAACCCAAGTGAAGAAAAAAAAGGGAAGGAAGCAGGTAAACTAGTTGTACATACCTTTTATCTCTTTTGATGATGTCATCAAACAATTCAAGACACAAAGCGAGGTCTGCTTTGGCTCAACACTGGGAATGTCACTATGGGGACACGGGGGTGTCTACACCACCGCCGAGGACAAGCCCAACCCCTTTCAAACCCACTCAGCGTGGTTTCAGGAACCGTATCCTAATGTCATGTAAACATATTTAGGGTTTCAATTGGCAGTTACGTTTTCAACGCTTAGAAAGGCAAACCAACGTTCCTCACTATCAGCCTCTCTTCAGCTCCTCTCTCCCACGAGTATAAAATAGGAAAAAATACCATTTGAGACTTCCCAGCACAATCCCATTGTGCTTTACATTTTTATAAACAGGGGTACATCCAAAATAGCAGATGCCTTTACATGAAGAGAAAAAACCCACCAAATTCACACCTTCTTACAAATACACATGCAGGCCCAGGAAGAACACTTCTGTGCAGCAAAGACCCTGCTTCATTTCCTTCCGACTCGGCGTTTGACGGCGTGTAACTCACGCTGCTGGGGAACAGCGGACTTATTGTATTTCCTGTAGATTTGTTTTTCTATAAAAATATATTTATGTGCTCACAGGAAAAAACCGTGTTGGTGTGCGTGGGGTGACGTTTCAATACATCATCCGAGGGAAGGTTGGTTTGTCAAGTTCAAAGGCCTCTTAGCTTTTACTATTTTCAAATGTTTCTTCATAAAAAACAACACCCTGTGACAAAGAGAAGGTAACTGAGACCATCGTCAGCACTTTATAGTTGAGACCATTTGAAGCAAAGGGGGTCGAGCCACTTGCCTAAGTCGGGTTTTCTGTACAAAGTCAGCCCCGGGACCAGGAGAGGACTCGGGGTTTCCCAAGCCCTGGGTGGCTCTGGGGAGTCGTCCCCCCAACAGTCCTCGAGAGCGCACACAACCGATTACATCAAAGTAACATCGACGGGGGCTGGGGAAAGTCAGTCAGGGACCCGATCCTCCTGTGCTGAGGTTCCCAGGAGGAGCGGCCAAACATACCGCAAGGTAACGGGAGACAGCGAACGCGGTCGTGATGCAGTCTCATGTCTCACGCCCCTTAGTTTGGGCCACGCAGGACGTGGGGGCAGGGACGCCCTGTGACCTGCCAGTAAGGGAGCCCTGCGCTTCAGGGAAAGGAAACATTTTATCACTTAGTTAACTTCTAACTAACGGGTCATTAAATGTATCATAATTCTGCCCCCCGGTGCCTTTTTGAGATTGTTTCTAATTTACAAGTTTCCCTTAAGACCTTTTTGACTGACGACAAAGAACAGGAGGAGCTAAAGTCACCGCAGAACCAAACTCCAACGTGCCAACGGGGCCTCGTCAGCACCCTCGGGGAAGTCAGCTCCTGACGGCTCCGCCTCCAGAAACGCCGTTCCTTAGACGTCAGATGGAGACGGAGCCAAGGCGCGCCCGCGGGTGTGCGGGTCCCACAGTCACAGGGCGAGGACCCAGACGTGGTTCCCGCTGGAAACGCTCGCTCGGGGGGGTGGTCAGGTCCGAACCCGAGTCGGTTTTGAATAAGACATTCCTTTGCTGCCCCTGCATTTTGGACAACACACAGGTCTAACCCGCAGCTAGGTATCCGGGTGCGTTACCGCGTTTACCGTTACGCACACCCCTCATCGGGGTCCTCAGGAAGTACCGTGGGCTGCAGAAACCAGAGTCCGGGATTTAACAGGCGCGCTCCCAGCTGCAGTTCTGAAACAAAGGCAAAACCCGCGGAACAGTTTCACTTAAGCAAGATCCAGGGTTTGGGGCGAGGTGAAGAGATGCCTCCGAGCACTGAGGAGCTGAACACCGAGGGCCACGGACATGCAAGCAGGACCTTCACGCCCTTTCAACCCGTTCTCAGGGACACCGGAGAAGGACAAGTAGCCCGCATGCGGGAAGCGAACCCCCTGAATCCAGCTGGTGTCGCCAGGAGAACACAGACCGACAGACCGACATCCCGCCTGAAAACATTTAAAACGTGACGGAGGCGGAGGCAGGCGCAGGGGTTTCTGCCGTGAACAGCGTCTCTTCCGGGGGCTCGGGCGGGAGCACACTCAACAACAAGCCTTATTTTCAAAACTATGAACACATTCCCCTCTATACTTATAGGACCTTTTATTTGAAGACTGTTGGGAAAAGCAACAGAAGAACAGAACCCAGGTGCCCGGCACAGCGTCCTCCGCCGGCAGCCCCGTGGCTCTGGGACGGTGGGAACGGGCGGCTTCCCGCCTCCTGTCCTCGGACGGCCTGGCCACGCTCCCGCTCTCGCCTCCGGATGCGACCGGCCCCCCCCAAACCGGGCGGATGTCGACCGAGCACGTGCAATGCAGTCACGAAACGGCTGCACACACAGTCACGGAAACGGAGAAAGGTGAGCGCCGTCGAGGGGGACACGGGGACACGGCGTAGGTACAGGCGAGACCCACGCTGCTCCTTCCCAAGGTGACCGCGGGCGGCTGCCTCCTCTGCAGCCCAGCTCAGTCCAGGAAAACCCAGCCGGCTGGGTGCCGATAGCGCCGCCGAGAGACACAGGCCCTTCTCGCTGCAGCCGCGAGGGCGAGGCCCCCGCCTCAGCAGGACCGTCTGGGGCGAATAGCGAGAGCTCAATAAATACCAGCTGGCCGTCTACACAGGACTTCTACTAAAATTTAAATAATAAATGTTGACAGCGTACAGTCCACGGATGATTTTAATGAGACATTCACTTTCCTCTTTACACTTAAATAACCTGTGTGCTCGCCGCCTACCACCTTCCAACCTGCAGGGAAGCGGTCACTCAGTTCGGAGAGGAGCACGCGCTGCTGAGACCCCGCGAGGTCGCCGCGCCCGTGGGAACGAGGCCCCGCGAGGTTGCCGCGCCCGTGGGAACGGACCCCGCGAGGTCGCCGCGCCCGTGGGAACGAGGCCCCCGCACAGTGGCCAGTGCGACCGGGCCGGTACGGAGCACACTGATGGTCACTTTGGATTCGGTGGAGGTGAACCTAAACACAGGATTTGCTTCGTCTGCATTTTCAGCACCTGTAAAGAAAACAAAGAAAGACAGACCCCGGCCGCCGCGGCAGGCGCTCGGTCTTTCTCGGCAGCGCTGCTCGCTGTTCACTCCCTGCGACGGCGGGAGGTCGGGGCTGGGTGGCGCCTCCGGCAGCGGGCTCGGTCCCAGGTGCGTGGCCCGGCCCCCTCGAGCGCACAGACGCGGAGCTGGCGGGAACGGGGGCGCCCACACGTGGCGGTCACGCCCGCAGCGGGAACGTGGCCGTGGAGCTGCCGGTGCTCTCCACGGACCCCTTCTCCTTGGCCCCGGCGTAGGCCCCGATGAAGGACCCGTCCTCGCTGAACAGGCCGTGGTCGCCGTCCCCGTACTGGACCAAGCTGTCGGCGCTCTCTGTGGCCGGCAGGTCCCGCGTGAGGGACCGGAGGCTTCCTTTCAGGGGCTTCTCGTCACTGTCACTGGAAAACGACACGGAATATAGTTCAGCAAAGTCTGAGCTGAGCTGTTCACGCAAAGCAAGGTTCAAGCGGGAGTCTCACAGTGGTCAGGACACTCCTGCGACCACCCAGGAGGGATGACACATCCTAAGTGACAGGCACAGGTTTCAAAAGTGACAACCCCTCCGTGCCATTCGGAGCAGCTGAGAACTGTTTTCCACCATTCACAGCGCTTCTGCCGCCCCTTAAAACTGGGAGCTGTGGATTAACAACAACAAAAATGATAAAATATAACTGGGAGCTCCGTGGGACGCGAGGTTCCACTTGCTGACACGGAGACGGACGCTGTCCCCTCAGCTTTCACCAACTTTGAAACCTGGGGTCCCCGAGTCTTCACCTCTGTTCTAGGACTTGCCCCCACATCCTTCCGAAAATCACGCTTTTGTTTAAATTAATCAAGTTCTGTTTCTTGTAACCAAAGAAGTTCCTTTAATAGAGTTTATAAACTCAGGCTTCCTAAATTTTACAAATAGCTGGCATTTTTAGAACACAAATCTACAAGCATCCTATACGTATGGTTTGGGTTTTAGTTTTCAGAAAAAGCAACTCTGAGTTAGTAAAAAATCTATAACACTGTAGGTTTTCTAAATTCCTGATCGGGATTCTTTTTACGTACTACTGGTTATCACACTGTAAAGCTGTGTAGCCAATTGAGCGGTTTGATAAAATTTGAAAAAGGAATAATTTGGGGAAATGTAAGTAGAATGTAGGTAACACATGGTAACATGTGGCCATCGGGGCTGCGGGGCCGCAGGCCCCACTCTCAGCGCTGAGGGCCTGGCCAAGGGCACTGCCCTTCCCCACATCACCAGGGACTCGCTGCCACCAAGAGCCAGCAGGGGTGACGTGTGTCACGTGCGAGCCAGCGCTTAGGGCCCACGTTGGGCTGGGTGCTGTGGTGGTCTGCACGGTCACCTCCCGGCCGGTCACCTCCAGCACCGACATCCCCACAGTAGCGAGTGCTGGACACATAACTCGGCAGAAGCCCAACTCGGCTGTCCTGACCGATGCGGGCACTGGCTCGGGGCTGGGACTCCGCAGGGACACCACCACCAGAAACCCGCGGACTGCACTGGCTCGGGGCCGGGGGGGTGGCGAGGAAACCACACTCGGGGCTGCGACCCGGCCTCCAGCACACGTGCCTGGGTCCGTTTTAGGTGACGCTGCGCTTACCTGTAGTCCCCAAAGGTCTCATCTTTCCCCGACTGAACTTCCGGGTCCGGGTGCAGGTCTTCCTTGTCTTTCACTGAAGAAAAGAGAGAGAAACAAAAATGCAAACGAGCTGGAAGGCGCCTGCGGTGCTGCTGGGCGGCAGGCGATCGGGAACCGCGCAGTGCTCACACCTCCCGCGGCTACTGAGTCCCGTTTCTGTGGCTGAATCTGCCACAGTCAGTCACCTCGTACGGAAAATGAGGGGTTTCCTGGGTTCTCCCCCTTTGTCACCCAAGTCCCAGCACGTTGCAGATTTTCATGCGCTTGCTCAGTTTTCTGTGGGCTACAAGGCTTAGCTGCGGCCTCTGAGCGAAGGCCAGATGACTAAGTGCACTTGGTAACAAGTCTTCTCAACACCTCTGGTATTTTAAAAATAACAAAAAGGAGCCGGGGATTCTGTGAGTCTCCTTAGAGTCCACGTAAAGTACGAGAAACTAGAAATCAGTACCCACCTGGAGACAATACTCCCCTTGGTTACTTACTAAGGAACAGTTTCTCCTCTCGCTACATGTGTATCTAATGCGCTGATACAAACTTGACTCAAGTGTGTCATTAAAAGAATAAGAGGCCTCCCTGAAGAGTGTCTCCAGGAGAGCATCTAATCAATTGAAAGTCATCTTGGAAACAATGTTACCTGTTCATTTGTGGCTTTTTATCTTATGTCCCACCTACCAGGGAAGTCATACGGCTCTTGCCCCTTTCCCACTTACTTCTCTTAGCACGACACTCTCGAGATTGACCCTGTTGTCACACACTGCAGGACCCCACCTTTTTCGCGGCTGCGTAGTATTCTGTCCCACAGAGGTGCCGCGTCTCCTTCAGCCACTCACCCATCTCAGGGAGCTCGGGCTGTTTCCACGCGTAGCGTTGCCCCGATAAACTTAAGAGAAAGTGGAGCCTCTACCTGAGTACTTCCCGCCCCTGTTCCTCTTCACAAAGCAGACGGTCAGCAGGACAAGCGTGAGGACCGCGATGGCGCCCATCAGCCCGATGAACCAGCCCTGGGTGGCGATGTCCTCGTACAAGCCGGCGTATTCTGTTGCACAGAGAAGTCACACACTGAGGACTAGGGAGTCACCGGGGAAAGTTAAACATCATTTTTAAACACACAGAATAGCATCAGTTTTGTTCTTCCTGCCGGTGACCCCGGAGGGAATGTGGCTTGGAGGACATTTCCCTGGGTGAACACTGGCAAAACGGCTCAGTGTGGATGGAGGAAGGCCCCTCTCTGGCCGTGTCTGAGTTGAGGACGGAAGGCAGAGGGGACAGGGCAGGGGACAGGGCAGGGGCCAAGGCGAGAGGCAGCAGAGGAAGCGCAAGCAGAAGCCCCCTGGGTGACTGCAGGTCGCCGCGGCGGTTCCGGGCCCTAGTTTGTTTTTTCTTTACAGTTTTGTTATTAAATAGTTTTTCTATTTAGTTTTGTTATTTAGTTTGTGTTAATAAGCAGGAGATACTTTTAGGCAACTATCCGGGGAAAGGCGACAGGGGCAGTGGGACCTCTGTGGAGGCTCCTCACTCGGATAGTTTGAAGCTCTGCGTGGACACAAATGGAAACTTTATGGCTAACGCGCTGCACATCCACCTTCAGCGCAGGGAGGGGGACAATTAAACGGTCTACAGGACAGGACGCACTGTCTGAGGCTGCCCCGAACCATCCCATGTCTCACCTCTCCCTCTCGCCTCAATCACATCTTCAAAAATGCTATTGTTACCAACCCAGTTCTTAGTCAGTAGGCGGACTACATGCTTGGCGCCGGGCTCGAGTACCTCTAGCGGGTGAACCTTTTCAGTAACATTGACTCCTTCTGAGAGCTTCCCGGTCCCTTTACCTAAGAAATGTACACAGGCAAAGCACATACACTGTAATCATCGAAAAGCAGGACATAAAAGGTGGGAAAACATAGACGTTGTTATTGGAGACGAGTAAGGGAGCTGCTTGTAGCGTTTTTCCCCCTTAGATAGTTCTTGAATTATCAGATCAATACAACCGACATCTCAGGTTTCCTTTTTTACTATACTAAATGCGGTGAGCTTAATTCACGTCCCGGTGGGACGACGGACATGCTGACGAAACGGCACATAAATCTGCCCGGTCAGGTGCGTGGTTCAAAACCAAACATGGACTTTCGAAAAATGATTGGTTGTCATTTTGTGGCATTTGAACTTTTACAAACTGAGCGGGAGGCTGACTGTGGCCCTTGAGGCTTATAATTGGAGCAGGGACATCTCAGCTGCACGTTACGCCTTTCCCCTTGCTCTGCTCCACAAATACCGACGGAGTAGCATCAGGATGTGGTCATATACTGTACGTGGGAAATTTGTAGGAACTTAAACTGCACAAAGTGCAGGTTTCTAGGCGCATTTAATTGAAATGCACTGAGACTTGGGCATGTTCTGAGAAACTGACGCTTTTCAAAAAAAACATGACTATGCCAATCGATTCATTGTAAAAACTCATAGTTGCAGATAAAAATATGAGTCAAGTGTAACTAAGGGATACATTAAATTTCTGGTCTTGCAACAAAATATCTAAAATACATTCTTAAATATTTTGCTAAAAATCAGCTCCAGAAAAATGTTAACAATTTATAATGAAATAAAGTATATTCCATACGTTGAGAATATTAGGGGCTCTGAAACTCTGTTCTCAATGGGACACTATGTTACCTGTTCAACTTTAGTTACAATTTTTCCGTAGATGGGAAACTGATTGTATAGTTTCTGATAATGAAAGGGTTTTGTTACAAAGGGCTCCTTGGAAGAGAGGAGACCGGTTACGTTAGCTGAGCAAAGCCATGAAGATTGAGCGCCGCTGAGACAGAATGCCGTTAATTCTGACTGTGAAAAACAGAAGTATTAATATAACATTAGGTAGCACAAGCTTTTGAAAAACAGAGGAAAGCAGGTGTTCCGCCCAAACCAGTAAGAGACACACAGACTATTTCTGACTGACTCTGTCTCTTCCCTCTTAGATTACGGAGCGTGAACTGGGACGAGCAGGAATCAGGAGGACCAAGGCCACGCATCCCACCCCACTCTCGGAATAAACGCCCGGGGCCCGGCCCGGGCTGAGCAGGAAGAAAGATCCCAGGACTAGCTCCCAGTTTGCACAAAAGTCATCACTTTGGGAGGGTTTAGTGATATCAAGATGCATCTCCTCTGTGGAAGCGTATGGGGCGTTTTTCCCAAAGATCGTGCTGAAATCCACTAGGAAGGTTTGGTTTCTCTCCTGCAACGCAGCGGACAAGCCTGCAGAGGAGAAATCAGTGGGGGCTGGGGAGGGGGCAGCTGCTGGGACATGAAAGCGCAGGTCCCTGGAAAAGACCACAGGCACGCCCGCGAGAAGGTCCTCAAGCCCGTCGCCTGGGACAGCGAGCGTGAGGCACTCGGGCAACAGCTCCCTCTCCGAGCTGCAGCTTCGTTTATAAAATCACAGACACGTCTCCCCTCCTCTCAAACAGCGGTGGGCAACCTTTTCATCTCATGGCACGTAAACTAATTACTACAATCCTGCGGCACACCAAAAAATATATCTATTTTGCCAATCTGACAAACAAGTAGGCGTAATTTTGATTCATTCACACTGGACGGCTGTTGTCCGGTGGGCTGCTGTCATTTTTTGACAATCTAAGGGAAAATAGTCAGGGGTCGCAAGTGTTAAATAGTCTTACGACACGCTGGCTGAAAATCGCCGGCCTGAAGACAATTTGTCCAGCGTGAGTGTAACTGGGTCCAAATTTTCCAAACACCCCCATGCTGAGGGGAGGGCACCCCAGCGCGGCCGCTCTGAGGAGCGCAGTGCCCACGGGACGCAGGCTGGCGAGGGCGCGACCAGCTTCTCTCACGCAGGCGGCGGTCCCGGCACCGTGGAAACAGCAGCCCCCCCCCCGCCGCCGACGGTGACACTCGGGCCTCGGCTGCTCTGACTTTGCTCCTTTCTATCGGACACTTGATGGGAAATAAGACCCTCGAGTGACCAGAACGTTTTCATCTTTGAGCCTCACCCCGTGAGCGGGTAGATGGGTTCCGCCTGGCGACTGACGGTGGGTTTCCTGGGAGAAACGTCCGGACACATGTGCTTTCCCCGTAACAGGGGGTCCTGAACACTTAGGGAGTCCGAGGAAAACATCGGTCTTTTATTATTTAGACACAGAAGGGCCCATAAGGGGAAGAATCTAACTGAACGTAAAGGTCCGGGCACAGCCACGCGAGCCCACACCCCGGCCTTAGTGACTCAACCCTGAACGTACTTCAACGTGAGTCTTTCATAAATAACCGACGATTTCATCTCCTCGGCACTAGTTCCTCTTTTCTTTCATCGGTTCTACCCTTTCTCCCCTCTAACATTGGAGGAAGCCCCCGTAAAGCGTCTGCCGCGTGGTCCGTGACTAAGCGACGCTCTACTTCCCGGCCGTGCGGTTTGATTCCCGTCGGGGCAGGTGCCCGGTTTCGGGCTCGATCCCCCCCAGTGGGGGCCGCGCAGGAGGCGGCCGGTCAGTGGCTCTCTCATCATCGATGTTTCTCTCTCTCTCCCTCTCCCTTCCTCTCTCTGAAATCGATGAAAATATATATATATTTTTAAATTAGTAAAATGGTGCAAATGAAACCAGATTTATTGGCCATTTCAGGTCAGATATTTGGCACCAACCGTTGGGCAGTGAATAAAACTGGCGCAGGATCAGCGAGCACGAGCCCCGGCGCGGGGGGGAAACGCGTTCATCGGAGCTGCGCACTGTCCAGGGCAAGAGATGATATTTTTTGTGCGGAAACATTTCCGAAACAAAAACATCCTCCTACTAACCTTATCATAACTTTGTGCCCTCGGGACCCCTATTTTAATTCAGTAAAAGGATCGTTCCTGACCCTACACACCCAGGTGTGGGGGGACGGCTGCCGTGTGGAAATACAGACACGGATCCAGGGGAACTTCCCTGACAGACGAGAATGCTCGGGTCTAAGTCAGCGGAAAACAAACGGCGGACAGACCGAGGCCACAGGACCCCTAACGTACAGCGACCAGACCCCTCCTTCCGCCGCCCTCCCTAAACGCCAGGGCGCAGACGGTGGGCCTCGGCGCCGTGCTTACCGCCCTCTCCCAGGGTGGCGCCCTCCTCGGAGACGGGCTTCCCGCAGCCCTGCGACGTGCACGCCCTCACGTAGAACTTGTACTTGGTGGTGGCGCTGAGGTTCGACAGGTGCCAGCTGGACTTGGACGGGGTGGTGATGTTGACCTCGCTTAGCTCGCCAACCTCGCGGGTGTCGTTGACTGAGGAGACAGAGAGCAGAGCCGCGCCTCAATCACCCAGTGACGCCGCCCCCGAGATCCGCTTCCCCGCGGGCCCGCGGCACGCAAGGGGCTGGCCCGTCCCTGTCTGTCCCCTCCCTCAACCCTACGAGGCGGACGTATTCGGGGGCGAGCCGGGGGCCAGAACGAGCGCCTGGCCTCGGCCCGGAGCCGGGCATCCCTCAAGGTCTCTTATAAATGACCGTTAAGCACGCGTGTCCCGCTGGCCCGCGGCTTATCGCTTCTGCTGAAACTGGGTTTGGCAGACCTTTCAGAAGACAACTAGACTCTAAATACATTCGCCTTTGTGGCCCCTGGGGTGTCACTGTAACTGCTCGACGTGGCCCCTGCGGTGACAAACAGCTACGGACAGACAGGAGTAAACGGGCGTGGCTGTGTCCCAGTGAAGTGGGCGGGCGCGGCTCCGAGCCAGTCGCGCAGGGCCCGGCGCCATCGGCAGGCTCGCCCGCAGGACCCGGCCGGGAGGCTCTCGGCAGAGCGGGCGAAGCGCCCGGCACCACGTGGAAACGTTCGCGGGCGGCCCCAGGCCCCGTTTCTACCCACTTGTCTGGTACTGCAGCAGGTAGCCGGTCAGGTTCCCATTCAGCTTCTTGGGGAGTCCCCAGGACAGCGTGGCCGTGTCCTTCTCCACCGTGACCACCCTGAGGAAAGCCGGCGGTTCGGGAACTAGAAGACACAGGCCCAGAACAGACGCTCAGGCTTGGAAAATTAAAAAAAAAAACAATCCCAAAGCCCCACTAGTTATCGGTTTTCATAGAAATCGAGAAGCTGGCTCATGGGGTACAGATTCTCCACTATTAATTCAGCCACCGGACCGTCCCCGGTCGGCACCTTCGCACGTGGCCCCTCACCTCCCTCTGGCGTCTGAAACGTGTAGGGCTCGCTCTCGGGCCCGGCCCCCTTGGCGTTGAAGGCCAGGACGGTCAGGCGGAACTGGCTGAAGGCCTCCAGCGAGGGCAGCAAGCCCGAGTTCCGCTGTCCCGGGAACCGCAGGGTGTTCACCTCTTTGGGATGCGTCCTGCCATCCGACAGGCTTTCTGTCTTCCACCAATTCACCTGCAACGGAGACGGGAGCCCTTTACCCTGCCAGCCGCGGCGGCCGACGGCCTCTCCGCTTCTGTTTGCGGGGGAGGCATTGGCAGCGAGGGGGAAGCCGGGCAGAGACCTGGTATCCTTTCAGACGCCCGTGGACTCGGTCCTTGGGCA
Source organism: Miniopterus schreibersii (assembly GCF_964146895.1). Lineage (NCBI taxonomy): Eukaryota > Metazoa > Chordata > Mammalia > Chiroptera > Miniopteridae > Miniopterus > Miniopterus schreibersii. The sequence goes on from NC_138115.1 coordinate 53,304,096, forward strand.
CGGAGGACCAGGTCACTTTCGCTAGCGTGCTGTTCACCACGTCCACGCCATGGATCACCGGGGCCGCATCGGGGTCTGCGGGCATGAGAGGGTGGTCAGTGTTTAACGATCCCCGGACGCGATTACCTGGACACGTTCAAAGCTGGTTTTTCACGTGGTCGAGCCTCAGAGAAGCTCTGCCAGGGAATCGGCTCCCAGAGGGAAGTGTGGCCCAGGCGGGTTTCTAGGAGAGGAGCCCACGGGGCGCAGTGTGGGCGTCACCCGGAGTTCACACCAGAGGCCGGGGAGCGGGGCTCTGAGGCCACTGCCTTCGGAAGCACGTGAACTGGACTAACGTGGTGACTACAGCCACGTGCGAGTCGCACGAATCCAGCTTCCCAGCAGCAGCTCCCGTGAGCTGAGCAGGTGCTGAGTGGCTGAGGCCTGGTGTTGGCCTGGACTGGCTCCCGGGGCCCTTAGAACAGGCCCGTCACGTTTGGGTGAAAAACTCAGACAGCAGGCGACCGAGGAGGGAGCTGATCCACATGCCCGACCTCCATTCTGGGGTGAAAGCATCGCCCCGGGAGCTGGGACGACTGGGAGCCTGACGCCTCCGGGGCGGTCACCGGGAGCGCAGGGTGCGTCCCTCCCAGATCTACTGCAGGACACATCGCGGTGCGAGTATTTAGTGATAGGCTCAGGTCGCCGGACTCCACAGCTGTGTGTGTGAGATCCTACATTCAGATCCGGCCGGTCTGTCTCTCGTCTGTGTGGGGCGGGCTCCCGACAGACAACGGAGACCCGGGCAGGGCTGCAGGTGGCCCGCAGCGGCCTTGGAGGTGTGAGGGCAAATGCAAAGGGGAACCTTAGGATAGTCACGCTGCTCAGCCGACTGCAGGCGTTATTTTCAACATGGCCAGAGCTTTATCGGGAAATTAAATAAAATGAAACCTTCCCCCTACTTCCTTCACTCCCCTGGTAGGCGGCCTGCGGCCGGCCCTGAAGGGGAGGCGGGGGCACCTTCCCGAGTCCCTCTCCCAGCCAGCCCTCCCTCCCCGCGGGCAGGGTCCCCAGGAATGTCCCGGACAGAAGTCAACGTGAGACAGAGGGCACCGAGCGCGAGGGACCCTCGGGCGTCACTCACAGTCTTCTCCGGAATACAGGACCACGGACTGAGGCGCGGGGCCGGCGCCCAGGTGGTTGACGGCTTGGACCTGGACCTCGTAGGGCGCGTAGACGGCCGGAGTCATCACCCGCAGGCTGTGCTCACGGACGGTCTCCTCCTCCCACTCACCCAGGGCCCCCTGTGGCTTCCAGGCCACCCGGTACTCCAGCCCCGGCCCGTTCTGCTCCAGGGATTTCAGAGGCTAAAGCGGGAGGCAGGACGCGTCAGTGACACACACGGACTTGCTGAGCCGGGGCGGCCACAGTCCCCCCCGGGCCGCGCGATCAAGGCCGCGCGATCAAGGCCGCGCATTTGAGTAACACTTTCCCGACAGGGCTGTCCGCAGAATTAGATATAAACACACAAAATGCTAGCGGTGCTTAAAGGGGGTGGCTATTATCGGGGACTCATTCTTTTATACATAATATAATTAAAACAACCTGAATAATCTTTAAATCATCAACCGCTGTAAAAGTCCTCCACAACATGGAAATCCCAATGATTTTTAACACATACAAATAAATTTCTAAAACATGATAATATAACCCAAATATCTCCTTTTTTCTTAAAAACTACTGTCCTATCCTTACCCTCAGCAAACAGACCTGAGAGAGAGAAGGGAAAACACAGGGAGACACAGTCGAGGACACGCACCTCCCACTTTATAATCATTTCCTTGGGCTGAGAGGCCTGTACCCTTATGTTCTGTGGATTCTTGTCGGGAGCTGGAAAATTAAATGCATTCCAATTATAATATGTTCAACAATAAAGATAAATTTAAAATTAAATTATTTTTGCCATTGCATGGTCCATAGATAAATCATCAGGCTCCCCCCTAGCAAATAAATATAGTTAAATAACTTTGATATATTTATTAAATTTCTACCAAGCTCGGTGCTATATCCTTCTTAACAAGACAGTGCAATTTGAATATTTGGTGTGTTGCTAATTTACAAAACTTTTCGAGCTCTGTATGGGGAAAAATCTAAAACCCTAGGCCACTCTAGCAATTCTTTTTAGAGACAGTCAAAGACGGGCCAGACTCGCCCGGCCAGCGTGGCTCAGCAGTTGAGCGTCAACCTAGGATCCAGGCGATCGGGGTTTGATTCCCGGTCAGGCACATGCCTGGGTTTCAGGCTCAATCCCCAGTCAGGGGCATGTAGGAGGCAGCCGATCAGTGACTCTGTCTCATCATTGAGGTTTCTCTCTCTCCCTCTCCCTTCCTCTCTCTGAAATCAATAAAGACATATTTAAAAAAATTAAAAGATGGGCCAGACTAAAATGTTTGGTTGGAAACCTACCTGCTGGAGGGGTTTCATGATGGTCGGACGGCCTGCTGGGGTGGCTCCTGCCTACTTCGTTCACAGCGATGACCCTGAACTGGTATCTCATGTACGGAACCAAAGGGAGCAGGACCGTGGTCTCCTGGCTGTGGACCGAGGTCAGCTCTGCCCACCTGCCAGGCTCCTCCCTGTTTCCTTCAAACTCTATGACATACTCTGGGGAAAAAACAGCAAATGAGTATGTTTAAGTTACAGGAAGACTTACACACAAGAGTGAAAGTAGTAAAAGTTTTGAAGGAGACTCCACCAGCTTTGAGATGCATTTTGTCGGGAAGGTGAGTAACCGTGGTCCCCGGCTGTCCCTACCACTGATGTTGCTGTTGTGGTTGTCCCCAGCGTCCCACGTCAGCCGGACACTCCTGTTCTGTCGTTCTGACAAGCGGAGGTTTTCTGGGGGATCCGGAACATCTGGTTGAAAACAAAAGGTGCAGGTGAAGAGAACGCAGGCGGTCGCCTCATTTAGGGGCCCTCACCCACACGTGGCCATCCTCCCGCCTCTCTGGGGTGTGTCCCTCCAGTTCCCTGCTGAAAGGATCATCCCCGCTCCAAGCACAGCTCTCGGGGCCTCTGGCCCTGGCATCGAATTCCTCAGGGCAAGTCACTATCAGTGATGACGCTCGGCCCAACCTGGGCTTGGGGCTCTGACAGAGGGGTAGGCAGAAGAGGAGGTTGGGCACCCTGACCCCCCACATTAGCCATCTCCGTTCCTGAGCCCCAGTTCTCTGCACCCTGGGAAAGGGTAGCTTGAGAGCCCCCAGAGCTCAGATGCCTCCGATTTCTTCATGGACAGCATCACCTGCGTCCCACTCTTTACCCACGGAGGGAAAGGAGATGAAGCAGTAATTAACCTCTTTAAAGATTAAATTAAATTAACCTAAAAAGTGAAGTAGTAACATAGTTTCTACTTCACTTTTTAAGTAGTAACACAGTTTTAAGTTGTAACACAGTTTCTACTGTGTTACTACTTAGTAGAAACTGTGTTACTACTTAATTGAAAATTTCAAACTAACAACGTATGGGCAGGGACTCAAGTAACCACCGGCTGAATTTAACCGTAAAAGAGAAGGAACAGAGTCCTGGTCGGGGGGCCGCTTACCGAGCACGGTCACGTGCGTCTCGTCGGCAGCGCTGTCGAGAGCAGTGTGAGCCGAGCAGGAGTAGAGGCCTTGGTCCTCTGCGGTGACGTTGAAGATGGTCAGGTGGGCTCCGTCAATGACCACCCTGCGGGGAAGGAAGGACGCGATGCAGGAGAACACAGCACAAGCGACAGAAACAATCCGTTCAAACACGGGCATCCCCCGCTGAAAACCGCCCCAGAAGAGCGAAGCAAAAATACAGAACCAAGTTCATGTGACGCACGCCGTGTGAAAGGGAGCAGTTTTGTTTTGTTTTGTTTTGTTTTTTGGCTAATCCTCACATGAGGATGTTTTTTTCCACTGATTTTTAGAGAGACTGGAAGGGAGATAAACATCGATGTATAAGAGACACATCAACTGGTTGTCCCTCAAATGTGCCCCCACTGGCGACCGGGGATTGAGCCTGCAACCCAGGTCTGTGCCCTTGACTGGGGATCAAACAAGTGACCCTTCAGTGCACAAATGCCCTAACCACCGAGCAACACCGGCCAGGGCTGTTTTGTTAAGTTTCTAATGACCAAGCCCACCCAGCGCAAGCCTGACGCAGCGATGGGTCCGTGTTGCCCTGTGTGTCTGAGGGGTGCAGGGCCCCTCGCAACAGCCATGGCTGGGGAGCCACCGGGCAGCATCAGCTGGGCTGCGTCTCACAACAGTAGCTCCTGTCCCCCAGGACTACGGAGCCGAATGTCCCAGACGGAGTCGGATAATCTCCGTTTCTGACCAGGTTCCCTTTCTCCACCCTCGCCCCCAGGCAGACCACACGGATGTCCAATAGCAGCTGAAGGACGGGATTTATCTGAACAGCAGAGGGCAGACGAGCGCTGCTTTTCGTAAATCCTCTGCACATAGCTTTTGCCATTCCTTCTATTTTTGCTACTTTGTAACCACGTTCACTACATCAAACATTGTTAATGTTAATGTAAACTATAACTTTTACCACACCTGTGTGTTGTTAACATAGCTATTCAAGTATTCTTTTAAATCGTTTCTTTACATTTGAAATATACTGACTTTCCCTCTTCCCTTGACATACTGGCCACTATCTGGGGCTGTCCAGCGTCCACCCTCCCTTCCCCCACATTCCCTCAGCTGCATTTTTTCTGTCCCTCTGGACACAGCCTGGAAGGTGCACACATGTGCTTCCCAGGACTTTCTAGCAGGAATGATTCCAGGTGAGATTCAGGTTCTGCCCGTGAGACAGGCCCATGTGGGCTGGGAGGGGAAGGGAAGAGTCACTGTCCCCTCAGCTGCACGAGCGGAGGGCACCGAGTGGCGAGGGCTGGACTCATAGCAGCACCACTGGGGGGGGGGGGGGTGGAGATGGAGCGGTTTGCACGCTCACATCGCTCCTGAGCGCCAGGTGACTGACTGAGGACCCAGAAGTTCAGGGAGCTGCCCCTTCTCACTTATCTCCTCAGTTGCCCCAAAGTTTTTAGGAGCCCCCAGCAGTAAACAAACCTCAGACACCTGGAGGGACTGCTGTTCACAGCAAACAGGATGGTGCATATTATACGCAAAGTCAGTCACCAAAACAAGTAGACATGTGAGTGAAAAGGTCAGTACCTGCCTGACCTTGGAGCCTGAAACAGATCAGTTCCCGTATCTGAATCCAGTGTTTGCCCCTTTACACTGTTTTCATCCTAAGCCCTCGCCCACCTGCTGTCCTCCGTGCCGTTGACCTCGAAGGCGTCGCCACCTTTGCTCCAGGACAGCCTCAGGCTCTGCTTCAGATGCGAGTCGCACCTGCTCTCGCAGTGCAGCTCCAGGGTGTGCGATCGGGGGACGCGGGGGTCCTTAGGGGAAACCTGAACTTCTGTAGCATCTGTTTGTACCAAACGAAGACACAGGTTACAACGACAGGACACACCTTACTCTGTATCCAAGGCCTGCAATTCAGTCAAGACCCAATAGTCAGGTCCTCTCGCAATGGCTGCAACACTGTAACATCCTAACATCAGCGCCTGTTACTGTTTTCTTTCCCTCCAGGCCTGGGCAACAGGCAAAGTTCAAGCAGAAGGAGCCGTGAATAGCCTAGCGATTCCCCTGCGTCCTGGGCTCGGGAGGAGAGAGCGTGAGCAAACAAATGCCTCTCCGTGTTTAAAAAAAAACACATAATTTCTCCTTCTAGCGATTCTGGTCACATGATCAAATATGAGCCCAGAAGTAACCCCAGAGCCCAGAAGGAAGCTGCGCACAGCAGGCGCGCAGTCAGCGCGTCCCCCTCACGGGCGCTGACCCTGGCAGAGCAGCTTCCCCTTCACGCAGGCTGGTTTCATGAAGGACACAAAGAATCAAAGGGGCATTTAGAAAATCGTACACGACACTTGAAAAGACAGAGAGACATCAGAGAGAAGTGGACATCATAAGAGAATATTTATCTGCTTTAAAAATACTGTCCAGCCCCCAGGGTGGACGTCGGCTAGCTCAGGACAGAGAAAGAAACAGATACTGTGGCAAACATGGGACAGGGAAGGAAACCAGGAATGAAAGGAGGAGGGGCGGGGTGTGGAGAGAGAGAGAAACGTCAAGTTCTCCATGAAAACAGACGATAAACACACGTCCCATCTTCTGAGCGGTGACAGGTAGGAGGTCACGACAGTGACACGTGACACAGAACATATCCTCGCACACGCACTGTAGGACCTTTCTGTGGTCCTGTAAAGGACTCCAGGAGCAATTTTAAAATCAAAATATTAGTGAACCCTGAGACTATTCATGGCTTCCCTGGACTTTGTACTGAAGGAAAAGAAATACAAAACTGTTCCTGATTCAAAACAAGCACAAGCCCAGCCGGTGTGGCTCAGTTGGCTGAGCACCATCGCCCGGTGCACCCAGAGGTCGCAGGTTCGATTCCTGCTCAGGGCATGTGCCTGTACTGCAGCTCAATCCCCAGCAGGGGGCGTGCAGGAGGCAGGAGATTGATGTTTCCCTCTCTCTCCCTCTCCCTCCCTCTGTTTCTAAAATCAATAAAAACATTTTTTTTAATGATGACAAAAGCCTCCCAGCCTGTCATCCCCTGGTCTTCATGAAGCTGAAGTGTCCTTATACATTTATTTGTGGAAGTTTTAACTCAAGGAGTTGATTACTTGTAGCGGCATGTTGAGTTGGTTGTTGAAATACAAGATAGTTACAGACCCAAAATAGGGCATTTTCAGATATTGCAGGTCATCCCAAGACCACCGAGCTCCCTCTTAGGTGGTGCAAAGCCATGTACCTATCGCCGCCTGTCCCATAACTCTACGATGGTCTTTTGGACAAAACCCCATCCAGGAGTCTGGGAACATCCTGAAGTACTTTAGGCGGTACTCACACTTAAATCATATTTAATTTGGGAAAATGAAGATGAACAGAACCCGTGTGAGAATTCACGAAAAGTCAAAACAAAATAAACCTACTTCGGACATCCAAGCTGGCCGTGACTGCTGATTTCCCTTTAGAGTTTTCCACCCAGCAGGAGTAGGAGCCAGAGTCCTCCTCGGTGGCCCTGCTGACCTGCAGTGTGCCATTCACATGGACGTGGTACCGAGGGCCTTCGAGAGGTTTGGCTTCATCCACCTTCTGCCTGTGGACAGAGAGCACAGGTCAGCGTGGGCTGTGATAGTTGGGTACGCGTGGAGGTCCATCGAGCCTGTCCCTTCCTCGTGAGCTAAGCCGACCTCATGCAATTTCCACTGGGTTCACGTTTCCCCCAATGGGTCACCAGTGACTATCTTATCTGTCCCCACATCCTGTGCCTGGAGGAACTGAGATCCATGCCCCACGCTTCTGGTATATGGGGTGTCCCCCCAAAATGTATACACACTGTAACAGCTGATAGCTCAATTTTGAAAATGAAATGCATTTTAATAAACACTGCCTTTATAATTATTCACAGTGTGTGTATACATTTTGGGGGGGACACCCTATATTTCTCCGAGCAATCATTACCACCCTGCACCTGTTCTCAGAGCTGAATAAATGTTTCCTGGCTTCTAGAAGGTGAACTCCCCAGTGAGTGATCACTTCAGAGCTCTACAGAGGAAGCTGGGAATCGAAGGAGATCAAGACCCTCCCCACCTCCTGCTGTGCTGGGAGGACACTGGTCATTAGAGATGTGACAAGCCAGGGGGTTTTCTTGCCCTGTAGACGTGGTTCTGTCTACCCTGTAAACCCCAAGTCATTTCCCTACATTCACCCATCATCTAAGTACCTGCTGCCACAGCTGGTTCATTTCACAACAGGAGGCTGTGGAGCTGACATTTCACAGGACAAGCTGCTGCCCCACCAGGTTTCACTGGGCCCGGGTGATAGGGTAGGTGAGGGAGGCATGGCCTCCGAGGCAAGGTTTAAGATGGTGCCCAGAATCTCAGTCCTCAAGATCAGTTATGTGTTAGAGGAGTGTTTTTAAAAATCAAAAACAACACATTAAAAATTCATGATGAGCAATATCCCCAGGTTTTAGATAAAGATAGGCTCTTACCCTGCACCTCAGTGGCCCTGCTCCCTGCCCCTTTCTAATCTCAGCCCCTAGAGCAACTAGAGCAACTTGAGAAGACAGGAACCACCCATGTGGGTCAGGGAGGCAACACATGTGTCAGGTCCACGTAACAACACGGTGGACTAGTAACACTGTCAAGAAAGTGAAATTAAATTCAAAACCACATTGGAGAAGTTCTTAGCATGTGTTTGGAATGGAAGGCAAACTCGATAATTATTTAGACATGATCTAGAACAACAATGAAGGAATACCCGACCTTAGACTAGGTACCCAGAGTGGAAACCAACTCTATCTCTAAATTCATTTTCATAATCACTCAATTCTTTGCTTTCCCCAAATCCCTGAGGAAACCCCACAGGGTTGGTCCATGCTTCCAGGGAAGGGCGGTGATTACGGTGCTTCCCTATTTCTCCCAAGTGCTGACTACAGGTAGCAACATAGAAACAGGGCAGAGGAAGAAACAAGGGAAGGCCCACAGCCGACATTTTCTTAAGGAAACATTGTATCGGCTCACCAGGACACCATCGCCTTGGACATTTTCTTAAGGAAACATTGTATCAGCTCACCAGGGCACCATCCCCTTGGACATTTTCTTAAGGAAACATTGTATCAGCTCACCAGGGCACCATCCCCTTGGACATTTTCTTAAGGAAACATTGTATCGGCACACCAGGACACCATCCCCTTGGACATTTTCTTAAGGAAACATTGTATCGGCTCACCAGGACACCATCGGCTCAGGGGAGGCGAAGAACTCGCAGTGCAGGAAAGCGCTGGACCCGACCACAGTGGCATAACTCTCTTCATCTTCTGTCTGTATCAGTGGACGAACATCTAATGGAAAATTACATAAATAGTTTTAAATTTTCTCGTAAGAAATAACATGTGCGGATCTTAGCTACTGTAAATTGCGCTGTCATGAACATAGGGTGCATATATTCTTTCTGATTGGTGTTTCATGATATATTCCCAGAAGTGGGATCACTGGGTCAAAAGGCAGTTCCATTTTTAATTTTTTGAGGCTCCTCCACACTGTTTTCCACAGTGGCTGCCCCAGTCTGCATTCCCACCAGCAGTACACGAGGGTTCCCCTTTCTCTGCATCCTCACCAGCACTTGTTTGTTGATTTATTGATGGCAGCCATTCTGGCAGGTGTGAGGTGATATCTCATTGTGGTTTTAATTTGGGGGAAATGGGGAATATCTGTAATACTCTCAACAATAAATATAAATTAAAATATAAATAAATGAGTAAAAAAGAAATAACATGTGCAAATTAAAATATTCTCTATATAGCCATGCAAATGTTATAAGAGTGGGAGAGAGCTGAATATTACAGTCCATGTTCTTGAATTAGAAGACTATCCTAATTCAAAACACTTCTGAAAGTATAATTTTAGCATAAAGTCTAACACCCAAAGGTGAGATGGAAGGGGTTCTGGTCGCCCCGTGTTTTATGTGTGAATAGTTCAATGTGCCAATGAGTGTGACCTTGACCCCTGTCCCGTGGACCCTGGCTGGTGGACAGTCTGCTCTGGGGGATGCTCACCAACGACATCGATGTTGGCATTGGCCAGGATGGTCCCGTGCACGTTGGAGGCCTCGCACTGGTACACGGCTGTGTGGTTGGGCTGCAAGTCTGTGAAGCTGACCTCCCCGGGGGAGATGACGTCCCCGGCAAATGGGTTTTCTGCAGATTAGAGAACATCAGTTTGATAAAAAATAGGACCTAAAATATTTATATACCGTCTATCAAACGTGTCACACAGCATTTATATTTTAAGACCAGTTTAGGGTGAGTAATAGTTCATTGCAACTAATTCTTTAGACTCTCCTCACATCCCCAAGAATTTTCTTTCCGGACCCTTGTGCAGCTTCAGTGTTCCCTGAAACGGGTATTTATTGTCAAAATACCAACTTCCTCTGGCTCACTGCCTCTCCATAGCCACACCCAGGAGTGAGATTCCAGTTTTCTGTTTAGCAGGCAAATCCCACTATGAACCGGATGTCACTTCCTTTGTAAATCCAGGTCCTGGTACTGCCCAGCAAAAGGCTCACGTTAACCCTGCCTGGTGCCCACCCTCCAGCACTGGCAGTTGTCCCGACCCCATCCCTCTATCTCCTTCCTCTGCCCTCTTTTCTAACACACACCGCTCGTCTAAGGAGTCCTGTTTGCTGTTTAACCCCTTTAGGTACATGGTGTATATATTTCATTTCCCCTTCTGGAGAGGTTAGAAAACAGGGAAAAGGGCCCAGGTATGCCCTTTAATTTTGCATTAAATTCTGCCTCACTCCTGACCCAGGTATGATTCTGGAAATACCTTTTGGGAATGACAATATTTAACACTTTGGTGCATTTATTAGGGACCAAAGGCACCTGTGGGTGTGGCACAGGGGTTGTCTCATTAACTCTGCTCAGAACATGACCCAAGTGGGTGATGGACCCTCCCTGAGCCTCAGTTGCCACATCTGCAAACCTGAGAATGAAAGACTTCCTTTGGCGGGCTTGTTACGAGGTCAGGAGTATTGGATAAAAAGCACGTAGAGAAGGCGAGGCTGGCCAGCAGAAATAGCAATCATTTTGACTTAATGGAGAAATATGATGGATAGAGGATCCGCAACCCCAGAACCATGAGCTCAGAGAGATTTCAGAGCCTCCGGTTCAGATCAAACACCGGGCCTGGGAACCCAGCTGACCTGCCTGCGGGCAGGTGTGGGAGGGGGCCAGGCCCACGTTCCAAGGCCAGGGCTTTGGTCCCAGGGCCCCAGGCCCACATTCCAAGGCCGGGGCTTTGGTCCCAGGGCGGATTGCTGTCTGGCGTGCCTGTACGTGCAGCCTCGACCTCCCTGTCCATCCGCACACCCGCTGGCCCAGGCACCTCCCAGCTCCAAGCTGACAAAGCCCAAGGGTCTGACCAGGAACCTCCCCAGAGGGCTGGGCCTTCAGGGGCCCTCACCACCAGGGTTTGACTTACCCTCAATCGGGAGGCCATTGACTCGCCACCGGATGGTGGGCTCGGGCTCGCCTTCTGCCTCGCACAGCAAGATGCCGCTGGCCCCCGTGCTGTACACGCCACTCTGGGGTTTCTTCGTCCAGTGAGGGGGCTCTGGGGACAAAGTCAGGGGCTCCTCAGAGACTTAGCCACATGGGAGGGGCCACGGACCGCAGGGCCTGCAGTTCCACGACCCACCAGCAGGTGGCAGACAGAGCAGGGCTCAGGGCTGTTTGCTGGGTGTTCCCAGGCCAGGTGTGCGTGTGCGTGTGCGTGTGCGTGTGCGTGTGCGTGTGCGTGTGTCTGTGCCTGTGCCTGTGCATGCGCGTGCATGTGTGTGCATGCATGTGCTTGTGTGTGTGCATGTGCGTATGTGCATGCATGTGCATGTGCGCCTGCGAGTGTGTGTGCATGCATGTGCTTGTGTGTGCACCCAACCGTGTGTTCTCATTTGGACTTTCAGCATGGATAAGAAATTCAACGTACTAGAAACAGTTATCTACAATCACTCTCTCACTGCACAGTATTTATCTCAGTAACAAAAAACGGAGGACCAGGCTGATGGTATGTTCACTTAGTGCTGCCTGCAGCTTATTTTCAAGTAGCAGCAGGGAATTTAAAAATGCTGATAATGAAAAACATTTTTAAATAAAATTAACATGTTTAGCACTCCTTGTAAATACTTCTTAATAAATGGCCTTACAGAATTTTATACCTGTATCTCTACCCGTCTATTTATCTAGGGAAAAAATTGAGAAGCATTATTTCCTAGAGAGAGTGTTTTGCAAAAGGGGAAGGGAACCTAAAAGCCATGTTTAGCTGTCTGCCCTCCAAGCAATGGAGGAAAAGACGTATTTCAGTTCCTTGCATCTCCCACGCCTGCCTTGTGCCCCAGCACTGGAACTCTCAGTGGAGCTCGGTGCAGACCCAGACGTGTCCCTTCAGTGCAAACACGCCCGCCGTGTTTTGTCACCTTAAGTACATCACCGTGTCAGGAGCAAACCAAAGATTAGATGAAAATGTGGAAGGTTTGGATAATCTGGTTTCTGAGAAAATTGCACAGTCCCTGCAGGTAGTAACTCCCGTCAACTGTCGCGGGGTTATTTCCCCCAAGACGCTGTCAATTTCCATTTTAGTCAAAAAAGGAAAGTCTTTAAAGTACACAGATATGTAACCATCACTTTAAAGTAAAGGAGTAAAAACAGATTAGATGAAAAGGAAATGCCTGTAGATTTTCCAGGAAAACCAAAAATATACAAACAATCCCAGCAAGTTCAAGTCCAAGCAAGAGCAGTGACTTACCTGGTAAACCCCACCTTAAATATCCGTTTCCATAACCTACCGAAAGGAGCCCACGGGGTGGTCTGGAATTAAGACTTTCTAACTGAAAATGGGTCGTGGCCGACAGTCCTGTCCCCGGCCTGCAGCTCCCCCGACAAAGGTCAGTCTTTACCTTCCCTGAGCCGGTCTATTGTCTTTTCACATCCAGGACACCAGGCCTTTGGGGTGTCGGGGTAACTGCCTTTTCCAGGCCCCAGGGCACAGCCTCCCCCCAGGACACGGACCACAGGGCCCCATGTTCTCTCGTTCCCTGGGCGCCGCCTCCACGTGTCTGACCGAGAGGTTTCCCCGCGGTGCCTTCTCCCGCCTCCCTAATCCATCCCCGGGGACTTCCCGTGACCCCCTTGGACTCCTCCTTTGACTGTAATGGGTGAAATAAGGGGCAAAACCGCCGTTCTCCGGAGCCTTTTCTCAACCCGTTGAGATTTTCCTTCCCAGCAACGGTCGTGAGTTTGGCTCAAATAAACTAAAAAAAAATTCCTGTGGAGCAGGTGCAGATGCCTCTTACGTTGACATAATGCGTATACTACGTAATAAATAACGTAATTACATGTACTCATCTATCGCTGTGTTTGCCGTGTGTTAATTTATATGCGTGGCGCATCTCCTTTACCAAGCACGCGGTGTTTACGCTGTGGGCATCTGGACAGAATGCTTTTGCCCACTCAACACCCTGGCTGTTGTTGCTTCTACGTATTACGGGACTCGAAAATGCAGTTTGTTTCCATATTTAGGCTGCGCGGCTTCGGACACAGAGTCCGCCTGTGTTCGGGATAAAGAAGGATCTCACAGGGAGCGGGCGCCACACAGCGCCAGCTCTGACTCCGCACAATGGGGCTTTGAGAGTGGACTAGAATTTCAAAGTTCACGGCGGCCCTCCCCCTGCCCGCGTGGCCAATCCGCTCATTTAATTTGAGTTTCTCAGCAAGAGACAAAAGGAGGGAAAGAGGAAGGTCCAGGAAGGCAGGAGGAAGGCGGATGAAAGCGGCCCGGCCGGCCCGTGTGACTGATGAAGGTCGTATGTATGCGGCTTCGGCACTTAGGAGGAAGGGGCCCGCGGCCGGCGGCCACGCGGTGGCGATGGTGCATCCGCGAGGGGCAACCCCAAAACAGCCAGGGCGCCGCTAGCGTTCCTCATCAGGGCGAGTCTTAAGTGCCCCTAAAAAGCCACTCTGCCTCTCGATGGCCCTAACGGCTGTGAATGAACAGCGGGGACAGTCTGTCCCGGAGACGCGCGCCTCCTGGGGCTGAGTCAACAGCCCGAACTGAATAATTTATTCTACCTCCTTGACTTTTGTTTTTTGGGGGGTTTTTTTGCAACCCTTGCAATTCTTTTGAAAGCTTGTCTTCCAGTCAAGGAACCGTGGCCAGATTGTTAAAATATTCAGCTCCCGCAGCAAGGCTCCGGCCATCTGGAGGGTTTCCAGTCGTCAGCAGCTCGGAGCCGGGCGGCCGGCAATTAGCGGGTCCGGGTCCTGGGTGGTGCGTGTGCTGGGCGGAGGCGGGGGATTCGGAAACAAGGCCCCGCCGCCCGGCGCAGCCAAACCATGTAGAACCTCGAGGAGGACTGACACTGTAGGGACCGCACCCCCAGGCCCTTCCTGCCATTTCCTCGGGAGTGGTCCCCGGGACACAGCCCGTGTTCCCGTCTGTGCACAGCCCCGGTTTCTCCCGTCTGGTTTCCCGATGTTGGGCAGGGACCTGATTTCCCACCTCCGGGCCCGCGCCCCCTCACCCAGCGAGTCACACTGCGGGACGGGCCTCGGGAACTCGGGGTTACTGCCAACGGCAGGGCTGGAACGGCCGTGCTGACATTGGTTTGTGGGTGCAATTAGCGTCTGAGTCTAGTTTTTCCACTCGAGGGGGTGGTGGCCTGACACAGGTGTCCCTTGTGCGGACAGGGGCTTGAATATAAAGGGAAGCCCTGGAGGCCAGTCCCTGAGCCGAACCCCAAGAGGGACAAGGCCCTCAGCACCAGCCCCCACGAGGCTCATAAGGACAGACCCGGGAACCGTCCCGCCGACGCGGCCAACAGCCAGCCAACCGCGCGGGAGACCTCCGTGTGGTCAGGCCGGGGCGTGGCCTGTGTCGGTCGGACTCCCAGGCGAGACGAGGGAGCCCTTAGGTCTCCCGGCAGGCACACCCCAAGCTCTGCATCCTGGGGCCCCGGTTTTAACAGGTGGCATCGCTAACCACTTATTTCTATAATACCCCAGACCACAGCCCCCCTGCTCCTGACCGAAAGGCCTGGGGTCACGGAGGGAGAACCCAAACATCGTGTGGTCTTGCGCCTTTCGATAGAGAATTAATCTCCGTACCACAGAGTCTATTATTGTTTCCCCGAAACTAACACGGTGACTATCCCCTGGACCCGAGAGGCTCGATTCCCGCCGGGGCACAGGCCCGGGCTGTGGCCCGATCCCCGGGGGGCGCAGGAGGCGGCGGATCCATGACTCTCATCTCTGACGTTTCTCTCTCCCTCGCCCTTCCTCTCTCTGAGATCAATAAAAGCGTGTTTTTTGAAAAGTGGGACCAGCTTCCTGCTTTGGCACATGTTACAGGTGTAGGTGCGTCCCGCGGCTCGAGTCACATTTCCGCCGGACAGGAGGGTGGGTGAGGGTGGGTGGCCACCGTACCTTCTACCGTGACGTGGAAATCGTGGACGGCGGAGCCCAGGAAGTTGTGGGCCCGGCAGCGGTAACGGCCTCCGTCCTGGTAGGAGACTCTCTCCACCGTCAGCGTCTTCCCGTGACTGTCTCCAGTTTCTCTGCCTTTGGGTAAATCTCCTCCCACTTTTTCCCAGTCGACCTGTGGAGTTGGCCTGAAACACAATAAACGAGTGATAAACGCTCTTAAAAGTGCAAAAGGAAACCGGGAGAACCCGAGGGCACACGCCCCGCATCTCGTTGCTGTCTGGTCCCTGGAGCCCGACTGAGGGACGTCTGTCTGCGCTCCGGGGGCGCCGACCCGCCGTCTCCCCCCAGACTCCTCCCTCTCCTGCGAACAGGACTCGCTCCAGGTAAGTGCTGGGCGCCTGGGTGCGGCTAGAGGTGGACGGATAACCTGAGCCTAGAAACACGGCAAGATGGGTTCCGAGGGTGAACTCCCCCCGTGGGGATTTGAAGTGCAGGAAACAGCAGCCCCCGTCCCGGCAGGAGACTGAAAATAGAGGTGATGGAGAACCCGCGGCCAGCAGAGCGAGGCCCTAGGCCCCCTGTATCCAAGGAGCCGATGCTCGAGAAGGGGCTCGGGGGAGAGAGCCAGGGTGTTGGGGCCCAGGGGGGCCCAGGGTGGGGCAGGCATGTCCGCAGCCCAGGGTGGGGTACCCAGCGTCTCCCTCGCTGCCGGGAGGGGAGGAGGGGGGAAGGGGCCCCACCTCCCTGGTCTCCAAAGATCAGAGCACCAACCAGGACGGACACGCAAGCCGGCAAAACCAAACAAAAACCAAGTGGATGACGTCTCCCTCGCTAGGGTCCCTCTCCCCATCCCAGTAAGACCTCGGATCTGACCCTGACGTTCCTTCAACCACCTTGCGCGTTACATTGGCGCCCCTCGTATCACTCCCGGTGTGTTCTGGGAATCCGTGCGCTTAGCCAAAGCAATTAGCTATGGGTTAATAACCGAACAACTAACTCACAGTGTTCGCGTCAACCGTCTCTAATTGTACCAACAGCCAATGGTTAAAATGACTGGCTGTTGTGCAAGAAGACACCAGAGGTGAAGAGGACGGTGCTTTAATCTCCTCGCACCCCGGGCGTCCCCTCCCCCGGCTCAGGCTCCCACCTGCCTGCTGACCCGACGCCTCCAGGCTGGGAGCACGTGGCCCATGGCCGAGCGCGCGCCCCTAACAGGTGCTCCCCCAGGTCTCGGGGGGGCCTGTTTCTCACCCCATCTGTCACCAGGGCGACCTGCCAAACCACAGGCTGCCCTGGACCCGGCTCCCCCGCGCTGGTTTCCACGAGGCTTTCTCAGTGGGGCCTTCGCTTCCTGCAAGATCCCCCCAGCCCGTCCTTGAAAATTTGAAAATTAGTCTAATCCTCGGAAGAACGGAACGAAACGACTGTCGGGCGGTCCTGCGACACCGACACCGCTCCCCAGGGGCGCGTCCAGCCACATTCTTGACGGTGCTTTTCTCTCTCTCTTCCATTTAATTTAAGGAAGACTTGCCGACAGCGCTTGAGCGATGAAGGTTTGTGGGCAGAGGTGTTGCTAATCTCTAATTCCGCGAGAAGGTGAAAGTCTCTGGTTGGGCACCCGTGTCCCCGTGAAGTCCCCGTTTCAATAAACCGCGTTTCCCTTGTCACCCCCGCGCGTGGAGATGTCCCCCACATCGTCCCCGGCTCAGAGGCCGTGCCAGCCCGCGGTCGCCCTCGACGGCACAGAGTAGCTCCTCTGGTTTAAATGAGCTGACGTGAGTTAAACGTCCGCTGGTGCAGGTCCAGGAGCCCGGGGTCCAGGTCTCAGGGGGGCTCCGCCCACCTCACCTGCCAGGGGCAGGAAGAAATCTCGCCCGGGCGTGCGGCGCACGAGACACGTGCCTGACACGCAGGACAGGAGGGTGTCTGAGCGGTAATTAGCCTGTTGTGCAGAGGGCGTGGTTTAAAGACGCCTGAGATAAACACGTAACGTGCTGTAAAATTCCTACCGTGTCCCCTTCATCTTAAACGGGACCAGACAGGGTCCACCCAGCACACACCCAGAGCCGGGAACAGGGATCCAGTCAGGGGAGTGGGTTACTCAGAAAACGCAACGATTTCAAGGCGTGTGCGGTGACTCTGGGTGGTGGGCACACAGTGCAGCCTCCGGATCATGCATCACAGAGACATACACCTGTGACCTCTATGGTCTTATTAACCAAGGTCACCTCAGAAACTTAATTGGGAAAAAAAAGAGAGAGAGATGTGACCAAGTGAGGGAGCCTCACGCTTTCCTTGGGGAATTTGGAAACGTGCATTTTGTCTTCAGATAAAATCCAGGTAATTGTGTTTTCATATCAAACTCTCTTAAATTGCACGGACGGGCCCTCCTGTGTGCCTCAGGCGCGGGGAACATAAGAGGGAGACCGGGCAGCTGGGAGCCCAACCCGGGGGCA
This sequence comes from Miniopterus schreibersii, assembly GCF_964146895.1. Classification (NCBI taxonomy): domain Eukaryota; kingdom Metazoa; phylum Chordata; class Mammalia; order Chiroptera; family Miniopteridae; genus Miniopterus; species Miniopterus schreibersii. The sequence goes on from NC_138115.1 coordinate 53,321,621, forward strand.
GAGCTCACGGCCCAGCCAGCAGGGCTGGCCCAGGTCCAGCAGGGGGACCGGGACGCGGCCCGGCCTCCGAGGGCTGCGGGCTGGAGGGGCGGCCCCGCTGTCACCTCCGTCCACACGCTCACACAGGGACAGGGCGAGCTGTAGACCAGCCCCAGCCCCGCCTGAAGGCTGCAGAGTGAATGGAAACTACTTCCTCCCGAGAAGTCACGCTTATTCAAAACGGAAATGGTTGGAAAGGCCGTGTGCGGGCACACCCGACAGGTGCCTCATTCGTTATCCCGGGCTGCAGGGACCCTCGAGGCTGGATGGACACAGGGCTGACAGACAGGCGGACAGGCAGGTACTCACAGGCCTTCGGCGAAGCACTCCAGCACCAGCGCGTCCCCTTTGAGGATGGTGACCGAGGACTCGGAGCCCTCGGCAGCGGGAGGCAGCAGCAGTCTGGGTTTTCTCTGCTTGATGGAATTTGCTGAACAGAAAAGAAAAATCTCATATTTATCTCAAACAGAGAGTTTACGTCCTGTAGCTCTAAATCAGACAACCCCGTGGCCTTATGTGTGTGAGTACGTGAGTGTGTGTGTGTGTGTGTGAGTGTGACTGTGTGAGTGTGAGTGTGTGAGTGTGAGTGTGTGTGTGTGACTGTGTGAGTGTGTGTATGTATGTGTGTGTGAGTGTGACTGTGTGTGTGTGACTGTGTGAATGTGTGTGTGACTGTGAATGTGTGAGTGTGTGTGTGTGACTGTGTGAGTGTGTGTATGTATGTGTGTGTGTGAGTGTGACTGTGTGTGTGACTGTGAGTGTGACTATGTGTGTGTGACTGTGTGAATGTGTGTGTGACTGTGAATGTGTGAGTGTGTGAGTGTGACTGTGTGAGTGTGAATGTGTGAGTGTGTGTGTGACTGTGTGAGTGTGTGTATGTATGTGTGTGTGAGTGTGACTGTGTGTGTGTGACTGTGAATGTGTGTGTGACTGTGAATGTGTGAGTGTGTGTGTGTGACTGTGTGAGTGTGTGTATGTATGTGTGTGTGAGTGTGACTGTGTGTGTGACTGTGAGTGTGACTGTGTGTGTGTGACTGTGTGAATGTGTGTGTGACTGTGAATGTGTGAGTGTGTGTGACTGTGTGAGTGTGAATGTGTGAGTGTGTGTGTGTGACTGTGTGAGTGTGTGTATGTATGTGTGTGTGAGTGTGACTGTGTGTGTGTGACTGTGAGTGTGAATGTGTGTGTGACTGTGAATGTGTGTGTGTGAGTGTGACTGTGTGAGTTAATGTGTGAGTGTATGTATGTGTGTGTGTGTGACTGTGTGTGTGAGTGTGTGTGACTGTGTGTATGTATGTGTGTGTGTGTATGTATGAGTGTGACTGTGTGTGTGAATGTGTGAGTGTGTGTGTGAATGTGTGTGTGTGGCTGTGTATGTATGAGTGTGTGTGTGAATGTGTATGTGTGTGTGTATGTATGTATGTGTGAGTGTGTGTGTGTGAGTGTGAGTGTGTGTGTATGTATGTATGTGTGAGTGTGTGTGTGTGAGTGTGTGTGTAGTCACAGACACGCTCCCCACATTCGAGCACATCTCCAATTACACTCCCTCCCGCCACATGGCCGGGGAGTCACGGGGGAGGCAGAGTCTCAGGAAGCCTGTCGTTACCACACCTCCGAGTCCCGATCCAGCCGTCAACCAAAACGTGGACAATGAAAGACCTTGGGGAGACCCCAAATGAAGGCTCCGTTAAAAGCATGTAGCTTTACTATGTGTACCTATGTATCTGTGTATGTTAATTATATTATCTCTAAACGTGTGGTTATATTTATATAGTTATGCATTTATAAAGATCACCCCTCTGCACAAATTTAAGGGGGGAATAGAAACCTCTATGCTCAGGGATCTTCCTTAACATGAATATTAGTATTTTAATAAACTCACAAAGACATAAAAAGCTAGCTCCAGATTCTGAGATGGGAATGAGCTGCTGACTCTGAGAGTAGCTGCCAGCCCTCTACGCAGGATCGACTTACCCCGGGAACGGGTTTCTGTGGGTGAACTCGAGTCATTAGCATGCTTTACTGAAATGAAAAGATGGAAGAAAAACTCACAAACACAATGGTGGATGCTGATGCCAACAAAGAATGAAGAGTCACAGTTTTTCCTTAGAAAAATTACAAAGCGAGGCACAGCCAGGCTTCGCTAGGACATCGCCTTAGGGAAGGAGTTGAGGAAATACTGACACGGAGGGAGCTTGACCTTGAAAGACCGCAGGTGGATCCAGGTGGGGAGGGTACCAGGACACTCGGGAAGGGGGCAGAGGCTGCCGGGAGGCTCCAGGGGAGCCTGGCTCCGTGCATCACACATGACGATGAAACAAGTCACCGACCGCATCAGACAACGGGACGGCCACGCCGGCTGCTCGCCCCAGGGCCAGCGATCCCTCCTGTGCATCTACGGGCCGTCTCCCCAGGACGCTTTCCCATTTGGGCACCAGGACTCCAGCAGGGGAGGGAAGCAGTTCAAATAATGTTGTCGGTTTTGGAAAGACAGGAAAACTCATGTGATAAAAGTTACAGCCCTGGCTCTGTGGCTCAGAGGTTAGAGCACCAGCCAGAGCATCAAAGGCCTGAGAGCTCGACTCCCGGTCCAGGGCGCAGGCTGAGGCAAAAATAAAAGTGTAACATTGCCCCTTTCTATTGTTGACTCATTTTCTCCGATGTTATCCTGCTGACTTATCCCGTGACCAAGAGCCGGGAACCTGCGTGGGAAGCGGGGGAAGAGCCTGTGCATCTCGCCCACCGGCCTGGTTTCCTGGCTGCTGGAGGGAGCCCCGGAGCCGCCGGGGCAGGCGCCTCTCGTCTGGGTCACGTCTCCAGAGCTGAGCTGAGCGACGCGGGAAAATCCCGTCCCAGGTCCCGGGGCGCCGGCCCGCGGGCACTACAGACACACCTGCGTGGGGCATTCGCGACGGAGCCGCGCGTTACTTGGACTTACAGCTGTTAACGGTCAGTTTCATCGGCATCTTCTGCACGATCGTCCTCAACCTCGGGAAGGCGGCGAAGCAACAGTAGTCGTTCCGACTGTCGTTTTCCTCAACATTTGCAAAGTACAGGTCCCCCTGCTGGCTCATGTGCACCCTCTCGTCTTGCTGGATGTGCTGCAGCTCTGCAAAGAAACGCCGTCCTTAGCGTGGAGGCGTCCTGCCCGGCCCGCGCGGCCCAGCGGTTCAGGGTCGGCCTGGGATCCAGGAGATCGGGGTTCGATTCCCGGTCAGGGCACAGGCCCGGGTTGCGGACCCGATCCCCAGTCGGGGGCGTGCGGGAGGCAGCCGATCAGTGATGTTTCTCTCTCTCCCTCTCCCTTCCTCTCTCTGAAATCAATGAAGACATGTTTAAAAAATAATAACAATAATAAAATAAAAATTTAAAAATACATATTTTTTAAAAGGGGGGCGGCAACGGTCCTTATTTGTCTCATCTCCCTTTTCAGCTTCTTTGTTTTCCATTATTTCACTTCATTTCATTTTCCACGTATGTTCCTCCCGGTTTTCTCACTCCTGCTCTGACGACAGGAGCAGCAAGTAAGGGGAAGAAAAAACAGAATCCGACAAGGCCCAGGGGAAGCACGGTCCTCACCATGAACCACAGCCGTCCTCCGGTGGACACCCCCCCTTCTCCCTCTCCCCCCCCCATCCTCCGGTGGACATGGCCCCCCCTCCTCCCTCTCCCCCCTGAGCCTCGACTCTGCCCTGGGGGCCTGCGTGGGCCGATCAGAAAACCGGTCCGATGCGGATAATGGCCTAATTGCCCCATTTACTGTCCTAGGATCATATTTCTTTAAACAGATCCCCCCAAACGTGCCCTCTGAGACTGACTCTCTCCCGGATGCGGCCTGGAAAGCTCGGGGGCTGCAGCGTGAGCGTCTGGCCCCCCAGGAGCCGCTCCCCCGGTTCCGCCCGGGAGCGCGCAGCACGGTCGCCTCCGCCGTGGCCGCGAGATAAAAGCTGCGGAGGAGCTGCCGGGAGGGACTTGACCAGCAGCTGGGCTCTCAACTCAAAAGTGAGGAAAACATTTTGGAAAAGTGACGACGAGTGTTAATGCTGATCTCTCTGTGGGGCGCGGCGCGGAGAGGGCAAAACGTTCCTAAGACAGAAACAACGCCAGCGAGACACGGGCCGGCTCAGGCCTGACCTGGGGGCCGCGCCGGAGGCAAGCAGGTCGCCGGCACACAGGAGGCGCCTTCTTGGGGATGCGTCTCACTCATCACCAGCCTCCGCTCTTTTCAGACGGGGTGAGATTGAGAGGTCTATTCGGTGGTTTTCTAGCGTCTCCGTGTGCACCCTAAGTGTGTATTTAAACCCTGGAGCAGACTCTAGTTTATAAAACGCGTCCGACCCCACGTTGAGAACCTGCTGACCGTTCCTGCCTCTGCCCAGTGTGTCGCCGACCCGCCTGGAGCTGACCCGGGCACGACTCACCGATGTTCATCCAGTAGATGTGCAGCGGGGGGAGGCCCGAGGGTGGGTTGCAGGGCAGGACAATGGGGTCTCCCTCCTCCACTTCAAGGGGCTCGATGTTCTCTTTGGGGAACTTTGGAACATCTGGTATTAAAAAAAGTCACTTTAAGCCATGATGTTAAAATTAACTTTCAATGTCACAAGTAACATTTGGGTGGATTCTTTTACAAAATCAGAGCGTTCTAAATAAATTCAACACCCCCCTATCTGGGTTCCCGTCTCCCCTGCAGGAGAAACGCAGTTGGGAATCGGGGTGCATCCTGTACAGCTTTAGGAAAACGTGTGTGTGCTGTATCTGTCGGCCACAGACACGTTCCCCCGACGGCAGCAAGGCGACAATAAGCCTGTTTCCCTGCCCAGAGCACTGAGCTCCGAGCCACAGGCTCCGCGCGTTTTAGGCTTTGATGGATGCAGCACCTTTTTCTGCAAACACTGAGATTTCTTTTCAGGCAGAAACACGACCTCTTGCTCTATGGTGAAGCCTTTGAAGGTGATCGGCCAGTATTTCATTCAGAGCATGACCGAACCAAATGGGAAATTCAGGGCCCGGGCTGGGGAAACGGTGCACGTGCAGTGAGAGGCCGAGCGTGGCCAGGTCAAGGGGAAAGAGAGCTTTGCGTTGGAGCTGCTCCCGGGAAATGAAACGTTAGGTGGCGGGGACGTGACGTAGGGGAGGAGACACTGTGACCTCCCAACATTTTGTTTCTTCCCCGCACAGGACCTTCCCTGAGAGCGAGGCAGAGACAGCAACCTGGAGTCACACGTGCCGAATTCGAGGTCCAACGCCAGCCCCGGCTACTCCTATGAAGGTATTTATAAGACAGCTGTAAGAATTTTCAAAGGGTGTTTGGCTGCACATTACGCTGGCGCCTTTCGACCCTGTGAGGGGAACCTGGGTTACGGGATTTCCCCAGGTCTCAGGAGAAGGCCTCGGAGGGGTTAATAACAGGCCTCGCTGAGCGGGACCGGTTAGGGTTTCCCCCTGTGTTTCGCTCTTCCATCGTGGTCCACAGAAGATGGTCGTTGCTCACGGAGGCCGGAAGGTACACTCTTTTATTGTAAATTCTCTTTGCGAGGAGCTTGGCACATTTCCTGTAGGGCCCTGCTCGGCCGAGGGAATTGGCTGATGTCTCTCTCATCGACGTGCCAGCTGGCTGCCGTGAACTCTTTTTGTCTGAAATCAAGGACCTTCCGAAGCTCAGCACTGCAGGGGGCAGGGTGGGCCTTGCATGGCCTTGGCCCCTTGGGACAGCCGGCTTCTGTCATGTGATGGTCCCCGGAGGCTTCGCTCTGGTCACCTCTTTCTAGTTCATCTCTCCCGGCAGGTCCAGGAACGCGTTTGGATGGCAGCCGCCCCGGAATCCTGCGTCTGCTCCAGGTAGAGCGCATCCCGTCAAAATGCAGGAACCTGCTCAGCGCGTCACCACACTCGGGTCCTGCAGATGAACATCGGTGCCACCTACCTGTGCAGCCAGCCCTGACTGAGGGCAGGTGTTACCCAAAATGTTGGGCAGAAAGTCTACCTCACCCGAGTCCAGCCTAGTGACTTACAGGCTGAACCTGCCCAAAGCTCCAAATTCCAGTCCCTCGGTTAGTGCCACAGGCTTTACCTGAGCCCAGTGTTCACGGCAGTGAAGTTAGCAGGGCCGCTGGGTAGTTGCAGGGTCTGTTTATACTCAGACACGGGGGCAGCAGAGGAAGGAAACAGATTCCGAGATGCCAAGACCACGCAATTCTGACTGTAACGAGCAAACTCTACAGGCCCAGCCTGAATACTCACTTCCCAGGGGACGTCCCTTGTAAAGTAGCTGATTAATATGATGTATGGAGCCCTAATTAGAGAATATCACCCTCGGAGCACTCAGAAAATCTAACGATTCAGACAGCACTGCCAGGGAAGCACGCTCATCCCTGCATTTATTAAATCTAGGTTATAAAATTCCGACTCTGAAAAGGTAAATAATGTAATTCGAGTGGCTTCTAAGGCATCCATAATGAAAAATAAAGTAAAATAAAATTTATAAGTCTACCAAACCCTGTATCCTGTGCCAGAAATCTCTGTAACAGCTTTCAGCCAAAGATGAAATTATTACCTGGAAACAGGGAGAATATTTATATACGTAAGAATTTAAGGTCTAAGAAGAGATACGCCAAAGGGTATTAATATGTGGGGTTTTTAGGCCCCTGTTCTTTGACTTTGAAACCATTTATGAGTGTGATGCCAGGTTGGGAAGCAACCACTGCGACACCCACAGGTACACGTGAAATGTAATTGCTATAACTCAGCGGCAGGCGTGAGGTCCGCTCTACGTCAGATGAAGACATGGCTCCTTTTAAAAATGACTCACCGGTGACTTTTGCTAATTGTGTTTCTCCGGCAAGAACCATTACATCGCTGAGTTTGGACACAGGCAACACTTTATAAAGTGAGTCATAAATTATGGTTTTTCTTTTTTGCTTCAGCCCGACGACTTATTTCAGACGAGCGGTCCTCATTCATAAAGTGGGAACTGCAGTGACACCTATTTCACTGATGGATATCAGAGTTTAAATGAATCATTTCATATAAATCCATTAAAACAGTGTTGGCTCGTAAAGATCACGTGACACTCGGTGGCTCTGGTTCAGGGGTCTGCCCAGGAGGTACACCCAGACCTCAGGGTGGAGACGCACGGCCCAGGGCAGGGAGCTCTCTCCTGCTCCGGCCTCTGACGGGTGTTTGAATATTTGGAATTGCCTTTCACAGAGGCGGCAAGAAGGGGGCCAGAGGCAAGAAACACTGTGTACAAGGTTTATGTTTGTAGGGACATAATGGGATTTTCAGCTACTGTGCTCAGGTCGGAACTTAGGTGGCTGGAGTCTTCGAGGTTACCAAGTAAAACTTCAAAAAATGAGAGAGATGAGTTATAAAGCTCACATCACAAGGTTCTATTAATGTAAAAATATAATCAAGTCTCTGCAGTGTAAGAAAAGACTCAACTGATGGAGGTCGTAGAGACCAGCTGTAGCGTTAGCTGGTCTGATTTATAAACGCCTGAGAACTGGGGTCTGGTCCTCCTCAAGATATAACTGATCACAGAGAGCAGTTAGGCGATCAAGTCATTCAGGAGGCTGAACACGATGCGTAAGAAACTAATTTATTTCTCTCTTTTCACAGCAGCAGAAAAAAAGGCGCAATTTCCCGCCACTTAGCTCAAATCCATGATCAGCTCTTAGCAGCAACGCCAGCAGGTTCTGGCCAGGATCCCCTGGCATTGTTCAGGTCTTGGCTCAATCTGCTTCCCTAGGCAGAGAAATATCTTTAAAAATCCTTTAATGGCAGAATCGTAGATGAAAATGTGCCGTTTCCTTCTCTGCAATAGGTCTGGCTGCTGCCTTCCCTTCGCGTCTCCATAGCAACCACCCGAATTCGGGTTAGGGATCGGCCTAATGCCAGGCCTTCTACACAGATTTTTAATAACCTCTCCCTCTCCCTGTCCCTCTCCCTCTCCCTCTCTGTCTCTCATTTCGGTTAATTTCAGATAGATGATTGATAGGTTGATAGATGGATAGATTATTGATGGATGGATGACAGACTGATCGATCTAGTTTTATGATCCTGGACCACAATTTCCATGACAATGCCTTTGGATGCAGAATTCATTAACATTTGCTATCAAATGTCACCTCCAACCCAAACCGCTGAGATCCTTTCCAAGTTTACGCGTCACTGCGCTGCCTCGGCCGGTGCTGCGAGATCCCACGTACTAACGCAGACAAACCAGCAGGCCACCGACGCACCGGTGTCACGTACACAAAGGGACCATTTGTAAAGCAAACGGAAAGGGTGACAAAGGGGGAAAGCGTGCGGCTGACGCTCTCAGGCACCCCCGCTGCACAGGAAACAACTTCCCCGGGACCCGTCTCTGCGCGTCCGCCCCCCTCATTCCCTTAGAGGTCATCACCCTCCCCGCTTCTGTTTCCACCACGTCTGGTTTCTTGTTATCATTTTATCACACAAAATGGTACTCGCTGCTGACTCACGGTTTTCTCTGGATGTACCACCATTTACTTATTTGTCCTGAGATGACGGGACTCATGTTGCCCAGCATGTTTTTATTATAGACGATGCTGCCACAAATGAGCCTGCTGCTCGGGGACCACAGGCAGGGACCAGGCGCAGGGGCCAGGCGCAGGGACCAGGCGCAGGGACCAGGCCACAAGGACCAGGCACAGGCAGGTGGACAGGAAATGAAACTGCTGGGCGTGGGTGGGGCACCGTCCTCTGAGGAGGGCTGGCGGCCACTTCCACCGACCTAGCAGACTGGCGGCTTCAAGGGACACGTATCCTGGGAGCTTCGTGTTCCCACCCACGTCGCTCCTCCCAGGCTCCGGGGCATTGCCCAGCCCTGTGGGGTCAAGTGCTTTTATCACCTGGGTCAGTTTCTCGATTCAGGCCGTAGACCGGCTTCCGCTGGTGACTCCGGTCTGAGGCGAACGTTCTTGCCCTGGGCGTCTCCACTTTCCATCGCAGCTTTGCAAAATTATTCATAACTATGTAACGCTGTCTTTAGTTATATCCGTTGGCAACCATTTTTTCTTGGCGTGGCTTATGGTCTCCCTCTCTTCCTGGCGTCTTTTGGTAAAAAGGGGATCCAAACATCCGAGCAGGCCCATGCACCTTTGATTTCCTCTGTGAAGAAACCTTCCCAACCACGACGGCTGAGTTGTGTCCAAATCTCTTTCTAACATTCAAAACACTTTTCCCCTTCACAGGGACGTCTCCAGTCCGCCCAGAGGCCTCGGAGAAATGCTTCTCCAGGTGGGAACCTGTCCCTCGTCTCCTGATGGACTCTCACATTGAAACCAGGTGAGCTCAGGATTTGCCTGGAGCCACCCAACAAACTACAAGTTGCCTGTGTAACTTCTCCTCAGACGCAGATTTTCACGCTCTCTGCCCCAGGCCCCGACCGTGGCCACGGTCACATGCTGCGGCCTCAGCACGATGCAGAGCCACCGAGGAGGCTGTGGGGGTCAGCCGCCCCGACCGACGGGCGGCCAGGCCCACAGCAAACCACGTGATTAAGGAATGACCCTGTGTGAACACTGCTGGGGACGAGTTGTTACTGCAGCGTTAACTGGCTGAGCCTAACTAACACCGTATATAACTCAGCTCTCATCAGGAGGCAAAGCGGAGGCTGCGTTTTCCCAAATTAGATACAAAGTTACCAGAGTGCAAAGCGGAGGCTGCGTTTTCCCAAATTAGATACAAAGTTACCAGAGTGCAAAGCGGAGGCTGCGGTTTCCCAAATTAGATACAAAGTTACCAGAGTGCAAAGCGGGGGGGCTGCGTTTTCCTGAATTAGATACAAAGTTGCCAGAGTGCAGCAGCCTCATTGCTTCCAAGGTCATCCCCTTCTAAGTGTCAAGACCTGGAGGATAATTCCCCTTATAAATAAAATATAAGCCGCATACCAGCTGATTAAATTAATGATGTGCTGTCTCATTAGAGCCCAGAACTACCCCTACCTAACACTTGACAAAAACGTCTATAAATTGAAATCTCCACTGTGATACTCACTGGGAACTATAAAGTCTATTTCCTCGGACATAGCGACTCCCAGCTTATTGGATGCGAGGCAGCGGTACTTCCCCTGGAAGTGAGATATCTGCCCCTCGTTGGGAATCCTGAAGGTTCCCGAGCTGTTGGAGACAATGACCCGAGGGTCGGAGAGGTCGAAGGGCTTGCCATCTTTAGTCCATGTAAATCTGTAAAGAAAACTCCGCTTAATGACGTGGACAAATCACAGCGTGTTCTGAACTATTTATACACAAATGCACAGAAATGACAAAACCAAGACATTTAATTTATGGTAAAAAAAAGATAATAATAATGGACCATAATAGAAGACATCTGACAGGCTGCTGTAGACTGATGTTTACATCTCCCCAAATTCATTTGTTGAAGCTTAATCCCCAGTGGGATGGGGTTAGGAGGTGGGGGCTGCAGGAGCTGATACGGTCCTGAGGGTGGGGTCCTCACGAATGGGGTTCGTGTCCCCATAAAAGAGCACATTCCTGCTAACCACCCCCCCACATGAAGTTACAGAGAGGGGCCGCTGCCTATGAGCCAGGAAGCGGCCTCGCCAGACGCCAAACCCACAGGCGCCTGGGTCTTGGACCTCACGCCGACCAAACAGTGAGAAATGAACGTGTGTTGTGAAGCCACTGAGCCTGAACTGACTGAAACAGGCCAAAAAAGCTGCTGTAACTAAGAGAATATACACATTACATCAGGCTTTGTTCTGTTCTTTTTGAATTAAAGTTGTTTTTTAATTTTTCCCATTAGAAAGGAATGCATGGTGTTTACTAATATTTTGGAGACTACAATAGATGGCCCATCGTTGAGACCATTATATTAATATATAATTTCGCTAATTGGGTTTTCTAGTTATCACAATGCTGATGAAGACGGAATCTTCCGTCCTATGGTTACTATTCAAGTCCCCTCACTATTTCCATCTCTTTGCTTCATGAGCAACACTGGGATGAACTGTGTCCGTTCGGCTTTGCTACCTGTCCAAACGGTTCTTTAGGCCAGTTCCTCAGAAGTGAGAACGACAGAACAGTAACGTAAGAAAAATTTTTATAGCTTTTAAAAATTTTGCAAATTGTATCACACAGAAATATTTATATATCTCACATTGACTGGATGAACTCTATTTTATGTAATTTTGTCTATATTCACACACAGTAATTGAATGTATTCTATTTGGTAAAATAGACAAATAATGATAACTTTACATGTTAATGATTCACAGCAGATGATTTGTAAAATATCAAATTATCTGGCAATAACAACATTAGTCACGATACAACTTCAGAAAATAAATTTTCACCGAACACGTGTCTCGTGATGGGTATAAAATAACCGAGCGGATAGATAAAGCTGTGCCGCTGCTGCCAATTCTGAGTCACCAAGAACTTTAAAATCTGGATTTTCCCGCAGCCTCTCCCTCCTCGCCCCCAACACAGGCCTTTCGTCCTCCCCGACACTGAGGGCCCTTGAAGGAAACTTCATCGGTGACTGTAACGAGCGGGAGTAACTAGCACGGAACCCATAGAAAATATGACGCAGCGATGACCGCGCGGGAGGCATCCTGCGTCCGATGACTGAATGTTTCTATGACGGTAAAAATACCCTCACGGCCTGTTCACTGGGTAACAAGTGCGTCGCATTTAAGGCAATAATTAACGCGCACAGAACACCGTTTATAGACGTATGAGCTTCTGCTTCATCGGCGCGACCGTCCCTCAGTAGAACGAATAATCGGACCCTAGTGACCTGTCCACGCGCAAGGTGAGGCGCCGCTGAGAACCAGCACGGGGCCCGCGCCTCCGCCAAGCGTTTAACCTGAGACGATTTATTTCAGGGTAAAAATAATTCAACTGGCAGAAAATCAGATGAAGAATAACCGGACTTTATTTTTATAGCCGCGGCTGCCCTTCTTGCTGATCCTCACCTTCCATCCTAGGTGGACTCGAGCCCCCCAAGCACACTGAGGTCGGAGGTCAGAGGTCAGAGGGAAAACAAAGAAAGCGGATCCCACACATACTCACTTTGGCTCCGGATTGCCTTTAGCTTCACATTCGATTTGAAAATATTCATCGAAGGGAAAGGCGACTTGTACCTTCGACTGCTTTGTGATTGTTGGAACCTGTGGAACTAAACAGTGAAAACGGTATTTAAGGAACATCTCCCAAAGCTGGGTGAGGTTCATTAGCTATAACGGAAATGCTGTAAACCTGCCTCCTGTATTGAAAGTGGAGGGAACTGGAGAGGGAGACCACAGAACACACCTGGCGTCCTCGCCCCACAAGGATTTAACTCGAAGGAATACAATTCAGTGCCGTTATTTCCTGTTGCCATATATTCCATTTTATTAGGAATTAGGACTAAAAATCCTTCAAAATAGTTATTAATCCATTTTAAATGATCCTATCACATGTTAAAATAAATATCATACTTTATCAAAAACACTGAATGTAGCCCAGCCGGATGCTCCGGGTTAGAGCATCGGCCCTCACGCCAAAGGGCCTCTGGTTCAATCCTGGTCAAGGGCACATACCTGGCCTGTAGGCTCAATGCCCGGCCCTGGTCAGGGCACATGTGGGAGGCAAACAATCGATGCGTCTCTCTCACGCCCACGTTTCTCTCTCTCTCTCCCCCTCCCTCCCTTCCACTCTCTTTAAAAATCAACGGAAAAAAATATCCTCAGGGAAGGATTAACCAAAAGGGTAAGTAAGAGTGTACTCAGGATGGACACTGAATAAAAGCAGTAACATCCAACTGCTTCAGGACAGGCAATCTTCAGCAAACCTGTTTTGTTTTGGTTTTTATTTTTGTTTTACCGAGAGTGTACGGTTATGAAGAATGCCTTGGGTGCTGGCCCCCCTGCTGCCAGGGCCTCTGTCTCTGCCAGGGAAACAGCATTTGCCCCTTTGCTTTAGTGACACAGTGCTCGTGTTCACACAGGAAAAGCAGACATGACCTGTAGTGTTACTGTGACAGGTCTGATCTCACGGGCGCCTGAATGTGCCTCTGAGGCCCTGAGAGGTCCGAGGTCACCTTGGATGGATGCTCAGCCTGGAATAATAACTTCTCGACACGCCCAATTTTAAAATTCTATTTTCTTTACTTTCCCCTAATGAATCTGATCATTGAGTTTTACAAATTTAGGGACTTTAGCTCACGACATGCAGAAGCATCCGTCTCTTCACCGCCATTCACCTTGTCTCCGATTCCTGCTGTTTCTAAGTAGAACAAGTCTTGCGCTGATTGCAAATTCACGCTATTTAAATTTTATTATGCTTATAAATGGCAAGGGACGGTGCCCAATAGCGACGGTGCCTGAGATATCAGCTAATGACTTGTGAACAACTTGTTTATTAGAATATTATTCTTTCCTAAATTTGCTCAGGTTGTAAAGTCTCGGCAGTAACTAATTATTCGGGTAACAGAGCTCACAACCTTTGGGTGTTTATAAGAATATATATTCTACATTTTAGATCTTCTCTCTGTAATTAGGCCAATTATGGAGACACGGGTCCTGTTGACATTCAAATTGAATACCTGCCTCGGTTTCATTGGCTAGTGAGCGCTCCAGAGTGCTGAATAAATGGATAATACTCGCTGTTCTGAAAACATGCCATTAATATTTTATAACAATTCTTGTCTAAGGACAGTGCAAAGGAAAACGCATAAGCAGCCGAGACAACCGGAATGAAAATGAGTGCTGAGAACTGAGACAAAATTTCATGTCCTTCACCACCGATGAGCCAAGTGAGGAAAGACAGGGAGGGAAGGGATGGTCTCGGAGGGTGGGCAGGGCTGTGAATCGGGACTCGCTCTGGGGAAAACGTGCAGTTATTAACCCCTTTCCCACAAGGATCACCGGGAACTTGCTCTTGGCCCACCGGTGTGGCTCTGCTGGCTGGTCATCTCCCTGTGCACCAGGAGGCCCCGGTTTGATTCGGGGTCGGGGCACATGCGGGGTTTCGGGCTCGATCCCCAGCAGGGGTGGGTGGGAGGCAGCCAATCAGTGCTCTTCTCTCATTGATGTTTTTCTCTCTCTCTCTCTCTCTAAAAACCAATAAACTTTAAAGAAGAAAAACCTTGTTCTGAATTAGGTCTTGTCTACTCAAACCAAAAAAACCTACTGAAGACGAATTATTTCAGGCCCTTCCCAGAATGTCCACAACCAGGCTGGCCTATCGTGGGTGTGGGCAGGAGGATTTCAGCTTGACTTAGAGAACCTCGAATCTGCACATCAGTGGAGCAGGTCAGTGGGGTTTCCTAAGAAGGGGGGACATGGAAGCAGAGGCCTGACCTGTCAAGGAGACTGGAGAAGGGTCTCCCACCCGGGTGCAGGCTGCCCACAGTGTGTGATGCGAGACGGATGCGTCGGGTGACTTAAGGAGGCCTCAGAAAGTGGTTTCAAGCACATTCTATGACACGTTCAGAGGGGCCGCCTCCTTGAGCTGCATCCAGACTGAGTTTTCAGAAGTGTTGGCACCTGTAGCGTGTGTTCAACCCTGAGGCCAAGATTGATTCTCTAGAGCTCCGGTGGCCTGGGAGGCACCCCCAAAGCTGAGATCCCAAAGAACAGACAAATCCTCTTGTTTATAACTCTCAACATTACGCACGGGAAACACAGTAGGGAAAATACTTGAACTTTAAGGATAAAATATCTGAACCACCTCTCAAGAGTCTCATGTCCCGTGTGCTTATAACAGGAGAAATTCCCCAGATCTCAGCACTACACAGGTAATGCACTATTTCCTTGTGTTTTCAGACACATTATATTTTTTACTTTTAATTATTCTAACTTATATGAACTGATTTACGGTTTATGAAAATCTGCATTCATTTTTACCAACAAATGCTAAGACGTGTATTCCGTAAAACCACTGACTAACCCCTTGATGTAAATTCACAGGACAGCTGCTTAGATTTTGCAGCGGATACCACCTGATACGTTTATCTGTACACTAAAATAATGGCTATTTAATATTTCCCTACCTCATTTTTTCATTCTTAAATATACAATCATTTTTTTAAAAATACAAAGTTTATTCAGTTCCCTTTCTGTCATGATTGGTTGGGTACCATTATTTCTAAGTCATAAGTGTCCCTAAAATAAATTTACCTGAGTATACAAAGGGAACCGTTGTTGGTCGTATTTCAGACTGTCTTCTATGGCAAAATGCCCCCTAATCTCCAGCTTATGTCCTCATGGGCCAAGTCTGCGCAGGAGGCAAGAAGCCTGGGATGCGAAAGAATTGCAGCCGGCAGCCCAATGTGAGCCATAAAAGCTGAGGAAGGCAGAGAAAAATCCTGCTGACAGTGCTGGGAAGCACACAGAAATAGGGCCAAAAATACCTCCTCGATCTGTACGTGTCCTGCTTAAAAATCAAAATGCACATCGACATTCCATAAATAGGTATTGACGCCGGCACTTTACCTGAAAGGGGTATTTCAACGGCGGTGGCGAAATTTAACAGGAAGGACACTAGAGGGAAGATCACCCCTCTGAGGCTTAGCAGCCTGTCCATTGCTCGTCCGGGAGGAGGGCGGCCGGGGGTCAGCGCTCTCGCGTCTCCGCTGCCCCCCGGTTTGAGGCTGAGAAGGACACGTTGACCTGGAAACCCAGAGAAACAAAAACAAAGTCAGAATAACTCAGACTCGAAGCTCACATGCCGTAAAATGCCAACATCACGGGAGTTAAATGTATTTTCCCGTTGGCGATAATTTTCCTTATTACAAGACTGTTCCCGAATAACTCCACGTAAACACAACCGCCACAGGAAAACAGCTCGTGGGCTCCGATTGTTCAATAGGGATTACATGACTTTTGTCATTTCAATGGTTTTAAGTACAGGGTCTTGATCCACGAAATGATCTCCCATAAAGACGATGGACTGACCGCCTGGCCGGCGTGGCTCAGGGGTGAGCGCGTCCGCCCGCGCCGAAGGCTCGACCCCGGCCCAGGCTGACACGCAGGAGGCAGCCCGTCGATGTCTCTCTCCGGTCGATGTCTCTCTCTCCCTCTCCTTCCCTCCCTTCCTCTCTCTCTGAAAAAGCAACGGGGAAAAATATTCTTGGGGAGAATTAGCAGCAACAGCAGCAGGGACGGAACAGCGAGGCCCTGGCCTAGAGGAAGGTTGCCGGTTAGGAGGCAGGACGACCGTGGGCGGCCCCCTCTGTTTCCGGCGCGCGAGTAACAGCGAATTCCACCCCTGACCGTCTCTCCTGCAGGGCTTGGCTTCCACGTGCCTGAGGCGGCTACGCTAAGAGGCTGTGACATAAATTCCCTGGGAATTAAGACGTGACCCCTGCGAGGAGGACGCCAGGAGGCGGTAACGACAGCCCCCAGTAGCTTGCAGGGTAAAGGGGGGCAGCCGGTCGTTACATCATTGTCAGGATGCATACAGGGCGCACTGTTTAGCAATCACATTTAGAAACAGGAAGACAGCTGTACGATTATATTCCCATTTATCTTTGTTCAGAGAATCTGAGCTTAAGGCCACACCCCAGAGGAGAGCATGGATTGAGACTCAGGATGGAGTTGAAACTAAGAGCAAAATATACAAAACCTGTCTGAGACCCGGTTACCGAAAGCTGCTGTCCGATTGGTTCGTGCCAGTGACGGTCACTCTGTCCAATAGAAGAGCCGATGAACCGCCATGAATCTGGACAGGTGGGGTCACACCCCCACCTTCCTCGCTCCCCCTTGGTAAGAAGAAACCCTCCTGACATCGAACCCAAAGGAAGCAGACGTCTTAGTGTCGCCAGTGAGGACCCAGCCCGGCGGCCTCTGGCTCCCTGGCGTGAGCAGTGTGGCAGGGAAGGGACAGGGGCGGGCATGCAGAGTGCGGGGAAGTGCTTCCAAACGACAGGGAGACGCGGCGCCTTGTTTCTCCGGAGCAGCCCCCAACAGACACACACACGTCAGCGTTCACCTTGCGGGGACCTCAGGTCCCTCCGACGCTCCTCAGTCAGCTCCACGGTGCTACGTCCAGAACCTACTCCCTGACCTTCCCCTGCTGCCGTAATAAGTGGACATGGGAGCGGGCCTGGCCTCTGTCCACTCACCTGGCCTCCCAACTGCACGCAAAGGCACCGCGGCCTGTTGACCGGCGGGCAGGGGAGGGTGACCTGCGTAAGATCATAGGCGGCGAGTCGGCAGGCGATGGCTCAGGGCCCCCCCGGGCGGCCCTAGGAGTGACCCCACCTTTCAGGCTCATCTGCACAAGGGACAGAAGAGTGGCCGCCCTGTAGGACAGGCCCGTGAGGTCCGTGAGGCCACGCGTGTTTATCACACACGCGTAACAGAACAGGTGAAACGCACGCGGCACACCAGCATGGTCTGTGTGCTGTGCCGTGTGCTCACCGCTCCTTGTCCGGGCTCCTCCCTCTGCCCTTTACCCCCCCACGCGCCTCGACCTTCCCCACCCTCCCTCCCGCGATCTCCACTCCGCTGCCTGGGTCTGAGTTTTGAGGGTTCTCTTGCCCGATCCCTGCACCTGCCATTTCTGAAGGCGGCGCCGGGCGCGCAGCGGAAAGGGGAAGGGAGGGCCGACCGGCCTCCTCCCCGAGAAACGGCCTTGGTTGTTCCGGCCACACTGAACCCTAACATCGGAACGAACTCCGGGCATCTCAATTTTAAACACTTTTCCACTCGGGAAGCTGGAAACGGACCAGCGACTTTTATTACAGTCGCAGGAAGGGATATGTTAGGACCACAGCATCCAAAGTGCAGTTGTAAAAATAACCTAATGGGTTTATGGAAGTCAGGGACGGCGCTCCAACTTAGAACTGTTTAAATTTTATTTTCTTTCCGCACTTGAGGGCTTAGGAATCGCCGAGCTGCGGGAGCGAGTGAGGACGGGGGCGCTGGGCCTGCTCCCTGCGCGTGACGGGGCGCGCGTCACCCTCACGCCCGCTGGCCGGTCCCTTCACGAAACTCCTCTGCGTGGCTGTCAGGCCAGAGTAAACCTCTCCCCGGTCCAGCTCCGGAATTAGATCTTCCGGGAGGAAGCCCCCGCGTTTCCATAAACCAGAGGCGTGAGCTGAGCCTCCGATTCCGACGCCACGAGACTGGGAAGGCCAAACACAAAGAGAACTCAGAGGCTTTTGTTCGACTCCCGCCTGGCGAAGACCATAAATCAATTCACAAGTGTCATAAACACGGGGATCCTGAGATAACTGTTAATGGCTTTCTGCTCTGAAAACAAAGGGAATATTGTACGTCAGGCCCATCCATTCACACTGTTCCCTGTCACCCGAGCGACTCAGGAACGGCTCCGAGCGATAGTCCACCCTCCCGCCGAGGGGCAAGGAAAGGCAGACCCCCGCAAGCGAACGAACTTGACGGGAAACGTCGGCTTCGATGGGTAACCACGTCGGACAAGCTCACATCGTTAACACCACCACCGATTTAGGGAAATAGCGAAAGGCTGTGGTCGGGCTGCAACGGGAGCATAACTGTGCGTCTATAACCAACAGGTTTGGTTTCCCCTGGTTCTCATACCTCCAAATCCTTACTCAATAGGTGCTGTGATGATGCTTAATTCAAATTACCCCCAATGGAGGGAAAGAAAGGGAACCACCCAAAACCAAGACCACTTACTGCAGAAATAGAGAAGTGATCTCCCATGAGCGTCGTGCTCGGGCCCATTTCTCACAAGACGCCTTGTGTACCGGTCACGCTCAGTAGGGGATTTTTTGTTACCTGAGGAATAACACACGTGTGTGAAAATACACGAGACTCACATGTGCAGCTCGGAGAAGTTTTACATAAGTTTAAATTCACGCAACCACTTCTCAAACCTTTCAAGGAGTTTCCGTCCCCCCAGGCATCCCACTGGCTTCATTCCCAGGGTTTCCGGGGCCTGAGAGAGACGACCTGTGTGTGTTCCTCTAACGACCGCACCCCAACCAGGTGCATCTCCCCCCGGGGGGCGTGTGGACCATGTGGGGGCGGGTGGGTGGTCACAGTGACTGAGGGTGACCAGCAGAGCTCAGCAAAGTCCCGCCCGGGGAAGAACCGCCCCTCCCAGCCCCACTGGGCGCTGCTCGGGCATCCGGTCCCTGCTCCCACGAAGGCGGAGTGGGCCACACGCAGGGGACACGCCCTGTGCGCCTTTGAAAATTTCCGCTGCACGTCAGCATAGAAAGGCTAAGAACTTCATTTCGCTTTATTCTGTTTTCCACAAACTTATTTGACTATGGAAATGTGTGTGATTTTTATCAAAATCACCTGTAGAAGAAACTGCTCAGGAACCGTCAGCAAATAGCAACTGCCGGCTGCAGGAGACCAACCGTAAGGGCGACCGGACTTGGTTCCTGGGCAGTTCTCATGCGTCACGGCTGCTTTTACATGTGAACAGCCGTCTAATGCTCGCGCCTCCCTGACGTACACACGACCACACTGTCAGCACGGTGCCCACTTCGTATGGAAAGAAACTGAAATACAGAGAGTTCCAAAGTCACACAAGGACAATGTCGCTGGATGTTAAAACCAACAGTCTGCTTCTCGGACAGTTGTGTTTAACATTCGCCATCTGGACGTGACAATCTTCAAACCTAAAGGAATTTGTTTACTATCAGCTATAACAGAACTAGAATAAAGCCCCTCAGATTACGTAAGAAACGTAGGGAATGGCCACAGACAGTCTCCCACTGATTAATTCCACCGGCTGAAAAAAATGGCTGAAATGCAACAAGAACATTTTCCTCCAAGAGGATCCGCAAATACAGAGTCTAAACCTTCATGCCCCATTTTCAGATTCTCGACAAAGGAGTTTCCATCTCTTCTAATCTGAGTGAAAGCTTTTGTGGATTATATTTTCATCTAAAATAAACACACAGGCCGGGGCGCCGTGGCTCAGCGGTTGAGCGTCGGCCCAGGATCCAGGCGATCGGGGTTCATTCCCGGTCGGGGCCCAGGCCCGGGGTGCGGGCTCGATCCCCAGTCGGGGGCGTGCGGGAGGCAGCCGATCAATGACTCTCTCATCATTGATGTTTCTCTCTCTCCCTCTCCCTTCCTCTCTCTGAAACCAATAAAGATAGATTTAAATTAAATAAATTAATCACACAATAAACTTTCTAAAATTTGAGAATGGCAAGATATGGAAGAGAGAGATTGTAGGCGTTCTGGACAACTCCAACCAGGGGCCAACTTCGGGGAGTCAGTCCTTGAATTAAAGCCCCTCACAGCCGCTGTCCTGCCTCCCACCAGCCCCGCTTCACGAAACCTAATTTACAGAAGGTCTCCCAGCGCCTAACAAACAAGCTGTTGCCGCCCGGCTGGCCGGCGGATCGAAGCTCACGGGTCAGAGCTCACCTTCTCCTTCCGACTTTCCTCGGGAGACAGACACCTCCCCTCTACTTATTCTCTCCTCAATTATTCCTCATATATGTCAACTTTGTTCAGCACCAAGGAAGAAATTTCCAAAAAAGAAATGGGGTGATTCCAAGTCAGTAAGAAGCTCTTATCTGTTTATCCCAATCGTGGGCCAATGACATAAAGAACATGTGAAAACAGCACCCGCTGAGTCTGGAAATCTTTGATGAAAACCAACCATAAGCCAGGAATTTGGAATTTAATAATAATAATAATAATAAATAAGCTTCTGGGACCCTTTCTTGCCGAGTTCCAGCACTAATTCCTCCAACAAACCGGAAACAGACTGAGACCCAGGAGCACACGGTGGTTGCGAGGGGGGGCGGAGCAGGGTGAAGGGGTGAGAACCACGAGGTGGCGGCCACAGGACGCGACAGGGTGTGAAGCGCAGCCCGGGAGAGGGTCCGTAAGATCGCGATGACCATGTGGGGCGCTGGGCGGTGCCGGCCTGCTGAGGGGGGTCACGCGGTAAGTTACACGAACGCCCGAACGCTGTGCTGTGCGCCTGAAACTAATATAATATTAAATGTCAACTGCAATTGGAAATTTTTAATTTTAAAAATTAAACAAACGAAAAAAGCCGTGCCTCAAAGGTTACCAGCTGGGACCCCACCGCGCTGAGAGCAGCGGGCAGAGCCACACGTGCGCGTCGCGTGTGCACGCCTGTGAGCCCACGTGAACGCGCGGGGAGCCCAGCTGACGGGTGACAAGTATTGTTCACCTGGGACACTTCGGGGCGACACGCTGTCACACAGCCCCTGGCACCCCGGTTACGAGAGGGGAGAGCAAAGCACCTCGCCTTCCCCTGCGCCTTGGAGACTCCCGTGTCTGCAAGCGGGACCCAGGGATACGGCAACGCGCCGTTGGCCTGAGGCAGGCTGCAAACGTTAGACGTTAGTGTGGGCCGTAAACGCTCTGCTTATGTCAGATTAGATGCTCCTACGAATCTGAAGACGCACCGTTCACCTCAACCCGGGAGCGTCCGGGGGCTTCACCGAATGAACTCCAGCAGCACTCGGCCGTCAAAAGGCACTTAGGGATCTGACAGCGGCTGGAAGGTCACCTCGGCATCAGCTGATGGGCAGTGGGCAGGAGAGCAGGACCCCAATGAGCCTTTCGGGGGGCAGGCGGCCCGAGGAGGGGGCGGGCCCACGGTCTGCGGACCCCCCTTCTGATTTCTGTCCCCACTGTGTTCTTATAGCCCTTCGCCGTTTTCCCACCTTTTTTGTTTTGTGCCCACATTTGTTTGTTCATTCTCTGAGGGGAAAGCATCCAAGGCAACTTATTGTTTAAAAACGGTCCAGGCCGTAGAGTGATCCTAAAACCGTAGACTTGTTTTCTCTTCGAATTTGTAGTTTATAAAAACATAACCTCCTGTGAATTCAAAACTCTCAGGAGGAGCACATGAAGCCGACCAACAGCGACCAGGGAGGTCGGGGCACAGGGGGGAAATATATCGATGCGTAACCACCGTCCGGAGGTCGTCCAAGCGGGGTTTCTTTATTTAAATCCAAGACCCACGTAGAGGTATTTTGTGGGAAGTAGACTCACAGGTGTACAAATGCCGAGAAACCGTAAGCTGGTCACTGTAGGGATCCTAGAGAGCAATCCTGTTCTCTCCAAGTCATAAAATACAAAGCACGAGTCCTCGCTACTGAAGAGAAACGTGAACAGCTTGTCATTTCCTCTGGCTCATCCTCGCTGTGGCCATGGCTTCCGCGCCCGCAGCGCTGACTGACCACCTTTATACTTTGTGGGAATTCGTGCAGGTCCCTGGGCTGGTGCCTCGGCCTGCGGACGCTCACATCCTGCGGTCACTTCGCACGAGTAAGAAATAGGAACAAGGAGGCAACATCAGCTTACGTGTCGTTCTGAACTGATGACCTTCTTCTGCCTCGGGGACCACCTGTTACTCAGAGACGCAGGTCAGCGATACACAGGAATCTCAGGCCTTTAGATTCCAATACTAAAATACTTTTTTTAAAAATTATACTCCGCTTTCACTATCACGTACTATTTTAAATTAGCTTTTATATATTTCACGATAAAAATATATCCCTGTAAAGTTTCAAAAGAAAATAATTAAATTTATTAATATAGAGCATTAAAGATAATTAGATCAATAATTATAAGTAGATTAAAGATCACGTATCTCCTGTCTCCCTCTCTAGTCAACAAGGTACAAACACCCAAAGATATTTATCTATAGAAATAGATATACCCTATGATATTGTGTATAATCTACCCTTTGCTACATAAACGCTATCACCTGTCCATGATATTCTGTTAGGTGGAAACAGCAAGTTACAGAGTGATCTTTATAGAACCAACAGGTAACGACCATCAGGCTCTTCCTGGGAAAGTCACAGCTTATTTGTTACTCTAATTTCAATTTAGGAAAAAATTAAGGGAAAGCCATACAAGATCTTCAACTTCTCCGGCCATAAACTCACAACCCCGCAGACGTGGCTGCCAGGACCGTGGATGTTCTCACGTTTATCAGCTTTCCCAGCATCGGTTCACTCACTGAATGTGTCTAAGCCCAGAGAACCTTCACTCCGGTCTAGCACAGTTTTCGTTCAGGTTACATTTCATGACTGTTTATTAAAATAACCCGAGTCGCTAGCGAGTGACAAAGACGGCGTTAGGTAAATATTTTGATGAAACTTGATGGGAGCCGTCAGCCATGTGAATCTCGTCATTGCTGGAGACCCATCCCTCGAATGAGGGGTTCACGCCGGTTTACTGGAGAGCAATTGGTGCATAAAAGCTCCCACTGTGCCGTCTTTTAGGAAGCGGAGCCCCAGTCGGGGCGATTTCCAGTCGCTGCGCAAGGGTAACTACCGCGGCGACGGGGCCTGTCCTCAGAAGCAGGGACTCCGCGGCGAGAATCCTGCAATGTGCTCCTCACACTTGCACCAGGCCACTCAGAGCCTCAGCAAAGAGCCACGAAATCTCAGAAGAATCCTCCCGGCAGCAAAAGCCACCGCCACGGGGGGCGGCACCTTCAGCAGAGGGCGACGGGCTCCCACCCTAACCGCTGGCTCCTGCGTGTCGCTGTTGCTTGTTTCCTGGGTGAGAAATGCCAGCCCGAGGCTGGCGACTGATTCTCCTGATACAGCCAGAACCACCTGTTTCTCCAGAGATGTGTCACCTGCCTCCTGCAGCGCCAGGTGATACGAGAAGTCATCTGCACAGGAAGCCGCAGGGCTGCGTTCGCGCAGTAACCGCGACGGAGACAGCTCCGTGGGCTCAGCCCGGCCCCGTGCAAACCGCCTGGGTGATGATGGGTCCCCTCTGTTTTTCTCTGGGTCCTCAGCACTTCCCATCAGAGAAGAGCTAGGTCCTTGGAAAAACCACCACGGTCACCGATATGGCTCCCGGTTCCCCTGTGGGTCAGGACAACCTGCGGAGCCCCCCCGGGGCGCTAACACGCAGTCCACGGAGGGGATGGGATTGCGGGAAGACAGTCTGGGTGCGAGTCCCAGCCCCTTATCTCAGCAGCTGTTGGTCTGTTGTCATTTATCAAATCTCGATTCTGTTCCGAGCCTCGTGGTCACCTGTGTCCTCAAATCACTAGTAAAGCCGGATTTGGGGTCAGAGCCACGATCCACGGGCATCTGCAGCAACCTGACCCACGGTAGGCTCTCCGCCTCCGCGGTATCCCCCGAAGGATACATTGTTGCGCCTGTTAACACACCGGCTGGAGCGTCCAACAGAGGCTGACACACTGTCTCCCCCTGGAGTTCCCGCCACAGGCGGAAGGAAAGGCCCGGCTGCCGCATTCGATGGGGACGAGTCCCCTCAGTGGTCCGTCCGCACAGTCGCAGGGAAGCGGGGAGACCCTGCTGGTTTAGAATTCAAGCCGTTTCTCTCCCAGCCAAGCAAGATGTCTACCTCGGCATCTCTAAACCTTCATAAATGATAGACTCTAATATGGAAAAGACAGACATTTACTTTATAATTTAACTGAAAGTCCTGTGCTGTACCTATGTGTTTAGATTCACCACCGATCGATAAGAAATCACATCTCTCTCGCTCCCTCCCTCCCCCTCTCTCTCAAATCAATAAACACCCGCTCGGTGAGGGTTAGAGAAGCGCTGGCACCGTGGGAGAGATCCCTGCGTCGGGCGAAGGCTTATGCTCCGTAGGAAGGAAAGAAATAAACGCCTGTCGAGTGGAGGCATCAACTCGTTCCCAAGGGCCTGTGAAGAGCCACTTGCCCCCAGGCCCAGCATTTCGTGTTCACGGCGTCTATTAATCACGGCCCCGCGGCCTTCGAGGCCCGGTCCCGACTCCTGGTGGTTGCGGGGTCACCGCCTCCCGTGTTTGTCTCCAGCGTCATCTTCTCGTTTCTCCGCTGGCTTGGACTCAGATCTTTGCCCCGAGCCTTCCGTCATCCCAACACCGCCCTCCTCCGAGGGCAGCGCCATCCATTTCCCGGGCCAGACAACAGGACTAATGTTCCCCTTTCACAGGGAGTCCCCCGAATAATAAGGGCCGTTTATGAAGTGGCAGGAGAAATGGATGACTCCGGAGCTCAGAGCAGCGGCCCCGACCGGGGACAGCCGCTCCGGGGCCTCGGAACGTGAGCAGAGAAAAGGGGAGGGACGGCTGAGCTCTCGCTGTGCGTGGCTCCGAAAACGCACAGAACGTAAGGAACGCAGAACTGATTGCAGGAGAAAGAGACCCTCCCATAGAAAATAGTCTGGGTTTTTCTTCCACGAGACTCAAAAAGATGCCACTTCTTGCTTCCTTTCTGTTCGGGACGGAGTTCGGGCAGGAAAGCATCGCTCCTGCCTGAGCTTTGCAGACGCCCCTCAGAACCGTATAAAGCGCCCCCTGACGGAGTGGCTGTGTGTCCTGCTGCAAGGCAGGTCTGTCCGCGGTCCAGACCCCACACCTGCCCTTTCGCTTCCAAGAACACCTTCCTCTCTTCATTTTCATGGATATTATATTTTTTAAAAGCAGCCGATCCAAGGGGAAAACAGGTTGATTTTACGCTCGTCATGACCCTGGGGACAGGTGTCGCCATATGTTGCAACAAGGCCTCCTGGCCGTGGGTCGCCGCTCTGAGGGCACTCGCGCGTGGCGGGGCCTCAATGCGACGCTGAGTCCCCCTGGGATCCGCCAGGATCACACGACAGGGAGGAAATTACGTCGCAGCGTCAGGGTATTTTCCAAACATGACGGCGCCCAGGTCAGCTGCCACTTAGCACCGAGGGGACTGTGGGAGCAGCAGCCACATCTGGTAAGTGGCTCCGTGGGACGTCCTCTGGGGGATAACCCGGCGCAGAGAGGAGATGTCCCTTCAACAGGCCGACAGCTAATCAGCGGGACGCCCTGGAACTGCACCGGCGTCCACACGGCTCACCTCCCTGCAGCGGTGCCAGGAAGTCCCTCCGGGTCGGGCACCCCACCCTTCCCGCCATGAGGGTTTCCTGGGGCTTAGTTAAACCTCAGGGTCAAAGGCAGTGGAGCCCATGGATTTCATTAGTTACAACGACATCCCCAACGTCATGAAACACCAGCTTTCTTCCAAGCAGGCTGGACGCTGCTCTCCCGTCCCCAACCCCACAGAAACGGGTCTGAAGAAAGATTAGGACAACCTTCATTTTTATTGTTAATTCTCCCCCGAGGATATTCTTTCCATTGATTTTTAGAGAGGGAGGGAGGGAGGGAAGAAGGGAGGGAGGGAGACACACACCGATCGGTTGCTTCCCCCACTCGTCCTGCCCGGGCTGGGGGTCATGCCTGTGACCCATGTACCTTCTCTTGGCCAGGAATCGAGCCTGTGACCCCTCGGTGCCCAGGCGGACGCTCTAGCCACTGAGCCACACCAGCCAGGGCACAACCTTAATGTTTTAATGGTGCGGCCTCCGGAACCCAAGGCGGCTCGTTCAGCGTATTCTGCTGAGCATCCACGGCGGACACACGTCCTGTATCTTATGTACATTAAATAGAGTCGTGAATGAAACAGACTTTACCTTCACCTCCACCACCTTGGCGACTGGTGGGAAAATACAAAAGGAATCACGACAATACATTTATAACGATTTCTTTTAAAATAATTTTTAAAAGAATGGTATAAATAGACGATTTAGACCTTGCAGTCCAGCAGGTCCTCAACCCTCTGATTACTCGTGTCTGGAACATAAATGACTTTCTCAAGCTTTCAAAGTCTCCATTTTTTCATAAATGAGGTAAAATATAAAATGTTTAGAAAATTGCTTGGCGCGCGCAGAGCGTGTTCAGCGAGCGGTGTCTTTACCCCGCTGTTTGGACGCTTGGTTTACACACGTCTGCATTTATGTAAAGTATCTTCACACACGTGTTCTTTCCAGATGAAGAACCATCCTGTCGAATAGTAAAAATGCCATTTTCATTGCAGCAAATAAATATTTCTCACTATAGAGCAACAGCACGTTTATTAAATTCCCCGTTCAACGTTCTTATGAATACAGAAAACATCAGGCCGCAGAAAAAGGCAGAACGCCTGGTCCCTACGTGTCCACTGCCCGGGACACGGAGCAAACCCTCTGGTGCTCTCTCCAGTGTGTCCCTGCGGCTGGCAAAGCTGTCATTGGACATGTCGGCTAAAACAGCTCCCCCAGAGTGTTTTCTTCTACAGAGACAAGGCAAAATCGGACACACTCCTGCCTTCACTGCCCATCAACAGAAATAGCTAGAACTATGGACGCTAAGAGCACCCACGGGTAACTGGGAAGCAAGTGAGGGATCTGCTTCTGTCCCACAAGCGACGGACATCTTTCTCCACCTAAAAACGGGAATCTGACCCACGAACAGGAAGTTTAAATGATGAATTATATTAATACAGCAAAACGCACCCACGGGATGTCAGCACGAAGCTAGACCACGAGTCCCACGTGATGGGAGCGTGGCCCGGCCCTGACTCAACAGCTCCGTAAACTCCGTGAGTCTCTGACCCCACGCTCCCCGGGGGGCAGCTTCGTCATTAGCGAACGGAGAGAGTAACCCCAGCCCCCAGGTTCTTGCGAGAATGAAGCACCTACTGTGTGCCCGGCGCCACCCTGGGCACTGAGGACAGAGGGGTGAGCAGGCAGCCAGGAGTCTACGCCGACCGAACTCCCTGTCTAGACGCCGAGTGAGAGAAGGGAGAGGAGGCTTCCTGTCTCCTAAAAACGCTGACGCTGGCATGCAGTCCACCGAGTGATAAATGACGGGGCTACCGACGCCACGGCAGTGCTCACGGGAGGCGTGCGGAACTCAATAAAGTGTCAATAATGTTCCCTGCACGTTAGCAGTTGGGTAAACCCTCCTATGAACAAAAGAAACACGGAGAAAAAATGGTGGGCCTCAGCAGTTTGTTCCCGGAGCCTAGTCTCTTGGCCACGCTGCCAAACCGGCTCTCAGATAAATAAGGTGTCCTGTGCCAACGAGAGATGGGTCTGGTGCCCAGGACAGGGCGGGCCAGCCGGGGGGGGCGGAGTCCCCCAGCAGTGGCAGGAGGCTCACAGACCTCAGGCAGGTGCGGGGCTCCCGTTACGGGCGTCGTGTCCTTACAGCAAAGCCGCAGGTGACCCCGCCCAGGGCTCCCTGCGCCTGCCGGTCCTGCCTCCCCAGCCACAGGCTTTGCGGAGGGTCAGGGCTCCTCAGGAAGCAGCGGCTGGGAGGCCTGTGCACACAGGGCTACAGATGTGACCCCTGGGCTCTCGGGCTCTTATGCAAATGTCCATTGTGAAAAGGGACAGAAGGGCTTTGTTTCCACTGTGACACATTTTTCCTACACACCCAAGTCTACTTCATTAGTCAGATGTCCTCTGTCAAAAGACCAAGAGTCACTCGCTCTGAGAGCTGGCCGTGAGCACGGACTTCCCGGGCGCCCCCGGCCCTGAGGATCCTGAGCCGGGAAGTGAGAATTCACCTGCGCGGTCTCCACGCGGAGCGCAGGTGGGCCCAGATACGCACCGCACACGGGACACGGGCGAGCCCCGAGTCTGACGCGTGGGGTCGTCGCAGGCATGAACACCCCGCAGCTGTTCTTGCGGCTCCTTCGGGGGCTGCAGCGACTCTCCCCCCCGCGGCACTTGTCTATTCGGCAAACTCCAGTCTCACACGGGCTGAGTTCCTGTGCTCCCCGGAAGGCAATCGGGAGCCTCGAGGGTCCCTCCCAGAGGGACCCGGGCGCAGGGAAGACATGGTGGGGGGGGGGCCGTGAACCCACCACAGGCTTGTTCTAAACGTGCACAAAGAGGTCACGATCGTCCTGCTCAGTGTCACTGACCCAGCACGGAAAAGGGCTTCCTCGGCTCATCTAGTGACTGAGGGGCTGTCCTCAGAGTAACGTCTGAGGGACAGAGACACAGCAAACACCCAGAGGGGGAGTAACGGGAACAGACCGCGGGCGTTTCTCATCTCCGGCCGACAGTGACATCCTCGCAACCCACCCCGCGGAGCCCAGCGCGGACGGAGCACGCGCCCGAAGGGCATCCTTTTCAGGTCGCCATCGGCACTCGGCACGTCCCCTCGGGCACCGCACAGGGATACGCTCAGAAGGCGTAGCCCACACGCCGTACGCAGCTCAGGGCAGCAGACGCCCGGGCCCCGTCGCAACACCCGCGAGCCCGCACTGGGGCGGACGCCCCCCAAGCCCCACACGTGGTAAAATCGAAAAGTAAGATGGACGAAAGCAGACACGCACACAAGTCAGAGTGTAGCTGAAGTCCTGTCTTCGAGAAAACGGACTCAATAAATCAGTTATGTGACTAAGGCACAGCCAACGAGGGGCAGGCAGACGGACACGCGAGGGCTGCGAGTGCCGACGGGCACGGGAAAGCAGGGGCCTCCCACGACGTCCGCACACAGCCCGTGGCCGTCGGCTTCCAGCAACGAAGGACCGTTTCCTCCCGACGTCGTTTCTTCTTCAAAGACGACAGAAGAGCGAACAGGAAACAGGCCTCGATGGCACAAGGCGCAGGCAGCAAAGTTCAGGGCCGCCTGGCGGGAGTGAAACGGTCGGGCCAGCGCTCGGCGCGCCCAGTGCATTTAATTTCGTTGACCGCTCCAGCGCCCTGCCGTCTGACGCATCAATCCCCCCCTGGGGAAGAGACCCGCAGAGGAATCTGTAGAAGAGCCCGTGTGGGGATTTCCGCCCCTTGGCACAGCGTTTGGGCTGCAGGTTCTCCGGTGTTCGTGTCCCAGGGCCACTCTGAAGTCGACGGGAAGGACCCTGGGCTGTCACTTGGGGCTGCCGGGTGGCAGAGGCTCCCCTGAGAGCCGAGTGGGCGGCAGGTGACTCCAGAGACCCCAGGATCCAAGGGG
This sequence comes from Miniopterus schreibersii, assembly GCF_964146895.1. Taxonomy (NCBI): domain Eukaryota; kingdom Metazoa; phylum Chordata; class Mammalia; order Chiroptera; family Miniopteridae; genus Miniopterus; species Miniopterus schreibersii. The sequence continues at coordinate 53,351,370 of NC_138115.1, forward strand.
CAAACTCCTCGCAGGTGTGTTTTGTTCCACTTGGGCTGTGACTTTTTTGAACGTTTGCATTAGCGCCCGTTTCTTAAGCATCAGGAGTTTTAACGTAAAACTCTGATTTCTGTCCTTTCTTTAAAAATGTAGGGAAGGTGACGAGTCCCGTTCTGGCACGTGGCAGGATCTTCCCAGGCTGAGCGGAGGGTCCCTGGTGTAGAAGAGGCCGGGGTCCCCAACACCCACACCAGCCCCCCGCTTCCCGCCGTCCTGTCTCCCGAGCGTCTAAATCCGTGACCCCTGCCCTCTGACTGCTGTTGAACTCGGCTGTGAACAGACTCACCTATTAAAACGCTCCAGCTAAGCGACTGACTCAGAGAAGTTATTAAGAATATATATTGTGCAATTTCTCTTTATTAAAATATTAAAGACTGAATTGCAGCCCCGAGATAATTGTACTTCACCATTATTGTCATTTAATCAAAATTTATTTCCCCTCATAACACCGAGCTGCCTCTTCCAGAGCCGGCCCTTAACTCCGGGGCCCACACTTTTAACACTCGCTCGGCCCTGTTTCAGGTCGGACAGGCGCTGCCAGGGCCGAAGGGCCCGGCGCCGAGGCTGGGTGGTGCTTCGGTGCCACTCGTCTCCAACTCACGTGTTTTTACAAGAAATCCCAATAAACGTGTGACCTCGAGAGCACACCGGAGCAGGTGGGCAGCCAGGGCACCAGCTCCCGTGGGGCGCGGCAAAGGGCAGGCGAGCCGCTCAGCCCACCAGGGCTGCTGGCTCCGAGGGCGGCTGGTCCGAGCCGCGGCGCCAGGAGGGGAAGTCTGAGGGAGGTAATTACATTTAGCAACCGTTCGACTTCTCTAATCTGGTTTGTCTCTCACTGCTCTGGTCCCTGTTTTATTAGCAGTGAGCTTGGCAGCGGCCCCGCTGTCTGAAGACAGAGGTTCCTGGGAGCCGAAACGGAGGCGACCAAACAAGCAATTACCATTAATTTAGATGGAAACGCTTTCAGGGTTCCCAGACCCAAACGGCGACCTGCCAAATCCGGCCAGACACGGGCGGCTACGTCCGGTTCACACTGAGCGCCACGCCCTTCGGAGGGCTCAGGCTTTCCTGGTACCTGAGCACACAGCTTGCTAAGGATGCGCAGGACCCGCGGAGACAAGGCCCAGAGGCCGTGGGCACAGTCAGGCTCCGGTTATCACACACACACCGGTTATCGCACACACACCGGTTATCACACACACACCGGTTATCACACACACACCGATTATCACACACACACCGGTTATCTCACACACACCGGTTATCACACACACACCGGTTATCACACACACACCGGTTATCACACACACACACCGGTTATCTCACACACACACCGGTTATCACACACACACACCGGTTATCTCACACACACCGGTTATCACACACACACACCGGTTATCTCACACACACCAGTTATCACGCACACACTGGTTATCACACACACACACACACACCGGTTATCACACACACACCAGTTATCTCACACACACCGGTTATCACACACACACCGGTTATCTCACACACACCGGTTATCACACACACACACCGGTTATCTCACACACCGGTTATCTCACACACACTGGTTATCACACACACACACACACACACCGGTTATCTCACACACACACCGGTTATCACACACACACCGGTTATCACACACACCGGTTATCTCACACACACCAGTTATCACACACACACTGGTTATCACACACACACACACACACCGGTTATCACACACACACACCGGTTATCTCACACACACCGGTTATCTCACACACACACACCAGTTATCACACACACACACCGGTTATCTCACACACACCGGTTATCACACACACACACCGGCTATCTCACACACACCGGTTATCTCACACACACACACCGGTTATCACACACACACACCGGTTATCTCACACACACCGGTTATCTCACACACACACCAGTTATCTCACACACACCGGTTATCTCACACACACACTGGTTATCACACACACACACCGGTTATCTCACACACACCGGTTACCACACACACCGGTTATCTCACACACACCGGTTATCACGCACACACTGGTTATCACACACACACACACCGGTTATCTCACACACACACCGGTTATCACACACACACACCGGTTATCTCACACACACTGGTTATCACACACACACACACACACACACCGGTTATCTCACACACACACCGGTTATCACACACACCAGTTATCTCACACACACCAGTTATCTCACACACACTGGTTATCACACACACACACCGGTTATCTCACACACACACCGGTTATCACACACACACCGGTTATCTCACACACACACCGGTTATCTCACACACACCGGTTATCACACACACACTGGTTATCACACACACACACACACACCGGTTATCTCACACACACACCGGTTATCACACACACACCGGTTATCTCACACACACACCGGTTATCTCACACACACCGGTTATCACACACACACTGGTTATCACACACACACACCGGTTATCTCACACACACACCGGTTATCACACACACACCGGTTATCTCACACACACACCAGTTATATCACACACACCGGTTATCTCACACACACACTGGTTATCACACACACACACCGGTTATCTCACACACACCGGTTATCACGCACACACTGGTTATCACACACACACACACACACCGGTTATCTCACACACACACCGGTTATCACACACACACACCGGTTATCTCACACACACTGGTTATCACACACACACACACACACACACCGGTTATCTCACACACACACCGGTTATCACACACACCAGTTATCTCACACACACTGGTTATCACACACACACACCGGTTATCTCACACACACACCGGTTATCACACACACCAGTTATCTCACACACACTGGTTATCACACACACACACCGGTTATCTCACACACACACCGGTAATCACACACACACACCGGTTATCTCACACACACCGGTTATCTCACACAAGAGGGCCGGGGCCCGGCTGTGTCTCAGTTACCAAGAAGCTCTTGAACTCTGAGGGTCCCTCGAATGACCCGATTACAGATCCATGGGGAACAAACAAGGGTCACTCACAGGGTCTGGGAAGGTTCCGTGATGACCCAACACTCTAGGGAAGCTGCCCCGCTGCCTCTGAATCACAGCCACTGGAACGCCGCCTCTGACAAAGAGGCTGTTTGACGGCACACAATCGACCGAGCCACGGCTCAGCGCTCAAAGCACCCTTTTCCCAGAAAACAACTGCTTTCTGGGGCCGATCGAGCAGGAAGCCAGGGAGAAGGTCGAGAGAGAAAGGGCCTGTGAGCAGCGTTGAGAGAGAGAAACTCGAGAGCAACTCCACGGGCAGAAACGGGCCCCATTCATCCGCCCCGTTTGCTGGGTGCCCACCGGGCGGTGGAGCGTTTCCAGGGCCCGGGGAAGGGGAACCACGAGTCCCGGTCTCCAGCGGAGCTTCCACCTCAGCCGTGTAAATAAACGAGGAACTCAGGGCGTCGGGAGGGGCCAGGACAACAAAGGGGAGCACGGGTCCCTTGGGGTGGACTCCGCTCGTGGGTCAGACACACAGGTCAGCCTCACGTCACTGAGGGGCGTTTACTGGCCCACGGGCAGAAGGCTGGGCCCCAACACCGGCAAGGCCATTGTCCTCGGCTCTGTCCAGCTCGTCTGCTGCCTAATGATCGAGCTTCCACCGTGTGTCAAATACAGGACAGTCGTGTGATTGTATCTGCTGAAAAATAAACCCTGTAAGCACTGTCCCCTCCTTTTTACTGATGGGAAGACTGGTGCTCAAAGACCTTGCGTAACGTGAGAAGGCGGACGATTAGCACACAGCGAATGAAGGTCAAATTCGAACCCACTTGGGTCCGATCTACACAGCACATGCTCGTTACGACTAGCTGATCGGCCACGCTGACGACACTTACTGTGTGGTCATATTACACTAAGTATGTCGATCCCATGACCTCAGTTAATCATGCTCAACGGTCCTCCGCCCAACACGAAGGCCGGACAGTGGACATTCACAAGTGCAAAGCGTCTCCGTACAGCAGGCGATGAAACGAGACATGTTACAGGAGAAGACGTCAGGGGGACTCAACAAGAAATGCCGTTCCACGCTGCCATCGCTGAGGCCAGGCAGGCGTGACCGACAGCGCTGAGCAGGCCTGGCTCGGGTCAAGGGTCCGCCTGACCTGCTGCTGCGCAGTGGGCCAGGGCCTCTGCTACGTGGGGAAATCCGGGAGGCGCTGAGAACGTGTACAGTCCAGGAGTCAGGAGATACGAGGTCTAATTCTCATTCGATAACTATGCAGCTGACCTTGAGTGGGCCAACCTCTCGTTCTCTAACCTGTAATTCAGCGACCGTAGCACCCGGGCCATCTGTCTACTACGTTTGATATGTATTCCCTCAGGGTAAAAATAACTATGGAAGCACTCAGAGTATTTATCCTAAAAACAGGAGGGCGAGGTTTGAAAATACCAAAATAGGGAAAAAATATATATATATTTCTCATATCTGTGGCACTAAAAAAAGATTAAATGTTTAACGCAAGGTAGTCAAAAGTTGACTCTGTAAAGCTAAAACAATAGCAACTTGAGTGAAGTATAAACAGGATAAAGATGATCCAGTCAAACAAAATATGTATTTAAGTAAGTAACAAGGTGTAAATAGTTTTCCCTCTTCTAGATTTAGAAATGTTATAAAATTTTATTTGACCAAAAGAATCTTAGAGGTACTCTTATGTATTTTATAAGAAATAAATGGAACATTTTTGTGGCGATCTTCCTAGATGTTGTGGTGGTTGAACACTAAGCCCGAAGTCACATTCTTATCATTTGATTTTACAGTCCTTGGATTTCAATTTTCAACTCAGCTTGATATTTTTAGTTGGAAAACTAAATTCTTTTTAAACAGGACTGTAAAAATGTGACAATTACAGAGGGAATGATTTGAGAAACTCACCATAATGGGAAATTAAACGTCCCACAGCGACACTTTAAAGGCTGTTTAGCAGAAGAAATACGTGCTATAAAATGTAATCTAAGATAACAGAAACTTTTAAAATGTAATTTTAAAAACATAAGAAAAGCTGCTAAAAGGCAGAACTGTGCTTGTTTCCAAAGTCTACTTCCCCAAAAGCAACTCTTTCCCTAACCTGCAGCTTACGGGCTTCCCATCTGAACTAAAACGTCCAGGTTTAGATTTGTGCGGGAGACTGTGGAACGTTAGAGCAGAAAGGAATCTTTAAGTCACTAAACCCAACTCCTCCATGTTATAAAAGCATGAAATTGAAACTCAAAGTAATGAAGTGATATGCCTAAAATCAGTGCTGGACCCCACGGTGATGATAATGATGATGGTGGTGGTGGTGGTGGTGGTGATGATGGTGATGATGGTGATGGTGACGATGGTGACGTGGATGATGGTGACGGTGACAGTGATGATGGTGGTGGTGATAGTGATGGTGATGATGGTGATGATGGTAATGGTGGTGGTGACAGTGATGATGGTGATGGTGGTGGTGATGATGATGGTGGTGATGATGGTGGTGATGGTGGTGATGATGGTGGTGATGGTGATGATGGTGGTGATGGTGGTGATGATGGTGGTGATGGTGATGGTGATGGTGGTGGTGGTGATGATGGTGATGGTGATGATGGTGATGGTGGTGATGATGGTGGTGATGGTGGTGATGGTGATGATGGTGGTGATGGTGGTGATGATGGTGGTGGTGGTGGTGGTGGTGGTGATGATGGTGATGGTGATGATGGTGATGGTGGTGGTGGTGATGGTGATGGTGGTAGTGAAGATGGTGAGGGCGAAAGCTGACATTTATCAGGACAATTATATGAGATAAGGGTTATATTCAACAGCTTGAGGTTCAAAGAGGTTGACTAATTTGTCCAGAATTTTCAACTGAGAAGTTGCCAAAATAGGCCTCCAACTCAGATTTTCCTGGTGCTAAATTCCATTCCTTTAACCAGTACACTACCTAGGGCACTGTCCTCTGCCCTGTAGCTGGACTGATTTTCCACACCCGCCCCCAAGAAAAATGAAATCACATTAATTTCTGTAATCAAACGGCTCCTTCTCACTTTGCCTCTTGTCCAGTTCCCCCGAGAAGAGTTCTCTAACCTCCATAGGTCAAATCCCCACTTAACTATCCTTTCCAGCCCTTATCAGAGCCGCAATTTTACATTGTTGGTCTGATGATCTGACCCACAGGTGTCTGCCCTTACAGATTATCAGCCTCCTGAGGGTAAAAACTGTCTGCTTTTGTTTGTTGCTATAGCCTCAGCTGAGTGGCCGGCAAAAGTTAAGCAAAAACACTTGTGGAATGGATGAATATTCTTTAAATGTTGAATTCCTACACAGGAACAAAACATCCTACACTACACAACTAAACAGCTACTTATAAGATTTATTTTCCTTTCACTGTCATTTTGTACATGACCCAGGTTTAAAACGTCACACGTGACACACAGGAGGCAGGACAGGACCAGACAGTGCTCAGGGACACTGCGCGCAGCTCAGGGACCGGCTGCGCTCACAGAGGGAACTGGAGCAGCGCCCGGCACGTGAGGGTCGGTGAACTGAGAAGGGGGATGCTAACCATCAGCACCCGGCCACGGACTGGACCCAAGCCGAACTAGACAGACAACAGCTTCTCAATCTAAAGTCACGCGCCTGCTGTGTCGCTGTGAGGGGAGCCTCCCGGTCGAGATGGAAGGGCTGCAAGTACAGGGAAGCAATGGCCGGTGTGTGTCTGCAAACAGGGGACCTCAGCCAGCGGTGCCACCCTCCCTGCTTAGACGCGGGACTCAACACACTATCAAAGAGCCAGCAGGACTCACTTTGCTCAGAGAGCTCAGCGTCCTTAAGAAAAGGAGGCTGTGCTGGGTGGGCTCTGGGCAGCTCTGACGTCCTTCCCCTTGCCCTTCCCTTGGCTTTCCGAGAGGAGGACGCAGTCGCGGACGGGAGGCCCTCTTTGTGCCCCAGGCCTCCCTCCACGGGGGGGCCTTGATGACGGGCGCTGGTGGCTTTGATCAGAGCCTTTGATTTGCTTAATTCCCTGCTCGTCGCGGGCTCCGAGACGCGTCCTCCCGTTCCCTCCTGGCAGGGCTGGAGGTCGCAGTGATGTATTTCATGTTTTGCTTCCTCTCCAAGGCCCCGGATATCTGCACGCGTGTGCCATTCAATCCAATCTGCTGTGGAGGGAGCAGCCGGTGATTTGTGTCCGTGTTACACGTGGTGGTTTCCCCAGCGTGGGTGCCTTAGGGCAAAAACGGCATTTGGTTGAGGAAACCATCTTCTCTCTTCGTTGGATTTTACTCGAAGTCATTTCTTTGGCTGGGCTACACGTTTTTATGGATGTCCCATTTGTGCCATACGTCACGTTGTTACGTGAAAACTCCCTTTAAATACAAGATCTGAAGTGTACGTTTATTAAAAAGATCACCCAAGTTTTGGGTTTCAGTGTCTCTTTCTCTGTAATAAGGGAATGGCCGCTTTGTTAGCACAGGCAGCTAGATATTAAAGAAGGGCGGGAGCGGAGGAAACCAGGTGTTATACAGCATCATAAACCCGGAGCGTGTGCCCGACAGCTTCCCACTCCCCAGGGAGCCACCGGCCCTCCGCAGGTCACGGGGGGAGGGACAGAACAACAGGGGGAGGTGGGCACATGGCCGGAGGAGCCACGATGGCGCCACAGGGCCTGTCAGCCCAGCCCGCCCGGGAAAAGGGTCGAACTGGATAAGAGACACGCCCCGGAAGACCTAGGAAATAATCGGTCGGTCAAGGGCGGACCCTTCAGAAGCCTGGGAAGTTAATTGGTTGTTCTGAGAAGACACCAGATCCTTCCCAAACCCGAGACAATATAATCCCAGCTGACAAGCAGCTCTGCTCTCTGTGTGTCTGTCTCTCCGTCTCTCGGTCTCGCTCATGCTGCCCCGTTGCCCCCGGGCTCTCTCTGCGGCAGCCACGTGGCCCCGGCCGCCGCCGAGGGCACACAGCGGGCCGGGCGGGCTGCAAGCGTGGGCTGGGCACGGACCAGCAGCGCGCAGCCAGGAGCACAGGCTAAGCTGGCCGGGTGGGAGAGACGCTGGGCCGGACCGTCCTTGGCCTGGCGCAGAATCTCTGGACATTGGCCCTGTTTCTGAGCCTGATGCAGGCAAGACTGGACTTTTCCACAGCGGGACGGATGGAGATGACACATTGGGGACCCAGGGGCACTCCTTTGGTTTTGCATCTGGTGCCACAAACACATCTCCCCATGGGCACCCTCCGGTACGTGGATCCCCAGAATGCTTCCCGGTGACCCTGCAAAGAAACCCACTCCCAAGGGCAACAATTTAACGTCAGTCTTTTCTCTGTAACATTATGGCAACTGTTTTCCTATTGATAAGAGACTCTGCTTCCTGAAATTGCAAAGAAAGAAAAACTCCATAAAAATTTAGAGAACGGATGTAAGGACTGAACCCAATCCTATCAATGTCTTAAAAACCAAGGGGCTGCCTGTGACAACGGAAATCTGCACAGTGATCGCAGACCGAGGCCAGATCAGAGCTCTGTGCGCGGAGCTCCTTCCATGATCTTCCGATTTGAGATGCCACCTCCCTGGGGACCTGCAAGCCACCTGCAGCATTTCAACAGCCCGTCTGTGCATCTCGGCTTCCCTGTCTGTGTGTCTCTGCCCTCCCTGAGTTTCCGTGCCTTAGAAATCGCACTTTTCTGTCTATGGGATTTGAGCGAAAGCAACTTCAGTAAGACTCCAGCTGAAACAAATGCATTTTTGGCACCTCAATACCGAAATTTTGTATGCAAATTGGAGTTGATCCAAAGACCTGGGGGGGAGGGACTTCTGGCTGAGGAAAGCGGGTGAGGCGTCCGAGTGCCCAGAGCCAGTAAACAACAATGAAGGACCCAACAGCTCATAAATATTTAAAGGTGTAAACAGCAAACACCGACAGGAATGATTAATCCTGGGACAGGGGTGCAGAGCTAGTCCTGATGTATTTATGTCACAGCCAAGAGAAAGAAAGAAGATACCATTTAGTGCCATCACTTTGAAATATGAAATGCTGGTTATTTATGCAAAATAGTCTGGCATCCGATGGGTTGGAATCTTATCGCCTCTGGAGGCCCATTTCAAAAGAGGGCGACAAATAAACAGTTATCAAAATGGGGAGCTTCTCTGAAGATGCGATTTCACACGGCTCCCACTTAGGATTTCGCAAGGAGAGGTTTTCATTTTGTGTAACAGTTACTGGACAGCACCTCCCACATCCATTTCTTATGGTCTTGAAGTGAATTCGCCACAGGCCAAGGCCAAGACCAAGGCCAGGACCCGCTTGGCCAGCTGGGCTTTCAGAGAGAGGAGAGTCAACAGAACATTAAAATTCATGAGAAACCGAGTACGAGTGAGACTGGAGACTCCCAGCAAGATTCCCTAGATGTGGGACCCAGGAACTCAGCACGGGAAAGAGCCCATTGGGAGCCTCCCTCCCTTCATCCCCCCCCGTTTCACTATAGCATGTGCTGGGTGCCATGCTCCCTGGTAACAAGGTGAACACACATTTGAAGTGGACCCCGCCCTCCAAGACATATTCATGAGACAAATGTGTAAACAATTCATTGCAACTGAGTGCGAGGCCTGTAAACAGAGTTAGAACAAGACAGACACAGATCAGCCAAGCAAGTTGCGTTTGTGCAGAGTATCGGTCAGGGTTCTCCAAGGCACAGAACCTGCGGGGCGGAGGGATGGTGGGTGGAGGGGTGGGAAGGCAGGTAGGTAGGTAGGTAGACAGTTGACAGGTAAATAGGAGACAAACAAATAGACATAGATAGATAGGTAGATGGATATAGATATAGATTTAGGTACATAGATATAGATATAATATAGACACAGGTATAGATGATTTGTTATGGGAATTGGCTCACATGATTATGGAAGTCAAGATATGCTGCCTATAAGCTGGAGACTCAGCAAAGCCGGGGGTGTAATTAGTTCAGTCTGAGTCCAAAGCCGAAATCCTAGAGCACTGATGAGCGAGGGCAGGTGTCCCAGGTCAGGCAGAATAGACCCGCCCTTCCCCGGCCTTTCTGTCCTACCGAGGCCTCAGTGGGTTGAAAGATGCCCCTTCGCACTGCGAGGTGGTCTTCCCTACCAGTCCAGCCATTCAGAGCTCATCTCTTCCAGAAGCCTCCTCACAGACACACCCAGAAGTCATGCTGAACCAGCAACCTGGGCACACCTGAGCCCCCTCACGGTGACCCATAAATGAAGCCTCGAATGCCGTTATGAGAACATGGCACTGAGGGCATTTCAAAAACAGGCGGTTAATCCTGTCCTTCCAGAAATGCACCCTCATAGCCCACCTTCATCAAAGGACCTATCGCCAGGTGTCAGGGGCGTTTTCTGTGAGGACAGGAGCGTGTGTGTCTCTCAAATGCTCCCCCCTCTCCTGCAGGCCTGCAGGTTGCTGGAGCCAGCTCCCCGCGAGGATCCAGGCAGAGCGGAGCCCAAGCCACCGAACGAGCGCAACAGAGAGGCCGCCGCTGATCACAGCTCACGCGGTTTCCTCACCGACCTCCTGGAATCGCCCGTTCATTCAGGAGCCCCCCGGCCCCCGGGTGAGGGCTTGCCGACCACGACTCCGCTTGTGAGGTCGACGTGCCCATCTCCTCCCACGTGGTCCTCGTGGTTTTATGGTTCCTAAGGTCCCCGTTCAGAGCCAGCCCGAGGGAAGGTTCTGCACACACCTAATAGTATCTTAAAAATACTCCAGGAGCAAAAAAAAACAAAAAAAATTCTGCAGGAGTGAAAATAAAATTCCCCAGGAGTGAACGCTGTCCTGCTGGTAAGGAAGCCTGCTCTTGACAAAGTAACACGAATATTATTCTTTCATTCATATCTTGGATAAAAGTACCATTTTTTTTCTCATTTCCCTCGATCCTGAACAACTAGTAATGATACCAATTGGAGACATTTACGTGACAACACTATGGACTGTTCACGATGCTAATAAGTATCATAAAACCAGTGTAATGTAACCGGCACCTACGGGCAACGACAACCATTATTTATTCCAGTTTTGTGAGTCAGGAACTAGTCGTCTAAAAGGACCAAACAGCTTCCCGCAGCCACATCTCTGTGGCCTTTGAAAGTGGGCTTTTCTCACCCTTCCGGGCCCTTTGAAATGAGCTACAATCCAGCCGGTGCTGCGCTGAGGATGGGAAAGGGCTCCAGAGCGGGACCAGGTCAGACGTCACATTGATCCACGGCCAAGGGACAGCCACAGAGGCCGAGGGCCCCGACCTCGAAGGGCTGAGCTCTGTGTGACCGACAAAAACACGTTTTCTCACTAAAACTTCAAGCCAAGGAGCCAACCTCCTCAGGTCCCGGTGGTAAAATCCGTTTGTTTTCCTATTAAAAAGGACATTCACATAAATATCTCCCAACTTGCAAGTGCGCCAAGAGCTCTGCTAACGAGAAACGCGGCTGGAACTCAGTGTCTTGATCCTTGAAAAATAAACCGTCACTTTAACGGAACCAAAACCAAAACCCTTCCCAACGTCGACACCTCGTCCGCCCGACTCCCTCCGGCCACGCCCCTGCCACACCCTGCGACGGCCAGTAATTCAGACACGCACAAGCCCACGGGTGCGGAAAAGCCTCCTACCGTCCCGTGGTCACAGCGCCAGCGCAGGCTCCTGGTTTGCCGTTCGCGGCCCCTAGAAATGGATTTGAAAGTTGTCGTTGAGAGAGAATTTCCATTGAAATGACCACTTTTACATTAATTTTTACTTTCTCCCTGTTGAAAAGAGTAGATTTAATTTTTCTTTCCCCCTGGCCCTCAGAAATGTTCCCCAACCCCTAAGTGACTGCCCTGCTCTGTGCTACGAACGGGCATCCTGGAGGTTTTGGTCTGTGGACAAATACAGCAGAAGCCAGCCACGCAGGGGACAGCCACGTGACCACCTCTCATTGAGAGGAGCGGGACGTGCCTCCCCCGCCCATTCAAGCATTTTTAACAGCCCACGATTGGTGAGGATTCTGCTTGGCAGCCTCCCTGGGCTGTTCTTCACAACAGCCTCCTGCTTGCGTGTGACGCTCGGGCCAACCTGTCAAGCGCGGGCTGCGAGGCTGAGGGTGGGCGCTGTCGGGAGGGGCTCCGGGCCCAGAACTCGGGGGCCACAGAGAGAACAGGCCTTCGGCTCAGGTGTCCCCTCACCAGCCACCACCTTGTCAAAAACAACTTGTGAGTGTGTTTCCGCCAACACACACGATCCTTTTACTGTCGGTGGCACGTGACCTGGGGATTGGCGCTGATCTCTGCAAGCTTGGTTCAGAGGCCGCCCCCCAAAGACGGCTTTGTGCACCCAAGATTTTCCTATTGAGCGTGAGGACAGTCAAAATAAGGAAAGGCGTTTTGCACGCCAGGTGTCCTAACTTAATGAGCCCCATGCAAACGACCACATTCCATCCTGCGATTCTAACCCATTCTGGTAGGAATTGCGAATTAAGATGATTTATAAAGCGGCGCTGTCTCTGGCCCTAAGAACAGGAGGGCTGACACATCCAGCACTCACTGCCCTTCTGTTCACGGCTGGACAATCCCTCTGGCCTCATGCCAGGAGCTCCTGCCAAAAAGTCACCGACAGATTGCGACGCCTCTGGAGAGAACCTCACACCAACACACCGAAAAGCAAAATCCCCGCCCCCCGAGAGTGTGAGAACGGCCCCCACTGCTTTCCAATTGACCGAGTGACCCCCCCCAGCACAGACTGGGCCCTATACTCTGTTTATCGACTGCATTCCAAGCCCATCAGGCCCACGCTGACTCCAGGACTATTTGCTTTACCAGAACAAACAGAATTGTTTGTAGGTGACTAGCAATGCAAAGCATTTAATACGGCTCCTAACCACCGGGCCCTCGGTCTCGATGCACGAGTCTAAGGGTGTTTACTGCGTCCTGGCTAACAAAGCAGCTAAGCTGTTCTCCTGAGCAGGGGATCCCAGAGATGATGGCCATCGTCTGTTGTGTCCAGCATCCTCCGTGTGTGACAACTGTCACTCAGTGGGGAACAGAGAAAATGAAGTGTGTGCACATGGTGATTGCAAATGAGTTTGGCTGCTCCCACCACCCATTTCCTGGGGCTGGAGTGAAATGATGTAATGTGGGATGGCCTTTATAGGTCCCAGTGACAAAGAATGGCATGTCGTAAATTAGGTGTATTCCACAGCCCAGGAGCTACGTTTACGGGTCCAGCATTAAATCTCTCTGAGACTTATCTCCAAATCCCATCCCTGCCATACGGCTCCTGCAGGCGGCTCTTCTCAGGGGTCCCCCTTCTTACCACTGTCAGTGGCACCCGTGAGAATGGGCAGGGAGACTGCAGCTACTGGTCACCCATGTCCGTGGGTTCCCGGCAGCAGTCGCGCCTGAAGGGCTCTCCCTGCTTCATTCAACTGGCTGAGAAGGGGCCCCCATCAATCCCCCTGTGAGGTCCTTGCTCCTGATCTCATCCGCGCGTGTGTGTGTGTGTGTGTGTGTGTGTGTGTCTGGAATTTTGTTTTCTTTTTTCTTTTAAAAATGCACTTAATCTCAATTAATCTTAAAACACTAGAGATTTTTTAGTGATTTAAAGAACAGACTGAGAGCCCTTGGCTTCCAGTCAATATCTGGGTCAACATTCTTAAGAAATTGGGATTGACGACACCTCTTCTTGTGTCCTCAACTGACATTTACCCGGCAAAAACGAGCTCCTGATTCACACCATGGGGGTCCATACCCTCAAAATACACACCAAGATGCTTAATTTCATTTTGTTGAATGAATATAGTATCTTTTAAAAAGGAGATGAATAGCCCTGGCTGGGTAGCTCTTACTAGCAAATGGAAACTCCTCTGTAAAAAAAAAAAAATCCAAGTGCAAACACCTAACTTGTAACACTGTGAAAACAAGTAGCTAATCAGAAGAGCATGATTTACTCTAATCGATGAAAAAACACCTGAAACTGCTAAAGAGATGTCACGAGATGTGCAAAATCCAAGATGCAACAGTTCTTGACATTCTCAATGTTAACTGCTTAACTCCTAATTTATTATAATAAAACGCGAATTCGCATAAATTGTAATGTATAACAACCTATGCAAATTCAATGACCACTGTCAAATATCCGTAATGGGGACCAAATAAAAGTAACTGTTTGAGAAGCTCCCAGGAACTGTGTGCAAACAGGATGACACAGAAACATAATGGCATCACTCAGAGACCAGACGGATAGTTTGTAACAGCATCACTCAGAGACCAGATGGGTAGTTTGTAACAAACCCAACCGCAGGCCTGGCCCGGACTCAGCAGAGCCTCCCGAGCTCAGCACGGGCGGGTGCCGGCCGCTCTCCGGGAGACACACGGACGGTCAGCACACGGCCTGACCCTCTGGTCGACCAGCAGCAGGTGCCCTGACTTCCCTTTCTGCTAAAAATGGATCCTCTAATCAACAAGAAATATAACTGGATCCTGAGATTTCTGACATGAAGAGAGTAAAAAAACCATGAGTGAGGCTTTGAAAAATATTCATCAAGATGAAATTTACACTGGGCTCAGTAAGCTGATAGCTGAGGATCACACCAACATATTTAGGGCGATGGAGAAAATGGAAAAAAGTCTAAAGATACCCTCCCAGTTAAAATTTTCAAGCGGTGGCGTCACTATAATAAAGAAGAGAAGGGGGAAAGGAAAAAAACCACCTGCCTTAATTACGGGAAACCACCAAGGTACGTTTTTGGTTGAAAAATCTGGTTGAAGTTACTCAGATCTCCAGCCCACATTGATTTTCTGTCCTGGGGAATTTGAAAGAGAATCCAGTCTGCAGAATTTCATCTAGACAGAAACACGCAGTAGACATAAATACTGCACCACGTTCCCTCCAGCCGTCCAGTGCTACAGAGGGGGGTGGGCCACAGGCGGGACGAACGCTGGCGGTGAGTGTCTAGTAAGGGGTCCTTCACCCCACTAGGACCAGAGACATGGGTGAGACTCTGGAGACAGCTGAAGGCCCTTTCTGCTTAAGCAAGCCCAAGGGACAAGCGTAAAACACACAGAACACAGTGCAGCGGCTTCAAAACACCCTGATCTGGGTCCTCAAATGGCCCAGGACAGAGTCCAATGGACAAAGGGAAGGTTCAGCCCCAAAACAAAGAACTAAAATCTGTCGCAACTGTTTAACCAGATTGTACAGCAAATTGTATATTATAACTATATAACATCTTACATTTACAGCATCTAAGATTTGTTTTCCATTTAACCCCTGGAACAGCTGTGTTCATTTTACGAGGTTCATTTATAAATGAGGAAAGATAGCATTCGGAGGGTCCAGTTACTTCCTGAATGTCACACACAGCCAGTGACAAAGGTCAGGTGCAGAGCCCAGTCTCGTGATTCCAATTCTGGTCCTTTCTCAACGCCACACCCCAATTTCTACGTGAAGGTGGGCAGTTTAAAATGACACAAAACAAACTCCCCCCTTCATGGGGAAACACTTTCATTTTCTCCCCAGGGCACAGGCGGCTTGCAGGACCTGGGGTGGCTGCACAGAGCTGTCCCGGGGGTCGTCCCTGTCTGTGGGATGTGGGGGACACGGCCAGAGAGAAGCTCCCCGCCTGTCTCTCCGCAGGGTCCGCCTCGTCCCGGGGCACACAGGCCTGTTGCACCCCTCAGTGTGTGCTGAGTGCTCGGAATTGATTCTGCAAGAGATGCTTTGATCTTCCAGCAACAAGCCCCTTTGAAGCTCGGTTACAGCGTGTTCGGGGGTCTTCCCACAGGGGCCAGCGGTCACTGCGCTCACTCTGTAAGTCCATCCTGAGTGTGTGCAGCTCCTCGCTGGGCCTCGCTGCTGAAACCCAGGGTGGCAGGTGGAGAGGGGGGGCCCCGAAGAGCAAAATTAAACAGCAGCAGCAAAACCTCTGGGGGTGCAGGTCCCACCCGGGACAGGCCTCCGTGCTGTGGGGAGGGGAAAACCCCACCTGAGCACGTCCGGATGGGGGCGGGGGAGGAACACGGGCTGGTCATTGCTTCGCACCGTGGACACTAAAGCATAAAGATTAGGGTCTAAATCGCACGCAGTCAGCATTATTTTCTGTTTTCTCAAAACCATGTAGAAGGTTACAGAGTCAAGCCTGAGCCCAGCGACGCAGATCTCACCAAAATCTCAACAGGCATTTTTTAATCCCGCCAAGAGTGGACGAACTACAGCTGAGAGCAGAACCAATGGTCTAAAAATTCAAGCAAAAGGTCCCGTCCTCTCACCCGTCCATATCCGCGTGTGTTTCAGGGAACACGAGGCTCCGGAGCTCTAGACAGCCTAGAAAAGGGACCCAGTTCCAGCGGCCAGCTCCCACGGGCACCCATATCTTTTTGTTTCGGGAAACGCCAGGATCTCGGGTTATTTTGTTAGTTTTTTAAAACATGTTCTTATTGATTTGAGAGAGAGAGGCAGGAAGAAGGGTGGATAGAGAGACATCGATCGGCTGCCTCCCTCCCGCACGCCCCCGCGGGGGTCCAGCCTGCAGCCCGGGCCTGTGCCCCGACCGGGAATCGAACCCGCCACCTCTTGGCTACTGGGGGGCCCTCAGCCACCTGAGCCGCACTTCCAGGCTCGGGGTCTTTCTCACATCACTTTTCACTGATGTTGGGGAGAGGTTAGCGGCTCCCGGCCACGGATGAAGGGGAGACGGCTGGTCGAGACCCCTTTGTGAGTGGCGTTTTATACGCATCAATGCTCAAAATTAATGACGTTTCTGAAGGACCTAACAGTTAGAAAGGACGAGGGAGCAGTTTTAATAAATTGAATCAGGCATAAACCGTATGGGCAGAGATTATAATTAATAGAAAGTGAAACGTAACATCACCTTAAAACACAAAGCGGGGTCTCCCTAGAAACAGCACGCAGGGCTCACGCGAAAATCAATGCTCCCCGCGCTGGCTGCAAAATTACACAATTACTCCCACGTCCGCTAACTAACCAGCCGTGAGCAGCGTGAACCGCGGGACTCCTGGTGACGACGGCCTGCACGGCGCAGAGAGGAAGAGCTTTAATGAGGTCCCATGAGAAACGGACAATTTAAATCACTTTTTTGTCCGTAAAAGAACATTTTTACTCCACTTAATGGACGTTACTTTCCATATCTGATACACACGTTGTCAGGTCCACTGTTGCGTCTCTCACCAGGCACCGGAAGGCAGCCCATCTCTAGCCTAAAATACGCTCCTAAGCTGATTTCAAATACAGGATTTAGAAATATGCATGGAAAAGGCGCCACTTGACCTTTGCAGATTTGACGGCAATCAGTTCCCATCCTAGGTCACGAGCCATTCAAAGTGGCATCACCCCCCGCACGCCACGCAGACGGGGCTCCCCTGTGCATTCGAGTTATGTAAATTACAATCAATAGAAATAAAGTATCCACTTAGGTACAATCCTTTTAACAATATTGCCCATTACACATGCACACACATTGACACAACTGAGTTATGGAGAGATGTCAACGGTCATGTGTGAGGGTCCCGCTGAATATTTAACACCTAAGTAGACAATTTTGCAGTTTAAGCAGAAAAAGTCAACTATTTTTCTGGCGATTTGAGTAAGTGTTGAAGGAGCCCCTCTCAACTCTTAGACTGACGGTCCTTCCACCGCAGGCTGGCCGCCCGGACAGAGGCGGAGGCTCCCCCGACGCAGCCCCGGGCGCTCACCGCGCCCCGACTTGAACTGAAATTCCCTCCAAGCGGCTAACAGGCTACTGTTAAAACCACCCATTCTAATGACATCTTTAAATTGGGTCTCACCTGAGTCCTGATTCTTTAATCCCAACAACCACCTTGTTAGAGATCAAGTCCGTTCAGGCGCTGTGGGCCTCCATCAAAGGGCCGCTGCCAAATAAATGCAGGAGGGACGGATCGGTCCATCGCCCCATCCACAGACGGACAGACATCAGCCGTTAACCGCCATGCGCGTGGGAGGAGATGTGCTGTCACTCATGGCCCGAGCCGGTGCGGAGGGGGTGCCGGGGAACCCCACCTGCACTCGGGGCCTCCCTCACCAGCCGGGGCCAGCTCCTGCCCTTCGGCAAACGCTGTGGAGTCACCAATGCGAGGCCAAAGCGCAGGAGCCCCCGGGGGTAGGAAAAGGGGCAAAGTGGGGGCAGACGAAAGGAGGAAAATGCAGGAGAAGGCACGTCCACCCAGCAAGGAGGACAGGGAGCCAGCAGGGCTGGGAGGCCCTGGCAGGGAGGCAGCTGCTGGCACGCCCGCTGTGCCCAGGGGCCCTGGCAGGGAGGCAGCTGGCCCGTCAGGACTGGACCTGTGGTGCCCACACTGGCTCCTGCCTGCGGAGCTCGGCTGCCTCCGGTCGCCTTCGACGTCTCCCCGGTGCCTTTCCCGCCCCTCCCCACACACATCCCCTACCGTCTTCCAAACGACTCGCGCCCTTCAGGGCCACTGTCACATACCAGCGGCCGGGTCAGAGAAGGGACGGGGTTCCTTTACCTGCTTCCTCCTCTAACTCAGAAGCATCCCCCGACTCAGCCCAGGATCCAGCAGATGTCCCCGGGGCGCCCTAAACGCTGCTCACGTGGGTGCTGCTCCAGGCCCGCCTCCCACCTACCTTCCAGGTCACGCAGCATCTCCCGTCGCCCTGTCTCGCCTCAGATCGCTTTTCTATCAAAGCCGTGGGGCAGAAAAACACGAAAACTGATTCCAGGACGACTCCCCGCTGAGCAGTAACAGGCACCTGGTGGAGGTCATCAGCGTGCGAGGCAGGTGCGCCTGGGTGAGGGGTGAGCGGCGCCCACGCCCCCCGGCAACCCCGGCCAACCTCCTGTTCCCTCCACGCACGACGGAAACACTCATTTACCCGCGAGGCCTCCTGGTGAAACTATTTACCTGGAATAATACGCGTGAATTAACCTGACACGCGTTTCAGCTTTTGCCCAAAATTTTCCGTTTCCAACAAGAAAATATTTTGACAAGGACAGACACGCCCTTCTTGTTATGTTTTCAAAACTCTCCCACGTGAAGTCGCGCAGAAAGCCTCCCTCCCGACGGCACTGTCGACGAGGCACCGGAGAGGAGGCGGCATTTGGAGAAGGAAGGGAAAGGGAAAATTACAGGCACCACAGGGCAGAAAGTCGTCCTGAGAAGTCACAGAAACAGCTCCCCTCTGAACGACAGGCAGCAACCCCCCCTTACCCATTCCTAGGGATTCCTCCTGAGTTTTAGGCAACCTGGGGGAGCACACGCGCTTGTTTCCCACGCAACGCTGCTGTGCTGTGAGTGTGGCCACTAGTCCGTGTGCACGTGTGCAGGAAAACGCGTCGTTCGTGTCTGAACGGGCTTTCACGTGTGCTCTGTGACCTGTCCGTATAAAGAAAGAAGAGTTACGCTAAGAATGAGTCCCGGCTCCGCCTTCCTGGGTGGCTCTAATTCATCTTCAGACTTCGAAGGTGTTAAACTTGGTTGGACTCTTAAGGGCAGGTGTCTGCTACCCTGCACGAGGCCCGTCGAAAGAAACTGGGACTGAGGGACTTAATACCATCCAGCAAGCAGACTAATAAGTGACTGTGTATAATTCAAGGCCGCCAATTTCACGTTTTAACGACTGGGGGCCGGGAGAAGCGCACAATTACTCGGTTTTCCCCTTCCGTTCGAGTCTGAATTGTGAACAGGACACACCCACCCCACCCCATGCACACGCACAGCCACGGAATAAGCGTGCTTCCTCCATGCAACCCATTCTAAATACCCAAAAGGATCCGGGGTGCAGTTCAAGGGCAGTAAACGTGGTGTAGATCCAGCGAAATACGACCTAGACTGGGCATCCGCTCCTCCCCCCGGGTCACAGAACCGAAGGGCCGCCAGTGGGCCTCCCACGGAGACAGTCCAATCGCGGGACCCCCACTGCAGCCGCCAGCCGGGACGTGAGGACACACACCCCTGGGTCCCCCCTCCTCAGCTCCGAGGTCGCAGGGCAACGGCAGTGGGATGTGTGAGGCCCTGAATCTTGGGAGGAACCCGACTGCTTCCCTGCTAAATACAGTAATGGGTTTTTAATGGCTGCTGTCCAAAATCACACTTGAGAAAAATGCTTTATTAGTAATAATAATAGCTGGCACTTTTATCTTCAAAGCACTTCCCAAATATTAGCTCATTAATCCTCCCACTGCCCCTGGGAGGCCACCGCGAAGGTCTCTCTCCTCAGTTTACAGCTGGGGAAATGGGAAAACGGGAGGCAGGGACCAAGCCTGCGAAGGGAGGGTCTGTGTGGAGGTCGGTTTCCAAAAGCCGGATGGCAGTCACCGTGATGACAGGGCCCTTCGGGCGCTGAGGGAGGTTAAGGTCAATTCCAATGCACCTGAACTGGGCCTGTATTCCTAGCACATCAATTGTGTTCAAAATCTATTCAGCCCAAATCAATTACGTGCAGAGACTTGCGGGCGTGGAAGACGCGGTCTGCGGGGACCTTTGAAATCCGGCTCCACCGAGGCTCGCTGGAGGTTACCAAGGGAGCAGGATCAAGGTCAAGTGTAAACACCTTTCTTTGATGGTTTGTTTTTAATCCATCTGCTTAGATCTCTGCCACGGAACCTAGAATCTATGTTTCAAATTGGGGCTCAGTAACAAAGTAACAAATAACCCCAAGCAGCCCATTATTGGCTCTGATGTGGTCTATAGATGTTAACACTGTTATTATTTTTGTGTGCTCGCCGGCAGTGTTTTTGAGTTCTGGCCATTGCATGTAATGCCTTAAATACTTCAATCCAGCCTGGCCGGGTGGCTCAGTGGGTTGGAGCATCGTCTTGTGCACCTAAAGGTTAAGGGTTCCGTTCCTGGTCAGGGCACTTACCCAGGCTGCAGGTTCAATCCCATCCTCTCTCTAAACATTTCCTCAGGTGAGAATTAAAAAAACATTTTAATCTAATGAACCATTCTGTCATCAGATGCATCTTACAGAAATTCAGAAAGTCTCTGACTTTGCAACAGAAAAATAAACGTATTGATTGGGAGGCTGAGCCCTGTGCTCTGGGGAAGCAGTCAGGAGTCAAGCGGAAGCTTAGAGCAAATCGATCGTAGGGTCCCAGGAAACGGGAACCGGGGTTGGTTTTTGATCCATGTGCCCAGAGAGGAGGACAATCGAATCCCGCCTCCCCCTCCCCTCATCTGCAACACAGAAAGTGTCTTTGGTTTAAAAAAAAAAAAAGAAGAAGAAGCAAGCCGGGCATGACGTGGCTCAGCTGTTGAGCTTCCACCTAGGATCCAGGCAATCAGGGTTCGATTCCCCCAGACCTGCAAGGGTGCTGGGTGCTCCTCATCGGGAATTACCACGAACCCAACAGGCTCAGATCCACTCTCCACCTCCCTCCATCCTGTGTGTGCAGAGACGACCTCTGAGCACCTGGACCAGGTGAAGCGGCCACTCAGGGCAGGGGCGGGAGGTCTCGGGACAGACGGAGACCTGCCCAGAAGCTGAGGGTCCTGCCGGGCAGCCCTTCCCGGAGCTCGTGCCCCCTCCTCCTCCCAGCAGCTTCTCTCTCCTGCTGTCCCCGGGACAAGGGCAGGGGCAGGTCCAGGTGCCTCACAGCCTGCTGGTTTCCCTCCACCCTGTTTTAAAAGGTGTGACCCCTTCTTTGACTCCTTTCCACCGCCCCTTTGGGAATGACCCATGTGTAAGGCAGGCTTTACCCTGAGAGGGCAAACCTTGGGGTCCTCTGGGGCCACCAAGCAGAGCTGGTCCCAGTTCTAGTCGATGCCACTCACTGCCACCTCGGTGTTCAGGTCTGATTCGGCGAAACATTGGGTTTTTCCAGATAAGTCAGAAACATGACTTTTTATGTAAAATCTCCAGTTTTTAAATATTGGCTGAAATATTTCTTAAACACCCCTCGGGCCAAACAGAACATATATGTAAGTTGGGTTCAGTCCAAGGGACATGGGTTTGGATCCTACATAGACTATGGTGCCTTTACTTTAGGAAAAAAATATGACTTTCGCTACAATGCATAATTATAACAAGAAAGGCAGAGGGTCTCATCTGTTTAGCTCTTTATCACACAACTACTTAGTCCAAAAACAACAAGTCTCCCAAACCCATTTAAATCTCAGGGCCAACGAAGAGCCTTGAAGCTCTTCCAAGAATCAAGTGCTGTTCAGACCCGAGGGGCGAGGAAGGAAAACCTCGGAGGTTTGCCAGAGAACGTTTTCTTTCTTTCCCAACCATATTCCTGACTGGGAGGTAAGGCGGGGCCAACGGGATCCTACAGACCCACCCAAGGCCCAGATGTGGGTTCCCAGCCCCGGAGGTAGGCTAGCCTCTCGGGGAAGCTTTCGACGTCCCCAAGCCTGGTCCCCAGCCTGGGGATTCTCACTGACTTGTCCTGGCCGGGCCTTTGTAAAAGCTCTCCAGGTGATTCTCGTTTCAGCCAAGTCTGAGAACAGCCACTCTTAGGATCTTTAAAATACGTGAATCACTACGAGTGTGTGTACAACTGATGCAGGTGGCAGCCACTTTCTACCTGGTTGTCATCATTGTGGCTCAAAGTTACTCACACACACACACACACACACACACCCCTATTGCTCTGTCTTTTTTTTTTTAACTCTCACCCGAGGATATTTTCCCATTGCTTTTCAGAGAGAGTGGAAGGGAGGGAGAGAGAGAGGGAGAAACATCGGTGCGAGAGACACATCAGTTGGTTGCCTCCCGCACCCCACCTGCGGCTCCACTGGGACCGGGCATCAAGCCTGCAACCGAGGTACGTGCCCTTGACTGGAATCGAACCCGAGACCCTTCCATCAGCGGGCCGACGCTCTAACCACTGAGCAATCGGCCAGAGCCATCTCTCTCTCGATCCATTCATCCACAGCATGGAAGAGCCAGGTAACAATTATTACCATAAAAGCCAGAATTAACTGAGTGATTCATGTGCTCACTAAGCTGCGTCCCGTCAACACCCACGAGCTGGGCATGAACATTCTCTCTCATGTCCAGAGGAGAACTCAGCCCTGGGGAGGCTTAAAGGACTTGGCCAGGGCCACACGCGGAGCCCTGAGCAGACTCAGAGTCAAGCCACAGCCTCCCTGTGGCAGCCGGAGCCCCTGACTGCACACCGGGGCCTCCCCCTGCGCCAGACACGGCGAGGGTTTCCGAGATGCACAAGGCCCGCCCTCGAGGACTTTATGGCCGGAGGAGGGAATTGCGACGCACACTAAAAGTCACAGGCTGAATCAGAAAGATGTGCACTGTGGTCCCTGGAGGCGGGAGAGGAGACTGAGAAGACAGGCAGCCAGTGGCCCTGCTGAGCTCCTGCTGGGAACCTGCAGGGACAGCGAGAGGCACCAAACATCCACCCAGCTGTCAGTCCCAGCAGCAAGCTGAAGAACTCGGCCCGGTTAAAACTCTATTTCTAGTTCTTACTGAAAAATTATGAACACACACACACACACAGTCCCTCCTAATCATTTGACTTCCAAAGAGATAAACAAGTTGTCATCTCTCGGTAGGAACAAATTAACGTGAAAATGAAATAAACCTTTTTTTACATAAAATTTTAAAACCCTGAAGACAGACCGTGCCCCGTATTCCTGTTATCTCTGCACAATAGGAAGGTGAACAGGGCCCTTCCTTACCCACAACACACAAAATCTCAATTAGTTATGGTCTATTTGTGTACCGACTAAAAACATTCGTTAACAAAACAGAATTTTCTAGTTTACTGGATAAATCTACCAGAAGAAACTGCCGAAGAACGTTAGGTTGCCAGGCAACGGCAGCCCTGCTCCCTGGCTGCGATGGGCCCGGCTCATCCATCAGGCTTCCTGCCCCGGCGCCAGAGAATTCCAACCAATTTGTTTCTGGGGGAAATTATAGTGACTTTGGGTAACACAATAACACTTTTATTCTCAGAAGATAGACTTAGATGTTTTTTTGATCCAAGGGATGTGTTAATCCATTATTTTCTGCACGGTGCTAATGAGAAAGCTATAATTAACTAACTACTCTACTGCGACTCACACAAAATAAACGGCAGTAATTAGTAACATTTAAGGTGTTAACCAGCCCCCAAAATTAGAAAATGCAGGCTCTTTCCTCCAATACGATGTAGAGAAAGGAGAAAGAAACACATCTAATTAAATTGAGAACTGCTTCTGTTCTCCCCACGCCCCCCCCCCAAGAGGGTTTGAGGCACACGGAGGCCAAACGTGGGCCATTCCACCTCAGCGGCTGGGAAAATGGCCCCGAGCCAATTCTCCTCGCAGGTGGGACGTCAAGTGCAGGCGAGTCGCAGGATCTTTTCTCTGAAAGGACGCTCAGCACAATGTTTTTCCAGGAACGCATGGAAAGCACAGCAGGCTCGCCCTCCTTTGCTGTGTTAACTCAGCATATTGTATGTAAATCGCCGTAATAATTTCATTCTCTTCAGATGGACTTAGTTAGAGTGACGCTGTAATCAAAATGTTCATAATTGAAAACACGGTATTCTCATTCCGAGCCTGAAAAAATAGCAAGGAGCAGGGATGGGATCAGATAACAGGGCGCATCATTAAAAACAGCCCTGGTGCAGAGACAGGTGGGGGCTCCGACCCCACCTCGGCTTGTCAATCAGTCCCGGCGTCCAGGACCGACGCCTCCGGAGCCGCCCTGGCCTCCTCC
The DNA here is from genome assembly GCF_964146895.1 of Miniopterus schreibersii. Classification (NCBI taxonomy): domain Eukaryota; kingdom Metazoa; phylum Chordata; class Mammalia; order Chiroptera; family Miniopteridae; genus Miniopterus; species Miniopterus schreibersii. The sequence goes on from NC_138115.1 coordinate 53,376,140, forward strand.
TGTCACCCTTTGTCTGCGGCCTAGCCCGAGCTTTCCCTGAGTGGCTGCTCAGATATTCAGGGAAAACACAAAATAGCGCAGGGCCAAATTTTTGTCTCTAAAATATATTAGACTCTACAGCACTGTCGTCGGTCATAAGTCAAAGGCCAGAATAATTTCCAACAAGTGAAAGTCGAATGCCGACACTCCCGGGAACGAGTATGCAAATGCGCACGTGCCTGTCAGGCGGCTGTCACACTAATTCCTGGAGGTGCCTTTGAAGATGACACAGACTCCGGGAAGGAGGGGGTGTTGTCACGGGAAAGTCGAACTTGAAGGCAAACCCTGCACCCGGGGTTGACGCTCGCCGGGCCTCCGGACCACATGCCTTCAGACCTGAGCCATCGGCCCACTTCTATTGCTTAATTTTCCTTCGTAAGATAAAAGCTCATTAGAATCCGAAGCGGCCTAATTATCTCAACAAAGCAATTTGGGGGCGAACAAGCTCCTATCTTCAAGGATCTCGGAAGTAAACTGTCGAATCGCTTCCGCTGAGGGACTCTGTTCCTGGGTGGGGCCTGTCTTATACGGTCCTGGGAGTTCTGTGGGGGAGGCATCGGTCCGGCTCTACTTGCTTCATGTCTGAGATGTGCCTATATTTTAACATTTTTTAAAGAAATTATTTAAAGCCAGTTCGCTGCATGGGTGAATTAACACAAAGAAAATACTTGTATTATGTGCGGTGTCAGTGCTGCCAGGCTGGCAGGGACATCCTTGGGGCACAGTCTGCCCATCACCAGGTGAGGCGGAGCACCTGCAGGACCATGACCCACCGGTAACACCTACAGCCTTTTGCTGAAACGGAAAAAGCCAAACACACAGGTGGAACAGAGAACAATCCAGAAAACATTCATCACCAGGGCCATGCACCTACGCTGCGAAATGGGTACAAACATGCCCAGAAAGAGATTTCTAACGACGGCGACCACCAGCCCTCGCACCTGCCCAGAAATGGCTGCTTGTGTCCACCTGGTCACGCCGAGTGTTCAGGAGCTCGTGGGTCGTGACTATACACGGGCTCTGCCATTACTGCGGGCAGATCCGCCGCAGCAGGTGGGGCCACGGCGTGGAGCCGGTCACACGCCAGACCCGGAACCGCGCGGCCCTGCGCGCCACGGGAGACGCGCCACGGGACACGCGCCACGGGACACCCGCCACCTCCCTCCGCAGGCGACGGGAGACGCGGGGTCTCACTCAAAGCCCGGAGTCAACGCGTTTTCCTGGTCACTACGTTTCCCAAACAGCTGCCGAAGCTGCCGTCTCCGTCCTGATACCGACGGGCCGGCCTGGCCAGCAGCGGGCGGCGCGTGTGTCCCACCCTGCGGCCACCCCGAGCTGCGGGGAGCTGACCTGCGCAGGGACTCTGATATCCTTGATATTCCAGATTAGGAAGCGGAGTAGTTTGGCTTCAATACACAAGCAGGGAAATGGGAACACACTGTATCTAATTAAACTTAGGAACAATTAGTAACAACAGTAACAGTAACGGCACCGGCAACCGCAGCTAACTTTCGGGCGCTTGTTACGCCAGACGCCAGGCCCCTGGGACGCTCTCATTCCAGTCCCGCGACAACCCCCTAGGCGGGTACTGACATTATACCTGTTACTTGACAGGAGAAACTGAGGCACGGGGTCCTCAAGTCGCTACTGCAAACCACACTCACAGGCGGGGGCGCGGGAGCTGGAACCCACGGGGGGGAGGGACGGACTCTGCGCGGCGCCCACCCAGGTGGCTCCCGGTGCCCACCTCCCCGCGCACGCGCACCGCCTCCCGCCCCCCCACCGGCCTTGGAGCGCGCGACTGCGCACGCGCGTGCCCGGTGCCCGGGCCGGTTCCGCCGGCTCCTCGGCGGCTCCCAGGGCGGGGCGGGCGGGGCTCGACCGGAGCCGGGGCTGGGCTCCCGCCCGTCGCTCCGCGGGTCCCCGCGCACCTGCCGGCCCCACGGCCGCCCACCCGGCCCCGCGCGCCCCACCCCCGCCGCCAGCCGGACCCCTGCGGGGCCGAGCGCAGCCCCCGCGGCTACCTGCACCCCGCGCGGCCTCTCCCCGGCGTCCGCGGGATCCGGCCCCGGCTGAGCGGGCGCGGCGGCGGGCGAGCAGGGCTGCGGGCTGCGGGCTGCGGGCTGCGGGCTGCGGGCTGCGGGCTGCGGGCGAGCGAGCCGGCCCCGCTCCAATCCCCGCCCTGCTCTCAGAATTAATCACCGCGCCCGCCCCCGCTGCCCGCACTCGGGAAAAAGGGGGGAAAGGAAAAGGGGGGAGAGGGAGAGGGGACGGGGGAGGGGCACAGGCAGAGGGGGCGCGCGTGACCCGCATCTCCAGCACCCCAGGTCGGTCCGGGAGCCATGGCAACCACCGTGCCCTGCCCTCCTCCCCGCTGGGCGCCTGGCCACCCCGTTTCCTCCCCGCACCCCGCTGTCCACAGATTCCCCCCAACCTGGCAGCGTCTACGGAGCCCCACGGGGACCTGGAATCCCGTCCGAAGAGCGGAAGCAGGACTGGGGGGTGGGGGGCTGCGCCCCGCGACCCCAGAGATGGTTGGAGCCCGGAGGCGGGAGGCGGGAGGCCAGGCCCGGACTGACCACAAATCCGGCTGGACCTCGGCTTCCCCGCCCCCCGGAGAGAGGCCCGGAGGGTCTGGAATCCTCCCAGGGGCGGGGGGCAGAGAGACGAGGGGGGGGAGGCTGGAGGCGAGCCCGAGGGTCGTCCCACCGGTGGCCAGGCGCAGAAAGTGGGAGCTGGGGGGTCGGGGCGCTCCGCCTCCCCGGGGACCCAGCCGCCTGGATGCAGCCTCAGCCCCCGGTGGCGCGGCTGGGAAGGGGTGTCCCCCCCGGGAGAGCTGAGGGGCCTAAGGCCACCCGCGCGGGCCAGGCGGAGCCCCGGCGCGCACCCTCGGCTGCCACAGCGGGATGACCACCGGCCCCTCCCCGGCCGGGAGCACGGCCGAGCCCTCCCTGCGCCCTGCCCAGAGACTTGGCTTTGGCGAGCTGGGCGGCCCCGCGGCGAGCCGGACACCTGCCCGCTGTCCCACCTCGGACACTCCCGCGCTGCCCGCGGCGCCGGGTCGCTGAGCACCTCCCTCGGGTCTGGCTGGGAGCGGGAGCGGACGCCCAGGTCCGGGTCCGGGCGGCGCGCCTCCCCGAGTCGCCGGCAGCGCGGCTGTGGCCGCGGGCGCGGGACCTGCTCGGGCTCGTAGGCTCCGCGCCTCCCGCGCCTGCCGCTCGCGCCGCCGCTCCGCCCGCGTCTGCGCCGCCGCCTCGCGTGCTCCCTCCCGTGGGACGGGCAGTCGGGGCTCAGGACTCTCACCGCGCGCAAACTCGGACGGTCCCCGCCACTCCGGGGTCCGAGGAGGTGGGATCCCGCCGCTTCGGTAGGCGAAGGCGGGTTTCCGAGGCGCCCCTCCCGCGGGGGCTGGGCGCGCACTTGGGACGCGCGGGCCGGGCCGGTTCCGGTCGCCGCGCTGGAGGGTGGGGTGCTGCGGGCTGGTAGAGGCCCCCCCTTTCCCTCCTTACAGAAGCGGGTGAGGCTGATATGTCATTTTAAAAGGTGCCACCTCCATAGGCCGCCAAATCACTCCATATGTCAATTAAGGCCTGCGCCACCGTTTCCATTTTTACAACATTTTGTCCCGATACTTGTGGTTTATGACTTCACCACGGCTCTCCCCGAGGTCTGTCTTATTTATTCTGCGTTAATTCGCTATCACAGGGCAGAAGAAAGCCCCGCGTGTTCCCACCTGGGCATCAAACAATGAGGACGTTTAGAGCTGTGAGCCAGCTCGGGGTGGGTGCCACCCTCCTGAGCAGCAAGACGGGTGGAGTCAGGACTCCGCCTCAGAAGCAGCTGAATAAAATATTTGCAAATGGAGGGATGGGCTCCTGCCTCTTACTAGCTGCCCCGCCTGGATGCTGGTTCTGCCAGGTCGGGTGTGGGCAGAGTTCTCCCTGCCCTGCGAGCCCGCTCCAGTGAGGGCAGGACTGGCCCTGAGTGTAAACTGCTCTGCAGCAGGAATCTCCTTGCCGGAGGCATCATTATTCACGGGGTGTGTTTTCTAAAGAAAAGAGGAAAATGGGACGTTGAATAAAAAATTCCAACAGGGAAAAGGCTGTGTGCCCTAGGAAAACATTTCCAAGGTCAAGGGCACGACCAAGTGGGTCTCCGGGGCTTACCGCCCTCTGGGGGAACATCAGCAGCAGGCTCAGAGCTCCGCCCGGCCACCCAGCTTCTCTCGGTGACCCCTGCGCTGCAGGTCGGCACCACTGGAAAGACCAGTGTGCCCCGAGCAGCTACTATGTATCAGCCGTTTTCTAGGGCCGAGGTCATGCAGAGCTCACAGAAAAGGCCAGTTGCTTCTTTTTATTGTTTTTATTTTTTAAAATAAAATAATTATACATAATTTCCATTTTATTTTTTTAAATTTATCTTTATTGTTGACAGTATTGCAGAGGTCCTCTTTTTCCCCATGGGCCCCTTCGCCCTGCACTGGTCCCCCTGCCCCAGGCCTAACCCACACCACTGTCTGTGTCTGTGGGTTATGCACATATGCGTATCAGTTCTTAGGTTAATCTCTCCCCCGCACCCCCCACCCCCGCCTCCCCTCTGAGATCCCTCAGTCTGTTCCCTGCTTCCACGTCTCTGGATCTACTTTATTCGTCAGTTTATTTTGTTCATTCGGTTCCACATATGAGTGAGACCATGTGGTGCTTGTCTTCCTCTGCCTGGCTTATTTCACTCAGCAGCATCCTCTCCAGGTCCCTCCACGCCGGCCCAAAGGGTAAGGATCCTCCTTTTTCACAGCTGCATAGTATTCCACGGTGTAAATGGACCACAGTTTTTTAAAAATCAAATATCCAAAATGTATTAAAGAATGGCAAGATACCTGCAGCAAGAAGATGAAGTGTCAGTTCTTAAATATGGGTTTTTCTTTGAAGGGAAACAGCATATGTCTGAGCCTCTGACAAGGCACATAAATGAACTAAGGGCCCAACGGTGAGCCCATGGCTTCCTGTGGATAGTCCCGAGGTTGGAATATACCCAGAACTCCACCCCAGGCAGGGAGACTTTAAGCGTGAGGGAGAGAGGGAGGGAAAGGGAGGAAAGAGAAAAGGGGAGATGGGAGGAAGGGAGGGGGGTGGAGAGACAGATCATTAACCGAGAAAGGGAACCAGTATTTGGGAAAAAGATGGACAGCACTTGAGCCAAGGAAAGGATGTCATTTTAAAGGAATGCCAAATGGAGGCAGATGACTTCAGTTTCCACATCCAAGGAACACCTAGCACCATCTCCAAGGAAAGGTTCCTATTTCTCAGTATCGAGGGCAGTCAGCCAGAGGGGTTGTGCCTGTGGACAGAGCCTTGGGTTGCACCCTGGAACCGTCCCTGGGCTCCCATCCCATCTCACACTCACCCCCTCTCTGCAAGGACCCTAATCTAACAGGCACCACCGCGACACGTGGGGGCTGGAGAAAGGCTGGGCTCCTAGGCCTCTCGTGGAAATGGGATTCCATGGGCTTTGAAAGGTGTGGATTTATCTCTCCCAACTGAGGAAGGCCCTGCAAAATAAAAATACAATACCCAACAAAGGAAGGGGAGAGAGGGGCTCTTTCATGGACAGAAGCAGAAGGTGGGAGAGATAGGCCAGTCATCTGGAAAAAGAGAAAAGATACTGAGAGCCGGGGCCGTTTGCAGCCCTTCCTGCTGATTTACGGCCCGGCCTGGCCTGCACCAGCGTCTGGTATCCTTCCCAGAGCCGGGCCTGGGAGGAGAGCTGCGTCTGGCAGAGCCCAGAGCTGGTGATATGGCATCATTCCTAGAAAAACTGTTCCGCAGAAGAGCTGCGGGTTTGGAGATGCCATTTCTGTCTGGCAGGTCCGACACGCACAGCCCCACTGGCTGCCGTTCGGAGGAGAGCAGGCTGCTCCGCCAAGGGACAGACCGGCTGGGGAAGTACAAAGCGGCACCTTCGGCTTGGATATTAACAAAGCAAAACAGGAATCTGTTAACTGCGGAATAGAGCTGACAGTCGATACTCCTTTACCGTGTCCTTTATCAGGAGAACAAAAAGACGCGAGTTACAATCAGAGGGCAGTGCCTCCAGAACAAATAAAAAGGTAAAACCTTGTCGTTTGTGCCCTGGATCGTTAATATGTGTGATCCAGCCTCAGGAGGCCACGGAACTGGACTCTTTCACTGTATTTTAAAGGAGCCGGGCGAGATCAGGGCCATTATTAGCATTGTACTGACGGGGCTAAGGGTTCTCAAATCTCGTGCTTTCACGCATTTCTTGATTCCTTCCTGGGCACAGACAGGCCCGCCGGCCTAGAGACTGTATTTCCCAGTCTTGTGGTGACCAGGTTTGGCCCCAAGGCTAACAGGACATGAGGAACACTCTGGGCAATGTCAGGCCATGTGCTTAGAGGTAACCTCTGTACCCTCCCCTTTTCCCGCCCAGCGGCCCCGCAGCGCAGAAAGCCTCAGGTTGAGGGCACAGAGGAGCCCCCTTTGCCTGAGTCCCGGTGCCTCTGCCTCAGAGCCCACTTGTCACCGTGAACGGAGCTTCTCTCTTCTTTGAGCCAATGTCCTTGGCATCTCTTCATTAATCCCCAATTAATATAATTGCAATCACTGTTGTCAGAACAATTTTGGAAGTCAATGAAATAAAAATGGAGGCCCCCGTGGTTCTCTTTGGTTTTTTTGTTTGCCCAGCATTTTGTCTATATCCTTGCCGGTCAGCCATCCCTAGAGAGAACATTTATGTGCATGTAGCCGAGTCGAGGCCCCTCCCGAGGCTCCCTGTGAGCCTCTGGTCCAGGCGCGTGACAGGCAAGACCAGCCGGTATTTCCATCCCTCTCTCTGTGGTGAGCTGAGCGGTGGAAGGCGTCAGACTCGAGGGAGCGAGCGAGAGACCTGCCTGTGACCAAGGCCCCGCTCCCGGGGAAGAGCGAGGACACTCAGCGGGCCGGAGGCAAGCGGGAGAGGCCGCCGCGGCAACACCCCTTGGAAAGAGCAGCCTGGGATTAAAGCCACAACAGGGGGCACAAGAGGGGGGCACAGCCACTTGACACTCTCATTGCTCCTAAGTGGAAAGCCTATTGTTTAGGAAGAGCAAAAGCTGGATACATCTTGACTCTAGCGGGGTCAGCAAATGCTTTTTTTACTGAAATAGTTTGAATTGATTATCTCCTTCTTTTGAAAGAAATCACTTTATTCACTACAGATTCCTTAGTAAGAGTATCCTCTTGGGATGGGTTGTGCTGTAAAGGAATGAGTGAGGCAAAAAGTCTTCCTTCCATGAGATAACTCATCTAATTGGCAGTGACTCCCTGAGACACTGTGTCCAGAGGATCCCGACCCTGCGCGTGAGTTCAGCAGAAGCGGTGAAGGGATCTGTTAATGATGCCAATCACTGATATTATACAAGAAATGTCTCTCATGTGGCAGGTATTCGCCATCCCTGTATTAAGACATTCACAGTTTAATGTTGACATAATTCTAGACGTGCAGAGGAGAGGAGACTGTATTTTTTTTTAAATTATGATATAATGGTAAATTCTTTGTGGGCCTATTTTCAGCAGTTTTAAAGAGAGACATGGACCAATTAATCCTCTCCACACAGTACTAAGGGGCCATAATTCATGCTTTCAAATGACTTTTTTCCAGAAAAATAAACAAACTAATTAGCAGACATGCATTTAAATCACAAGTTGCTAGTATGTGATACATTGTATCAACACCAACCACGACTCAGTAACTTACAGGCACTGTGCGGGATTTTTCTTCTTTCGGGAGTTAAATGAGACTTATGAATCTATTTTTTTCAAGTGTTTCTCAGAATATGGTAGATGGACAAATCAACCAGGTATCAGGACTGCAGGACAAGGTGCCAGCCCCCAGTGAGAGTTTCCCGTCTCCTGCTGAAGTGGCAGGAAAGGGAAATCCCATGAAGGAGACAAAGAAAGGGCCCAAGTTCTGTGTCAACCTACCCAACCCCCCGACGTTTTCTGAAAAAGGCATTAGCAGGAGGGTCTCCAAACAGCTCTGCTGGGGCTGGAAGAACTGAGCTGAGATTCTGCCACCCACTGCCAAGGGGACTGCGGTTTGATCTCAGCTACATCAAAATCAGAACTATTTGGAGAACATAACAGAGTCCAGAATCACTACAAGGCCCAGAACAATCATATGCTCAATATATGGTGAAATCTGTGTGCTCTCAACTCCAAGAGGAGACAGCGTATCTCAACTTAGTGGATGGGGAATTTAAGGCACAATTATAATCATGCTCAAGGGAACAGTAGAAGACATTGAAAAATTAATATAAAATTAGGAAACCTAAACAGAGAAATAGAATCTCTATAAAAGGAACCAAAGAACCAAAGGGAAATTCTAGATTTGAAAATCATATCTGAAATATAACATTTTAGATATCTGATTACTGGCTTGGAGGTGACAAAATCATTCCAACCTGAAAGAGTGAAAAGATCAGGGGGAGAAATATGAACAGCCTCGAAATACTTAATATGTGTGTGACTAGAGGCCGGGGGGGGGGGGGGAGATGGGGCATAAAAATACATATGAAGAAATAAAGGCAAAAAATTTACCAAATGTGGTGAAAGTCAAAAATGTACGATTGATCCAAGGATCTCAGCAAACCTTCAGCAGGATAAATACAAAGAAAGTTCCACCCAGATACACAGTAAAGATAGAAAATAAAGACAGAAAACCTTGAAAGAAGACAGAGAGAAAAGCAGCCCATGACATACAGAAAAACAGCAAGTTAAAGTGCTGGGGGGGGAGGGGGGGGAAGAAAGAAGGAAATCAACCTAGAATTCTAGACCCATTGAACATATTCAAGTATGAAGGTGAAATAAAAATTCCAGATTAAAAAAATAAAGAGGGTATTGCTCAGAGCTGCCCTACAAGATACACTAATGTCGTTAGTCTGAAGGAAAATGGTACCAGGTGAAACTCAGATCTTTAGAAAGAAAGAAAAAGTACTGAAAATGGTAAATATAAGATATATTTAATGGTAAATATAAAAGACTATTTTTCTTCAATTAACTTAAAGTATATTTGGCTGTTTAACCCAAAAAGCCTAGCTCCTGCTCTCACTAAAACCAACAATTCCCCTAACTCAGGGGAAAACGCACGTATCACACATACATAAAAATATCGTTTTACAAACGAAGATATGTTTCAATACGCTGTATTTCCTGAGCAAAAAATATAGCATCTTTTACAATGTTGATTTCACCCAGTGCAGTTTTATTATTAGCACAACCGCAGAAGCCTAGGGAGATTCTGCAGAAAGATCACCCCAACTAGGTAAAAACGAGAGTCCCTTTCCCAATCTAAGTTCCCATCACTGTCTCTCCGGGAGGAGACCATCAAGTTATGACCCAGTCACGGGGCTCTCTCCTGGTGAGAATGCAGAGCAGTTGACCATTGGCCGTTGAAAACAAAGTGGAATAAAGACAGCCAGTCCACTTGAAAATAACTTTAAGCGTATCTAAACTGACTGAACTGCTCAGGAGGAAGCACTGAACACCCTCGGCCGGTTCGAAGGGCTGCTGTTGCTGAGCGTGTTTGCGGGGACAGCTGGGCCGGGCCATTGATGAACATGGTCCACGAGGCAAACAACAACCGTCCTTGTTCATCAAACGTGTTTGCTTTATCCCAACACGTGAGACATTTGGGGGACGGCTCCTGTTTTATATCAGAACCTCAGCTATGGTCCTTCGAGGAACAGACACAAGGGCATGAACCAAGGGAAGGCTTCTCTAAGCTCCTCCGTCCGATGTCATGTCTCAGCCGCTCTCTCAGGCAGCAGCTGGGCGTCCTGAGCAGAAGAAAGACGATATTTTTAATTTTTCATAGTCACCTAATAACCGGAGAGCATAAAAGCATAAAAGCATAAAAGCATAATGCATTTCTGTTTTTGAGACCTTGACCAGTGTCCACAGTCCAGCTGAACGGGGGACGAGACGGTTCTTTTATATTCCTCAGCTCCTTTCTTTACAAAGCCACTGTTTGGAGGGCACTATAATTTTTAACACACATAAAAAACCCATGAATACAATGTACATACAGGAAATAGAATTTTCCATTAATGCTGCTCAAATAAATGCAAATAAAGTTTTCATAAGCGGATATTATCTGGCAGCCTAGTTATGTCTGTAATGGGCACACCTGTTACAAGCATGTAGATAGAGCACAAGCCCAAAACGCCCACCAAGGTACCCAATGGACCATAATCATAAGCTTTTGAAAAATTTAAAATGCTATCGAAATGATGTATGTTTTGATAGTAAGTTAATATGTTTACCAGGGATACGTTACAAAGCCTTACTGACTAATTCTCACTGAAATGACTTAAATATCAAATTCCAGCGCCAGACTTTGAAGGTGTCGCCGGCGGTTAGCTTCTCGGAAGGTTTGCGAGCACCGCCAGGCATGGGCTCACACTTGACGGATTACACACCCGTTACGAGGCCCGAGGAGAAAGGCACTGCCATGCCAACCCCAGGCCCGCCCCAAGAATGTGTCCAAGGCAGAACTCGACACCCACGACCGAGCGAACCAAGCCGGACGCTCCCAAAGGAGCTGTTTACCGAGGGTCAGAGGGGTTTCCCGTAAAACGCTGTGGGAGTCCCACTGTTGAGCCCTGTTTTATACTTTTACCGTAATAAACCCCTGTCCTGTGAGTTACGGGGTTTTCTCACCACCACGTGATCTCGGATGTAAGTGACACAGCCCCTTGTCAGGTCCGTCTAAGAGGGAGAATGAATGTGATCTCTAAGGGCGACTGTGGTTTTGTTCGTGTCCTTTGGCAAATGAATCGGCTCCTTGGGAACCGGTCATTAAGCAGACTTCTGGCCCGGGGGGGGGGATCCCCAGTTCTGCCCCCCTGCGGTCAGTGGGCGTGAGGCTGTGTACCTGAGGAGGGTGGGTGACCTGGCTTCGCCCTGGTTCCCAAGGGCTTGAGCTTCAGGAACAGGGAGCTAAACCGCGAGGACAGGCACGTGCACTGTAAAGTCAGAGACGTAATAAGCCAGAAACCTGAGCAGCCATCGCTTCCTGCCCGGCCGGCGTGGCTCAGTGGCTGAGCGTCCACCCGTGACCCAGGCAGTCGCTGTCTGAACCCGGGTCAGGGCACAGGCCTTGTGGGCTCGATCCCCAGGGCGGAGCATGCCGGAGGCGGCCCACTGATGATGTTTCCGTCTCTCCAGCCCTCTCCCTTCCTCTCTAAACATCAATTAAAAACATTTTTTTCAACAAACAACAACAAAAAATCTCTTCCCTAAGTAACAGAAGTAATGCGGAGGGGTAAAGAAAAACACAGACATAAATTCCATAACTTGTACTAAAAATGCTTTGCTCACAAAACAGGCTTTTATACCTTTACTTCACATTTCTTGAGAAATAAATAGCCCCGTCGGTAAAACACGTGGTATGCGAGGCTCAACAAGGTAAAGTGGACTTAAACTAAGATCCTGAAGAGTTTAAAAGGGAACTAGAAACGTGTCCACATACACAGGTGACAACCAGGAGCATTTAGCTGACCTCGGACTTTGCAAGTATTTCTTGGGCCCCACAAGCGAAGGCTCGGGAGACTGTGTTGACACCACTGTCCGTCTGGATTCCTTTAGGGTAAGGAGTAGCTGCGATGCCACCTGAGTGACCCTCTAAGACACGACACCTGCACACTCTGCAGATGGCACACTGGGCCCATCTCCTAGATCAAGAATAATCCATTTTCTCATATTTGGGACAAATGGAACTTTGGTATGTTTTAAAATTTCCCCCGAGATTAAAGCACAAGTGTGCGAGTATTTAGAACCGCCCTGAATACGTTAAGGAGGCACCAGTTCCCCCTGCACCCCCCCTGGAGAGGCTCCTCCCGGGGCCTCCCTAAGACATAGCCCTGGCCATTGAGTCCCCTGGGGAGTCTCAGGATGAGCACCCTAGGGGCCTGTTCATCCCGGGTGAGGCTCTGATAACAGCGCCACCTGCAGGCACCCAGGGGCCGGGGCGAGTGGAACCTGGTGCTGTGAGCTGGCCCGCGGGCAGGACCCCACCTCTGGGCCGCCAGGGCCAAGGCTCCAGGACAAAGGGACTTCCCTGTGACAGGTGCAACTCACGCCAGGTAAACAGCACCTGCCGCGGTCCCTGGTCTCCCCGCCCTCGCATCAGAGCCCTAGGGTCCGATTCTCGCAAACAGCCTTTTCACTGAGGCCCTTGGTAAACACAGGCTCGGGGCTGCGCCCGCCCACGTCACAATCCGTGTTTGATCAAAACAAAACCACCAGAGCAGAGCCACGCAAGCCTCTCTGTGTGAATTAAATGATTTCTCCCCTGATGAAGAAAACAGCGGCGATGCTCACACGCAAGCACGTTCCCACGGAGTAAAAAGTTCCCCACCCCCTCTCTCGGGCCTCTATTTAAATGGCTAAGAGTAAGTCCAGATGGCCTCCTTGACGGAAAAGTGTCCCCTAAAACTTAGCAACTCGTTTCTCCCTCTCCGTATAACGCCTGGGAGACCGCGAGGCGGAGGCCGCGGGGTTCGCCAGTGTCCCTTCCCCTTTGGTTCCTGGCACCTGCTGAGCGACACCTCCCAGGATGCCTTGCACCTGGTGGATGGTGACAGAAGTCCGGCCGCTGGGACGTTGGAGGGAGGGATCCGAGCCGCTTCCGAGCAGCACCGAGAAACAGCCCCGTCCTCCGGCTGCCTCCCCACGGCCAGCAGCCCGGGGGGTGGCCGTGCTCCCAGAGGAGGCCCCACCCTGGGGATTAACCCTCAGGAAGAGGCGCCCGGCCTGGGGCGCTGGCCCTGGGTGATTCTTGGTGCCTCTCATGGGCTGAATTGTGTCCCGCCCAGAATTCCTATGTTGAAGCCGCAACCCCAGGACCTTGGAATATGACTGCATTTGGAGGTGGGGCATTTAATGGAGTCAGCAGGTTAAAGGGAGGCCACTGGCTTGGGCCCCCGTCCAGGCTGACTGGTGTCCACAGGAGGAGGCGAGGAGGGCAGGGGGGTACACGGGGTGGGCACAGGGGAAAGTGCCCCGCCCGGGCTCCCTTCACCTCCCTTCTCCTCTTTTTCAGACGTCAGACATTTACCACTTTCAAAATATATTCTGCTTTTTTTTTAAGCAAACAGATTAAATAAAGCACTGATAGCCACCTTTCTACAGCTTAAACACGTCTGCTCGAAACGTGTGTCAACAACTTAGAAACTCCACGTGACCTAAACTAAGTGTCTGGAACACGATGTAATCAATTCATTAATTATTAAAAACCACGACGATTCACATTAATACCACTACTTCAACCGTATCTACGCCAAGTGAATAACTGAAGTTGTCACCAGAATAACTCAGAGCAGCCCCGGCCGGTTTGCTCTGTGGTTAGAGCGTCTCCCTCGGACTGAAGGTCCCGGGTTTGGTCCCGGCCAAGGGCATCTGCCTCCGTAGTGGGTTCGATCGGGAGGCAACCAATCGATGTCTCTCTCACATCGGTGTTTCTCTCTCTCTCCCTTCTACTCGCTCTGAAAAAGCATTGGAAAAATATCTTTGGGTGCAGAGAGAAGCAAAAAATAAATAACTCAGAGCAAATCAATGATAGGACAAAATATTGGAGTAATTTTTCCATCCGAATCACCCTGTTAATTGCCTGTACCCTGAACTTCACTACACTGTGTGCAAACAGCACTATTTCCAAATCAATATCACTATTAAGTCCAGACCATTAATTAGCCACTATTCTGAGTTCAGAAGGAGATTACACAGGGGGCCCTGGCCATACGGGGTGGGCTCTTAGACTAATTTTACGATCAATACAGTAACAATCAAAATTCAAAAGGTTTTCCAAATCGGTTTAGTCAAAACAACAGAACCGTATCTGTATAAAAATACAGTTTGAATCTCACTTTCTCCGTGGTGTTTTCCACACGTTAGCAAGACGTGAAGTTTTGGTCCATGGATGTGCCTTTCCCGGAGAGCCCGGGGCCGTCGGGAGAAGGAAAGTTCGTCCCTGGGACCACGGAGGGGACTTTCTGTGCCGTCCCCAGTGACCTGTCCTAGTTTGACAAAAATGCCTGTGGGCGGAGATGTATGTGGCTTCTTCAAAATGAAGAAATGCTTACAGTGCGCTTGGCGGGAGGCACCTGGGACTGAATTCAGCGTGGACGCGGTGAGGAAGACGAGGAGAGATTAGGGCTGCTGTGGGAGGTCAGTGGCCTGGATCGTGACCTCCTGAGGAAAATGAGAGGAGGTTCCAGTGGATCTTTCTTAACCTAATGTAGAAATGACACTGAGTGATGGCCCTGAATTAGCGTCTTCTCCCTCACTGCCTTCGGGGTGACAGCCACCCTGCCCTCGTGTCCTGACGAAGGCAACGCTGGGACACAGGCAGCCCCTCCTCTCTGCTGTGAGGACATGAGGAGACCGTGTTTAAATCGCTCAGGGCAAACAAAGATGCTGTGTCCCATTGCCTCCCGTCTCCTCCCGTTGCCTCCCATCACCTCCCATCGCCTCCCATCACCTCCCATCGCCTCCCATCGCCTCCCGTTGCCTCCTGTCACCTCCCGTTGCCTCCGGTTGCCTCCCTTTGCATCCCATCACCTCCCGTCTCCTCCCGTTGCCTCCCGTTGCCTCCCATTGCCTCCCATCGCCTCCCGTTGCCTCCCGTCACCTCCCGTTGCCTCCCATTGCCTCCCATCACCTCCCATCACCTCCCGTTGCCTCCTGTCACCTCCCGTTGCCTCCGGTTGCCTCCCGTTGCCTCCGGTTGCCTCCCATTGCCTCCCATCGCCTCCCGTTGCCTCCCGTCACCTCCCGTTGCCTCCCATCACCTCCCATCACCTCCCATCGCCTCCCATCACCTCCCATCGCCTCCCATTGCCCACGCGTGACTTGGGCTTCAATTGCATGGTCATCAGAAGGCTGGACAAGGAACACGGGGAGCACAGCTCCTTCCCCCACAAAAGTAAACTGTTTACTCTGGACACGATGACTCGAGATACAGAGCAGCAGACGGGGCGAGAGCCAGGTGGGGGGGAGCCAAGCACCAGATCCTCCCACGCGGGCGGTGGAAGGAAAGGGGGCAGGTTTATTCTCTCCTTGTTGCTTAAAAAACAAAACAAAACAAAGCAAAAACACAGCCTGCTGTCCAGCATTCTCCTCTGTGAAACAAGAAAAAGATAAAGATGAAAAGAATATAAAAGTCTGAAAACCTCCTAAGGAACCTGGTGCTCCCGCCCCGCCGGCTCTGCAGCGCTCACGGGTCCGTGAGGTTTGCCGAGAAGTCGGGTGCGGACCTGGCGGACGCGGCCGTGGGCGGGAGGTAGCTGGGGCCGGGGGCTTGCTGTTCTCGCCCAGCCTGTACGGCGACCTCACATCAGGAACTGCATTTGACTTTCAGAATCATCCCGACGCCTCGTCGGCAGAACTCCCCAGAGCTGGTCATTGGGAAACGCTGGAGACGATGTAGCTGATACGTTCTGAGAAGTATTAACTTTTTTACAGTTTTGGCTGCTACAGATTGTTACTGTTGCTACTACGTTACCTGCTGTTACTCTGGACTGTGTCCAAGCCGCACACAAACAGATGTTTGCAGAAGAAATTTTTGGCATTCTGTGAATAGGAATGCTGAGCAAAATACTATTATTGAGAAAAGGTAGAGAATAGAAATATTACTATTGAAAGATCTTTCCTTGATCTGGTAAAATGACCTTTGAATTAAAGATCTGCAAGGTGTGTGAAAGCTAAACAGTGAGCGTCATCAACATGCACATGACCTACTGGAAAATCATCCGATTTTCCCTCCGGGGGACATAAATCCAACATAACTTCAAATTAAAATATACAACATCCATGTGGAAGTTACTGAGAACATTGTTCACTTAGGAAGCTTTTGGATGTAACTTTCTTAAGCTTAATTTACTCCGAAAATTTCAAAGGAAATCTGGAGGCTTATGTTCAGCTCTTTAATGAAACAACCTGCGATGTCATGGCCTGAAATTCTATTTCTTACTTAGTCCCACTTTTTTTTTTTTAAATCTTGTGTGTCCTGTGTTTATAAGAAGGGGATCTTCTTGAATATCAAGTCACGGTGACAGTAATGAGGGTCCCCATTGGTCATTCTGGGTCCTGAGTGGGTGGGACCACTGGAATGACTCCAGATTCTCTTGTGTCTCAGTATGAATCCCATTCTCAGTCCTCTGGGGCTATGCAGATGGACTCAAGCATTTAATTGAAGAAATTATCTGAATAATTCAGGCAAAAGAAATCCTGCACATACACACGTGTGTGTGACAGACAGAGGAGGGGGGGGAGATAGAGAGAGATCCCGTCTTGATTATCAAATTTGTCTTTCAAATTAATCAAATTGCCAGGGAATTGCTCCTTTGACGGCCTCACGGGTTAGTGGCAAATATTCTCCCGATGGCTCGAGAAAAAACAAAGCTCGCATCAGTTGTGTTTTCCTCTTACGGAAACACATCTGCTCGTATTTGGAAATTCCGATAGTGTACCCGGCTTCCAGGCACGGCCGGATCTACGAACACAAGCAGCATTCCCTTGGCCACGAGCTCTCTCTTCCTCCCTGAGAATTGTGTTTGGCTTGGCTTCATTTTTGGCTGCGATGTTCCCTGTGAGATGAACAATAGGCCTCGGCAGCTCCAGGCCCAGGGCCTCGGGCTCAGCCGACGAACAACAGTAACAGCGGCCACAGCTGGCGTTTGCTGCAATGTCCACGGAGGGCTCACTTTCAGCCAGGACACTCCCGAGTCCTTTAATCTCGTTTACTAATCAAAATAATTTCCTGAAGCAGGTGTATTCTTCCTTGCGGGAAGAGAGAGTCTTTTCCGCTGAGACCACTGGATCTCCCGGGAAAGCGCTGGCCGCCCTGGTTCGCCTCGGTGCCGATTCCCGGCGCGCCTCCCCCAGGGCGGGTCCCGTCTAAGGTGGGGCGCAGCCAGGTTTAAATTCCACCCCTACCCCAGGGAGACTTGCTCTCCAAGAGGAGAGGAAAGGGAGCCAAGCCACCCGCCCTTCACGGTGAAAGCTTGGATCAGGTCATCATGGTTCACGTCTAAATTCCAAGGGCTGAACTCGAATTCAATGAATAATCATTGACTGACATAACCTGGACCTTGGAGGGCGGCATAAAAATTTGGGATGTGATTTCTGCTCTGGGTTTGAGGAGCTACACAAGTACACAGGGGACTAATAAGAAAAATAAAGCAGATTTATAAGAAACAGATAGAAAAGAATGACAAATGAAGATGAACAGAGGGTGAGAATGCAGGCCATCGAAAAATACTAACAGCAAGAATTATAGCAGCTACTTTCACTGCCTCCCATTGAGAACCTACTATGTGCAGCACTCACTTAACCAATGTGGTCAATACTCAGCTTTCACACACTTTGCAGAAGAAGAAACTGAGGCTGAGAGAGAACACGTGGGCCCCCCAGGGTAACACGGCTGCAAAGTTCCTGAGCCTGCCTTCGACCCAGTACATCGACTCCACAGTGCTCTCCCAGGGATGCACCTACTTCCTGCGTGAAATAGTACTGTCATATATCAAAATAAAAACACACTTTGCGAAGTTGGTAGGAACGATGCGCCTTATTTCACAGCTGCTGTCGGAAGACCCGAAGGTCTGCTTCCAGGCTGTGGCCGCCCCTCAGTCGGATAGAATGTGGGGAACCAGCCTTTGAATTTTCAGGGGTGTCATGCAGTTTATCGCCTCGGGGTCCTGGGGGGTCAGTGCTTTAGCTTTGAAAGGTGGAGCTGGAATCAAGTCAAGGTCGTTCCTTTAGCAAGTAAGGACTTGGAGTGAACTCCGAGGGTCAGCTCGGTCCACATGGAAAGGCCGAGTAGCCTGCTGTTAGTCACCATCTCAGAGTCCAGTCGGGGACACGGGGGGTTTTATAAACTCGAACGTTTGCACCTGTAAAATCCGCTCTCAGGTGGACGACAGAGTGGGTCTCTGCACAGGAGCCCGTCAGTCGGTCATGGCATGTTATCAACATGCTACAGGTCATTTAGATCTCACTTTATGTGTCAGCCTCACCGATACCAAGCGCACCATCCACGGCCGTATCCGGCCCTGGGGTGTTCTGCACAATGTCTGCAAACCGTCCACCCAGGCGTGCGGACGCTGAGAGGAGCTGCTGTGGCCCGAGCCCCCGGGGAGGCGATTCGGGGGCCGGCAACGGGCCAGCCCTGCAGGGATGGGAAAGCCCAACGACGGGAGACGCTCACTTTGCATCCTCAGGTCTGGGGCACCCAGAGCTCAGTCAGCTCAGACCCGCAGAGGCGAAAGGGCGATGTCCCCAGAAGGAGTAAAGAAGTTTTTACCAATTCATTCAAGAATCGATTCGTAGACACAAAGAGGATCCCAAGGTGGTGAGAGCCCCCGCTGGCATTGATCAAAGCCCAGTCACGCTGAATAGACCCAGTTTTCCACACCAGGGACCTGGCCCAACACGTCATCGGCTCAACTCGGGGCCGGGAACTGTTCCTGCCTCTTGCTCCGCACTGACGCGACGTGAAGCTTTTGCTCGCCGAACGGTGACGCAGTGGCTTTGGGGCAAGAACAACCGAGCACGTGTGCACATGCCCGTGGGGGGCACATGTGGCTGCCTGGGGAGCTGGGCGCCCAGGGTGCTGCTTCGCAGGCTCACGGGACTTGGGCAGTCGATGCCCCAGGAGTTATCCCGAGGCCCCGACACCTGTAAACCAGCCTCGGTCTGGGCTGGGAACCTGAGGTCAAGTAAGCCGCCCGGGTCACACAGCCAGCGAGCGAGACGGCCGGACGGCAGCCCGGAGGCCTCACTCCAGCATCTGCGCTCTCAAGCGTCTCACGGGCCGGGCTTTGTTGTCAGTGACTGTCTATGAGATGAGGCCTGGAGCAGCAAGGCAGTCATCGTCCACGGTCACCCGGAAGCCCTGGGGGTCTGCGGTAGGAACGGGCGGCCTTTCCAGGGCTGCGCTGACACTCGCGGCTCCATTAGACACCTGGCAGGAGTGACGTCCACCTGCGGTCCGATTCCTCCTGCCCGGACACAGGTAAATTCTGTAGCCTTGCAACGTGGAAATGCCAACGGCAGCTGGTGGCTGGGGATCCGGGAGTCAGCTGGGCGGGTCCAGAGAAGGTGAGAACACGGCCGATGAACCAGGCCTGACCCTGGGAAGTTCAATCAGTTCCGGGGGCGGGTTCAAGGGGCACAGTTTTATACCATCCCTGGAGGAAACAACCCCTGGGACGCACGGTGTCTGTGTGATTCTTCATTATTATGAATACTTCATGTCAGTCAACGTAACCCCTTTGTTCCTGAGGTTCCCACCGTCCCCGCGTCCCCGCGAGGATGCATCTGCTTGGCTCAGCCCTGCAGACACCGTGTCTCACAGAGCCCAAGTTTAAAAATATTTGTAAAGCAAGAGTTCCTTAGTAGAGACAAATATTTACTTAAAATCCACGTAAATTCTGGTGGGTTATTTATAATGCATGATAAACACTCAGGAACATAAAATATGAATTTACAGAAAGAAGGCACCCTCCACGAGCTTAAAAACGTACACAGGAGAGGGAGAAATGGGGAGGCGTCTAATGGGGGCAGAGTTTCAGTTTTGTAAGATGGGATCCTTCTGGAGATCGGGGGCACAGCTACACAAATATATTTACCACGGCTGAACTCTCCACTTAAAAATGGTTGAGATGGTAAATTTTATGCTTTTTACTACAAAAAAAATGTTTTTTAAAACATTGTCACAAGAAACATTTGCAGAGTAAAACTAAAATAGAGAGCCTGGTAAGTTAAACAAAACATGCAGACTGTTTGGGGAAAAACACTGTGGGCGGCTTGAGATGATGCCCTGATAGGCGGCCGGTCATTTTTTCTCTGCTTTTCCTGCTAACCGGCTGCGGCCAGGGCTTCCTCCCCGGCTCTCAGAGCCTCTGCTATGAAATGAGATTCGTGACGGCAACAGTTTTGTCCAGTTAAGAGAAAAGGTCTCTGTCTTAAGTACCGGTGGTAGTTATAGGAAAGAAAAAAAAAGTGTGGTCGGCGTTGGTCACAGAAACGTTAGGAGACGGTGTCCCGGCACCCGCAGGCCCTCCTTCCCTGGCCCGGAGCTGGAGCCGGGCTCCTGGTAACCGGTGCCCCCGAGACCTTCTCTCTGGGTGGTGCCAAGTTCACTTCAGGCCTCGGACGACCTGCCTCGGGGGGAGCAGCCTGCGCGTGCGTGTTTGTTAG
The DNA here is from genome assembly GCF_964146895.1 of Miniopterus schreibersii. Taxonomy (NCBI): domain Eukaryota; kingdom Metazoa; phylum Chordata; class Mammalia; order Chiroptera; family Miniopteridae; genus Miniopterus; species Miniopterus schreibersii. The sequence continues at coordinate 53,396,434 of NC_138115.1, forward strand.
GGCCTTAGCCAGTCCTGAGGGCTTTCAGACAAGCTACTGCGCGTTGCAGGTTTGTGTCCCCCTAAAATTCCCAAGGTGAGAACCTAACCCCCAAGGTGATGGGTCAGAAGGCAGGGCTTCGGGAGGCGATTAGGTCGTGAGGGTGGGGCCCTCGTGCGTGGGGTGAGCGCCCTTCAGAGAGAAGCCCCACGGAGCCGCCCTGTTCCTTCCACCACGCGAGCCACAGCGGGGCGTCCGGGGCCCAGAGGAAAGCCCTCCCCCGCCCCCCACTCCCGAGGCCGCACCCACCTCGCGGTTGAGGTTAGTGCCGGGGGCCCTGGGGGCACAGGATGTGTCTCCCTCTGGTCGTCCTGTTCCTGACTTCCCACCAGATCGCATTTTGCTATGTGACGACCTTCCTCCCGCGCCTGCCCTTCAGTTCACGTGGGCAAATCTCCGCTCGCCAAGGAGGTGGCAGCCTCCCTGAAGCCAGAGGCACTCTGCGAACTCCCCGGGCGTCTCCGAGGGAAACCGGCTCCTGTCAGCCGGGAGGCGAATAAATCCTCACCAGGCGCAGCGGAGCGAGAGGAGGAGCCTCATGGGCAACCCGAGTCACCCACGCGTCCCCCCGTTTCTAATCGCTGTTCAAAACTGAACCCTGGTCTGGAGCATCACGAAATTACAGAGCGAGAGCAGCCGGAATTTGAGGAACGAAAAGCTCCTTTTTAAAGGGGAAAAGGAGATTTAGTAGCTGGTGCTTCCCGGGGGTTGTCTGCAGGAGTCGGGCAGTGTGTTAAATCTGGTAAGAAAGTTCCAGAGACTACATTAATCGGGGCCTGCATCTTCTCACCGTTTTCAATCACACGCCTTAATATATAGTTTCCCTGCACCTCGGGTCAGATAATAAAGAAAATTCATTAGATGGCAGCCCGGTGGGCTCCACAGACACCTCTGCCAGGGAATTTTAATAATCAGAGAAGTTGCTGATGTGGGGCTGTGATAAATTGCCTCGCTACGGGGTAATATCACCCTGAGCCGGTGTGATGAATACGTCTGCTCCGCGAGCGAAACCGAAACGCTGAGCACTGTTTCAATGTGAGCTTCCCGACCAACGACGGCCGTCGCCCGCCGCGTCCCGGACGAGACGCGAGCGGCGTCTGCGCTGGAGGGAACTGTCTCCGGGAAACGGCTCCGAGGGGCGCGCTCGGGGAAGGAAACGGGCCCGCGAAAGGCTTCACATCGCAGGGCGTTCTGCGGAAACACCTTCGGGACAACGATTTTTAAAAATTCATTTTCCAATTTACAGTTATCAAACTTAAGAATAATTGGTTTTTGAAATTCTTTCTGAATGCTCATTCTCGTGACGGATAATGAAGGTCGTTAACAGTGAAATCCCCCGGGTCCAACGTCATTAACACACAGGGCACCGGCTTTCTAAGCTTTCCTCGCATTTCCATGGAAAAATGTGGCAAAAATGCCAGACAGGGGTCACGGTGCCTGACAGACGCAGGGCGCGAAATGCTGAAATCGCACAGAACGTGGCCAGTGGCGGCAGGGACATGCTGTCCTGGTCAGTGGGCAGCTGGCGTCTCCTGTGATCTGGGGGATGGTCCATTTCATAGTGTAATTAATTTGTGTTTCTGCTACATTCACGCACCCCCACCCCCACGTGACTGTCCTCGGTGGTCCTCCTGCCGTCTGGAGCTGGATGCCTATTCCACTTATTTTTAATTTTTTCTAACATATATATATGTGTGTGTGTGTGTGTGTGTGTGTGTGTGTGTGTGTGTGTGTGTGTGTGTGTAAAATATTCTCCTTTTGAGACTTAACGAGCAGCTGTGCTTACCATAATCTTTCAAACTCGTAATTCTCTAACTTTACCTCTTGATTGAATTATTTAAGCTGTATCATGTCTGCCTTGAAGACTATAAGATTTTTCTTTTTGACCTAACACAAGAGCATGTTTAGTTACTAGTTCGTGTGTTTAAAACCATGCTTGTCTCTGCGTAGAGTTAAACGTCAGGATTCTCACCCGTCCCACGAGGCTAAGTAATCGTATCTCACGTTCGCTTTCCTGACCCACTTGTAGTGTCAACTCGATGCGTCGGTTTTAAAAGGGAAACGACTCCCATTGTGACTCGGGCAAGGTCTCAGGCGTCCATCAGTCTCGCGGATGGCATTTCAGGGGCTTGTGTTCGTTAGGGGACCGCTTGGGGTGGGATATAAAGGGGGGCACTTGGGGACCCTGAGAGGGGGAAAGAAAGTAAAATAGCTCAGAGGCACGTGGCCAACAGCCCACGGGGCAGCCCATCCCCTCTGCTGGAGGCTTTGGGTGGAGGTGGCAGGTCCCACCCGCACCCAGGCAGGAGGTCCCGGGGGGCACGGGCCCGGGAGGCGGGGGCATGAAGGACAGCCTGGCATTTCTCCCCCACAGAGGGAACCTGGACAGGGGTCTGGCTTCGCCGAAGGGACAGAGCTGTGCCGGGAAGAGCGCCCGTCTTCGCGCTCCCCGGCGAGGTGGGTGGCCCACGTGTCAGGGACGTTAAAAGTGGCCCCAGGGCCCTTCCGGGCAGCCCAGGCCTCCTCCCCACGAGCTGTGGCTTCTCCAGGACGCTGCCCAGAGGGCTGCACCCCGACTTTTCTTGTTTGCTTCTGAAGAAACGAGGGATCGGAGGAGGGGGTGAGACCGGACAGCCCCACACCCTCCCTCCGCCACCCCAATCACCTGCGAAGCGTGCTCCTGTAACACCCGGCCGCTTTCCCCGTGTGTCCCTGAGAGGTGCAGGAATTGACCTAATAAACGTAGTCACGTGGTCTGAAGAATGCAAACTGTTCTCGGGACCGGCAGGTCTCAACAGCCCTGACCGAGGAGCTCAACTGCCCTGTCTCCCAGCCGCGTCCGGAAGACAGCGACTGAGCTCGTTAAATATTTGTTGGACGCATAACACACTTTGCTTGAAGTCAGGAGAAAGACGGGGCCAGGGGTGCTAGCCTTTCCTGGTAATTACTCGGCGTGACCCCGGGCAGGTCACTCAATTACCACGGGCTCCGATTCGGGGCCTGGGGGTGGGGAGCAATAATGCCTTCGAGTAAGAGCCTTTCAGGACGAAGCGAATTTACTCCTGTCGGGCGCTGACAGGGCGCGTCCTAGGTGCTTAGTATTAGCTGTTTTCATAACGGTATTTGGTAAAATGGATTAAGAGCAGGAAAGATGGCTGTGGAAACTGAAGAGCTGTTTGGACGGCGAGTCCTCGCTGGCACGTGTGTGGACGGCCCCGCGAGCCCGGCGCACGCCTGTCACCCCAGCTCCTGGGCAGGTCACGGGGGCGCCGACGCCTGTTGGCTGCGGCTCCACCCCGGGGCCTTCGTTGTTGTTAATTCTCAACTGAGGATATTTTTTCCATTGATTTTTAGATAGGGTGGGAGAGAAGGAGGGAGGAGGAGAGAGAGAGACACATGCGCCCCAAATGATAGATGATTGATTGATTGATAGATAGATAGATAGATAGATAGAGATAGATAGATAGATAGATACATAGATAGATAGATGATAGATAGATGATAGATGATGATAGATAGATAGACAGACAGATATAGATGATAGATAGATAGATAGATAGATAGATAGATAGATAGATAGATAGATAGATAGATATAGATAGATATAGATAGATAGATAGATGATAGATGATAGATAGATATAGATGATAGATAGATAGATGATTGATGATAGATAGATAGATAGATAGATAGATAGATAGATAGATAGATAGATAGATAAACACTATGGACAAAATCCTTCAAATTGTAAGATTGTTTTCCTTCTCTGTCCCACCACTCAAATAAATTTAAAAGACAATAACAAAAAAATTTTGGTTCATGTCAATGGCGAATATTTCACTAAAATTCCTATTTTGGGGGCATAATTTACTTTCAGGAACCAGAAATATCCTTTCTGATAAACATTGCTTTCAAACAGGTGTGAGAACTGTTAAAAGGTAAACTGAGGCACACTACAACCTTCTCGAGTTTATTTGCGCACTGACCGAGGGGGCCGTGTCACCCAAAGGCGGCCGGGAGCCCTGGCCCCGGAGCTGGTCAAGGCCTTTGCAGAGCAGACGCTGAGCAGAGCAAAGGATCCGAGTGGCTGAGGCCTGGCACTGCCCAGTCTGGGGAAGCCCGGCCGGCTGGGGCTGTTCTTCAGGGTCATTTCCGGACCCCGAGGGGGATTCATCAGTGTCATAGGCCACCAGGCGAGAGGGCAGCCTGGCTCCCTGGCCTGGGCTTGGCCACTTGAGCCGGACGCCGTGCCCCAGCGGTGACTGCGGCCGCAGGAGGCGTCCTGGCAGAGACACCGCCCGCTCTGCACGGGGCCCTTTCTGATTAAAGCCACATTTACCACCTGTGAGCACAACACGCGTAGAGAAAGGCTCGCAATTAGCCCCTCGGAGCCCGTCAGGAAACCGGTGCATCCCGAAAGCTGTCCCCTGTATTTTCCCTGGTAATCCTGTTCTTATTGCAATGAGTGTTTGCATTAAAAATACAACTATTGACTTGATTTATCTTTGCTTTAAGAAATAAACAAAGCAGAAAGCATGGGCTAAATGGCACCACGTGTTAGGTGGACACCGTCACCCCCACTCTGCCTTCCGTCTGGAGAAAGGGCTGGTCCCAGGGCTGAGGGGGGAGAGGAATCACAAGGTGAAGCTGGACGATCTGGCTGAGTCAGGGGACACGGGGCCCCGGGGCCTGGGGGGGCTCGGCCAGAGGGCCGGAGCCATCTCAGTGGAACCTCATGGGAACCGAGCCCCAGAGCCCCAAATAAGTCAACAGACTCTGTGCGTTGAATCAAGAAGGGCCCACGAGTCCAGCACAGACATAGATTAAAAGTTCAATGAGAAGCAGACTGTCTTATCCTTCCTAAGTGCCCCCAGTAAAATGATGATCAATGACAGAGAAACAGAGGAATTCGGCGGACGCCGTCTGAATCGCGGGGTCGAGACGAGGGAACAGGATGAGGCAAAGGGAAATCGCCTGCGACGCAGGGACAGGGCGAGAGGACGCGTGTCGGGCTGGGGACCTGCCTGCGCGTCTGGCAGGAGGAGCCACCTTCAGGTCAAGGGCGGGTCTGGAAAGTAACTGGCTGGGACCTTCCAAGGGGCCGGGTCCTGGGTTTCGGGGAGACAAGGCTGCTGCAAACCGAGGCTGTCTCGGCCACACCCAGACGGCCTCGACTCCCAGGGGACCCTTTGCCGTGAAGGACAGGACGGGGACAATCGGCGAAGTTCCGGGGGGTCTGAGGACTGGGGGGTCACATGTCAGCCTGGCTTCCTGCCCTGACAGCTGTGGAGGGGACGTGTTGTTTATGGGGTGCTAGGTGCCTCCACGCCCTCAAACGCTTCAGGGAAGAAGGCTGGGTTTCCTACTGTACTTGCAATCTTTCCGTAAGTCAGTGGCTGTTTCAATTTTTTTTTAAATGATAAAATATTTTGTATCAGAGTCTCCCACAACGCGACATGTCATTTCCTCGATGTAAGGGGAGCTGTGATAACCCCAGCTGCTTTCACAATCTCTGAATTTTAATGCATGTCATAGATGTTCACCACCCTAGAGAATTCCTATAAAATTCAATTATTTTTCCAGCTCGCTCGATATCTTGCTGTGATGTATTTACACATTGTGCCCTGGGACCTAAGGATAATACGGAAAATCAATTGTTAAACCACCTGGAATGCCAGCCCCGCGACAGCAAACACCAGCCTCCTCTTTGGTTTCAAGTTTGTCTGTTTAATCCATTTTAGAGAGAAATCCGATAAAATAAAAAACCTGTTTACAGATTCTCCGGAAGTTAGCTGAGTCCCCAAGGTAATTAGCTACGGAGAAATTCTAATTAGTTGGATGAAATCTGCCTTTTAAGCCGCTGGAAATTTGGAGATCCAAGAAAATGATCTGTTCAGTTTTTCTTTAAAAAAAAAAAAAAAAGAAAGTCCATGAACTAAAATGCTGTGTTTGGGAGGAGCAGGGTCCCTCCCTGCCAGGGAGCAGTTGGTGTGTGGCTGCCCCTCTGCGGTGACGGCCTCGGGCGCGGGTCACCCAGCTGCCCAGGTGGGCGGGATACCGAGTGCACGCCCGGAGGAGGGCAGCCGGTGCGGTTTAGTGACGTTATATTTAATGTGATGCCAGATAAGGCAGTGGGCTGCCCAGCAAATCCGTGCCATGGGCCAGCCTCAGTCCTCTGCCCTACATCGGGGGGCAGCCCCTTCTCCGAGCTGCATCTTGCCAGGGCCAGGAGCTTGTCTCTGACTGTCTGCAAAGACTTCATCTCAGACCCCAGGGCTGCAGCCGCCTGTGGCTTGTCAGGAGGAAACATCACCAGCCCCCGGCTTCCAGTTCTGCCGGCTGCGCGGCCCAGTGTGCAGACCGGGGAGACCAGCTGTCTCCCCTGCTCCCGGGATTCCAGGGATTTCCAGGCGGGGCTCCCGCTCAGCACCAAACGCCACCCATTAGGGGCTCGGTCACACGAAACTGGGCTGTTGTGCAACACCTATGGGGGCTGTTACCTCTGTGCTATACACAGGGCAGGGGGAGGGGCAGAGATAGGGACCAACATGAGCAGGGACTGCGGGAACGTCCCAGTCTTGTTGGCAGTAGTTCAGAAAGAGAGGTGGCTTGGGGACCCCCCAACTCTGCTGGCATCTGGGGAGAGGACAGTCTTATCAGGGACCATGTCCTTTCACCTGCGGAGTCCGATGCGCCTCCAGGTGTTGGCATCTGATTGGATTGAGGTGCCCCGGCTCACACGTGAAGGATCCAAGTCTGGGAACATGCCTGGTGCGTGGAATCCTAAGACAATGCCTGTTCATAGCGCCCAGCATTTCACATGATTTTTTTTTTAACATTTTTTTTTTTTTAATTATATCTTTATTGATTTCAGAGAGAGGAAAGGAGAGGGAGAGAGCTAGAAACATCAATGATGAGAGAGTCATTGATCGGCTGCAGCCCTCAACCCGGGCCTGTGCCCTGACCAGGAATCGAACCCTGATCGCCTGGATCCTAGGTCGATGCTTAACCGCTGAGCCACGCCCGGCCGGGCACATGATTTTTTTTTTTTTTTTTTTAAAGTTGTCAAGACCCATTGAGAACAATGCACAGTGAGGCCCAGGTTGACTCTGTCCATGGTAGAGATTTACAGCCAGCGTCCTTCGCTTCCTACTTGAATTTAATTACTGAGTTACTTTGTTGCTCATTAAATGATACATTTATAAGGCGCCCAGACAGTGGTCCACACAGAGGCCGCTGGCTTGCTTCTTACCTGACTCTCCCAAGAGCTCACACTATCTCCTACCAGGACAGACCCTGAGAAGGCGAGTCGGGTGACAAAGGAAAAGCCCCCTATTAATACCTGCCCTGAAAACACAGTCCCCTCAGGGGGGACCCAGTCAGACCAGACGGGGAGTGGTTACAGCCACGGACACACAGTATAAAGGCCTCGTCTGCCTCCTCCCGTCCGTCCGCACGCCGATCCCCGCCGCAGCTCCATCCAAGGGAAAACCAAAGCTTTCCTGGCATTGGGATGAGGGCTTTCAGAACTTATTTTACAAAACCATCAATGCATCCCCCAAAATTGAAAGAATGGGTGTTTCAGACATGGGTTTTTGGCAGGAGGAAGGCGTTTGGGATTAACACACATGAATAGAGATGGGGTGGTTAATTATGACCAGTATCTGGGGAAGGACGTTAGCCATCATTTGGGTTCCGTTCGCTTTGTATTAGAAGACAATTCTTTTATGAACAGAAATTGCTTTTCCTGGACTCTCCTCATCCTAAACCCTTCCATCTCGGGGCTTCTGCTCATTTGCATGAGTGACCTACGAACAAGCTACCAGCCTCATTTACGCATCTAATTTTCTAAAGGTCGCCTGGCAAGTCGGGGATGACACTGGGCGAATTCTCTGGGGCACCGTCTAATAATTGCTCTCCCTCCCCAACGCTCTGGGTGTCTGGCACCTTTGTTATTGATGGAAGGGTAACAATGCAATCTGGCTGGTTTCCAGGGCCACCCTCAAACACAGCTGGACGGCGTGGGGGGAACTGCTCACATCCATCCCTCATCCTCGGGGAGGCAGATCGAGAGAGCAGGGGGCAAAAAAACCCTAAAAAAGAAATCCTTTGACTGCACTGTTGTTTGTTTCTTTAATTTAAAAATGCATTTAATTAAGAATGTAGCTGCATAAACAAGCTGTGAGTCAGGATAGAAATCCAGATGCTGCCCAAACTCTCTCAGCATCTTTAGAAATAGTCAACCTGTACATGTTCCTGACTCCCTATCTTTTCACCTGCCTCACCCCTGGACCCACCTATTACACAGGTGTCCCCAGTATTGTAGCAAAAGCCCTGGCAGGTCTGCCGTGCCAGGTCCTGCCACGTCCCCTAGGCCCTGGAGCACCTGCGTTGTCGAAGGTAAATGACGCCGTGTCCAGGTGAGGAGAAGGCCTGTCGCCCCCGAGTTTCACTCTGTGCGAAGGGTCTCCGAGTACCTTACAGGCTCCGCTGGGTTCTCCCTGCGGTTCCTCCACCCTCCCTCCCTGGCACTCGCACCGGAGGTCAGAGAGGTGGAGCCAGAATGGAAACCGGCACCAGCTCTTGCCCTGGTTTCCCAACCGTTCACTTTCTCCAGAGGTCACGTTTGTTCTTACTGGCCCCAGGGGGGCGTGCCTGCCCTGCCTTCCCTCGCTCTGGCCGCCAGGCAAGCGGATGCCAGGTCCCTTATGAAACAGACTCCGGAGGTGCTTCCCCCCTGGGCGGTCAGGCTCAGACAGGCCTCAGCCCTGGCCCCGCCCAGCGGTTCTCCACCTCTGACCGCTTTGCAAAGCCGTCCACAGACGCAATCTCATCTGATCCTCAAGGGGACCCCGGAGGGAGGCAGGCAGGATGGGCAGCTTCACCTTCATTTTACAAAATCAAAAACTGTCCGATCCCAGTGCACAGGGCCAGCAGGTGGGTCAGATCAGCTCCTTCAGGCCAAGATTCAAGGTCAAGTTCAGTGCTGCTCCTCCATCCCACAGTCTCCTGTAGGGCACAGCTGGGATTCACCCTCTTCCACCTGAGAACTGAGCCGGACCTGGCGGCCTCGCGGCTGGTCATGCTGGGAACAGGGCGCCCTGCGTAGCAGACGGCAGGATGTCGAGGCTGCTCCTGCCGGTACCACAGGGAACACGCCTCCCTTTTCTAATTAAAACAAATGGTAAGTGACATGCGGCTCCTTGCTGTGCATGTGAGTGTGTCTGAGCTGCTTCCATCACGGCCAAGGCGCCGATACCCGGTGAGGTGCCAGCTGAAGACAAAATCACAAGCCCAGACCTCGAAGTGGATCCCGATAAACCCGGGAAGTTAGGTGACCACATCCCGCGCCTGCAGATCCCACGGGTGCAGGCCCGCAGACCAAGTGAAAGGGACATCAGTGTCCTTTTCAATGATCAGAAACGAGCTGGGTCACAAGACGCGTCAGTGATGGTCCCACCGTCGGCATCCCGGCCCCCCGCAGCCCACCGCTGGATCGCTCGTTTCCAAGCACTCGGGGGGAAGGCGTGAGGTTTCACCTCTTTCCCAGGTGCAACGGTGCTGATCCTTTGCTGTATTTTATTAATAGCTCAGAGCCTCACCACTGCTGAGTTGGTGACGGCAAAGCATCGGGCAACTGGCATTATATTGGAGACTCACGACCAACCCAACGTGGTGAAGACCGAGCATGGAGGGGGCAGCCTGGCAGCCACTGTCTCCTTCCTGACCGGGCCCTGGAGTCCTCCACTGTCATCTCCACTGTCATCTCCACTCTGTCCCCTCCGTGACACAGGGCCACCCAGAGACGACCACGTGGGGTCCCGGCAGGAGGAGGGCCCTGGGGACCACCTGCGGGAGCCGCAGCAATGACCAGAGCTCGTTTCTATGACAAACAAGCAGATGTTCAGGATAAACAAGGGAGACCAAGGTCCTTCTCTGTTCCAGCGGAGGAGACAGATAAAATAACATGAGTAACGAATTGTCACGTATCTGCCATTATCACGAGAAAGCCGAACAGAGACCGCTGGGCACTGAGGCCGTTTGACAGGATCGTGACGCGAGTCCCCTCTCCGGTGGCTTGAGCCGAGCTCTGGCTGACGAGCAGGAGGCAGGATCAGAAGCTGTCTGGAGACAGCGCAGGGGAGAGAAGGCAAATGTCGGGGCCTGAGCCACTCGCCCAGCAGGCGGCCTCCCTTCTGGGCCCCGGTCACGGGAAGGGGGCGCGGGGCGTTCCTGCCGAGCAAGCGACCATCTCCCAGCCTCTGCCGCGCTCCCTCCCACCGGCCTGGCAGCCTCCGCGTCTGAGCGTCACTACGGCGCCAGGACAGACGGCCGAGGTCCGGCCTGTGCTCCCGGCTCAGTCGGGTCCCGGGCGGCACCTGCACAGCAAACACCCCTCACCCCCTTCGCCGGGGGGCCGCGGCTGCTCGGGGCCACACTGAGCCCACGGCGGCTTCAGACAACGGACGGCACGCACACGGCTCGAGCTCACGCAGCGGAGGTCCCCCCTGCGCTCGCCTCTCGTTTTATTTCTTTGGTCCCCCCAAGCCCAGGGGCTCTCTGTCTCAACGTGGCCTGAAGAGGCCCAGGCAGGAGAACTCTAGGTTGTGTTATAAAATAGAATCCTTCCCACGATAAATAAAAACACCACCTCAGTCACGTCTCAGAGGCGATGCTGACGATGATATAATTTAATCCAGGAATTTACTATTTTTATAGGAAAATATCCCGGAAACCATTCTTATCCCAGATCAACACAGACCTCGGCATCCGAGAGACGTCTGCATCCCTGCTCTGCCCCCACCACCTGTGTGGCCCTGGGCCTCAGTTTCCCCCTCTGTAACGTAGGGACCGTGTACCTACCTCGGAGGGTACGCCAGGCACTGGAGCACTGTGCCCAGCACAGAGTCTCGGGCAAGCGCCCAGTGGGCGGGCGAGCGTTTCAGCATCTCGCACGTGGCCTTTAAATTAATATATTCTGACCAAGAGACTAAGTGGGACAAACAGACCAAAACCGAACCAAAATGCGCGGCTCCTGCAGGTTTCAGCGCCCACCTGAACCTCACCTGAGCCCCAACTTTACATCATTTCAGTTTCACGCCTGCATATGGCCTGTGGCCACCACATGAAAACACAGGCAAAGAATCGACCATAGGAACCTAGATGGCATCTTGAACTCGGAACAGTTTTCAGGAAATCCCAGTCATTCTCTGAAGTACGAAATAAATAAATGGGTCCTTTTGGGGCCCAAATCCCTGCTTTCTGTCCCTTCCTTATCTCGGCCCCACCCGCAGGCCTAGGACAGCCAGAGGCCCCTGCACTGTGGTTACAGCCCCTCTGCAGAGCCCCGCAGCCCCCCCGGGAGACTAGGCCCCGGGGAGCCGGCAGGCACTGGTCACTGCTGGGGGCAGTGAGAAGGTCGTGGTGGCTGGTCCAGGTCCTCCGGCCTTGTCGCAGCCCCGAGGCCACTGAGGTTAAAGGTGGCGGCAATTATGCTGTGTTTGTGGCTGAAAAAAATGACCCAGCAGCCCCTTCAGCTTCATTTATTCTTCAGTATTCGATGAGGGAGGGATACATACGTTTATTTCAGCCCCTGCCCTGAGTAATGAGAAAGGATGCTACGTGCCCTGGAAAAAATGTGTGAAAAGAGATGCTCTGAGCGTTGAAATTTGCAAACGTTTAAAACCCTGAATCGCAGACACAGTGGCCCTTGGAAAGCGTCTCACTCAGACCAGGGACTGTGCAGGTGAAGGGGCTGAGCAGTGACCGGCTCGGGGACAGAAGGACAGAGTCCAGCTAAGACTCGGGCTGGGGTTGAGGTTCTCAGCCCTCTTTCGAAGACACCCACAGGCAGCTGCAAACAGAAGATAAAATCGCCGGATCTATTGGACAGGCTGCTGGAAGGAGGAGCACTGTCGCTGGAAGGGTGACGGGTGATTGTAAATGATTATAAATGATTGTTAAGTGATTTGGGGGGAGGGGAGGGTGTCCTTGTGTCTTCTCCTCTGGCCCCCACTCCTGCCAGCCCCCCAGGCACACACTGACCCAGTTCCCCGAGGGCACGACACCCTCCTGGATTCAGGCAGGCAGGTGGAAACTGCATTAAGGATGTCTTCTCCCAGGGGACACATCTGGTGGATGCCTCGTGCTCCGCCTGGTGAGTGGCTGATGCCTGGGAACTGGGCTCATTGTGCCCGGAGATCAGGCCACATTATGGGAATTTTATTGCCAATGGGAGGAGCCGAGCCCCCGCCCAACTCCCCCCCCCCCCCCGTGTCAATCAAACAGTAACGAGGGGCCTGGCGGTGGCTCTGGCTCAGCCGTTTCAAGGTCCCCCCTGGACAGGCTGCGACCTCTCATTGTTCCCACACTCGCCTTTAGCAGCCGCTGCATTTTGCAAACTGTCACCTGGTGTTTCTGCAAAGACCATCCCCTGGTGTTACGCAGCCTGACACCGCTCAACACTCAGGCCTCTCCCCAGGCCCTCCGTCCAACCGGCAAAGGGGTGGAGAAGCCATGGTGGGCTCGGGAATCCCAGTCGTCATTTCTCCAAGCTGTCCAGCGTCCACCCTGAGTTGACAGGGCCGCGGATCGGGACCCATAGCAGGCTTCCAGGTCGGAGGCTCAGCAGCTGCACCTCCCGCCTCAGGGAAGGACAGTTGCCATGTGACAGCGAGTGTCCCCCTTGTCCTTGCCCTGCCGCATTTCCACACACCCGTGCTCTTCATGACAAACCTGCAAACCTCCTGAAAAGACAAGGCTACAAATGCCGTCCTCAATGCCTAGTGCACGGTTTTTAGAAAATAAAATGACTTCGCAATCCTGGGAGTGGAGTTATGTGCCTGGAAATCTGAATTCTAGAAAGGGACCCAGTCAGCATGAATGCTCTGGAAACTCCTCTGGTCTTCCTGTGGCTGCAGGGAGGCCGGGAGGCCCAGGCTGCTGGGCATCGGGTTCATTAGGCATCTCGCCTGGGAGGCCGCCAACTCTTCAGGCAAAACCCAGCCCCAGCGGCCCAGCTGCCAATCTTGGGAGCCAACCGGGAGCCTGAGCCCTGCGTCCCTGTGACCCGGAGCCTGCAATCAGCAGACGATGAACCCCGACCGGGTCTCAGAGGCCACGGCAAGACCACCTGCTCTGACGGTAACAACGGGACATGCTTGGCCCGAGCGGCACATCTCAAACCCTGGCTGTTGCATCCCTGAGCTGTCCTTGGGGATGGAGCGAGACCAGGAAAGCAGCAGGGGCTGGGACTCCGAGGCGCAGGGTGGCCTGGGGACAGTGAGATCCACAGGCAGAGGGGAAAAGGGACCAAGGGACAGTCCCCCACCCTCCGGCATGGCCACTGAGAGGGGGCTGGGAAGACACGGCTGTCACACCCAGTATCACAGAGGACGGTGGTCCCTGCCACCTGACGTGGCCGAGAGAGCAGCAGGTGCCGACCGCGGAACAGCGGAGACGACCGTCGAGAGCACAGAGGAAAGCCGTTGTCTTGGGTGGAACGTCCCGATTTACAGAGACTGGCAATTTGACAATTTTCGAATGCGGGGCAAGCCAAGTAAACCACGTGTTCACATCCAGCCCGGCCCGCTGGCCACCAGCCTGGGCCCGTGACCTCAGGGAGTGAACCGGCCAGCTCAGCCCCCGCCTCTCCTTCCAGGCCGAGCAGGCAGAGCCAGACGCCAACCCCTTTGCCACTCAGAGCTGAGACACTAGTTCCTTCCGATCCCACAACCTGTAGACGTGGTTCAGAGGCTGCCTTGGTGGCCGTGTGCACCCGGCCCCAGAGCCCGGACCGGGAACAGAAGTGCCTGGGGGAGGCCCCGAGGAAGTGCGACCATCTCCCTTCTCTGTAAGGAGAGCAAAGGACCGGCCGCCAGGGTGGACCTTCAATCCCATCTTTCTAATTACGAGGGTAACTGTCTAACATTTCGATGCCCCGTTTCTCCAACCAGCTCTCCCAGGGACCCTGCCTCTGTCTCTCCCCCGTGACCCTCGTTCCTCCCTCCATAACCGCCTGCCCGCCAGGCAGCAGCTGCCTGGGTATCGGATCCGCGCTCATGTCCCAGGGAGGCTGATCTTGGGGACGTTTACGACCCACGGGGTATGAGCAGGGAGGGCCGGCTGATGAAATCCCAGCGGCATTGACGGGCGGCAGAGTGAAGCCCACCCCCTGAGCCACAGCACGGACACCCCCAGGCCCCATGTTTATGCCGGTCATATATCTTAACAGGCTCCCAGCCATTTAGATGGCAAGACAAAGCGGCTGGAGAGGCCGGTTCAGGAGGCTGAGCTCCCAGCCGCACAGGCTGCCGGGTCCCAGAGGCCGGTGGGCTGGAGACAGCCCTTGTCCACGGTGAGAACACAGCTGAGAAAGCGGCTGCAGGCAGACCGCACGGGCCTTTCCCCAGAGCCCGGGCCCTGTCCTGTGGCCTCTGCACCGGCGCAGCGACTGTGGCCGCTCGGAGCCCCTCTCCACAGGCGGCTGGGGGAGGACCCCAGGCCTTCTGCACCAACTGCATGTCTTTATCTAGTGGGGCCGTGGCCATGTTTTCACCAATGCGCAGGGGTGGTCGGGGGGCGAGGAGCCCGGCCAGGCAGGTGCCTCCTGCTCTGAATTCCTTCAGGGACATCAGCCCGTCCTCTCGGCCCACGGTCTTTTCTCTCATTAAGAACCAGAGCAAACAGTCCCCGCGTTAAACACCCCGAGCAGTTTCCAGAGGCCACTGCTCATTTTCATAAGTGATCTTCACGGAGCTCCCCTGGGGCTGGGGGCTGGGGACGGCTCCCGAGGAATGCACCTTGTTGCCATGGTGATGGGAGGCAACAGGCAGCCCGGCTGTGGAAACAGAGCCGTGACTTGGGGGGCTCTGGTTTTCCAGGGGAGCCTCAAATCTTAATTGATGGTGGTGGGCTCCCAGCACGCTGCTCCTCTCTGAGCAGGATCCGGAGACGCTCGGCCGCGGGAGCTGGATCCAGGCTCCAGAGAGTGGGGGGCTGCGACGGGACAAGTGAGCGGAGACAGGACCAAGCCCCCCTATGTCCCAGGAGAGGGGCTGCTTGGTTTACTGCTACCCACACGCTCCCAGTGCAGAGTCTTGCACACAGTAGGCACTCAGTTTATACTTGCTGAGTACGTGCTAATGGGGGGATTATGACTTAATGGAACAGGAAGATACAAGAGTATTTACCCACCTGAAATCTAGGGATCGTGAGTGTCACGGAAAGGTGGCTGGAGCCACGGCTGAGAAGGGCCACAGGAGATGGGAGGCGGAGGCGGGTGCGGCTGTGCTCAGGCGGGGAGACCTCCCCCGAGCAGCGAGGCTCAGGGAGCAGGGACGGCCGGGCCAGCGCTGGGACAGGGCCCATACTTGTGGAAAAAAGGAAAATGAAAGAGCTCCTGGGACTAACCAGATATGAAATTTGCAGAAATAACAGAAACTTTATTGGCCATAAAATCAAAATTAATGATGTGGCTGGAAGCACACGGCACAGGGAGGGAGGCTGTGTCGAAACACATTCCTTAGCCCTGCAAACCCCGTGCCAGGGTTCGAGAAGAGAAAGACGATTCTCCCCCTGATGCGGCAACACAGGCCCAGGCAGACGCTCGCTGACCCCCTGCAACGGGGGGACAGGCGCTGGGGGGCCCCGGGCCCTTCTCCTCCCTCCCCTCGGGCCCCCGTCCTGTCCACCCACCCTGGGCTGCAGGAGCGGCGTCCACGGGCTCCTACCTTCGAGAGGCGCAGGGAGCCTGACTTCCGGTCCCTTCCTCTCTACAGCAGGAGCTCACGCTCGAACCAGCGGCTAAATGAAGATACAATGGAAGCTTTGTTCTCAGGCTCCCAGAGCCAGGCCCGTGGGGCCGCTGCCCTCCCCCCGGACGCTGGACGCTCTTTCTCCTACAATTACGAAGGTCCTGAAGCTGCACAGCAGCTGCTCTGCTGCCCGAAAACCCCCCGGACCCACGTCCACGTTCGCCAGCACTTAGAAGCGGAAGTGCCACCTTCTTGAAATCTTTCCGCGTTTACAGCCTATTTCCTTTAATAAAAATGGTGCAAAGCCTGGATCAGACACTGGGCGTCATGTCACGTATGTGAACGTCCCTGCCTTTGATCCTCGGGACTATGGAGCATCACTGTCCCCGTCTTACAGATGACACCGGCTGCGGGAGGCCCCGTAACTGACCGAAGGCCAGCACCTACCTCGGAGCATCCGAGTCGAGTCCGAAACCTGTGCTCAGGACGACCGAACTGAGGCCGCGTCAGCCCTGAGCACCGTCCTCCTGGACTCGGCCGGGCCACCTGGTCCACACTCACCACCGGCCGCACCACGGGGACCTTCCTCACGGCAAAGTCTCTCTTCTGATGGGCCCAGGACAAGGCCAAATTCCGCATTAGATTTAGACAACACTCACGCCTACACTTGGTTATGCATCTCACTCATCCTCACAATTTCCCAATAATTCTATGCATGGAGCCTTCCGCGGAAGTTGTTAAAAACGGCATTTGTAGGATAATCCAAGTAAACCCACGTTGCAGCTCTGCTTCTCCCGGGAGTTCCCAGGGACAGAGGATGACGCCGGACCCCGTGTCCCTGAGGCACAAGGACACCGTCTCACGTGCTTTACGACACGAGGACTGTCGAAGGGGCTCTACGTTTACAAGTTCAGTGTCACTCGATGTCTTTTCGTGTCTAATGTGTTTGCTGTTATCTCAGTGCTCATATTATCAGTAAAAATCGTGATGTGTCCGAGAGACGGATGACACCGTGAGGAACGCTGGCACCTTCCCCGGGGGCCGAAGGGCCCTGTCACGGGTCGGGTTGGCTGGTCGTCGTTGCAGATACGGGCTGGGGGAAGGAAGCCGCGGGCGATGCAGTTTTACAGGGAACATATGGGCAGAAATTCTCAGGCTCCTTGGGGAGGGGCTCCTGCTATCCAGATGGTTGCCAAAATCCCTGATCCCTGCACTCGGGATGAGCCGGGAGTTAATCAGATCAGGATGAGTGGTGATGTGGGAACCAGCGTGGGGCGCCCCTCCTGGAGCACAGGCCGCCAGTGGCTATCGCCGGCCCTCGCCGCTGACCACCTCTTTCCGAAGCTCTCAATCCACGGAGGTGCCACCAGCACCGCGTGGCTGCCCCCTCGTTTGTGAGCGACGCCCGGAAGAACAGTGGCCACAGCACTCTCTTCCGTTCGGGGCCTTGAATGATACTTTTTAAAGATTGTGGCCGTAGCTGCTGTGAAATAGCCATGGACAAGTGTAACCTCTTGTCTATAAATAAAAACCTCCAGAAGCGGAACCAATTTCACAACTGGGTGAAAATCATGAAAGAAGTTGGTGAAAAAATAATCTGAGTAATTAAAATTCATCAGAAATTTCCCAGTAACCACCTTCTCTGTATTGGTTACCATACAATCCCAGGATTTATCACGAAACTTTCTACATAGTAACAATTAAAATTTTTTTGAAGAAAAATTAAATGTTTCTGGCCCTTAATTCATTCTTTTTAGTAAAGAATCACAAAATTAGCATTCTTTACTAAATTGTAAATATTTTTGCTTTTCACTAACATCAGGAATTGGAAATGGCTGTGTGTCTGGTTATAGTTCCCATTACGTACGAGGTTCGTGCCACCAGGAATGCTGGTCACAGCCCCGCCCCCCTCAGCCCTGTGACCTCACGTCACCAACTGCAGGCCGAAGGGCCTGGCTGGCCCTGGGGACCCAGGAAGCCGCCTTGAGGCCGCGCTGACCTCTGCAAAGAGGCCGAGAGCAACACCTGGGTCTGAGCCCTCACATCAGAGTCAAAGACACCGGGCGCTTTCACTGGATGTCACAGCTCCTGGCGTTAGTACAAGATGATCCGTACAGACCGCTGATCACGTGCCAGGCACGGTTCTAAGTACATGCCACACGTTAACTCATCAGACCCTCCTGACAGCCCTAGGAACTTGGTAACATCAGCTCCACTTCACGGTGGGTGGACTAGGACCAGCCAGGTCAGGCCACTTCCCCGGTGACACAGGAACAGTGACACGGAGAGGACAGGACCCAAGCCGCCTGTCGTCCTCTCCGCTAACCCACAGGAGAGACACACTGAAGCCCGGGGTTTTTCCTAACTGTGATATTAGTGGAAATTTTATCTGTCAGTGTTTTTAAACTCACTTGCCTGCTTTCTCATCTGGAACATGGGCGGACGGTCCAGAAAGAGATGGGGTCCCGTCCAGCCGGGCTTGGTACTGGTGCTTGGGAGCGAGAGTCTGTAACAGTAAAAGCTTTCGGGTCTCCACCCCGGGAACCAGGTGCAGTGAGCACAGCCGCCTGGACCCTCACCTGCCTCAGACAGACAGACAGACGTACCATCCTGCAGCCCCCTCTCAGCTGCGGCCCCTCTCTCGTCCTGGGGCTCTTAGGGCCACACTGCGAACCAAGCCCTGCCCCCAGCTACGTCCCAGACTTGCAGGGAGGGGGCGAGGTGCCAGCCACGGCTGCCTCCGCCGCAGAAGCACCTGTCTCGCCGCAAACTCCACGAGAACCGAGCTCAACCCAGCAGGTGGGCCGGAGCCGCACCGTCATCCGTTCTGGCTGCATCTCAACCAGGGCACGGGCGCGAGATGTTTGGTCTCTCAGCGCCAGACGTCTCACAGCTACCCCCCTATGCCGTTTCTAAAAACCTGCTTTCTGTGTGGTTTCTTAATTTTTTATTATTTTCTCAATACATGGCTTTCGTTGCATTTTTAAAACATCACAAATACGCCCGAGGACGCGCCTGGCATCTCGCCGTTTCCACAGCTGGACAGCGTAGACTGTAGTCACTGGCCCGCTGGACTGCTGGTCTTTCGGAAACACAGACGCCATCCAAACACCGTCCGGCGCCTGGCTCCCACCGCGGTGCTCGAGTCAGGGCAGCTCCACCTGACGCAAGGTCCATGTCGTTTCCCCCGAGAATCAACTCATCTTTCTGGGCCTGAGACACTGAGCAAGCAACTCCTGACCTCGCCCGAGCCCTGCAGATGCAGCCCCTGCCCCGGAACCTCCCGATTTCAACGGGGGAGCAATTCCCCTGAGTGAGGACACTGACCGGGGAGGGAGGGGACACAGGCCGCGCCCTGCGACGGGAGCCCCGGGTGACGCCGGGGTCGTGGTCCGTGTGTGACTGCGGGTGGTGGGAGCCGAGGCCAGTCCCTTCCCAGTCCCCACCGTTGGTCAGCCCGGGGCCTCTTCTTTCTCTCCAAGGAGGCCGAGTCCTTCCCGGCTGCGGCCGACGTCCCTCTGCAGGCGGCCCCGGGGCCCCTCACAGTAACGCGTCCCTTCAGGGTGACGTCCACAGTCCGGTTGCTGAGAACGGCCTCCATCCTCGTAGCAGATGCAGCAAATAGATGAACCTGCTTTTGAAGACTCCGCGTGTGAGTGGCGTCTGCTCGCTTCTCTGCCACGGGCGCATCCGTCAGGCGAGATGCTCAGACCTGATCCTGACTCATAACCGTCCCCGATTCCACCAGTTTTTCCTAAATATTGAGACCGAGGCTCCCTCACACCGTGACCTTTTTAAACAGACCACAGCTTAATGTCGCATCTTCATGTTAGAGTTTAGCATCAACAGTAATCTGTCCTCCAACCAGCACTGAGCACAGCGCCTGGGGCGTAACAGGCTCAGGAAAGAGGTGGGAGCGAGCGACGGGGAAGAGCGGACGCCGGGCCCTGGCCGGGCGGTTGGGCACCGGCCTGTGCGCCAGAAGGTGGCGGGTTTGACCCCAGGTCAGGGCACACGCCTGGGTTTCGGGTTTGATTCCCGGTCATGGTGTGTGCAGGAGGCAACTGACGTTTCTCTCACCTCAATGAGTTTTTTTCTACCTCTCTCCCCCTTCCTATCTCTAAAATAAAAATTTAAATAAAGAAAAAAGAGTGGACACTGGGACCAGCGGCATCTCAGCGCCAGCTGTCTCAGCTCCGGGGACTGTGCGGGGACGGCCACCCGTCTCCTCTCGTCTCGGAACCGACATCTACCGAGTGCACGGCCGGGGGCCCAGGTGGGCAGGCAGAGCGTCCTCCGCCCCACACGGCCGCTAAGCAGGGCCAGGGCCAGGCCGGATCCCAGGAAACGCTTCTAGTGACCACAGACGCGGCGTCCGATCGGACCCGCCCCGAGGAGCACAGAAACCTCCTCTCGCTGGCAGGAAGGCGCCTGGACACCCTGCGGTGGCAGATGACTTCCTGAGGTCAGACTGAGGTTTTCTGAAGTTTCCCAGCGTTTTGCGGCTCGCTCGGCGCCCTTTCGCGCAGGAAGGTGCTCGCGAGCGTCTCCCTACGACTTTACTCTCAGGTCGGGGTCGGAAGAGAGACTCGACCCCACGCGTGACTGTGCCAGACGAAGCCATCCGTCTTCCGTCGTTAAGCTGTGACATCTGCCTGCAGGTGGCCCGAGTCCCTGCGAGCCTGGCTCTGCCCGCTTCCCTGGGTCATTAGCTTCGTAATCACAATTATCCTCCGCTCGGCAGATGCTGAAAGAGTTCTCATCGCTTTCCCTCCCGGCCTCGCGTTTCCTGGGTGGCGACGGGAACCAGGAGCGCGCCATCTGGTGCCACCTGTGTGCAGGGCGGTCCTGCGAGGGGCACCGAGGGTGCTGGGTGTCACGGGCGTCATCCCTGTGCCGAGGCTGCTCTCAGGCCACCGGCCGTCCCTGCAGATGGGACAGCGAGTTCCAGGCCCCCGACCGGGCTCCACGCAGACCTGCCGCCCCCTCGCCCGGGACGTCTCTGAGCCGTCTGGCGAGGGCTGTGCCAGGGGCAGGGACTGTGAATATATTTAGAGAATCAGCATTTCCTGCATGTGTACCAGGGACTCGGCAGCTGCCGAGTGAGTGTCACCGTCGCCGGACAAGCCCCGTGCGGGGTCCGTCGCTCCTGCTTCGCTCTCGCTGGGGTGATGTCGGGACGGCACTGGCCTGTTGGTCACACCTGGGAACAGGGCATTGGCCAGAATGGGCATGGCCACCGTCAGGGAGCAAAATCTGGGGTGCTCCGTTCCCCAAACGAAGGAGTCCGCTCTCCCGGTTGCTCTTGGCACGTTGTGCGTGGCTCCGGGCTTTCGGGGCTCTCGCCCCTGCTCCCCTGCGCTGTCCCGTGTGGCCCACGGCCATGGGCACCCCACACGCAGTGGACAAATGGGCTGCAACCGGCCTGGTGCTGAGCTGGACCGGCTGCAACACGGACTGAAACTCTGACACCGGCTCCGATTTTCGCTCTGCTGAAACCCCAGCTACGCCTCCCCCCGGACTGGACAAAGGGAAATGGGGCTTTGGAAACCCGGGGATGTAATTCCACGTAAACGAAATCACTCGTTCTCCCGCGCAAGCCTCGGGAAATTCTTTTTCTCAAGGTATCGTAAGGACCCGACCCCCAGCACCCGGTGGGGAAGAGATGACCACCTGCCCCGGTAACAGTGCCGGGGCTTCAGCACGAGCAGTGCCCTTTCGGGGCCCACGGTTTTCTCTTTGACGAGCTTGACACATGGAAACGCCGAGAACGGCTCCTGTCCCGGAGCAGAGTGTCACAGCGCAGGGGACCTCGCTCCCACTGCCCAGGGCCGCGTCTGCTGATCCCTCAGAACACAGGTGAGGAAAAGTCTTACTAAATGTGGGGGGGCCCGGCCGGTGTGGCTCAGGGGTTGAGCATCGACCCATGAACCTGGAGGTCGGGGTTCGATTCCCGGTCAGGGCACATGACCCCCAGTCGGGGGCAGGCAGGAGGCAGCCGATCAATGACTCTCTCATCATTGATGTTTCTCTCTCCCTTCCTCTCTCTCAAAAAATCAATAAAACATACATATATTTTTAAAAGCATGTGTGCTGTGTGGCTGGAGGGAGGGCGCACACATTCGAAACTTACCATCGCTAACAGTGATGCATGGAATGGGAAAACCACAGGGGTGGAAGGACCCACAAGCCACCCAGCCCTTCGTTAAACAGGAAACAGCCACCATTCATCAACACCGCCCGCGTCAGACACGACGTTCTACTTAACCCGCCCCCTGCCCCCGTAAGGCAGGGCTAACTGCGCCCCTCAAACAGGAGGAAGCTGGGCTCAGGGGCTGAGGTTTCCCCCCGAGACCCCACGGGTGTCGGGTGCGAGTGAGGAAGGTAACCCTCTGCACCCTCCTCCATCGGGCCCCCTGCGCCCACGACCCCTCCCCCCACCCTGCCCTGTCCTACCTTCAAGGTCCTCACACTTCCCCCAGGGTGGGCAGGGTGCTCTCTCCTGCGTCCGGCGTCCCTGCCTCGGCCCAGAGCCTCGCTGGCCTCCGAGAACCAGCTTCCTCCCGGGAGGCAGGCGAGGCCAGTCCCTCCGCGGCTCCGGCTCCGGGGCTCTCGATCTCTCACCGACAGACGGAGACTGCCCTGGCTAACTCCCGAGCTGAAGGGGCCGGCTCCCGGCTCTCACTCCCAGCCAAGCATCCACAGCAGACACCACACGAGCAGCGTTTGGGAAACATGACAGTGCCAAAATGAGGCCATTCACAGCATCTGCGCAAAGCAGGGCTCTCCCTCAGGCCCTTCCTTTCCAAGCCGGCCTTTCCCGCCTTCCCTTTAGAGGCCAGGGCCAGCCTCAGGCTGCCTTTTCACTTGCAAATGAGGCCCTGGCTCCCCCAGCCCAGCTCCCTCTTGGCTCTTGGCAGGCCTGGGGGAAGGACATCGGAAAGCGGATTCACAGCGTCCGAGGGTTTCAAATTCTGGAGCCATCACAAAGTGGTCCCCATTGGTAGCAACTGCTACAACCTGTGGCCCGGAAGCCAGGTGGGCCCTCCATACGCCCAGCGGACGGTGCTCTGAGCTCCCCCAGTTACTAAGAAAACGGCCGGTGTTGACGAAGGTGGTGAGAATGGGGCCCCTCTGAGCCCTGCAGCGGCCCTTGGGTTTAACTGGCACCCATCTGAGGCTTTCTGGGTGAAAACAAGACGGGGCCGGGGGACTGGAAGAGCCACTGTCTGAGAAACCAGGACAGCCTTTGACATGTTTTCACCCTCAAGCAATGGAGCAGGGTTACCCCTGGGGCTAAGAGGCAAACCTGAGGGAGAAGAAACACACGCACATGCACACGCACATGCACACACACACAAACACACAGGTACGTTCTCACACACATGCACACAGGTACACATAGGAGCATGTGCACAAGCACGTGCACACGCAAACACATATGCACACATGTAGACACACACACGCACACACACACGGCCAGGCCGGACCAGCTCCGTGCTGGAGCACTCCCCTGCAGCCTGGCCCGGGGGCTGTTTGGGAAGGAATGTCCTCTGTCCAGAGCCGGACATCCCTGCACAAGAACAATGCCCCCTTCAGCGGTCCTGGCACACACAGGGCCGGGCCGTCCAAGTCCCGAGATGAACATGCGCGGCTTCTGCTCGGGGCCGGGAGCAAGGGGTGCAGCCTGAATGAAGTGTTTTGACCGCAGAACAACACGCAGCCCTGCCCAGTGGTGGCGCCGTCCTGGGCCTGAGTCCATCACGGTCTGTGGTCCGATTTTAATGAGGTGAGCACCGCAGGGCATGGGACAAGGGCCCGTGTTCAGTACTGATTTCTGTCCCTTTTTAGTTACTGTTTATACAGAATGAGACAAACAAAAGCAACATCACAACCTGCAGAAAGTAACTCATTGGGAGAGACAAGTTGAGCCTGAATTTTTTGGTAGAAAGCTGTCCTAATGCAAACAAGCTCTGGGGAACAGTGTAAATAACTGTAACCACCACGAAAGTGTGACTACTGACACATCACACGCCAGGCAAATGTTATTCATTTTGTTTAATCCTGGAAACAAAGTTACGAGTGAGGTCTCACTACAGACTATTCCACCAATGAGCAGCCTCGGGCGTCGGGAGACACCACCTACAAACAGCAAAGCTGGGCCTTAAGCCCACGTCATCCCCCCCACGTGTATCCCTCAATCACCATAATACGCGACATGATTAAGTTACATCTGACAAAGGAGAGGCCAGTCACGGCCACTCACTTTTAAGCACAGCCACGGGCTGGAGAGCAGCAGAGCTACCGTCCACGTCGTTAGGTTCGGTTTATGCTGCCAGCCCGTGGGTCAGGGGAAAGCTGCCCGAGTTACCCATCAAGGCTCCTGGCCCTCGGCATCGACCACAAGTCCCCGGGCGCAGGTTGATGCGATCCAATCCCTCGCCTGATTTTAATAGCCCTCATCTGCACCTAATCAATACTATGAATTTAAACGAGCTTCCTCATGTGTTCCCAGCAGCCTACACCACGTGACAGCACCACACGTGGCCACAGGGAAACCCGCCTGTTCAGTGCAATAAACAGCATGTGGAATGTTGTCAGTGGCCATCCCTGGGAGTGGACGAGAGGCATGCGTTTGAAAGATCCCCGGCAGAACCTGAGTGTTAATAAAAATGACCGCACTAATTCAGACACCGCCACGAGCCACGCCGTGTCCGCCCTGCACACACCCATCCCTTCATCACGCCAGCACCTGCAGGAGGCCACCGTGATCTCCACACCGTGACCGAGGAGCTGAGCCAAAGGGGGGGGGCTTCAGGTGTTAAAAACTCACTGCTGTGCCCTGGCCCGTGTGGCTCAGTAGTTGGAGCATCGACCTGCACCCCAAAGGGCTGGGGGCTTGATCTCAGGCCCCAGTCAGGGCGTGTTCACGAGGCAACCAATCGAAGCGTCTCTCTCACATCGATGTTTCTCTCTATCCCTCTACTCTAAAAATCACTGGAAAAAATACCCTGGGGTCAGGATTAACAAAAACAGAAACAAAGCAACAAAACACCCCACTGCCGTCCCAGGCCCTCCCGGTGGCCGAGAGGCAGGCTCAGGGCCCAAAGGGCTCCCGCTGTTAAGGCTGCTTCGGGGAGCCCCTCCCTGCAGGCACGTGGCTGAGGGTCACTCGGCTCCCCCATTTCTCTTTCCTGGGCCGAGACACCGAAACACTGAGCCGCAGTGGGAACATTCTGTTCCTTGGTGAAGGGGGCAGAGAGTCATCCGAGAAATTACCAGGAGCCTTTAACCTGTTGGCCGAGGCCTCCGGAGCCGGTGTGTGGTCTGAGGGAGGCTTGTGCAAGTGCCGAGGGCAACAGAAGGCTCCCAGCAGCCCGCAGGCCTCCCACCGGCAACCACAGAGGGACAGTCCGAGCCTGGGTGCAAAGCGCCCCAGGGCTGCCGTTCCCCCCCTTTGGTTTCTGTCTCCCTCACTGCCGACGCCCAGTCATTCACCCCGTGCCCCGGTCCACCTGCAGGCCCCGAATGGGTGTCCTCGGCAAGGCCACCCACCTGAGTCACATTTAAACCACAATGATCCCTCTGTCATGTGATCTAGGGGCCCTGCTGGAGCCGGCTGGGAGAAAGGGCTGGTTCCAGGCCCAAAAGAGAGGCTGCTCATCTCCCTGGAAGAATCCCCGGCAGGGGAAGGTGGATGGTCCCGTCAGGCAGCTGCCTGGCAACGGTGCTCCCATCAGCTTCCCCAGCCAGTCACCCTGGGGCGAGATCATTTAAAAACTAACCTGGTGGACCTTCCCTGCCACCCAGTTACCACGCGTGAGAGATGGGAGGTAGGGACATCCCACTGAAAAAGAGCTACTTTACTCCAGTACGCACTTTAACGAATAATATTACTGTTGTTCTACATTTTAAATCAGAGCCACCCCATTAAATAAAAAAGGTGGTTATGGAAAATGCACAAAATATTTAAAAGTATAAAGAAAACACTCCCGCACAGAGAAACAAATCTGACTCATGTTCATGTCATTTTTGCATCTATATTGACACAGATGCGGCCTAACGTGTTAAGTAAAATATAAGCACAATGTTTTGTCGTATGCGTCCCTCTGTTGGCTTTGCGATGTGGGGACTGTTGGACGTGGTAACTGATTTCTCTGGCCTTTAAGGAGCCCTGTGCCCTCGGGGCCACTTTAACCCGAGGCGAGTTCTCCCCAGTCTCCTCATTAGCAGGACGGGAGGGTCCAGCCCCTCAGCCAGGACTCCCCCGACATAAAGGAGACAATTATGTGGCCATTGCCCCCTCGGGTGGACCTTCTGGTATTTAAAGAACAAAACGCTCTCTGTCGTTTCCTTCACTTGGCCCTTTTCAGAGGAGGAGGGGTTCCCTCCGGCTTCCTCCGTTTGGGGGAAACAGCTCCTTGGGCCGGGGAGCGGCCGCTGGTGTCTCCCGAGCCCAGGGGAGGTGGCCTCTGCCTGCACCTGACCCAGCCCCGGGGCACCTTCCCTCGGGGGCCAGCTGGAGGTCTGGGCGCTCAGGGCAGGATGCCCTGCGGACCTAACCCGGGGCGGGTGTCACTGTGCGTCTCAGTCTCTCCCCTTTTCCCTCCTGGGGACGGTGACATGAGCGACATCTGGGACCAGAGCGCAGTGGGCTGGAGGGGCTCGAATCTAAGGGGCGGGTTCCTCACCCGATGTTTCCCCCCCACGAGGACGCCGGAATGTGCCCAGTATCTTTCCTTGATCCCTGTGAAAAGTAATTGTACACAGTAGGCGCTGTTACAACAGGGATCAGCGGAGTACAGTGTAAAGATCTTACTTGTTTCCTTCAACTGGAGAATCAGCCGCGTCCCGTCGACCAGGGAGGAACAGTCGACCTCCAGGGAGAGACTGGCTCAGGCGGCAGGGAGCCGGCGGAGGAAGCCCCGGGGCCGAGGGCAGGCTGGTCACCGCAGGGACAGCCCCTCGCTGGCGCTGACCAGGGGACACCGGAGGGACTGGTTTGAGGCTCCATCTCTGAAGAGCCGAATCTAAAATTAAGTCTCAGGTCGCGGGTGTGGGTCTCAGCACGAGGCCTCCACCTTGGGCCTCTTGACTTGTTTTTAACAGTCTTCTGATTAAAACGTTTGCATCCAAACTTCCCACATTGATAAAGCCACGATGGACATAAATGAAGGTCATGGATCCGACACGTCCCCCTGGCCCGCTCGGGCTCGGAAGTGTTGCTGAATGTGCTCTGTCCTGTAAGCTGCATGGACATAGGTGCCTCCGTGTGTCACCGTCATGATCAGTGTTAAAACCAGGGGTGGAGGCAGCTTCTGTTCAGCTGATGCCTAAGGAGAGACCTCGTCCTGGGCTCTGTCTCTAGGGCTCTGTGCCACTTACATCAGATGCCACCTTGGCTAGAAACGTTTACGCGGAAACGATACCCGGCTGCCTCCTGGGTTTTCTTCCCGAGGGAGGAGCCCGAGAGCTGCAGCTTCCCCAGCACCCGGCAAACCCGCCTGTGCCCTCTCGTGCCCTCCGGCCCCGCCAGGCGGCCCTTCCCTGCCAGTGTCCCCGCACCCGCTTTCACCGCCTCCGCCTGGGCCTCCTGAGCGTCGGCTCCCACCTGCCCCGCAGCCCTGCCACCTGGCGTCCCACGTGCCCCTCCGGGTGCGAAGCCTCAGGACAGGAGCCCGAACCCTCCGCGGGTCGTCCCCAGCTCCCAGCAGTTCTCGGAGTGAGCGAGTGGGCGCGAGATGAACATTTTCCAGCAGCAGCGGGTAATTGTCCTGCTTCCTAAGTGCCCAGCTCCTTCTAAGTGTTTTACACAGACTCACGATGACGTGGCCGCCGTTACGATCGACATTAAACAGGTGAGGAAACTGGGAAGTGGAGTTGAAATCACTCGCCCCGGCCTGAAGGCCGGTTCTAGCGGAGCTGAGGCTCACACCCACCCGGCTAAGGGGTCCCGCTCTCGGCTCTTAGCGCTGCCGGGGGAGGGAACATCTCCTCCTGCTCCGAGGCTTCAACTCCAGGCCTCCAGGCAACTGGTTTGTTACCAGGCCCCCGATTATGTAGAAGCTAATAATCCAATTTGTGGGTTTCTGAAGACAAAGCACCTTCACCCCCCACAGGGTCCTGCCCGCCGGGAGCAGCTACAGCTCCTCAGACCCTCCCCAGAGACGGCCGGGGGAGGCTGCTGCGGCGGCCGGTCCTGCTTCCCCCCCAGTTACCCTTCCCGCTCGGGGCGGGGCCGAGCGCACAGGGGCCCGTCATTAAGCGCCGATTCCAAATGGGATGCGGCTGCTCCGTGCCTGCACTCACCCTCCCACCCCTGCGGCCTGCGGCGTCCACCCCAGGCCTCTCCTGGGAGAGATGCTTAGACCGTGCCCCTCGGGTTCAGGGGGAGGCTGACCCGGTAAAACCGCATTTAAGGAGGATTAGGAGGGGGCTGCCGAGAGCGGGGGCGGCGAGGCCATGGGGGGCCATCGGGTCGTCCTTGGCAGCCAGCTTCCCACAGGGACACTCAGGCTGCAAACAATTTTACTTCAGAACAATTACTTGCCGAATTAAATTTTAATGTTTCAAGTCCATTGAATCTAACAATTAATCTTGAAAATCTTATGAAAAAACCTTAGTTTGAAGATAGAATGTGCATCTGCAATTGAGTTTATGGAGATGTTAGTCACACTACCCTTCCTGCCCAGGGAGCGATGTTTCCTAACCTCCCTGTGCCCGGGTTTGCTCCCAGGACGCGGGGTTTCTCTTGGTAAGAGTGAGAAATAGGAGCCCCCGAGGAATTTTTCCTGCAGTGACCGGCATTTACAGAACGATGGTGTTTCCATCCATGAGCTGGCTTCTGCGGCTTTGTCATCAGACTGTTTTCTGCAACATTAATCCGCTCGTTTTGCTCAGACGAGAGGTTTTATGTCAGTTCCAGGAAACACTGGCACCGGAACTACCCAGTGACAGGAGGGTCAGGATTCGGTTCCTGAAACGTGTAAAGTGTCCCAGAGCTGGGCAGGATGAGCAGAACGACTCCCAGTACAGTTCCCCTCGGTCAGGGGCACTCACGTGGAGGTCACGACCACGTGGAGTCTGTGGTCACATGGAAGTCACGACCACGTGGAATCTGGTCACGTGGAAGTCATGATCATGTGGATTCTGTGTGATCATGTGGAAGTCATGCTCATGTGGATTGTGTGGCCACGTGGAAGTCATGCTCATGTGGAGTCCGTGGCCACGTGGAACAGTTGGGTGACCTTTGCCAGGGCCCAGCCCACCCCCGGGAGTTCCATGAAACCAGCTGAGGAAGCAAACCCTGAAAGCACCTGCCTTCATTTTAAGGCACCTGACAAACTAGTTAAATAATTATTGCTCTCCATTTACGCAGGTCATCCAGAAATTTCTTCTTACGAGGGCTACTAGTCCAGTTTACTTATGTCTAAAAATACCACTCTTTTTAACTCTTGTAACCCCAACCACTGCCGTGCCTCCGTTTGACGCCGTGTCCTATCCTGACTTAATAGAACAGCTGGTAGCCACCTGAAAAATACAAAGTTCTTTGGCAAATATCCACTGATATTTCCAGATATTTGGATACTTCTCGAACACGGGCCCTGTTGGAGATGTTGGGAATGGTTCCATAGGACAGAGGTTCCGGGGCTCACACCAGGGGGTCTTTGGTGCCACCGGAGTCCCTGTCCCTCTGCTCACTCTCTGCGCAGTGGGGACCCCTGTGTGCAGCGCGGCCTAGAACTGAGCAGACGATCATCATTTTTCTTAAGAAGTGAACGAGTGATTGAATGAATGAGTGTTTCAGGCTCTGACATGCTGTGCCCTGAATGTGGAATCAGTATTGGCCGCAGAATCTTTGGGTCAGGAAGATCCCGGCATGGACTTACCAGCAGAGGGAGCCATCGAACAGCGGGGTGGGTCCAGGGACAGTTGCCTGGACCCTGAGAATGCGACTCAGTGTGACACAAGGTCTTCCTCCCATCTAGACCTCAGCAGGATTAGCGACGACTGGATGAACTCAGACGTGCGGTGTTTGCTAACTTACCATTATTCTTGCTTTGATCAGCTAATTGTGCAAACACAGGTGCACAGGCTGCCACGAGAGCAGCGGCCAAACCGAGACCTTTTACTTTCATTAAGAATATGTTTCGGCCCGGCCGGGCGCGGCTCAGCGGCAGAGCGTCGACCTGGGATCCAGGCGATCGGGGTTCGATCCCCGGTCAGGGCACAGGCCCGGGTTGCGGGCTCGATCAATGACTCTCTCATCATTGATGTTTCTCTCTCTCTCCCTCTCCTTTCCTCGGTCTGACATCAATAAAGACATATTTTAAAAAAAGAATGTCTTGTTTTTGCATGTGAGCTCTGCCCTGAGTCTCACAGGGAAACAGTTCCTTAGAGCCCTGGATCTTCCCACTTTTCTGGTTACTCCTAAGGGCTCACATACACACACGAGAGCACACATGTGTGCACAGGCACATGCACTGGCACATGCATGTGCACATGCCACACTGAATGCACACACGCAATCCCACACTCACACAAATGCCAGCACACGGGTGCACAGCACGCAATGCAGGTCTGCCTGGGCACACAGCACACACACTACACACACATGCACCTATGCGGACACACACAGACATGCACACACAGGCACCAGCGAGCACTCACACACAACACACCTGTGCACTCACACACATACATGTGCACACGGACCCCACCCAGACACACACAGGCAGTGTACTACCAGAAAGAGTCACCAGAAGATGGGAGCAATTAAGCACAGCTCCATTGGAACTTCAGGAATTTTTAAGCTGTAGAAGAGAAATGAAGGAGAGAAGGGAAATCAGCTCAAGAATGATGAAGCTCAGACGCTTTCCAGCCCGAGGGGGTCCCTGTGCGGGGTGGAGATTCCCTGGTGTCACGTCATGGAGGGCGTGGACTCCAGAAGCCCCGGGCTCTCGTAATCCTCCAGCCACACTCGGCTCCCAGCTGGGCTCAGCCATCCCATCAAGGTCACAGGGGACAGTACACAGCAGGCGCCACTAACGTCCCAGCAGGACCCCAGGACCAGCCCTGTGAGTCCCTTCAAATTTCATTTCATAAAAGGAAGGGAAGGGTTTAAAATGGAAACCTCTCCATCTCAAGTTCCCTTTAATTCACCATCGCGGATTAAAGGTCTGACAGCCAGGAGGGGCTCATGCTTCATGCGTGAACCCGCTGCGTGTTGAGCGTGCCCGGGCACACGGAGGGCCCGGGTATGTGCTCACAGTGGGGTCTCTGCACCGAGGGGTCCAGCCGGCAGCCCCTGCGCCCTGCGGGTGCCACGCGAGGCTGTTTTCAACGAGACTAACAAACGAAGTGACAGAGGGAAAATGTCCCGGAGCGCCACATGCAATACATTTTAATCGGTTTTGTGCAGGAAGAAAAGACCTTTCTGAGCCTGTGCGGAGGAAACGCGTGGTTCTTTACCGCCCTCTGGTGGTCATTTCCAAGAACAACTTCCCGACCCCTGAAGGTCGGCTTCCTCCGGGCGCTTCTGAGGGGCCAGGAGCCCCTAGGAACCTCTCGGGGCTGGTATTTGACAATTTCTGGCTACAGGCAGAGAACTGTCATGTGTTATGGTGGCAACTGAACTGCTCCTGACAGCCCCAGGTTTTCTGAACCCAAGGATAATTCTTACGCCAGCTATTCAGACTTGTTTTAAGTCATCCCATAGGATTCCTGGGCAGGGTCAGAATGCGTCCCCCAGAGGCCCCTCTGGTGTGCGGACTGTTCTGAGCTGGAGGCAGCCAAGACCCCGTGGGTGCAAGAGAACCTCCTGCCCCTTCACTACCCAGAAGGATTTGAATGTGGGCCCCACCTGGCGGGAACCCTTAGCTGGCGGCTTGGACAAACTGGGAGTCTGAGGAATGTAGAGTGAGAAACCCCACTGGGAACCTCACACTTCAGGGGGCTTTATATTTATGGTTCCCAAGGTGAAGGTCTGGAGGGAACCCCTCCTGGCTCTGGCAGGGGAAGGAAAGAAGGAGCCGCTCAGCCCAGAGCTTCTCCATAACCAAGGCTGACCCTCCGGGAGGAAGACTCAGCTGGAGGCCTGTCTCCCACGGGGGCAGGGAGTTCCTCCCACCCAGGCTCCCTTTAGCTTTCCTGCCTCACCCAAGGGGGAAACATGGTCAGTGGAATCAAGGCTTCAAGGAGACAGACGGGGGATGCTGGGGCTGGGGAGGGAGCGTGGGCAGAGCTCTACCAGAAAGGCCTCCACCCGAGGGTGCAGGCCCATCACAAGGCTGAGATTTAACTGTGGGGAATGCAAACGGGAAGGAAAAATCACAACCTGAACAGACAAAATAATCATCAGAATAGGACTCGGATAGGACTCAGCTGTTGGAATTGTCGAACCAGGAATTTAAAATAAGTGTGATTCCTAAGACAGAGGCTGCGATGGAAACAGCGGACACTATGCAAGAGCAGACAGGCAATGCAAACAACGTGGAAACTCCGAGAAACAAGATAAAGGCTGCAAATTGGACACTGTAACAGAAGGAAGGTCACCTTGCTGGCTCATCAGAACTGACACAGCCGAAAGAAGTTGGTGATTTTGATGACAGGCCAACAGAAACTTCCCTAAATGAAGGCAAAGAATAAAAACATAGAACATCCAAGAACTGCCTTCACCATTCAAAGGACAGATAGAGGAAGAACAGAGAAATGGTGCAGACAGTGCAGAGGGACAGCATTGCTCCTGCCGGGGGAGGGAGGACACCAGGTCAGAGGTCCATGCAAAGCACAGGTGCATGACCTCAAGGACCTTCAGGGGTGTCAGGACAACCTGGGGTGTCCAGAGAGGTTCCTGGGTCTTGAGGACTCATGGCTCGGAGAAATAAAAGGGCAGGGATTGCTGTGGAAAGAAAGGAGTAAAATAGGCAAATTGATGTTTCTGTGGCTGGGACTAGAGAGCGAGAGGCAACCAGCCTGGTAACTACAGATAACAGCCCTCCGAGCATAAGAGCCCAGGCACGGGACACGCGGGCAATCCATCAGCCCTCGCAGAAGAGCACCCGAAGCACCTGGGACTGGGACGCACTCCCACCATGGGCAGGTTTCTGTAAAGAAGATCCGAGAAACTGTGCTCCATTTTCTCATAGAAAACGGCGGTGACCAGGACTAGGGGGTGCCATGTACAACTGAGATAAAGAAAGGTTTTCCCACAAACATACATTCTGCTGACAGAGTGAGAAAAGCAGGGGAGGGGGTGAGACTGTGAATTACGGGGTCACGTGAATTAAAGCAGGCGGCCTAGGGTTCGGTGCGTATCAGGGGGGCCCAGTGGTAAAGAGGGGGAGGCGCTGAATGACTGGGTGGCTTCAACCTGAGGTCTTTAAACTGTTAATTCCGGCACTGGATACTGTAGACTTAGGAGAGTGTCGATTGCTACAGTAACACTATGGTCTTTCTGGGAACCACGGGCTGCAAGCTCACCCTGAAGCCTCCCCAGGAAGAAGCCAGAAACCGCTGCTCGCAGCTGCTCTGGGGGCCGGGAGAGGCCCATGACCTGCGCTCTGCGGCCCAGACAGACACGTGCAGACCTCAAGGTGAACCTCAGATGCAGGACAGACGTGGCGCCTGGACTCCCTGCCTGGGGTGCACCTGCTGTCCCCAGAGGCCCCTCGCGCAGATTCCAGTCTCATTAGCCTACATCCAGGGAGGTGTCCAGGCCACGGCACTGCGGTGGGGGTGATGGGTGTCACCCTAGTCCACAGTCTGATTCTGTGTCCCTGATGGAGGGGGACCTGCTTGGTGTCTTTCTCTTTAGATCCACAGAGCCTCTCTGATGACAGAACACGGGCCACAGGCCTACCTCTTACACATACATTTGGTCCTGGAGCTGAAGTTACAACAGGTGGAAAAATGTGTGTCCCAGACGTAACTTCAAAAAAATAAAACCACAGTGAATGTGCCCTGTCCGGTGTGGGTCAGTGGTTAGAGCGTCAGCTGGCCCACACGCTGAAGGGCCGCAGGTCCTATTCTGGTCAAGGGCACGTATCCCGGTTGCCAGTTCGCCCCCCACCCCTGGTTGGGGCGTGTGCAGGAGGCGACCACTGGACGTGCCTCTCACACCGATGTTTCTCTCCCTCCTCCCCTCCCTCCCTCCCTCCCTCCCTCCCTCCCTCCCTCCCTCCCTCCCTCCCTCCCTCCTATCTACTCTCTCTGAAAAGCAATGGAGAAAATATCCTCGGGAGAAGATTAACAACAGTGAAAAAACAGTGAACGTGAGGCCCCGCTGGTTTCTCCGTCTCCCACAGAATTCCCCGGGTGGGAGCCCTGGGATTCCCAGCAAAGGGGGAACCGGCCTGGCTCCTGCGTCAACATTAGGTGACCCTGAGCCATTCACTTCACTTGCCCAGTGCCATCAGCTCACCTGCCCATGGACAGGAGGTGGCCCACCTGTGTGGCCGGTGCTGTGCACACATTACCTGTGCTGTTTGACAGCTGGCCTCCTACTGGCCTCTGTGTCTCTTCTGTTCTCAAAGGGGCCCAAAGCCTGGGAACTGCATCCCCGGAAGCCCCTGCGGCCGCTTTCACTGGCCCCACAGCAGGAGGGGGGGGGTCGTCTCCATGGCAACAGGCCTGCTGGCTCCCGGGGCTGCTGCGGCCTCGGCCTCCGGCTAAAATCTTAGAAACGGGGCCTAGTTCAGGGCGACATTGGGCATCACCCCCCCGTTTTCCAAATGAGAAAACAGTTTCATAGACATGGGGGACTTGACTTCTCAACTAGACGTAATGAGCCGTCACTGAGGACACAGGCCCGGCCCGCGAGGACCAGCCGCCTTCCTGGGCTCCCGGCGACACCGGAGCCGAGCTGACCGCAGGAGGGAGGGAAAGCGGGCTCCGGTCCTGCTGAAATCAGCCACGGGCGGTACCTGGCGTGTGGCTCACAATACACCCCGTTTACTTTAAAGCGAGTGTCAACATCCCAATTTTCTAAACCCGCAAAGCCAGAATTTCTACTTTAAAATATTTCAGAAGCATTTCAGTCATCGAGGTCCATTCTTTCTTTCACATAAATGCCCTTAAAATTACTTTAACTTGGGTCATTTTCCTCTAACATAAATACTAGAATCTTAAAAAAAAAATCCACTCTGCCTGCCGAGCGCCGCTTTCCAAAGTGAGATGTGTTCCCGGCCCCATAAACGTAAGTCATAAGGAGACCAGCAGCTGGCAGCTCCGCTCCTCCCGCAGTTCCCATCAGGTAGCCGCCGGACTATGGAAGGCACATTGTCTACGAGAAAACGCATCAAAAACACCGATATGACACCCGCCTGCCGCTGTCCCAGAGGCCGCGGGGCGTCACCTCGCCCGTGAATAGAGGCGGCATCCGTGCGTCGCCTGCCATCCTCCCGGGGGCCGAAACCCCGAGGCCCGTCACTGACCTTGTGTGAAGTCCTGGGGGGGACAAAGGCGAGGAAACTTCGCCTGTACCCACTTCCAAAGCCCGTCACGCACCCTAAAAGCCATCAAACTAACAGCGGTGTGACCAGGGGAACAAGATGTCCCTGAGCACAGCGAAGCAGAGGCGCCCGGTCGCGGGGCGGTCACCCGCGGCCCTCCCCGTGTCCGTTTTCCCCCTCAGGCCGATGCTGAGATGCGCAGGAGGGGACGGCTCAGGGCTTCGGCCCACAGCTGTGACTCACAGGTGTGCCCCTGCTTTGCTCACTCTCTGTGCACATTTTGCACAAGGCTCTGTGAGTCGCGGTGCTGACCAGTCGGGGACTCTGGCCCCCGGGGCCGAGGGCGCCTTGCCCTCCGTGGTCAGGCAGCCCCGCTGAGCCAGAAGCGAGGGCTTGGAGGGGAGTGTGAGCCCTGGAGGGTGTGCCCGGTGGCTAGCGCGCTGGCCGGCACAGGGCGGTGTCAGGGTCAGTCCTGGTCCAGGACTCGTACCTGGGCTGCTGGTCCAGCCCCAGCCCTCGGGGTGCGAGCGGGGGGGGGGGGGGGGGGGCAGCCATCAACGTGCGTCTCTCTCCCACCCTCCCTTCCACTCTCTAAAAAACAAATGGGAAACACGTCCTCAGGTGAGGTTTAACCCACAAAAGAATAAAGAACGTGAAGGGGGCAGGGAGTAGGAAGGAGAGTCGGGCGATTAAAAGGTCACTAAAATCATCCAGAGGACGGACCCTGGACGTGCTCTGACGGGAGGCGAGCGGCACCCACAGGCGAGCCGTGGGCCGTGGGCCCCGCCTGCTTCAGAAGGAAGGTCCTCGCGGCGTTGGAATTTGATTGGAATTCTAAGCTTTGATCCAAGATTGAGCGACACATTATAGCAACGCTTCTGAGAAAACTTTTCTTAAATTGTGTAATGATCTATTTCATCTTTCCATTGCTACTAATTATGATTGGATTCATAAGTTAAAGTTATTCAAAAACATATAAAATAAGCTAATATCAATTCTTTCACACTCAGATAGATTGCACGGTAACTTTACACAATGTCTCTATTATGTTACATTTTAATTAAAATATTTCAAAGGCTTTATATTTTAAATTTCCTTTCTGAGACCCACATAGCTTTTCTGTCATATTACTAACGTATCATAACTCGCTTTCTGCCTCACTCCAGTCAGGTGTCAGCGGCCTGTTAAGGTCTCAAACATCCATTAAGCTCCAGCAGCTCAGGAATCCCATTGCTATTCGACCCTCGGGTAGTAATAAAGCATTTTAAAATGCAATCTTATTTTCAGCACAATCCTAAAACGAGATTGCAGCAAACAAGAAAAATCTCCAAGTTACAAAAATCTCTATACCACAGAATTTTCTATTAAAAAGCCAACAGAAAACAACTAGGAACACGTACAATTTAATTTGGTGGGGCGCCAGCCTATGACAGCCTGAAAAATGGTTCTCTGGCTAAAGGCAATCTCCCCGCCGGAGCCCCGCGGGCCGTTTCTAGTTGGAGTGAAAGAATCGGCTCAGAAGTGCTTAGAAAACGCCCTGGACGGAGGCTGGGGGGGGGGCTGTCAGGTGCTCTGAGCACCTGTACCCCCCCCACCCCCCAACCCCACACCCCCTCCCCACACACCCCCTCCCCGAACCAGACAAGCTGGGGCAGGAAACTCCTAGGCCGAGCCCGGGGCAGCCACTATCCCAGGAGAACCAGGGCGCTTAGGAGGGGAGGCCGCCGCGGCTGGATCAGCCCTTCAGGGCTCACCGGAGAGGCCGGTGCCGGGGACGGAGCCTCTGGAGATCAGGCAGTGAGTCCCGGTGGCGACGGGAGACGGGCTGAGGCTGCCGTTTCCTCTCCTCGCAGTGAGTCGCCGGCCTGGGCACCGCGAGTTGGGCACCTGCCCTGTTGAGTCTGAGCGTCTGCGACTAGGCGGGCACTCGGCGAACTTCTAACCTTGGGAGTGACGAATCCGCGTGTGAACACAGACACTGCTGGTTGGAAGGCACGCGTCACTAACTGATGAACAGCTAACTAAGCCTGGGGAGCTCCTGTTAAATTCTCAAAGCCAAATCCATCTTTCCTAAGACAATGAAACTCAGCCACCCGTTAAGGGGTGGTGAGGACCTGTTACCCCCGTGACTCCGGTACCACAGAGGCTGTCGGTTAAAGGCTCCGTCCCGGGCCATTTGCAGGTTAGAGCTGGGGAAGAGCGGGGCTGGGGTCAGAGCCCCACAGACGGAATCAAGACCCACGGCGGCGACGCAAACGGGAATGTGATTCCTGCAGCCTAGACGCCCTCCCTCCACCGCCCACCCCCCTTCCCGCCTGATGGCCCCTTTTCTGTCTGTCTGTCCTGTTCCTGAGCCTCCTGCTCAGCATTCCTTCATGCTCTTTCCCAAATATTCCAGCAGAGGGTGAATGTTCTTGCTTAAATTTTGTAAATCTGAATGGAAACGCGTTTTTCGGCCCCGCCTCCCTCTTTCTGCAGGTAACAGGTGCGGATTTTACATGGTCCCGGCTCCCTAAATGCCTTTTTCCCCTCGAAGCTCTCTG
Organism: Miniopterus schreibersii; assembly: GCF_964146895.1. Taxonomy (NCBI): domain Eukaryota; kingdom Metazoa; phylum Chordata; class Mammalia; order Chiroptera; family Miniopteridae; genus Miniopterus; species Miniopterus schreibersii. Next base: position 53,434,222 of record NC_138115.1, read on the forward strand.
TCATGGACAAGCCATGTGACCACACCGAGGCTCCCTTTACTCCCCTCCTTCGGCACGTGGGACCCCAAAATGTGCTTCTCCGTGTTTCCCAGGCAGCCTTGGCGCGAGGCATTCCCTCCCCACGTCACTCTCTCTGCCCCGTTCGCCTCCTCACGGGCTCGCCCGCACCGCGAGTTTGCGTTTTGCGGCCCCCAGGAAAGCACGAGACGCCCATGAGCCGGCCTTGCTGTGTCCACGACTCTCACCCCTTCGGTTGTTCTTCAGTTCGTCCCCCACCCTGGGGGCGGCTCAGGGAGGAAAACAGCGCCTGCCTGCTTGCTTTCTGCCTTTTGCCCTCGGTGTGCGTCCTGCCAATTCCCAGCACAGCCTTAGACATAGCAGAGGCTCCGTGACGCTGGCTGAATGAACGCGGGCATCTCTAAGTCACAACTGTAAAGACGCATCCAAAAGAGACCCCGACAGCGAAATTGCCGGATCTGATGGTCCGTCCGTTTACAATCCGACAGCTTCTGATGAATTCTCCCCAGAGGGCTGGGCCCACTCACAGGCCGGCAGGGTCTCAAAACATTGGTTTCTCTGCAATTCAGTGAACTTTGTGCGTGGCTGGTCTGGGTCACTGTGGCCAGTGTAACGGGAAGAAGCCCCCTCCAGCTCCTACTGCGCCCCTGGCGGCCGTGGGTGCGCAGTCTTCGCACCTCTGCTGCGTTTCGTCTGCATTGCTCAGGGGCCACCCGACACCCAGGCCGTCTCCAGGAATTCCAGATCGACCCCTTCGTCCCAGTGTCTTTAGTGCCTAAGTTAATGACACCTAACCCCACGGACGGAGGTGTCAGGTACGACCACCCGACTGGGATATGGGGGGAGTTCAGGGCACGACATGGTGGGAGGCACCTCTCGGGGGTCCAGCCTGTGGCCAGCATCACCGCGTTCGCCTGACCTGTGCTTCCTCCATCTGTATGGATCTGCAGGGTCCATAAAGAAGCTGGAAAGGTCACGGTCATATTAGTACAGGGTTTCTCAGCGTCTGGTCCTCCAAAAGTCAAATCAGAATCACCTTGGCCTTTGCGGACAATTCAGCTTTTGATGCCCCGATGCCTGACGGGACGTGGTGCTTGGTGGGGCCACGGGGTCCACACCGTGGACCAGCTCCCAGGATGCTGAGGCCCCGTAGGCTGTGCAGCTCGGCCTCCACGCGGCCATGGCCCCCGGAGGGGCAGCAGCCGACCAAGGGCGGATGCCGTGGGCTGCGGTGGGGGGACACGGGGCACCTTCCCTATTGTCCTGTCTCCTCATCGTCATCGTTGCTGTTCAGTTCCAGCTCCTGTGATGCTATTCTGACCGCGTTGGGCTCTCAGAGTGGGTGCACAGAGGAGCCCTGTGCCAGCTTAGTGAGAACGTGGGCTCCGCTGGTCCATCCGGGTCGGAGCCCGGGCTCAGTCTCACGCTCTGCAGGCTCCTCGGGTGTCCGGGCCCCGAGCACCCGGGTCCGCACGGACTCCTGCCCGCCTGGCCTCCGCCCCCCCTGCAGCCGCTCTGGATGGAGCACAGTGCTCCACTTTCATTACCTACGGCTCCATCTGCTGCTCTTTTTTTTATGTTTAAAGAAAGAGACTAATGAGAGTAAACAGCTGGATTCCACACTCCATTTCTGAAAATTAAAAATATTTAATTTTATACGGTTTCTTGGGAACCTTATTATATTCTCAAGAAAAGAAACTCTCATCCTATCAATCTTTAAGTATATTTTCCCCAAATGCGCTGATGTGAAAACAATCTTTTCAAATGAAACGCTCCCATGAAAACGTTTCCGTCTCCGTAATAAGCCGCTGCTCACGGCCAGCCCTGTGCACTGCACCAGGCTGTTCCAGTTCTAAATACGGTGATTCTGAAAACACGGGAAACGGAACAGATTGTCTAAAAGAGAAGAGAGGTGCAGAGGCAGAGATGAGCTGCTGGACAGAAGGGAAGGCTGTACTGGGCTATTATTAATATTTTGTTCTATTTTTAGATAGAGCACAATTTCAGAAGATCATACATGCCCAGTAGCGATTTGTTTCTTACGGCAGCCCTGGAAACAGGTAGGAGAGGCAATGATCGTTTCCACACCTTGGGAAAGGAAGGGCTGGAAACAGGGGTTCCCTGAACACCCACGACATTAAGAACTGCAAAGAACGTTTAGCTGAATTGCCTTCTAACCCACTATTTCCTAAGAAGCAAACGCTATTAGCTTGTCCTTATGAAAATCACGTGGGAGTTTGGGACTTGGCAGTGTCCGTGGGCTTTAGACGCCCGGTGTTCTATGTGGACAGGGGTGAACCTCACCCCCGTGGATTAGCGACTTTTCAATCAGTTTATCCCCGTTTACCACGCAAACGAGATGGAGTAGCTGGGACCTAGAAAGTGTGGACGTTACAGAAGCTCTGGAGCTTTAACTTGGGCTGTGAGAGGCCGACACGGTCGGTCGTCGTAATAAATTCATTGTCCGTGGGGCCTGAACACGTCCACTTCCAGACAGAGTCCGGATTTACGGGCCAATCATCCATTACGTATCTGCTATAAAAGAGTTTTATGCTATTGCGCTACATTTCAGGAAAATAAAAACCCTGACAAAGAGAACCCGGCGCTAAACGGAGGAAACCACCTGCAGCTCGCGCTCAGCCCCTGGAGTTGGCTCCTCCGCGGTCAGCTGTCTGCGTGTGGGTCTCCCCGGCACTCGGACTGTTCACAGCGGCTCTCGCAGCGAACGCCGTGTCCAGGAGGAATCGAGCTTTCAGTTCAGAAGAAATGGAGTCTGTCTCTCACTTTTAAGTCACAAAGGTTTCAGCGTTACTAAGCCCGGGACCCGCCTCACGGAACAGACTTGGGACCAATAAAAGTACGTCTTGATTTCACAGCTGGACAGCAGGGAGGGTGCCCGAGAACCAGAAGCCGATTACAAACAATCACGATCCCCGGAGAGCAAAGGCTGCCGGGTGACACTGACGAATGCTTGACACGCTCGGGGTGCTCACCCTCGCGGGGCGGAACACTGAGCGCGAGACGCAGGTGAAGCGGCACACGGCCCCTCGCCTTCCCACCCGAGTCATCCCCTCGAACTGCGAGAACAGTGTAAGGGAAGGAAATCATGTCGCCTGGACCACTAAGTGACGTGAGGATGGGATTCAGCAAGTGTCCTGAGGGAGCCCCGGCGGCTGTTTCAGTTGGTGGGAAACACTGTTGGAAAGGCAGGGATGGCCATCGGATGCCCGCGTTAGTGCCATCTCCACACCTGTTCAACGGGAAATGTCCCACTGGTATAAATAGATCTATACCTACGTCTATGTCGATTTCTATGTCTGTATGCGTGTTTATGTCTATGACTCTATGTCTGTACATGTCTATGTCTATGTCTACACCTACGTCTGTGTCTATCTCTGTCTATACCTACATCTACCCCCACGCCTGTATCCTGTTTCCCTCAAAGCTTAAGGATCGTCAGCACTTCAGAGCCTGGACTGTGTTCACGCCCACACCCGGGTGGACTGGAGTCTGAGAAGGAACCAACAGCGCGTTTCCTTTTGAAAAGACCCGAGTACAGAAGGCGGGAGATTTTCTCCGGCAGCGCTGCCCCTCGCGGATGGTCTGGAGCGGGATCGGCGCCCGCCTTGGACGGCCCGGGGCGGCCTCCGGCCCAGCCTCGGAGCGCGGAGAGGCCGGGGCCTGGCGTGTGACTACCAGGCAGAGCGTCAGGGACGCACCATCCCGCCACCCGAGGTGACTCTGCTTGAAGTCCCCAGGCTGGCTGCCTTCCCATCTCTGTCCAGCGTCTTCAATTCTTTGTTCTGGGTGATTTTTCTTTATTAAATAGTTGATGAAAAGAGAAAGCCACCCGTGTCTTCATCCCAGGGTGGGCTGGCCCCGCTGCATGGCAACCTGTGCCTTGAAAATCCACTGACTTTTCACAATCACGAGGCGCTGGGGGCCGGACGCCCTGCGTTCTCACCGCCGGGGACCCGTGTGAGGGCTGACGGGAGGCAGTTTTCACTGACTGGCTGTTTCTCATTTTGCAAATTCTGCCGTAATGCACTTCAGTTAAGTTTTAATTGGAGATAATAATAGATAAAAGTTTTATAAGGCTTATATTTTAATTGTTTTTAAGTGGCATTTCGGCGAGAGCAGAAGTGAGATGGATAAAAATATCTGCTTGTCAATTTCTTACTGACATTTACATTTTGGTTCTGGGGAACTTCATTTAAAAAGCAAAAAATGCAGCCGGCTCCTGAGCACATACGCACCCAGCTTTAAAGTGTCAATTACTTTTTTCCTGAAGAGAGATCGCCATGGCTCTGTCTGGTATCCTGGTACCCTGCGCCTTAGTTCAAAAACATGTATCGCTGGGGAAATACAGAACATGGTCTGTTTATTTTTAAATCCGTACCCGAATATATGCTTATTGATTTTTTAGAAAGAAGGGAAGAGGCGGCGGGGGGGGCGGGACTGGGGATCGAACCCACAATCTTCTGGTGCACAGGACAGTGCTCCCACCAGCCGAGCCACACCAGCCAGGGCTAGAACATGATTTTTAAAGCAACTTTCGTTTCTTTTTCTGATCCTGTATCAGGTATGAACAGTAATGCCCACTAGAGGTCTCACCACACTGGGTGATTTCTGATTCCTGCGGTGTGATGGCATTTATTAAATTTTCAGTCCCTGCCTGTTAGGAGAGCTGATGAAAGTCTGCTGCCTTCGCCAGACAGGAGCATGAGCCTGACCTTCACCGGGGTTACAGGCGGCCACACCCCGGCGCCTACTTTATTTACACACGAGAGTGTGAGCTTTGCGCTGTTCTGCAGAAGTCTTTCCACACATTTCCGTGCATCTGAGGGAGGCTGGAAACCATGGCAGCCCTGTGAGGACGGTGGCCTCACGCTGCCAGGCCTTCCCCCAAACCCAGCAGCCTATGAACTGGGAATAATGATCGTGGCAGGAATTCCAGCCCCGCTCCTGTCCAATCACAGAAACGTAGAAGGGTTGCAACTCAAAGCAGTAACTTCCATGTGCAGACTCTGGAGACAACCTTTTGATGTTTGGATACATTAACTTTATTCATTATGTCAAATGCATTTCTGGGAGCTTGTTGAATGCGTGATGTGCACACAGAGCTTGTCAGGGTCGTGATTTCACATGACGAGCTGTGTGTGCAGATAGAGTGATGCTGAGGGTGTTTCCGGTGAACACTGATAGATTGTCCTTCACCCTCTGAGTCCCACAACATGGAATTAAAATGCCAGCAGGTTCAGCAGTCCTATAACCCTCTCCACAGCCTTCATTCCCACACCCCAGTTCAAGGCAAGACAGGGGTGGCGACCAATGACAGGGTGTTCCTCTGAGAAGAGTCTGCGTTTTGGGAGCTGTGCTCACTGGCCCACGTTAGGTGGCAGTCACCCAGTGTGTGAACTAATCCTTGGAAGCTAGATTAATTCTTTGATGTGGCCCAAAGAAACCTGAGAGCCACATAAAGAACAAAAGGATCATCATGATGTGCCATGACCCACGAAGCTTCACCGGGAACATGGAAGAGAAAACACCAACGAAACCACTGCCTTTCAGCTCGTACCAGATCTAAGCAGGGCTGCCTGGGAGAAGCCATCCCAGTGCCTCTGCTACTGACACCAGCACCGGTGGGCGCGGGCTTGCTGGGCTCCTGAACCAGGACAGCAGAACCTCAAGGACTCCCACAGAACTGGGGCGCAGCTGCTGGATCACTGAGAGTCCACTTAGGTCCCAGACCTAAAGCAGAAACAGGATTCAGGGGAACTGTGTCCTCTGATGCTCAAAGCCAAGGGAAGGGTCCTTCCCCACCATGAGGTGGGTGGGAACAGGACAAAGAGACAGGTTGGCTGTGCCAAGGCAAGGACCCCACCTCGCCCCAAGCAGAGAGCAGTGACCAGGCCGCAGGCTCTGCTGCGTAACAGGAACAACAACACACCGGCTGTGGGCGGCTCGGGGACACTCACAGCTTCTGCAAAGATGCGCTACATTGTTTCACTGAGACCAAGGTTCAGTGCAGCTTCTGTAGAGCTGTTCATGAAGTGCTGTTGAAAGGATGTGCTACATTGTTTCACTGAGACAGTGGGGCGATGGAGAGATGTTCCTGCAGTGCTATTGAAACGATGTGCTACATTGTTTCACTGAGACAGTGGGGCGATGGAGAGATGTTAGTGCAGTGCTGTTGAAACGATGTGCTACATTGTTTCACTGAGACAGTGGGGCGATGGAGAGATGTTAGTGCAGTGCTGTTGAAACGATGTGCTACATTGTTTCACTGAGAGTGGGGCGATGGAGAGATGTTCGTGCAGTGCTGTTGTAACAATGAACCCTCAGGACCACTCTTGTCCTGCAGGAGGGGTGTGGCCAGTGAAACATCTGGGCAGAGATTAAAATGATTCTGTGGGACAATGTCTGTTAAAGGAAGAGGGTTCGTAACTAATTCATAAGAAGAGAAGCTGAGAGACACGCTGGACTGGCTGGGTTGGTACCTCTGGGTGCAGGTCTCAGGTCTCAGCACAGCTCACTCTGCCCCCCGTTCTGCATCTCCCCCAATCCCCCCTGTTTCCTCCTCTCTACCTGCAACCCTGCAGGAACTCGGCCTCTTCTCTCCCCACAATCCATCCGGCTCCTGCCAGTCTCAGGGCTCTCACTTTTGTTGTCCCTCCTGCCTGGAGTGTGCCTCGTCTTATCATGGTGGCCTCTTCTCCTGAGTGGCTGTACTCTGACTTTCCCAGCAACTCAGCAACAGCCCCATCCTTGGGCATTTCCTGAGCTTTCTCCCGGCTGCTCTTATTCCAGCACTTGTCGCCGCCTGAAGTGCTCCCGTCTGTTTGTGCATTTGTGTCTTCCCCAGGGAAAGTGGGGTCAGGAGGCGGTGCCTGTCCTCTCTCCCGCCCAGTCTCCAGCTCAGCTCCAAGCTGCCACCCAGCTGCTGATGACAAGCACTCAGTCTTCACAGCCATGTGACTGTGTCACCAGCAGCCAAGGGTGAGCTGTGAGCAGTGGGCACCACTGTGTTCTAATGAAACTTCATTTGTGCAATGAAATTGGACTTTTATTTAATTTTCACGTTGCAAAGTATTAGTCTTCTTTTGATTTTTTTTGTAATCACTTAGAATTATAAACACCATTATTAGCTCCTGGGCCCAGACACCAACACATAAAAACAAACATGGTGGCTGCATTTGGCCCAGCTGTACATGCCAACCCCTAAGGGCACCTGCCTGCAACTTTCGGTTTGAAAGGTTCCAGTCTCTTTGAGCAGCACAAAGAGGGCTCCTAAGACACCGGAGCCCTGTTATCACATCACATCCACCCAGGGGTGTCTGCAAGCCTCAGATCATCTCAGAAAACACTGGCCAAGTACATATTAAGTTAAACAGAGCTGGACTGAATGGCAGGCCCAGGGGCAGCCACCCCAGGCACCAATCCACAACTAAAACTAGAACCATACAAACCTGAACCAGCACACCTCAGACCTCAGATTTCCATATAACTGAGTTATATAAATGGCAAAATATAAATTTCTAAATATGAAGACCACAGACCTGAGTAAATACTAATTTAAAATAAAATCATATTTTATACATACCTCCATCCCTAGTAAGCTAATATTGAAAAAAGAATGAAAGGATTTTTAAAAATTTTTTAAATTGATTGTTAGAGAGAGAGGGAAACACTGGTTTGTTGTTCCACATACTGATGCATCATTGGTTCACTCCTGCATGTGCCCTGACCTGGGATCGAACCTGCAACCTTCACGTATCAGGTTGACACTCTAACCAGCTGAGCTACCCAGCTAGGGCTTCAAGGATTCTTAAATGTAATTATTTAAGTATTTCAGAGGTCACAAATTATTTTTCTGCTGCTGGGTCCCACATAACTCAGCTGCCCTAAACTGAAGGTTTTGTGAAAAGACTGAAAAAGACAAAGAATAAATGTAAGTTCCTCCCCGCTCTCCAGATGGCTGTCAACTGTCACCTCGTTAAATAGTAACGGACACTTCACTTTGGCCCAAAGACTGCGACCTCTGGGGAGATTCCTTGAACTTACAAACACAGGTCAGATGCTCCTGGGTCCCAGAATGTATTTACATATTGGTTTTAAAATAAAAATATATTCTTTATTTATACATCTGGATACAAAAGTAAATACATATTTGTGTACTTGAGTGTTTAACCGATGCCTCCCTGCTGCTTGAGGCTGCCAAGCCCGTCGGGCTTATTCACGGACCAGGCCAGCTGTCCGCCAGGCGAGCAGTGGGACTCGACAAGCAGTGATTCAATCAAGGAACAAGGACCTGAGCATCTGAACATGGCAGACCCTGAAGGAAGCAAACTTTCTGTCTTAACACCTACGATGACATTTTCTTCCAGTTTCTTATCACTTCTGCCCTAGTGATTCTGGCCAGTGATTTTACTGAAGGACATTCCGCCATCTCAGGTTTCTTATCCGAACCATATAAATTTGCAAAATTATTAAAATGGTTTTAAATTCATAAAACAAACCCTGGGCCTTGTTCGTCACCTTCAGGATACTCTCCCGTGCTTCTGTGATTAATACTTTTATTGGAGGCTTTCGATATAGATAATGCAAAATTAAATGGATTTTGCCAGAATACATTATAGCCATTAAAATAAATCAGACTATTAAATGGAGAGGAAAAAGTAAAGTCTGAGAAAAATATAATTCCCTATAGCTCGTGACGGAGCCGATTAATCACTAACTCCAATCCGAGCCCCTTCCTGCGGAAGAGAGGAGCGCCGATCCGCGGCCTGGCTCGTCGCCACCCTCACCTCCTCGGGAGACACAGCCCTGACCCAGGGGCTCAGCATGGGACAGGACATGAACACAGGACTTCCTTTGTTTTGCTGACGACCCCCAGCAGCACCAGCAGAGACTGAAACGGGACACAGGCCAACACGTAAGAACCAACCCCAACGTCAATGCTTTTGAAATTAGCCACTGGAGAGGAGCTCCTGCCTCGTGTGCCCCCGTCTTCACTTCTACGCCTGCTTCTGAGAGGTTCCTCCACTGCCCATCTCACGAAGTTGCCTTCCATTCCCAGTACCTTCAGAGCAAGCGCGGACATGTGCTTGACCCTAATTACTGAACTACACAAGGTTTGGGGCCTTTAAGATTTCCCCTAAAATAATAAAAAAGATGACAAGATGAACACTTCTCTGCGGTGGTTCACCCAATAGGAGTTCACAGAAGCCTGATGAAGTTCATGTCACCAAATACCAAATGTCTGCCAGGTATACCAAATACTCCCTGTGTTTTATGTCATTCCTGAAATGTATTATTGATTGATTGATAGGTGTGAGGGGTCCGTCAGAGTTTAGTGAACTGAGGGGTCCCTGACGTTGCAACAGGCTCACTCCATCCACAAGCCCTACTTCTGCTGTGTTACTGGGTTTTGAGAGGGAGGCGGGAAATAAAAACACATCCCTGCCCTCACAGAACTCACGGGGAAGCTGGAAAGACAAGAGTGACATTTAGAGATGTTTGGAAACCATCAAAATATTTGGTGTAGTAAGAATCGAGCAGGGGGGGAGGAGAGGTGGGGGGTTTTGATGATTTAGCCCCAAACGTGGCCGAGCTGAAGTGATTCTCGAGGGTGAATGGACACGTTCTCCCGCCTCACCCCTGACTCTGGCCGCCACCTCCGCTGCTCCTGTAACACGGCCACAGTGTCTCCTAAAGACTAGAAATGATAAATGAGGGAGAGGCCACTTAGCGTCTTCGTAAAGTTTAATGAAAGATTTATCTCTAGAGGGTAATGTTCCTCTTTTTTTGCTGGAATGAGAGTTTGATAACCTCTCATTGTGCTTTTGATAAATTACACCTCACAGTCATAACTAAAACCACTGAGTGGAAAATTTTAAAAATAGCGGAGCAGGGCCTGGTGATCACCGAGTGGTTTGAACACTTGGTTCTGCAGAACTAAGTCTGCCGTTTACAATAGTTTTAATCATGAAGCTGAGAAAAGCTACGATGCAGACGCTTTCCCTCTGCCAATTCCAGCCGCAGGGATGGGAGGCTGCCACTCGGAATCATGTCCAGCTCCCCACTCGAATCCACAACCAGCAACTCCTCGGAGCGGCCTTCACTCACGTCTCAGCCGCTAATGTTTAATTTCAAACTTAACAGGTTTAAACGGGTTTATGTCCTGATACACCCACATGCATGAAAACTGAAAACACAATTACCCAGCCCTATGAAAATAAAAGCAAAACATATTTAAACCCTTTAAGGGGCTTTTCTTACAAAATAAATCCATATTTGAGGTTAAAAATCAAACGTGCCACTGAAGGGATGTTTCTTTTCTCCGATTGTCCATACGCATTACGTGACCCAGCTGGCTTGATGGACGACCAAGGAGAAACTTCAAAAAGAATTACACGTTTCCTGCCAAGCAGCAGCTCCTCGGCATCGATCCTGGATACTGAGCGAGGCGGCCGCTTGTCTGTTACGGAGACACAGGCGCGGTGGGCTTTGGAGTCGACGCTGCAGACGGGCTCTTTCCAAGGCGCAGGCTGGCTGCTACTTGTTTGCGTGGCCTGAAAACTAAGAACCATTTTTATATTTTTAAATGATCAGAAACAAATGGAAAGAAGAGTAGGATTTCATGGCGGGTGAAGACGACCTGGACTCCGCAGCAGACGCGGCCCGCCGGCTCCGGACGCACCGCGCGGAGGAGGGATGTGCGGTCCCTCCCGCGCCTCCCGGCTGCCGCCTGGGCAGGAGTCTGCTCCGCAGACACATAAACGTCAGGCCCTCGCTGGGAAGCGGCGTGCTTCACGGCGGCGTTAGTGAGACATATGCTTTCGTACTTCGAGGTGTTATTGTAATTCACGGCACAGCCTTTGCAACACAGCTCTTCCCACTGCCGGGGACAAGGTGATATTTTCTCCAGAAACAGAGGCTGCATATGATGCATTTGTGGTCATCTGTGCACATAAAGCTCCTGTTCACCACGCGCATAAATACCTGTGTGCTCTTGCTTATTCAGTTTCCCGAGGCTGCGGGAGTCTGTGGATGGCCTGTGGACGCAGGAGGTGATGCCAGGCAGGCAGGCAGGCAGGCAGGGGCCGGACCCCTCGCTGAGCTCCAGGCCCCTCCTGCCCTCACCCCTCCTGCCCTCACCCCTCCTGCCCTCACCCCTCCTGCCCTCTCCTGCTCCAGGCCCCTCCTGCCCTCACCCCTCCTGCCCTCACCCCTCCTGCCCTCACCCCTCCTGCCCTCACCCCTCCTGCCCTCTCCTGCTCCAGGCCCCTCCTGCCCACACAAAGCCTTTCATCCCAGGTGACATGAGGTTTCTCTCAAGCGCTTCCAGAATAAATATCTCCCAGACGACCCTAATATTTACTGGTAGACCACAGCCTTGGCTTTTAAATGTGTCAAGTAGTTGGAATTTTACAGGTAAGTATTTATAATCCCTACATACGTATACACAGATAAATACAAACAAAAAATTATTTAGTGGTACATGGAGACGAATTTACTCCAAGAGAAGTAGGAATCTGACATGTCCCAAATTTTCCAAGTGCTACTGTGGAATAAGCGACTGTCAGATGAAAGGGGCACAGGAGACAATTTCTAAATAAGTCACACATCTAACTGCCCATGTCACCCACTGTTGCGCACAGGGGTCCTGCCATTTCTGTGAGCGTCTCAACTTACACCCCTCTGTATGCCTTTAACGTGTGTTTGCTACACGGTGAAATGATTTACACACACTAACATTTACAGGGAAGCCTTCTGTGGGCATCAGGCAGAGTCTCTGCAGCATCATTTCTGGGAGCTGCCGAGATGCTGAAGCTGTGTCTTTACCACGATGCTCAGCATCTGCACAGGCTCCTCTGTGTGAGCGTCCCAGAGCTTCACTTAATATTAAGTGATTAAATCACACAGCGCCCCTCAGTGACAGGGTAATGAGACCGTTTCCAGAAAGACAATTCACTGGAAAACTATTAACCCACCAGCCTGAGTTGCCAGGTAAAGGAGCCCCGAGGTCCCGTGCTGGGATGCCCCAGCCCCACGCCCGGGCAGCCGCTCCCAGGTAAAGTGGATGAAAGACCTGGGCGTGTGCCGGTCTCTCTGCACGTGCACAGAGCTGACTGTCGCCACCAGCAGCTCAGGCAGCACATCTGGGGGGGTCATTAGCCCCCTTATCACCTAGAGTCCAGCACCTGTTGCATAGTTTTGGGTGGGTTTTTTTTGAAAAATATTAACATCATTCAGTCTTTCCAACGCTTTTGAACAGCTTCCAAGCTGCTCCCGATTGTAGACAAACCCTCCTGACTTGGCCCCTGGCTTCCCTGACCCTCTTCCCACGTCTTCCCAGGTCCTGCACCCTAAGGAGCAGGCGTGGGCCGGCCCTTGTGTCTTTGTGTCGCCTCTTTAACAGTCTCATCCCACTCCTCTGTCAGGACCCTGCTACTTCTTACTCCTGGTGGGCAGGTCTCTGAACCTCTCTAAGTCTCATTTTCTGCATCTGCCAAACGGGGCAGTTAACAGAGTTCACTGTGTAAGACTGTTAATAAATCAAATGATACCGGTGAACCACTAGTACCTACGACACACACTTGTTCTCACTCTCGCTGCCGCCACAGCTCTGACAGGGGGCGCCCTTCTCCCCCAGAGCCTTGCTCACACCCAGGAGCCCTCCCTCCTGGCCCCACAGCGCCCTCCAGGGGCAAGGAGGCCGAGCACCTGCAGGGCCCTGGCTGACCTTCCCCACACACTGGGAGGCTGCTGAGGCCGCTCATGTCTTTTCTTCTTCAACTCTGCTCAGCAGAGTGAACAGATGGTAAGTTCTCAATGACTATTAGTTCAATAAAAAGCTGTTCTTTTACACAAACTTGATTTAATGCTAGTTTTACTGACTTCTTTGCATAAAGACAATATTCACTCACACACACAGCAGATTAACTGCTACTTAGTCAGCTGCCACAGGACTTACTTCACCAAGAAGACTCAGCCATGGCCTACGGTTACCAACCATAAATTATCTACTAAATTTGTCAAAGCAAAGTCCTCACACTCAGGAGAAGGTGAGAATTACTCATGAGCCGTGTCTCAGCCTAAGTCCCACCACCACCACCCTCAGAGCAGAACTGAGACAAGGGTGGTCACAGAGGCTGGCTGGGGGAGCCGCCCCGAGGACAGGAGGGACATGGACAGAGTGAGACCTGGAGCATGTGGAAGCCAATGGGGGACAGTGGACTGGGTCCCACTGGGACACACGGGATTTTCCACAGTAGCACCGTGGCGGAGGCCCTAGAGGGAGGAAGGATGCACTGGGACCTGGGGGCGCATGGGCTCCCTCCATACCCACCGCAGCCCAAGGCAGGCGGCTTCCCCAGAAAACCCTTCATGTGCTCAAGGAGGCAGGTAACACGAGTGTTTCTGTGTCTAGAGACGGGTTCGGTGCAGGTTGATTAAGCTGTTTCTTTTTATTTAGCGCTTCTGTGTCAGCCGGAGGCAGCATCAATTCCTTGGCGACCTGCTCCGCTGCCCAGCATCCGGAGTCTCCTCGGATGGAAAGAACCTCTTCTGCCCAAGCTTGGTTACGAGCTGCCTTTCTGAAATGTGTCTTATTTAACATCTGGTCTTCAGGACAGGATGAAAACACAACATTTTTATGCCCTGCTAACCAGAAATAAGAATTTATCTGAGGACTTAGACATCCACGGAGTTTAAGAGGAGCTATATACCACTTACCGCTAAACTTTGTGAAAATTTGGACTCACTGTTGCTGTTTTCCATGAACCGTAGAACAGGAAGGTTCATTTTTATAACTGAATTAAAGATACATCAAGACATTTCTTACAGTTGGAGAAGGCTCTATCTTCAAAGAGATGTCATTCATTGAATACTCAGAGCTTCCGGAAATAAATTGAGTGTCATCTATTTTAGAACCTTCTTGGATCACATGCGAATCCTGAGAAAGGAAATACTGTGCATCTCCCTGAGCTCAACCCAAGTCCAGAATCAACAAGGCTCAGCTTTGAGGGAGCAGGTCGGCGGAAGGATGCAGAGCATCGATTATCAACAATTCCTGATGCAACCAGAGAACCAACATTGAAGACTCTGGAAGCAACAGGCCTTCAGGATGGAGAACACGCTGCAGACTCGGCCTCACGTCAACCACACTGTGTCTGGGGTCAGAGAGGGGTGGCCTTGTCAGAACCACAGCTGTCCCCATGGCTCCACTCCACAGACAGGGTGCCTGGGGCTCTAATTCAGAGCTGATGAAAAACACAGGGCCACTAACCCAAAGATGCTCTTTAAAAAGTCCAGAGCAAATTAAAAAACTATTTGAGTTACTTTTATTTGTTAAAGTTTTTTACTGACTACACCATGAGTCACAGAAACCCCTAACACTTCCTCTTGCATACTCGGCTCTTTTTCCAGTCCCAATAATCGTGAACATCCATAAAAGAAAAGAACGAGGGACTCCTAGTGCTGAGAGCAAACCCCAGCAGTGGACATGGCACTATTTTTGTCGTTAATGCTTTGAAAGGGGCTCTACACTCAGTTTGAGACCCAGCTAGCATCTCGGACACCCACACTCAGAAGTTCAAAGTCTCCGTTCCAGTCAGGGTTTGAGAGCAGCACTGTGGGCACCTTCCTCCGCGTGGAGGGTGCTCAGCTGCAGCCTGGCCTCCGCCCACTAGGGGTCAGTGGCTGCGTCTCCCACTGAGTAGTGACAGTCAGACTGTCTCCAGAGGTTGCCGAGAGTCTGCCAGAGGCAGTTTCCCAGCTGAGAACACTGGTCTGAGGGATCTTTCTCTCCCCCGTCGGGGAACCAGGACACACTTCTTGTCCGCACGGCCCATGGGTGCCCAGCTCTAGGAGCCATCCCAAGTCAGTGATGGGAGAGACGCTTCACACATCATGTAAACTAGGAGCCTGTGACGTTGGGGGCCTGTCGGTGGCTTATCTTCCCAAACACGCACATAAATGTGCAATGTATTCGCTTTCCTCCCCAGGCCTACCTGCAGGGCGCAGCGGCAGGACAGTGATGGATTAGAAAGGGCTCCGAACACACCCTGAAACTGCTACAAACCCTGGAAACTGCTACAAATGCCCATTAATCAGGGTCCTCTGCTCCTAAGATCCTTTTAAAGTTACTCTGTAGCTAAGACATGGAATAACTAACATGGAGGTTAAGGAGCTGAAGGTGAGGTAAGTAACGTTAGGCTCCAATTGCACCACATTGTCTCAGTACAGTGAACAGATAAACGAGGGCTTAGGCCCCGATTTACTTTAGGGTGCTATTAAGATGGTGCGTGAATACCAATTAAGAAAAGAATTGGTTTTTAGGAGAAACCTTTGCATCCCGCCTCCGAGGGTGTTTCTGGTGGGCTGTCTGGTCAGTTACTGCTGAGCACAGCGATGTGCCCGGCCTGTGCTCCGAGGTCACAGGTACCTCACACCGCCCCCCTCGGGGAGGCTGCTCATTCCAGTGCTCATCAGCCTCAGCGAGGATTTGCGGTGATAACAAACCGCCGCTCTATTCAGGGTCACTGTGGGTCAGATGTCTGTAATATTTCAATAAAGATAAATAAAAAAGAAAAAATAATGGCTTCCGTTCTCACTTCTTGGGCAAAGCGAGTCACAGCCACACCTGACTTCGGGGTGACAGAGAGCGTGTGACTCCACCTGGCGTTCGAAGGAAGGCGACTGCGGCCCCCTGGGAGCAGCTTCCGTCACCCCTGCTTCATCCCCACGTCCCAGAGCAGAAACCCGCCGGGGGGGGCGGGGGGGCAGGAGCCTGCTCAGCTCACACAGCCAGCAGGTGCTCAGACTGGAGACAAACCCAGACGAATCCATTTCGTCAAGTAACAACCATTACCTGCCACCCTCCGCCCCCCAAACAAAATGCAGTGGCTTAAGGTAACATCCGGAGTTCAAGACCGTGCGCTGGGCTCTGCGGCTGGGCTCCTGTGAGGGAGCTTCTTCCCGGCTCTGCCTCCTTTTGGCTGGGATCCCTGGGCCCCTCACGCCTCCCTGGGCCCCTCACACCTCCCTGGGCCCCCTCACGCCTCCCTGGGCCCCCTCACGCCTCCCTGGGCTCCCTCACACCTCCCTGGGCTTCCTGGGCCCCCTCACGCCTCCCTGGGCCCCCTCACGCCTCCCTGGGCCCCCTCACACCTCCCTGGGCCCCCTCACGCCTCCCTGGGCCCCCTCACGCCTCCCTGGCCAGCTGCCCTGTCTTGCTGGGGGCAGGATGGCCTACGCTGACCCGGCCAGGATGCTGTCTCCTCCCCACCCCGGCAGGGAGCCCCGGCTCCTCCTGATGGCTGTGGCTGCAAGCTACAAGGAGGTGAGGAAGCATTTGCAACACCAGGTGGCAGGACCTTGCTTCCGCTCCTCCTGTCCGCCCGAGCCAATCCCAAGGCCACTGGGCAGTGGGTGCTGGAGCATGTCCCAGCCACTGAGGGTGGAGCTTCGAGGGTTGGCCAGCAAAGGGCATGAGTAACGGAGACGCCGGCTGGTTCAAGGGCCCACGTTCTCACCACCAGCTACAGTGCTCTCCTTATTTCCTCACGTTCAGGGTGTCATTCGACAGCACTCCCTGAATTTTTGTTTGTGAAAATGTATGGTCCACACTGTGATTTCTTAAAGCCGCGTTTTCATTTCATCTTTCAATGAGACCTACGAGGGGATCCGAGACAGACAAAGCAAGCACAGGGCACGCGGCCTCTAATTATTTCTCCTCAAAACAGCTGCAGCCGGAGCGCGTCGGGTAATTATCCACACGGTGATGTGATTCCAACATTTCAAAACTCTCAGTTCAAGCTCAAATGCGATAAAAAGCTAGTCAGTGTCACGTCAAGCAGTGAGATTAAGCGGGAACTGTTAACAAGATACTGAATTAGTGCTTTCAAACTTCCCGGTGGTTCTTAGAAGGAAGGGTTCTAGCTGGAGCCACTCTTCATTTTGAAAAACCCATTCTGCCCGGCCGGGCGTGGCTCAGAGGTTGAGCGTCGACCTAGGATCCAGGAGATCGGGGTTCGATTCCTGGTCAGGGCACATGCCCAGGTTGTGGGCTCGATCAATGACTCTCTCTCATCACTGATGTTTCTCTCTCTCTCTCTCTCCTTTCCTCTCTCTGAAATCAATAAAGATATATTTTTTAAAGAAAAAAGAAAAACCATTCTTAGTAAAGTGCTCTTCACTCCCGTCTTAGGAAAAGAAGATCTCCCTCCAAGCCCCCAGGGGTAAGATGACAGCCTGGTGACCATGGTCCCCTTCGAGTCAGGCTGACTGGCATCCGCGTCCCGGTCACCACACAACCACTGAGCAGCTTCAGGTAAGTTAACATCAGTGACTCCGTCTCCACACCTGTCAAACCGAGGTCACCACAGTCCCACCTCCGCTGTCCCGGGGGGGGGGGCACACAGCAGAAGGCCCCACACACGGTGCTCAATAAACGTCGGTCGGATCGCAGCAGCCTTCCTTCAGGACACACAGAAATTTAGGATGACAGAAAAAGTGGTGTTTAAACCATAAAACTATATTCCCAAGACAACTTAGAAAGTATGTAAATGTTACCATTCATGGGAAAAATTTAGATTAGCCATCTGCCAGATAATTCCTAGTGTCACCCCAAATTACACAGATGAGGAAGAGCCCCTTCCGGCCCGGCCCCCGTTTCCCCACGAACCTGTGAGAGGGACCAGCCATCCCTCCGTCGGCGGTAGGTAGACACCCACTCAAGGACCAGTTACCTGTCCGCCGTCAGTACCTGGCCTTTTCAGGGCAGTTACATTAGAAAGATTTACTCCAAGGACGCAAGGCGACAACAGAGGTCAAGGAATGAGGAGGGGCCCGTGGGAGTCAGGCGGGCACCCGGGAAGCCGCACCCACGGCAGTGAGGACAGAACCCACCCAGCAGCGCAGCTAAGAGCCCAGAGTCCGGGACGCCGACTGCAAGTGCGGGTCCTAGTGCCGAGTGTGGACGGGCCTGGTCCCCCCAAGGAGGGGCTCCACGGACCGTCGCCCACACCGCCACCAGCGCCAAGGAGCCCTGAGCCCGGGCGGGTTCTAAACTCAGGGCGGGAGGCCCGGGGTAAAGTCTGCATCGCCTCTGTGCTCGCTGCACCGTACGCCCAGGCTGAGCACTTGCGAAGTTTTCTCAAGACGTCAGACGTGGAGTCCCGTTTCCTCTTCATTCACAGTCAAGATAAAACCCAATTCCAGAGGCTCAGATATGGTGGTTTTCACCTCTGGAGCCGAAGAGTCTGTAGACCGAGTTAGAGGTGAACAGAAAAGTGACCGGAGGTCCCTTTAAATTCAGCTCGAGGCTCTGATGCCCATCCTTCCTCGACCACTGCCAGCGGGTCCTTCGACATCCACTTGAAAACGTGCCATCCCCACCCCATGTTCAGCGCTGCTGGAACAGTCACCCGTCTGCCGTCCCCGCAGGAGCATCCGCAGGGTTTCAGTCCACGGGCAAGTGCCGGTTCCAGCAGAGCGTCGGGGCGGCTCAAACCACAGGCTTAACCAGGCAGCCTGCCTGTAAAAGTCTCGATCTCACAGTAACTATGATTTTTACAGTAAAATAGAATTCACTTTTCAAAGGGCTGAGACACAAAGAACCATCAAATGGGAAATAAATGTCCCACTGGAGTTGGCCTTGGACCCCCGGGCGCAGAGCACGTCTGACGGTGGACAGAGAGGGCTCTGGCCTCAGGACACGGGAATTTGAGTCCTAAATTCCAGCACTAGCTCCTTAGGTGCCCTGGGCATCTACTTAATTTCTGTGAGCTCCGTTTCTTAACTTGTAAAATGGACGTGATACTACTGCACAGTATTGTTGTAAAGACAGAAAAAGTGGTAACAAGCAAGATCATTCGTAAGTACCAATAAGTGACGGCCACTTCTTCTCATAGCAACGGAGTGAAAGTTGCCCTGAACATCAGACAGGCTCATCAGTTAAATAAAGGAATGAATGATGATGCTTGTGCAGAACAAAGTCTATAATTATAAATATTTTGGGTAGGCATACATGCCCCTAAAGCCCCATGGAACACAGGAAAAGACTAAATTTCTAAATTCCACGGATATACGTTAAAAATTATATGCCCTGATCACCACGGTGTGAAGGGGCTCGGGAAACAGACTGCATTTTTCTGGGACAGTAATTTTGTTCTATGAATTATTTATAAGGAGAATGAAGTAGAAACAAAAGAAACATGAAAGCAGCAGGCTCACCTTATCAGTCATCATCTTTCAAACATCAGCAATGAAGTTATAATCATTTGCCACCTGCTGGGAAATCCAGCAACAATGTAACATCGTGTCATGTAAAATGTATCATAATGTGAAAGAAATTACTCCCCGGTGGGCTGCTGAGTGTCTGCGGAGAGTCTGCCCTAATTGCGGGTGTTTCTTGTCATAACAAGGTAAAATTGTAAAGTTGGGTGAAAACAGACTTTGGGGGAGGGGATTTGTCAAATGAGAACATTTTCAAAAAGATGTTTTTCTATCACCTGTAGCCTCACGAGCAGTGACCACAACGACAGTCCTTGAGGTATTTGATCACACGGAAACCGGCCCCGTGGCCTCCTGTGTGACGGTGTCACGTCCCTCAGCAGTTATTGGACTAAAGCTGGCGACTGTAATAAACAAACCCCCACGTTCCAGAGTGGCCACGGATGTTTCTTTCGTGGGGTCACAACCCACGGAGGGTCTTTAGTTAAGTGGCTCCTGCAGGCAGGGGTTCAGGGGCCCAGCTCATCTGCGACCCACACCCGGGAGGGGAAGCTGAGCCAGAGGTGGCTGTGACCGGGCTGGAAACAGGAGTCTCACCCCCGCCGCCACCCTGTCGGCTGTGACTTCGAAGGAAGAGGAGACTGGTGGGTGGCAGCGAGCCAGTGTCAGCCACACCAGGCAAGCTCGAGAGCCCCCCGGGCCCCACGCCGCTCCTGAGCGGAGGAGTCTGCACAGCGGCACATGGGCAGGGTTTATTTTTTAGACCCAAGACCAGCCGGTGACCTTCAAGGATGTGAAGAGAAACAGGCATTATTTTATGTCAAAAGGACCCCAGATGCTTCAAATTACACACGGTGCCAGCAACCTTGAGCAAGTCGAGCGTCAGCCCTGTTAGCACATGAAAACATCACTGAGCAAGGCTCCCCTCCCGCTTTAGCAGAATATTTGGGAATCTGATTATTACAGCCCAGTTATTTCTAAAAACGAGCAACACTCCCCCGGGCGCGGCTGAGAGCTCAGAGGCACGCAGGCGGCCTATGAATATTCAGGCCCTCGTTAGGGCTGCTGCTATCACCGCCGACCCCCCTGGCAGGAACGCAAGGGCCCAATGAAAACCGTGGTCCGTCCAGAGGTGCTGCCTCCGTGCTCAGACACTCGCTCCAGTTCCCGGCCATGGAGCCCATCTCCTCACGCGCACTTTGGGGGATGCTAAGATCGCCCCACTCCTTCCCCAGCCGGCGGTGCCCATTCCCCGCGGGAGAGAGGACTTTGCTGCCGGACATCATGCGTAGATGGACAGAAAACCCAACTGAAACCTGGAGGGAGGAGGAGACTTGGTGCAACAGAAACTGCACCTGGAGCTGAGAGCATCTCCTCCGGCCTGGGAAGGATCATGATGCCATCCAGCCCCGGAAGGTGAGGGAGAAAAAGCCCCCAAAACCACCCTTCCACAGGCAAGCGCTGGGACAAACTCCAAGGACCCACCTGAGTCACGCCCAGTGGGAGAGGTGGAATAGATGCCTGTAGACACGGTGTGGAGTCCTCCCTGCCCGGGGACCCTGCCAGCAGTGGGACACCCATGATGAGCAGATAAAACCAGCACCATCTCACAGTGTAGGACTCAACGGTCTCTGTTCTCACACCCAGGTCTTAACAATCTCTGTTCTCTTTCCTTTTTTTATGTCTGGAAGGTGAACAGTCCAGGCCCAGGTCAGTGAGCCCCGTAGGGTCCAGGCCCAGGTCGGTGAGCCCCATGGGGTCCAGGCCCAGGTCGGTGAGCCCCGTGGGGTCCAGGCCAGGCCGGCGAGCCCCGTGGGGTCCAGGCCCAGGTCGGCGAGCCCCGTGGGGTCCAGGCCCAGGTCGGCGAGCCCCGTGGGGTCCAGGCCCAGGTCGGTGAGCCCCGTGGGGTCCAGGCCCAGGTCGGCGAGCCCCATGGAGTCCAGGCCCAGGTCGGTGAGCCCCGTGGGGTCCAGGCCCAGGTCAGTGAGCCCTGGTGCTTCCAGAACACAGTGGGGAACGTCCAGCCTGCAAAATCATCTGGTCTGGCCCTGCCCAAGGCAACTGCAGGCAGGACTTGAAATTCAATAAATCTAGGAGTTTTTTCATAGCTAATTTTTAAGTTGACCATTTTGTGCATCCCGCAAATGATATTATAAATATCCAAATGGCCCTTGGCAGAAAAAAGGTTCCTCAGCCCCGATTTAAAGAAGGCTGTCATTCTTTTGTTGTGTTTTTTAGGGGAAAAAAAACCAGAGGAATTAGAAGAGGAAGAGCCCGGGGGCGCGAGGAAGCCGCCAGCGACTGTCCCTGCAGGTCACAGGGAGCCTCATAGGTGCTGACCCAGGAGGACTTCAAAGAGCCCCCAGTCCTTGATTTTACTCCTCGAAGTGGAGCCTGAGTCTTTATTTTGAGAAGCCTGCTGCTCTTTAAATTCTTATGACTGCCTTGAACTCGTCCACAACTTAGAGATGAAAGATCCCAAAGAGACGCTTCCTCCCTCCTCTGGTCTCCCGTCGAACACACATGAATTAGTGCTTGTCAATTAAAAAGGCCACAAAAGATTGGCCTGTACTGGGAAATATTTCATTTGGATCTGGAGTCCATGAAGCTGACACTGAATTTTCTTTTTTTTCCCATTTATTCATGACTTCAATGCATGTTTTAAGCACCTGATGGGCGAGGAACAAAACTCTCTGGACAGAGAAACAGCTGCAAGGAGCAGGGCTTAGAGCCATGACGAGCAGGCTGCCCAACGTCAGCAGCAGAACAAGAGGCAGCAAGTGAGGCCATCCTGCAAGTGGGCCCTTTACAGGGGCCCTGACACGCTCAGGCAGGTTGGGGAAAAGGTGACACTGGCTTAGGAGGGTCAGCGGTACAAGTGAGCATTTGATTGAAGATACAACCGGGCCCGGCAGGCGTGGCTCAGCGGTCGAGCTTTGACCTAGGATCTGGGAGATCGCGGTTCGGTTCCCAGTCGGGGCACATGCTGGGGTTGCCGGCTTGATCCCCAGCTGGGGGCATGCAGGAGGCAGCCAGTCAATGACCCTCCCCCTTCCTCTCTCTGAAATTAATAACGATTTATTTTTTAAAAAAAAAGATGCAATCTGATAAAACAGGTGCTGGGCTGCAGGTGTGTGTGAGGAACGTGTCCAGGTCCAGGTGCTGGGCTGCAAGAGTCTTTGAGGAACATCCACATGTTGGTCCGGGGTTTGGGGGTGAGCAGGTGCGGCACCGACTCCCGGCGCCCTCTGCACAACAGGCGGGGTCTCAGGCTGGAAGGGGGGGGTGGGCTGTCACTTAACCTCACAACTCTCTCCTGAAAGAGGCAATGCTGGGCTGCCCTGACCGGGTGAGCCCTGACCGGGTGAGCCCTGACCGGGTGAGCCCTGACCGGGTGAGTCTGAAAGAGGCAATGCTGGGCTGCCCTGACCGGGTGAGCCCTGACCGGGTGAGCCCTGACCGGGTGAGCCCTGCCCGGGTGAGCCCTGACCTGACCAGGTGAGCCCTGACCGGGTGAGCCCTGACCGGGTGAGCCTGAAAGAAGGTGAGGCTACGGAGACTCTCCCGCTTCCTGAAGGAAGGGTGCAAAGGGCTCCGACGCGGACGCCCACGGGGAGGGCAGCTCTGGGAGCCCAGGACCTGAGTCCGACGACCACGGGATCCTGAGCGAGCCTGGAGAGGACCCTGAGCCTCCGCTGCGAGCGGCCCTGCAGACACGTAAACGCGGGCTCCTGAGACCCTGAGCAGCGGGTCCCGCTGAGCCGCGTCCGTATTCCTCACCCTGGAAACTGCGCCGTCATAAGCCCGTGTTGGTTTAACCACCTGGTTGCAGAACCTGGTTGCAAGGCAATGACAAGCTAAAGCGGCTTTTCCGCCGGCTGAAGGATGGAAGCCGCCAGCCCCCCCGTGTCCCCTCCCGTCCGCAATCCCCTCCCCTCCGTGCCTGAGACTGGGTGTCCCCGCCTCTGTGCGACGGTGTCAGGAAGGTGCGCAGAGAAAGGAAACACCAAGGAAAGGGGGAGAAACACGCGAGCTCATCAGAGCCTACGCCAGACGGGAGGAAATGGAGTCAGCGACCTCATTTCCCAGGATGACGAGCGGCCTCCGGGGTGACTGATCCGTGAGCTTCGCGGCCCCCAGCTCAGGAAACGCAAAACCAGGGGTGACAGATACGCCCTGGAAACACCCGTCCCCGAGAGGAATGGGCTCCAATTCGTGAAGCCACCGACTCTCCAGATGGTGGAGAGACGGGGGGAGGTGGCTCCCCAAGCAGGGGGAGGCGGGCAGGGGAACGCACACCCCGCCGCCCCCCCGACGCCCGCCGGCGACGCGGAGATTGTAACAGAGAAAACTGACTGGCACTGAGTGTAAGAAGCAATTTCTCCTGCGAGTGCGAGAAGTTTCTTCTCTCTGGGAAACGGCACTTCCGTCTCCGAGCTCAGGGCGCAGACCTCGCTGTCCGGGTCGAGGGGGTCATTAAAACACAGGCCGTGCACAGCGTTTTCATCTCGGAGGCGCTCGGTGTGTTCATGGCCCCGCTCTCGACGCGGGAACCTGGCGTCCCTCGAACCCGGTGGACGTGGGCACCGACGTCTGGGTGGCCAGAGGACAGGAGGCCCTTCACCGGGCCCAGGCCAGTGCTCCCAGCAGCCTGTCACCTGCTCCCTCCGCCCGGCAGGGGGCCTGTTTACAGGAGACTGACGTGGACCTCGGAAGGGTAATCCTCTATTAAAACCTCAGTGGCCTTCCCCCCTCGCTTCAGAGCACTCGCTTGACTTGCACCCTTAGGCGGAGAGCTCGGGCTCGGCCCTGCTCGGCCTCCGGGACAGGCCCCTGCCGCCCCCGGGCCACCTGAGTGAAGGGGCTGAGGCTCTGCCGTGGGGACCACTCAGCAGCCAGTCTCGGGTCCCCAGGCTCCTGCGAAATAAAACCCCGTTTTAGCGGGTATCTCCCATCTTCAGAGCCTCTTTGAATACCGATAAAAAACCTCCCAAAGATAATCCGGTGCAGGAAAAACATGAACCGCGTACAGTTGTGCTGATAGAAGCACAGCAAAGAAATGCGCTCAGTGTCTCCCTTTGATAATCGTTACGATCGTGAGAAATGTATGTTCACGTGAATGTGGAATCTCAGCGATACGGGAAGGAAACCTGTGCGGAGAGATACGGGAGAAAGAAAAGACCCGTGAACAGATGAGAGCAAATGAGTAGATCTGAGATCGTCCCGCCTCCCGGGCTCGTCGGCTCTGAGACGCGTAGAGGCCGAGATCCTGCCGCCCCTGGTTGGTGAGGCCCCGCAGAAGGACACGTCGCCTCTGACTGGGAAACCCAGGGAGACTTCTTGGAGGAGGGCAGAACTCTGCTTTCAAGGAAAGATGCTCATTAATTGAGAATTCAGACAACAACCGTAGAAACGGCCCTTCCTGCCAACTGTGTGTGATCACTGGCCCCCTGGGCCGACGCCAGGTCCCCCACCCCCGGGCTCTGTCTTCCAGGGACAACCGCTCCCCCGAGCTCCGAGGCTGAGCACGCGGCTCGGACGGGACGACCACCATCTGTCCCTCCTGCCGGGTGAGAGGCGCAGTGACCGGAGCCGGCGAGGACCCCGAGGGCATTTCTGAGTCTGTGCTCCTCTGCCGGGCCTGACCTGAGTGTTGTACAGGAGGAGGGGCCGCAGCCACCCCGGCCCTCGGGGGCCTGACGGGAAGGAGGGGCCGGTCATCGGCCTGCCCTGAGCGCGAGGTGCCTGGCCGCAGGCGACACTCTCCTTGTTCACTTATTGGAGCCACAGCCTCACTTTCCTTCAGCCGGTTCTCGTCGGGTGTCCGTCGCCTGCACCAGGCGACGCTGACTGAGCGCAGGTCCTAGCGTCACACACATTTTTACAGACGAGGCTCGGAGGACTTGGGCCGGTTACTTTAAGGAGACAGGAGGAAGGAAGCCGGGTCAGTACCTGTGGAGCCGAGGCTGGCAGTGCACAGCGTGGTCTTGGTCCCCGAGGGCCAGGCCCCACAGTGTCATGCGGTCATTTTGTCGATGAGGAAACAGGTCAGAGGCTGCAGATAATTGTAAGTTATCTGCTGCTGCAGTAAAGAAAAAACCAAACAAAACTTAGTGCTGAAATGAGCACCACTGTTTTGCTTCTGGTTCTGGGCGTCAGTGAACTGGGCCAGGTCAGCAGGGAGGGGCTCTGTTGGTCTCCCCGGGGTCCCTCCTGGCTGCAGGGAGCCGGGCCACCGGCCTGGGAAGCGGCTGGTCTGGGGACCACCGACCAGGACGGCCCACGTCTGACCCCGGAGGCCATCCCTCCGCACCGTAAGCAGACAGTGCATCCAGCAGGCGTGTCCGGCAGGAGAGAGGGAAACGGGCCACCTGTCGATGTCCCAGTGGCCAAGTCGGCCACGCGGCCAGGGCTTCCCCGTCTCACAGAGCGTCTCTCCCAGTGCTGGATGGGGGTGACCAGCGGGAGGAGACGACGGGGCGAAGGTCCCCTGGAGGTGGAGACGCCTGTGGTGTCACAGCGGTGGGCACGCGGGAGACGTGGGGGGGAGGGCGGGCGGGCGGGAGCCAGGCTGCTGGGACAGGGCAGGGCCCAGGGTGGCCTGAGAGCCGCTCATCACGCCCCTGACAGCGGTGGGAGGGTAGAAACAGTCTTCCTTCTAGGTTCCCTGGGCAACATGCATGTTAAACTCCCCCAATTTTAACATTTTTGAAGCCAATGGCCCTCTCAGTTTGCCTGCCCTTCTATTAGGAAGGACTTAGGTTTTCAGTTAATAGACACCTTTCAAATTAGAATAAATACAGGTTCTGTGAAGTTATGAATATGTCTCTATTATGTGTTAAAACCACCCATTTCTGTCTAAAATGTAAGAAGTTATAGATGTTCCCTATCTTTGGTCATCTCTAGAATTACCAAAAATGTAATTATGCACCTGCTAATAATTATAATCTGGGTTATACAGCTGCGAGCCATATAAATTTTATAAGGCAATAAATCTTATTAAATGTTCCCGGGAGAATCCATTGATTCATTAACTTATAATAAATGCTTTAAAAATGTAAATTAAATAAGGACTAGAAACACCTCCGGTAAATGCAACCAGGAACCTCTCCCATCCGAGAGAGACCTGTCGTTTCTGCCCTTAGAGCCGTAGGTTCGCCTTCACCTGCTCAACAGGACGCCTGCCAGAGGGGGCTCCGGGTGCGGACAGGAGGCTCGGAAAACGAGACCCCAGCCAGAAGGGTCCGTCTTAAATGATTCAAACCGGAGTCTTCCTTAGGCGGGCAACTGCTCTGAAAAGGGGCCCGGCAATCCTTCAGCCAACCTGTCCGCCCCAGGAAACCGCCCAAGGAAACAGTGAGAAAGCCGCTCACAGACGTGTGAGGGCCGGCGGGGGCCGTGGTCCAGGGGCGTCGCGTCCGAACCAGTCTGTGCTAACCTCTGAGGGGACATCCAGGAACTTCCGATGGTGTTTTTTAAGGATATTTAATGACATAGAAAAAGGCATAGACTGAGTCGCCCATGGATCCTGTTAGAATGTGGATCAGTTTGCAAAAGTGAACCAGCATTTTCAGCGTCATCTCAACGTTGTACAAACGCAGGCCAAAGGCAGGGCTCTGCCTCTCAGGGGTGATGTCTGCTGACAGTATAATGAATAAGCTGTAGTTCATCTCCTTCGGGGGGTCTGTGACAATTAAAAAAAATTTTTAAACCTCCCAGAACTATTAGATTTCTAATTTGGGGAAATAAACTTGTTCTGAAGGAAGGTGGGGAGGGAGGGGGAAGAGAAAGAGAGAGAAGCAACCTTATTAACTGAGCGTAACAAGGCTGCAGAACTGAATCGGGACATGAGCAGCCCACAGAAACCCACAGACTTTATGGTTCCACACGCAGAATTTTTGTTCCAAAATTAATACAGTGAGTAGATTTCAACAGGTGCTACCAGAAAGCCCCATAAATCTGAATTTCGAGGCATAAACAAATGTCGATAGCTCGCAGGTCTAAAGAGGGAGCTATTGACTAAGACGGGCTGGAACGCGTCAGAACCAACGGAGGTGTTTCCCAGTTCGGAGAAGCCCTGCTCGCGTCACTGACCGAATCTGACTCTGCTGACACTCGACTGAAGGAGAGCGAATCGCTCTGAGTCAGCTTCAGCACCGGCCCCAGGCCCTTCCGCCAGCAGCAGCCTCTCGTGCCCGCAGCGGTGACCCGGGGCAGACGCCCTCGCCTGCGACAAGCCGGGCGCACTGGCAGGCTCTGCGACGCCGCCGACACCCCCCCCACGTGCCCGTTACACTGTCCTCACAGAATTCCCAGCGGCACGGGGTCGATGTGCCCGACGGTCTGGAGTGGACGGGGGGCCGGCCTTCAGAGGATCAGGATTTAACAGTTTAGCCCATTTCACAGCTCTGACTCGCAGGGAGGGATGAATACTAAAGAAACTCGGTGCTAAGGATGGCCGGGCCGTGACGATTTCGGAAGCAGCTGTCCATGGGACACGTGAATGCTTCTCGCAAACAGGGACGGTCAGCTCTCGGCCACGGCTGCCCCACCCGGTGACACCTGAGCACCGTGACACCTCAGCCACGTTCTCAGGGACAGCCTCCCGCAAGCCCAGGGCCCAGAGCGTTCAGAGCCGAGCACGTCACAGTTTGTCCCTCATTTGGCTCAAACACGGTGTCCGTGGGTCTGCCTGGGGCGGACTGACGGGCACCCAGGCAAGGCGACCACGTCTCCTGTTCCCAGAGAGAAACCGACGCCCTCGAGGGCTCTTCCCGGGGAAGTGCTGGCGCTCCCTCCACGAGGGCTCCGACCCCGACGCGCGGCCCTGGGAGCCCGGTGGGATGAGACCTGTGGCCGCCCGCAGAGTTCAGTCCAAACGCTGCTGCTTCAGTCTAACCTGGGAACCCTCCACCCCCAAGGCACCTGCCAGGGCTTCACGTTGGCACCTCGCAGTCACTCGAATGCCCTCGGAGAACAATGAACGGAAGTGTAATGAAAGCACCTGGCAGTGAAACCGAGCAGTTAAACAAATACTCAAAGGACAAAGTATTATGTGCAGATAAAAAAGATATAAATTAGGCACGTGCCTGAATATAAAAAGTAATAGATGGATAGATTCCATCTAGAGAATAGATTCTATGTTAAATTTAGAGACAGGCTATAAATCTTAAATATTTAAGAGAAAAAATGACTGAAAACATTTTTACGATGGGAAACAGCCTTAAGCGTCGATGTTTTCAATAATGGGAATAAATCCTGATTCGGCTCTTATCTCGACACACCGTAAAAATTTATACAAAAGTCAATTTCTGAACTGAAGAGAAACTAACCTGACCGTTTTTCTCTTATAATTATTGTTACAGATCATTAGCTCAGAGCCCCGTGGCTGTCAGGAGAGGGAGGCCGAGATCGACCGTCCTGTACTTGAGACGGAGCCCGGCCGAGGGGACAGCCCGAGTGGTGGCCCAGGCGCGGGCGCATTTCCCACAGATGTGTCTCGCTGTGAGAGCGCGGGCACTGCGTCGGTACCGGGGCCGGTGGCGGTTGGGAGTCGAGTCATTGGCAGCAGCGGGCACAGCAGCGCCGGCGGGGCACGGCTGGGGCACTGCCCCTTCTCCGGGCGGCGCGGCTGGTTCTGGTCAGCGCACAGCCTAGGATGCGGCTCCGATCCCAGGACAGGCGCCCGCAGGAGGCGACGGGTGGGTGTTTCTCCCTCAGATCTTTGTTTTTTTCTCTCTCTCCCTTCCTCTCTAAAAATAAAAAATAAATAAAGAATGCATCCTCAGGTCAGGATTAAAAAAGCAAACAAAGTATAGAACACCTTAGAAATACCCATCGACCACGAGGCCACGCTTTCCGGACCCACCCGCACGCCACGTGCTTTGTTACGTTTTTACAATTCCCGTTGGTGCGTCCGCATCGTGCCAGCCGGGCGCCCCCGCGTTCCCGCCTCTGCGACCAGCCGCCTCCGCCTCAGTTACTGGCGTGGGATCTGAGACGCAGGCTGGTCAGACTTTCTCCACGAGATACTAACGGGTCTCATGAGGATCATTCCCGGGTCTTGACCTCCAGGCTCTCTGTTCACCTGCGAAGAGGTTTGGACATTTTCCACAATTTATGGAACAATATGGATTTTTTCCTACAAAAAAATAACTGTCAACATCTTTTACAAATACCTTTTTGAGACTTCTGTGGACACCGTCAGTCAACATGAGAAGGGAAAATTTTATGATTTGTATTTAATAACATTTTAAAGCATAATATAGGCAGGCAACTCATTAGATTACTGTAAACAATTCAGAGTGGTTACAAAACAATACTTAAATGTTATTAAGTGGAACTCTGAGCTCCCCAGCCCGATATTAGCTTTCTCGCTGCAAACACCTGGCACCAGGGCCTGGGAGAAACTCGCAGCACAGCAGGTCGTACCCGCAGGTCCCACGGTGAGAGTTCACGGCACTGACCGGTGCAGCCGTCCCCTAGGGCGCAGAGATGGTGCCCACGTAGGAACCAACGGGAGTGACGTCCCGTCTGCAGAATTGCCCATTTGAGTCCCTGTCGCTGACCAGTTCTGCTCGGCGGGCGGGGCCGTTATGAACTATTGGGGAGCTCGGGGGTTTGTCACAGGCACGTTCGGGGTCAGAGGGAGTGAGAGCGATGCTCCTGCCCTCACAGAAGAGCTGCTGCGAGAGGAGGCCCACGGGGGTAAAGTCCCCGGAGGCACCTGTTTGCATCTGTATTCCGGGGGGGTCAGTCGCCTCATTGTTTCCATAGGGAAGCTTATTCCGGTTTTTCACGCATTCAGCACATATTGATGACGTGTCCAGCACTGAGCTGAGGCCTGAATGGATCAAAGGTGTCTCCTCTCCCGGTGCTGCCTCCGGGATCATTTTTAACCCGTTTCTCACTCGGATGAAGTGGTATCAGCCGATCTTCTCACTGGGTCTTGGCTGGAGTCACTATCCAACAGGCCAGGCCTTCGTTTCCGATCCACAAACAGGACAGTAGCCGCAGCATGTGACCAGGTGCCGCTGGGAAGGCTCAGAGAGCGACGGACACGCCTCCTCAGGTGCCGTGCTCAGTACTGAGCGGGAGGGGACCGTGGCGATGTCGGTGGGTGACACAGAAATAGTGTCAGCGGCAGTAATATCAGAACCGGGTGATTATTATGATTGGTATCAGAGCATGCTTGGAAGGCTGCATGGAAGAGGGGGAACCTGAGAAGAGTGGCGGAGGGCTGGGTTTTCAGAGCTAACAGGGAGAGAGAACCCCAGGTGAGGATCTTGGCCCACCAGGGCCGAGCGCAGACCAGCCCCGCGGGTCCCACCCCACAGCTTCACTGCGGCCGGGGCAGAGCTGCGGGGCTGGAGCGCGTGGACTTACCTGCAAACAGCCTGGCAACCACGTGGGTAACAGACAGTTATTCTACCACAGAAACCATCCGAGCGGCTTCCTAAGGAAACACGTTCTATTAAGTGGATTTGCTAGAACCTAGCTCCTGAAATACGTCCTGCCTTTGAGTGGAGGACCATCGTTTTCTGCATCTTCAAAAAGCAAGTCACTCTTTTACTTTGATAAGAGTAACGTCAGTGTTACCGAAATCTTAAAAATCCTCACTGAGGCTACCGCAGGGAGCCAAGGTGTGGCCGTCACGCCGTTTCCCACCCAGTCCTGGAGCGCGTGTGAGCATGAACACCCCCAGCTGCAGAGTGCGGGGCTGCGGGTGCGCCTCCGACGCCGTGATTAATTCATTCTCGCCCCAACGCGAACGTGTTCACGGAGAGGGAACGCTTCATCTGCCCACCTGGCAATCGCTCCAACAGCTCTGCCCGTCAGAAAGCCTAATTCACAATTAATATGCATGCGTCTTCCTTCATCTTCTAAATATGCAAAAATGAGCTCCTTCCCAGCGATGAAGAACCGGCGGGTCTGAAAGGCCTTGTTTGAATTTCCTGCCAATCTCTCCCGACGTCTTCTCCCGCCTTCGCTGCCACTCCGGGGACCGCAGGCGAGCAGAGGAGTGAGCACGAGGCCACGTCACCCACGAGGCCACGTCGCCCACGAGGCCACGTCACCCACGAGGCCACGTCCTAAGGACCTGACCCTGAACCACGCTCAGTCCCTGGTCCTTCCTGCCCTATTCGGGCTAAACCTCATTTCCCCTCCTATTTCCAGTCTTTGGAAAACTCCTTTCATTTCCACTCTCAACTCAAAACATTGTCTCCAGGGACATCTGAAAACGCACAGCCCTGCGAGCTTTCCCAGGGGAAGGAGCAGCGTTTTTAGAAGAAAATCTTCTGAACTTAATGGCCTTTCAACAGATGAGAGTTTTTTGTTTGGTTTATTTATTTATTTTTGGCAGTGTGGATATTTGTTTGACTGTTCAAAGAAGGTATAACAGGGCTGCTTGTCCACAGAGCTTCCCTCCTGGTCTCATTTATTTTTATTTTTAATTTTTTTTAATGTATCTTTATTGATCTCAAAGAGAGGAAAGGAGAGGGCGAGGGAAAGAAATAGAAACATCAATGATGAGAGTCATTGATCGGCTGCCGCCCCCACGCCCCCGGCTGGGGATCGAGCCCCAGTTTCCTGGATCCTAGGTTAATGCTCAACCGCTGAGCCAGGCCCGGCCGGGCCTCCTGGTCTCATTTAAACGTGAGAAGCAGGTCACAGGCCAGTCCAGGCTGCGGCCAGGATCCCTTCCGACTATATGGGGGCAAGTGGTCATCTGGCCCGAGTTCCGCACCGGAGGCTTTACCGTCTCGTCCAGAACAAATGCCCCGAGACCCGGGGCAGCCTCTGATCCGCAGCAATTTCTGTGTCGCCTGCGGGGTCAGGAAATGGATTACCCTTGTTGTACAATCGTCGGTTTAATTAAACAATCAATTATTCATTAAGTCCTTGCTCAGGTTTAGCGCCGCATCGGGAGCTTCAGAGAAAAATTACAGAACAAGATGGTGCCTGTGTCCGTGTCCACAGCTGCGGCCAAAGCAGCCACGCTGACCGGGGGGAGAAGAGGGGGCGCAGAGGCACGGTCACGGATGAAGACTGCGGTCACGAAAGGCACCGCAGGTCCTAACACTGCGTAAGGTTGTAGACAGGACCTAGACGGCGGAAACAAGACTAAGTTCCAGCCCAGCCGGCGTGGCTCAGCGGCTGAGCATCGACCTAGGACCCAGGAGGTCATGTCGGACCCCGGTCGGGGCACAGGCCCGGGCTGTGGGCTCGATCCCCGGAGTGGGGCGAGCAGGAGGCAGCCGATCAGTGACTCTCATCGCTGATGTTTCTCTCTCCCTCTCTCCCTCCCTCTGCCTGAAATCAATAAAGATATATTTTTAAAAAAAACAACTGAGTTCCATGTCTAACCCTGGTAGATTCTGTGTGTCTTCAGCCAAGAGACTCCACTAGCACAAGAAAGTAATTCCAGCCTTTTAACTGTGTCTCTCAAAGGACATCAGGCCCCACTGAAAACCCCCCTCTGCGCCCGGTCCCTCCCGTGCCCCCTGCTGCCAGGCCGCCCTCCCGCCTCTGTTCCCTGCAGGGCATCGGAAGGCCTCCTGCAGGCGGCTGAGCGTCTCTACTCCAGACACAGTCCAAACCCCCTCCTGTCTCTCCCCGCTGAGGGGTGTGATCTGCATAAAAAGGCCCGAAACCAGGGCAGGGTTTCCTTCCAAGGACTGGGCACAGGCCTCTTTTTCCCAACTAATTGGTGTCTCTCACGGTCCCCTGCACTTTTTCATGCGTCTGGAAACACCCCTAGGAGTGACCCACAGGTTTCTGAGCTTGACGACCAAGCCGGGGCACAAATCCCAAAACCGGGGGCCGGAGGCGCAGCTGGAAGCAGGAGCCGGTATCTGTTCATTCACATTTGGTCCCCATTTCACTTAAAAGCACCTGCAGGTGCGCGGGGAGCATTGTAACATCCACGGGGCCAGGTCGCCCCGAGGACAGGGAGCTGGGAGGAGAGGAAGGTGAAGGGAGGCGGGTGCTGATTTCCCTGTGAACAGAAACAGGTTGGCACCCCCGGGGCCGGTCCAGGACACACATCGTGGAAACATCAAGGCTGCCCCCCTCTTTCTTCCACCGTGCTCAGCGTATCCCGCTCCTCATTAGTTTTCCCAAAATTATCTGTAGCTCAGACTAGCAGAGCGATATTCAAACTTAGGAAACTTCGGATTTCAAAGCAGCTTAGTTCCTTCCCCAAATTAAACAGAGATCAGCTGTCGCAGTTCAAACCCCTCACGGCAGTTTCCCTGTAACCGAGGTCCCGTCCTGTCCCCCCCCAGCCTCCGCGCCGCTGCTGATTCCTGACTAGAAATCTTCAAGGACGGGCCTTTGAGAGACGTTCCTGCCGGTTGTTAGAGCTGCTGAGAAATCAGCCGCCTGCCGCCGGCCCGGTGACAGTTCGTCTCGTGTTTGCCGGGCCCAGGGTGGTTCAGAGGATTTGTGAAAACGTCGTCTCTGACAGTTCCTGTCCCAATTAAGCACCACACCGAGCCCTCCCTCATCACAGCTCCCGGCAGCCTGTCCCCGAGCAGCTCGGGAGCTTTGCAGGCAGGAAAACACTCCGTGTGCAGGTCCTGGGGACCCTGCAGGTCGTGGGGACCCCGCAGGTCGTGGGGAACAGACCAGGGCATGGACCCACCGCAAGCTCCTTCTACACTAGTGGGTCGTCCTCAGGGGCGGCCCCGATGGCCAATTTATGGGACATGAAGTCACCTTCTGCCATCAGCTCTGTGACAGTGAAAAAACATCCCATAATACTCAAGCTCCCAGTTTTGCGGAAGCAGCAGGATCCCAGTTATTCCCCCAAATACAAGACTCAGAGCAGATGAAACTGCACGTGAAGTTTTCCTCTTGAGGACACACTGAATGTGACCCTCTGACCACTGAAAACACACAAATAAATTTAAATCTGCACGTGACTTACAGCTACTGCTCACTGAGCACCAATTTTCTTCTACAATTTAACTCCCTAAAAACTTCAAAACGTATAAATAATATTGCTGACCATGACGACAGTGGCCGACATGCATCCTGTTGCCAATAATAATAAAATCCAAAGCATTCGCTGAGTGCCGAGGTGCACCAAGCACTGCACGCGGCCCCTCCCGCCCCCGTTCCACAGCCCCTTCCTCAGATGTTATTTCATTTTGATTGTGTGCGAATGTGTCTCCCCAACGAACCCTAAAGCTCCACCAGGACCAGGACCACATCCTCCTGAGCACGGGGATCATTCCTCGTGGAATTAGGACAGTGGTTCCTGTAAGTTACCCAGCGAAGGAATGAATGGAAACAGCCATCGCGTCCACACAACCTCCTACGTGCCAGACTCTTCCAAACGCTTCCTGTCCACTCGTCTTTAATCTCCACAGAAACCCAGTGAGCTGGGGACCAGGGTTCTCCCCG
The DNA here is from genome assembly GCF_964146895.1 of Miniopterus schreibersii. NCBI lineage: Eukaryota > Metazoa > Chordata > Mammalia > Chiroptera > Miniopteridae > Miniopterus > Miniopterus schreibersii. The sequence goes on from NC_138115.1 coordinate 53,468,893, forward strand.
CTTCACAATGAGAAGTTAGAGAAGTTGCCCAAGAAGATCCAGGACATTAGCTAAGCCGAGTCCTCAGTCCTGCAAAGGAGAGGACCGGCCACGTCAGGGAGCACTGCCCACCCGCCGGACGCTCACAGCCCCTCAGCAGTGGGGGACAGGATACGTGCATCTGAAACAATTCCACCCCCAGAAACCCAGGCGGGAGGGTCAGTCGCTCAGGTTTGCAGGGAAATGAAAGGTCATTCCATTCAAAACTATCAGTGGCATCTGCCTCATTCAGACTTTATTACTTAAGATATTTTCTTTCCCATAAATACTGCCGTAAACGAGTTTATCATTATTTTTAAGGTTAAGATTAGAAATTGAGAAAAGATGTATTTAATACCTTGCAGCTAATTTAAAACTAAGCTCCCTAAACACTTAAATCTGCAGAGAGATGCAAATTAAAATCACAACGAGGTCTCACCTCACACCTGTCAGAACGGCTCCATCAATAAATCAACAAACGACTCCTGCTGGGGAGGGTGTGGGGAAAGGGGAGCCTGGTCACTGCTGGTGGGAATGCAGACGGGGGCAGCCACTGTGGGAAACAGTGCGGAGGTTCCTCAAAAAATTAAAAATTGAACTATTTGACCCAGCGATCCCACTTCTAGGAATATACCCTAAGAACCCTGAAACACGAATCAGAAAGAACTTATGCACCCCTGTGTTCACAGCAGCACAGTTTACAACAGCTAAGATCTGGAAGCAGCCCAGGTCACCGTCAGTCGGTGAGTGGACAGAAAAGCTGTGGGACATTCACGCCATGGAATACTACGCAGCTCTGAAGAAGAAGGATCTCGTGCCCTTTGGGACAGCAGGGAGGGACCTGGAGAGTATCATGCTGAGTGAAATGAGCCAGGCAGAGGAAGACAAGCACCACATGATCTCACTCATATGTGGAATCTAATGAACAAAACAAACTGACAAATAAAACAGAAACAGACTCATAGACTCAGAGGGGAGGGGAGTTGGGGGCCCGGGAGAAAAAGGTGAAGGGATTAAGCAAAATCCTCTCACAGACACAATGACAGTCCAGAGGGAAGGGGGCGGGGAGGCAGAGGAGGGGAAGGGGGGCCAGACGGCGACAGAGGAGACGAGACGATGGGCGGTGAGCTCGCAGTGCACTGTACAGACAACGTGCTACAGGGCTGGGCACCTGAAACCTGAATCATTTTACGAACCAATGTCACCCCAATAAATTTCAATAGAAAACTAAGCTGAATTAAGGTTTGTTTCAGCAGCTATCTTTTTTGACAAATGGTCCAAGATGTCTTTAGTCACTGTCAGAATGTGGGCTGAGCCTTCCTGTGTCTGAGAACATTTTCCTGAATTTATGATAATTTCTGTGATTTTTGCACAACAGTGATGGGAACGGCCTGGTGCAGGTCCAGGTGCCGCGTGGGAGGCGCTGTGTGTGCACAAACCCTGCTGTCTGGGAAGAGGGTCCGTCCATGTGCCTCCTGCCCATCGGCCCCCTGCCCTGAAACAGCAGCTTTTCCTTTCCTGTTAAATCCAAGGGGCGGCCAAGTCAGTGCCTCCTTCTCTGGTCAGTGTTTCTTTGCACAGCTACGGTTTTAAACACACGTTTATGACAAAATTGCACCCCAGTAATACAGAGCCTGGGACGAACGTTACTGTACCCCGTGTGAGTCTGACAACTCTCGCCTATCACCGGTCCTCCCCTCCGGTCCTCCCCGGCACCCCCACCTTCCCTCAGCATCACCCCCCCGACCCGGGGATACACTCGGCCACGGGATTTACCACGAGGTCAGGCCGTGCCACTCGGGGGGTGAGGAGGGCTGTGGAGGGAGCCGCTCCGTGTCTGCTGACTCAGTGGACGCTCCTGTCCGGGGGAAGGGGTGAGAGGCACAGAGAGGCTGGTGTGAAGGTGGAAACACACATTTTTTACACGCCTACTGCCGAAGGCACCATCTGGTTATTTTTCCTATGTTATCTCATTGAATTAGCGAGAAGTCATAGCAACATCAAAAGATAAAGCAAAACTGGCAAAGAGAAGAAGAAATAATCCATTCTCCAGAGAAGTATCTAAGAAACCGCAGAATAGAGACGGGACGTAGTGACCCGTTCTTCCTGCTTTGTGCTCCGAGGCTGGGGGGACGGGCGGGACCCCTTTCCGCCCCAGCATGCTGGCTCCCTTCCATCTGGGTTTATGCAAAAGGCCTGTGGTTTCTGCCAAATAAAACTTCTCGGTGGAGCTACAGCGAGGGCCACAGTGATGAGCAGTGAACCTTCCACGGCCGCCCAGTGAGACCCCCGGAGTCAGACCCCTGGGAGCCCCTCCATTTTACTCTCCTTCTCATGGTTAGGGAGGCTGCCAACTTGATGTGTATCTCACAATTCTAAAAAAAAAAAAACAACACCCTAAACTAAAAATAATTCATTGTGAAAACAGAGAAGAAAGGGCATCTCTGACAATTAGCTCTCAAACCCGTGCCATTACCTGGCAGGTGAGCTCCCTGAGGACGCCACCGGGTCCCTCTCCCAGCAGGAGCCCAGCAATGCTAAGCATGAACTCCGGATGCACACCGGGAATCGCTTTAATGAGAGAGCTTTTATTAGAAGGGAATGCTTAACATTGGGATACGGTACCAACTTAAAGGCAGGTAAATCCTAAAGAGCTTTATCACTGAAAGCAGATACAATTACTTTGGATTAGCTCATCTCTGGACCTTAAATTAATGTTTTTATTTCCCAGCCACAGTCAAGTCTTTACAAAACTCTTCAGTGGTCTTGAAGTACATGGCAAACCCGACTGAAAGAGCCCCCCACGATGTCTGTTCTCTGACAGATCCATGTGTCCGTCACTCATGCGCAATCCGGGTGAACCACCCACAGAGCAAGCGCCAGGCTAGGTGCTGAGGGGGGCAGGGGTGGGACCCGGCTCTTAACACAGCCCCGTCCTGATACAGAGACTCAGATGGGAAAAAGATAAACCCATGCACAGGTGCCTGAAACTGGGCACCAAAGATGCTCATTGCAGTACCGTTTGTTGAAAACAAAACTGCAGGGAATATAAATTTTCATCAAGAGAGAAATGGCTAAAATAATATGAATTATTCACAATATGTAACAACATAGCAGCAGCAAGAGTTCAACAAATAACTCCAATATTCAGAGTTTGAGTGAATACAGGAAGTTGCTGAATAAATATGGCCCCATAAGTGCATGTAACACGTGTAGAAATTCTTAGGGAGCAGGGGTGGGAAGGTGTAAACGGGGCGAGAACAGCAGTTCCCTCCGGGTAAAATATGGGATCCCAGGAGGTGGTCGTTAAAAATATAGCTTTCCCTACAATGCTCAGATTGTAAAATGGGAATGTGCTCGTGTGTTGCTTATCAAATGCATGTGCACAGATAAAGAGATGTACATATCCATGTATATTAGGATGATCAACACCACAGGAGGGGCACACACATTTGTACAGAATTTTAAGTGAGTGAAATGTGTTCTTCCAGGAGAAATTAGGAAACATCTTGTGTAGGAGAAGCTCTACCATGTCGGTTATAATAAATTCTGAGGTGGAAATGAGGGAAATGTGAGATTAACTATAAAAATGCCACGATGCTCACGATGAGCTGAACCGTCTGCCAGGGTCTGGGGAAGGAGGCTCAGGGTCAGGGGGAGCAGGAGGGTTTTTAGGTCAGTGAAGGTGCTCTTGGCATAAACAGGGATGGAGAATACAGGACATTACGCATTTGGAAAAATCCAAAGAGCTGCACAACACAGGAGGCTCCTAATGCAACAGGTGGGCCTTGTTAGTAACAATGTATCGATGCCGGTTTTCAGTTGTAACACTTACCGCACAGAGGGAGGCCTTCGTGGTGGGAAGTGTGCGCCGGCTGGGGAGTGGGGGGAGATGGGAACTCTGCACTTTCTATTTTATTTTTCTGTAAAACTAACATAAGAAATACAGCCTATTTTAATTAAAGTGCTGTAATAGAAGGAGGCATAAATGACAAGAAGAACGTAAATAAAAGAACAATTAATGCTTTTGGTGGAAGACAAGCCAGTGGTTGTGTGATATAAAGGACCTAAGTTAATCCACGGAGAACACAGAGCGGGTCTGTGGTAGCTGAGACTGTTTTATTCACTGATTTATTTACCTGTTTTGTTTGTAAGTTTTGATATGTTTTAAAGAAGCAGGGTGGTGCTGGGAAGGCAGCAAGTGGACAGGCCCGGCAGGCAGAGGGAACTGGGCCGAGGACGTGCGGGCAGGGGATGTCCTGGGATGGAGGGGACTCTGGGGTGCCGAGCGCAGCCAGGACAGACAGAGGCGACACCAGCCACGGTGCTCAGGAGGAGACACAGCTCTGAGTCCTCCCCCCGGGACACTGATCCCGTCAGAAGGCTCTACCCTTGGGGTGTAACTACCACCCAAATCCCATCCTGTCCAAGGCAACACACCACAGGCAACGTCTTGCCAGGAAATCACAGTCGGGACTCACAATTTTCTGAATGGTAATTTTCTAAATACCCCTTACACTTTAGCATTTTCTGTTACTAAGAATGAGACAATATAAAAGATCACGGAACAATATCTGAACTGCTATAGGAACCCGCTGTACAGATGTTCACACACTCGCATACATACACACACAGAACTACAATTTCTAGGCAATTGTTCTAAAAATGGTGTCCAGTGAACATTTACCTTGTTTAAAATCCACTATTCTTAAGACTGTAACACTCTGTCCTTTGTGGGGTACATTTAAAAGAACATTGCTCCCCAAAGTCAGCGCACCTGTTAGAAAACATTTGGTTTTACAGGCCGGAGTGACCTCGCGTTAGGGTAAAAATGTACAGTTCAATGTGCTGAATCAAACCGATTCTGAAGAGCCACACGCAGGGCGGTGAGACACTACAGGGGGCACTGAGAATAATCTGAGCGCCGCCCCCGTTCTAAAGGAGTTTCACTTTGCGTTAATGACTTTTTTTTCTTTTTTTCACTCTTCTTTCAGTTACTAAGTCAATGGACAGTTGCTTAAAATTGGTTTGTTTTCCAATTGTTTTAAAACAGTCTCTCCCACCTTCTTCTTGCTCACCGGCCTCTGCACCACTAACTGTTCTACTCGGCGCCTAAGGCTCTGCCCCAGCGTGAGGACCGAAGCGCGTCACGGATGCACTGACTCTCCTGCTGCTCCGCCATCAGGGGTCTCGCTGTTCTACGTATGGCGCCCGCCGGCCCAGGGCGGGGGAGGTTCCCGAGGCACCGGTACTAGTCTGAGGACTCAGTGATTCTCTTCTCCCCAAACCTCCTCTCTCTCTCCACTAGGCTCAGCTTGTGTCTCACAGGTTTATCCAGTGACTAATTAATGCCATTTTCCAGGAGAACTGGGACTCGGGTGAGACTGAGAGGCTGGTTTAGAAACAAGAGGACGGACGACTCGGTAAAGCCAGCGATCCACCCAGAAGTTGATTAACACTAATTACGGGCTTGGAAAGTTGTGCAAGGGATCGAGGCAACGGGGCCTCCCCATGAACAACCCAGATGCCCAGCAGCACAAACCTCACCTAGGACAGGACTTCAGACGCTAGCAAGTGAGATCAGAGCTACCATGTATTGCTATTTACTTACTGTTTTTGTCCTGTCATATATAAGAATGAAACCAAGAAATAAGTTAAAAGGAAATGTACACTTGAAACCTACATAATCTTATTTACAAATGTCACCCCAATAAATTTAATTTAGAAAAAGGGACAACCTGGAAAGAATTAGTGTTTATTTAGTTAATCACCACAGAGGCAACTGACAGCCACACGGGGAGGTTTTTACCTGGTAAGGAGAGAAACTCGGGAGCTGGGACCAGATTCAATCAGGAGCCCCAGCAGCTGTGTGATTCGGGAAACCTGTTCCCCTGAGTCTCTGTTTCCTAATCTCTAAAATACGGGTAAGGGCCCGGCCGGCATGGCTCAGTGGTTGAGCGTCAGCCTATGAACCAGGAGGTCAGGGGGCAGCTGATCCGTGACTCTCTCATCACTGATGTTTCTCTCTCTCCCTCTCCCTTCCTCTCTCTCAAAAATCAATAAAAACATATTTTTTAAAAAAGAGTCCTGTTCAATTCAGCATCACTGGAGTTAAATCTGCTCCAAGGAACATTAATTATGATGATATTCAAGTGAGTCGTGAGGAACCAAGACGATTTATCTTGCAGTCAGTCTCAGCCAGACAAGTACGTTGAGCATGTAAATCGTAAGGGGTCTAGAAACACTAACCCATGCCAGTTGGAAAGCTGATGCAGGTGTCAAACGCCTTCAGGTCACTCGATGCTTATGTGGGGACAGAAGCCTCCTCGAGGGCACCGTGGTCTGGAGAAAGGGCCAGGGCCAGGTTACCAACCATCAGAGGTCAGTCAACGAGGCCTGGAGCTGGCTCAGGCCATTGGCTCGATGGCTGGGAGCTGTTTCCTGCAGCAGGCGCTGGCTGCCTGGGTCAGCAGCCAACCTGCCCAGAGGAAAGGAACAACCCCTGCGTGGCATCTTCCCGGAAGGCCAACAACAGGAGCTCAGGCAGGTCACCCAGGGGTGACCAGCAAAGTGGGTTCACCTACTAAGTGGGGCGACTGCAGGGCGCCCAACCCTGACGCCTGGGAAGTCCCAGTGCTCAGCCAGAGGAAGATGGCAGGAGCAGGCGTAGGTACCAAAGGAGTTCTTTAAGCTTCCTTGTCACTTTGTTTTAAATCTGTATCTCACCACACTAATATTTTTTAAAGAAAACACAGATTTATTCATTGTTCTGGTAATTTTTAAAGAACTGAACACTGGTTCCTTGTCAAAAGGGTTAAAAAAAAAACAAAACCCCACTTTGTTGATCATCAAAAGGGCTAACATAAAATAGGTAGCAATTATACCAGCTGAAGTCTTTCATATGCTACAAATCAACAGTATGGATATTTTGGCCAAATTACTTAGGGCCAAATGTTTAAATCAATATTCCAATAAAGGAAAGGCCAAAACTGAATATTGCTGTCATAGAATGAACTGCTGGGATAAACAGGACTTTCGTTGAATCGATTAGGACTTAATCAGTCGCCGCTAGAACCATTCTGTTACTTAAGGTTGAACTTTTGAACAGCGGCCTCTTATTGGACGGGCCCTTTCACATTGTATCTGTTCTGGTTTGATTGACAGTTACCACGATACACAGTTGCCGCGCTAAGTGCTGGCTCCTCTGCAGGAACGAGGTGCTTCGGCTGGCTTTGCGGGTGAGGGGCATTGAAGGCGCAGTGACCCTGCTGTTCAGAACAGTCACTGTTTAGGGGACGGCCCCCTTCACGTCACCCTCCTCACTCAGCATCACCGGGGAAGATGCCGTTTGACGGGAGCCAGTCACACACCCGAGTTTCAGATGCTTCCCAAAGAAGGTGCTTTCTCAACAGATTAAAATTTTACCCTCAGGTTTATTTTTATAAATTTCTAATATTTTTGTAAAAACTTGTTGATTTACACAATCACTTGAGAAAAAAACATACTTAGATCCTGGATATAGGCACGTGGGCACCGTGTCAGTGTCACTGGCTCACAAGACAGCCATTGCTTCTCAGTTTTCATGGCATCTAAAATCACGTCAGCATCTCCTCTGGGAAAGAATGCCAGACTATTCTTTACAAACACCATCCAAAAAACACCTCAAAGCACGTGAACTTGATTCTGGCAAATAAATTAGCATTTTTCTCCATGCAAATTTGCCCAAAGCCCAAAATGGCCCATCTCTGGGAGGTTTTAAATACTAGGGTGACAATTAAGTGCTAAACTCTGTTGATTAGGTGTCCAGAGGCTCACGCTGAGGATCTGCAGCTCTCATGTAGACTCTGGTGACCTCACAAACGTGCGACGCCCACGCCCACGGAATCACTCCCAGTCGCCACGCAGAACACTCCCCTCACTCCAGAAGGTTCTCTCCCGCTCCCGAGCCTCGGTCAGACACTCGTCCGCCAGCTAACAGGCGTTCCAGGCTGCTTTCTTGCCGGTGAAAAGACTCTTCTCATCCCAGATTGCATTTCTAAATTGATTTTCCACACTTTGCCCTCTGGAACTAGATTTTGGTGATTTAATGTGGGTGGACCAGGAATTAGTAGTCAGCATACATTTCATCCGTGGTCTCTAAAAATCGTAATTATGTGATGCATGACTCAGAGTCCATTTCCGCCGCCGCAGGGGGGATGGGAGGTCACGGATTACAGGAAATTTCATCTTCACTCTTATCTTTATTGTTGGAAGTATTACAGATGACCCCCTTCCCCCCATTGACCTGCTCCCCCCGTGCCCCCCAGGCCTCTCCCCAGGGTAGGCGTATCAGTTCTTTGGTTAATCTCTTCCCGCCCTCCCCAGTTCAACCCCCTGTGTAGTCTATGTTCAAATGTTATTAAAGAAAAAAAACAGGAAGGGATAACATTACTTAAAAGATACTAAAATAGATTGTTATTGCTTAAAAGAGATGACCGAGGAAGTCTCCTAGCTGTGTGCATCTTAAAATCCGCAGAACAAAACATTATTATGAAGGAAAGGAGACACGTGTGGCTCAGTGTGGTCCCCTAAGGTAGTAAGCAGTGCTTTATATTCAAATTTTATATTCAAAATGTAAAAAATAATAGAAATAAGTTATTTTTAAGAATTTTGGATGTATCAGCAATTTAAAAATCTGATTCAAGCCCTGACGGGTTTGGCTCCGTGGTTAGAGCGCCGGCCTGCAGACTGAAGGGTCTCAGGCTGGAGTCGGTCCGGGGCTCGTACGTACCTGGGTCACAGGCTCGATCCCCGGCCCGGTGCCCCCGAGGCAACAAGTCCACGTGTCTCTTTCACATCAATGTTTCTCTCTCTCTCTCCCTCCCACTCTCTCTGAAAAGCAATGGAAAAAATATCCTCCAGTGAGGATTTAAAAAAAGATCTGATTTAAAATAATGTCCTTATATTTCCCAGCGTTCTCTTGGCCGTGCGGCTATTTTGTTGCTAAACTTGATGTTCGGGTTCGGATGTAGTGCCTACCCCACTGGTACTGGGCACGTCCCTTCATTTTTTACGTCCTGCGTGAAAAGCTAGTTCTTAACATCTTGTTTTTGAGTCTCCGTAGAAAATCCGCCGCACATACCTTATTTCAAGGGGTGAAGCAAAACTAACGATTCGTAAACATTGTTTGAGAGCAGAAACCCGAGGCTCCAGGAGTAGATTCCCATTAAGACGATTAGGAGACTAGTGGAAACTCGCATCTGAACCAGGACGGTCTCCTGACCCGTGGAATGTTCCAGAACCTCTGCTCGCGGAGTTTTGTTAGTGACTGAACCGAGCTGGGGGGGCTGCCTTGGAATTGCTACCAGAGTAAATATTTACAAACCTGCCAAGCTGGCATTGATTTTTATACAGTGAATGCAAACAAGAAATCCAAGCCTGTCTCCTACGTTTTCAATGGAGACTTTCCACAGAGAAGTTGGCGGGTTTGCCCGAGTGAAATGAGACGTAGGCAGTGTTTTACCCTTTCTGTGGCAATCCCTCCGCAAACATAAAAGGACCTGCGATAGAAGAAATCCCCGGGTTCGAAAGTTTTCTTTAATTATATGCCTTCTGTCATTTTTATGTACATTGCATTATAAACCAGTCTATATATTACAGAAAATGTATACTTCAAACACATGCGTACATACAGTCAGTCCCGCAAATCCCGTTTTACAGTCGTAATAAATGCCTCCCTGATTTACAGGGTGTGTGTGGAGAGAGTAAACCCCAAAGAAGTCATGTAAGATCCTCTATGCAGATCTATATTTTTAAGAGACTGCACTTACCAATTAATATTCTTAATTTGATTTGTGCGCTAGGAAATCGAAGGAGAGGGTCGATGGTCTTCGGAACAGCTTTCTGCTTGGCCAGAACCACCGCAGTACATGGCACACACCAGCACCGACTCCCAGACCATCCGTAAGGAGGCCGTTCGGGGAGAGCTAAAAAGTTTTGACTTCCCAGTGCCCCCATCGGCTGCGGCTGCACAGCCACCCGGCCTCCGGGAACCACCCGTTTTGCTCCCGATCCCGCCGCCGGCGGAGCCCCTCCCAGGGAGGTGAGCTCGGTCTCGCACACGTGGAGGCGGTTTACGGAGCTCACCCGCCTCTAAGCGAGATTAGGACTCAGCAGGCGTCCACCTTGCTGAGATATAATGGGCCGGCCCGGCCACAGGGTCCCACGGCACCGCGGGCTTGGCAGACGCGCCCTAAGAACTCACCGGCCAAACGCTACGCGGGCGTTTGCTCTGGGGTTTCCTTTGAAACGGTCGCTGGCTCTCCCTGCGCCAGCCCCGAGCCCGCGCCACGTCTGGTGGGTTCTACCTGCCTCACGACCTCCCCCGGCCTCCACCGCTGCTGCAGTGGGAACTTCACAGGCGTCCCCGCATCCCTTCGCTGGGCAGACGCAATAGGGCGCCACGATGGGCGGCTGGGGCTACAGAATTTATCTTCTCACACAGTCCTTGAGGCTAGAGGTCCAAGACCAAGGTGTCCGCAGCTTTGGTCTCTTCCCGCCCTGGCCGCCTTCCCGCTGTGCCCTCCCGGCTATTTCCGCTGCGCCTTTTTTTTGCGCGTCCGAATTTCCTCTTCTCATAAAGACACCGGTCGGGTGGGCTCAGGGCTCACCTTAGCGGCCGCGTTTTAACTTAATCACCTTTTTAAGGGTCTTATCTCCAAATTCAGTCCCAGTCTGCAGAGCTGGGGGTTAGGGCTTCCACATCGGTGTTTCCCTCTCTCCTTCCCTCCTTCCTTCCTCTCTCTCTGAAAAGCAGTGGAAAAAATATCCTCAGGTGAGGGTTAAAAAAAAATCTAATTTCTGAAGGAGCACAATTCGCCCATAACACTCCCCAGCTGTCTCTTGATATCAAGCCCCTTTTCCAGACAAAATTCTCCGCTTCCGTCAGGTGTGTTTGCTCTTTGGCTGACTGCCTTTCAGCGGTTCCAGAATTTCCAGAGAGAAGTTTGCACTTAGAGCCGCTTAGGGGCCTCCATTCCCAGCCTGCCTTTCCCGCCACAGCCCCGTTCCTACATCCGGGCTGATCGGCCGAACGGCCGAAGGACCCGGCTTCCCTCCCCCGGCAGGGACGACCTGCCTCGCCCTGTGCTCGCTGCTGCTCCCACCTCCCACTGCCACGGTCGCTCCTCGGCCGGAGGTCCCTTCAGCCTTTCTGGGGGGGACCCCCGCGGGCTCCTGAACACGCACACACACGATCGGGTGGTAACAGTCTCCTGGATCCGTGATTCCACCCAAAGCCCAGGAGGGTTTGTGGATCGCCCCTGGCCTCCCTCTTAATCCGACCTCTGACCTCAGGTCTGGCAGTGACCGTGCTCCGACCCCCAGGCTGCAGGGATCGTTAAACAACACGCCTGTCGCCCTGGCAGGTGTGGCTCAGAGGCTGAGTGTCGCCCTGTGCACCCGAGAGGTCCCCTGTTCGATTCCAGGTCAGCGCACATGCCCGGGTTTCGGGCTCGATCCCCAGTCGGGGGTGCAGGAGGCGGCCGATGGGCGTTTCTCCCTCTCTCTCCCTTCCTCTCTCTGAAATCAGTGACAAAAAGAACAAACCTTTGTCTACTGAGCTTGTGTGGTTGGTTTTTCTATGCGTGTATTTTACTCGACATAAATGGGACTGTCACGGATTTCACTGTTTGGCGCTTCGTTACCCCTCACTTCTTTGAAGACCTCCCCACGCTGCTGTGCGTATGTCCTGCATCGCCTTTCACTGCCGCTCAGCGTTACTGGGGACACCCGTCCCTGCGCCCGCCCGGCACCGTCCTCGCCACATCAGGGACCTCTCCAGGCTCCATGGGTGACATGGGGACACAGGGAAACAACCCGTGACGTTTCCTTTGGCAGCTTAGCGAGTCCTGCATTCCTCACTCAAACCCAGATCCCACTGACAAGACACTGTAAATAAATCAACCGAAAGGCCTTCTCTCTTTCCCTCGTAGGGACACAGCAGTAAGCAAAAGCATTCGTCAAGCACAGAGTCGTAAATATCCAGGTAGCTGGTTTTTGCAGTAATGACTCAATCCAGCCTTACCATTGGGACGCTTGGATAAGTCCAGCAGACGCACAGGATTCAGAAGAGGCAGAGGAAAGGAGCAAGGCCAGGCGTAAAGAGCCGTGACTAGTTCTCCCCGTAATTACGCTTCTCGCCCGGCCCCAGGACCACACCCACAGAGGAAACTCTACGTGGGCCAAATGCTCCAAAGCACAGTGTTTTACCCCAACGTCCAACCCGTCCTTCCAACCAGGAGCCTTGGCCACTCTGCACCCAGCAAGTCTGTCGGTGCCGTTTTCCCAACAGGCTCAGATGATGGTTGGCAATTTTTAGCAATAAAGTATTTTTAATTGAGGTCGGTGCGTTTTCAGACACGATCTACTGCACACTAAGGGACTCCTGCAGTGGAGTATAAACAACACTTTATGGGCACTGGGAAGCCAAACAATGGTGAGACTCACTGCTGTAAATTCCCTCTATTGCAGGGCCTGGACCTGAACCCCAGTATCTCTCGGTACCGCTGTGTTCGGCATGGGGATCCCAGGAGTTCACAGGAATTCAGGGAGCATTTAAATATTAAGTTGGCATTCCCAGTCATCTCAGAGATATATAAAAAATCTGTCACTTTGTTAGCTTTGTTTTATAAATTTAAATGCTCAGGACTTGGTATCGCATGTGAGGGACCCCTGCTCTGAGCCTCTCCATGCTGAGGGGAGTCGGGGCGGCAGGCGTGTGCTGTGCCCGCAGACACAGGGGCCAGGGATCCGCCTGAAACCTCGGAGAATTACACGTTATGCTATAATCACACAAGATTAACACGCCACCGACCCAGCAACTCCTCCTAGGGCTCCAGCCAATAATTCCAGACCTGGAGATGCTAGACGGGGAAGAAAGGGGCGGTCTTCGGAGTTCATCGGAAGGCTACAGATCCAGTTAAAATAACCACAATAACTACCATGCATTAGGCACCGCATTGGGTCCCGCATGCGAATTCCACTAGGGGGTCCTCACAACGGCTATGGCCTGAGGCGAACTTCACCTCCTCACACAGCCGAGGAGGCCGAGGCACATCCCAGGGCCCAGCGCCGGGAAGAGAGCACACAGCCCAGCCTCCGGGAGGCGGGCAGGCTCGAAAGCGTGAGCGCCGAGGTGTCCCCTAGCCATAAGGTCACCTTCGTTTTAGCTGGGCACCTGCCCTACTGAATTACTGGATGGCCTTCCACATGGGAGGGGCGAGGACTGGACAAGGCGAAGTTAAAAGCCAACGGTTAAGTTACTTACGATTTAAATAATTCCTATTTTGTGAGAATTGAAAACCACTGTGAGTGAGACTGGGAAAGAAGGCGTCGATAAAGGTCGAGTTCTCGTTAACACTTTACGTAACAAGTCAGCTGTTACGGGAGTTGGCTGGTTTTTAGGGCAAAGTTTTGCCAATTTTACACAGAAAATAATAATTTCGCTGCCAAAATACTAGCCTTGTCTTAAGGTCTTCACATCTCCACCGTGGAAGTACCTGTCCACCCGTCTTCCAAAAAACAGGTTAATATTCATCTCCCCTTGAACACAGGACAGGCCTATAAAGGGAAGCCAGCAGCCTCCGTTCCCGGCCTCGCTTTTCGGGTAGAACAACACTGCGTCCTGTCACCCAGGCTCACTGCCTCCACGAAGTCTCCCTGGGGGTGAAAACCAAGGCGATCAGCCCGGCTCCCCTGAGCTGGCGGCCTCGGCCCAGAAGACGAACCTCTAACGCGCTGGAACCTCACAAACGGCCGAATGCCACCAAGTTCTTTTCGGGGAGCGTCACTCACCTGCTCGTCCCCTCCTCCTTGCGCCCACGGGGCTTCACATCGGTCTCACGCTGTACGCAACGGGCAGGTCACACCTCACAGCCGAACAGTCCTCGCCCCTGACAGACCCACGGGCCGAGCGCCCGACGGCTTCGAGCTGCTGGCCAGCGGCGTCCCCTTGGCCGGAAGCGCCTCCCAGCTCCCACCCTGCGGTCGGGCGCCCGAGCTCCACCCAGTCCAGCTCTGCCTGGCTTTGCTTCTTTCGTCTCGTTATTTCACATGGGATTACTTTAGGGCAGACGAACCTCACAGGCTCCTAAAATTTTATGGACACAAACTCTTCAGTTTGCCAAACTACCCTGGAAAAACGTTCCTCCCCAAATCCAAGTGGAGATGTTTAAACCCTCATTTACCTTCAGCAGCTCCCCAGTAGGCCTGTAAAACACCTCCCACTACCGAACCCAAGTACGTCGTGATGGACACAGACACACAGACCTGTGCACATGCACACGTGTGTACACACGTGTGCACAGACATACACACACGCACACGTGCATGTTATAACCAGCAACTCACCTTCTCATTCCATGAAGCAACTCAGCATAAGCTCACTTTCAGTTCACATCAACAAAGGGTGTTTTTTTTTTCACATAAAGCCAAACAAGATATGAGACAATAACTTTAGCCTCCTGCTTATATTCCAAAAAATTACCCCGTGAAAGGCAACAGCGAGGTTTGCTCTCCCAGAGGATGAACCCAATCTCCAAAGTAATGCCCTGGAAATAGCTTTTCACTGCGATTTTCTTCTTTATTTTTAAAAGGAAAAATAATATAAATAGAGCAGCATTTGAGCAGAGCGAATGGCAGGAAGCGTCCGCATTAGACACACTTCCCTCTCTGCTCAGAAGGGGAACGTTTTATCTTACGTGGTGAACACTGCAGAATATTAACAAAGGCTTTGTTCACCCTCAGTTCTCCCCCTGAAATAGTTTAGTGTTTTTTGTAAGGATTATTACTTAAATAATCAAAATAACCACCACCATGATTAGATTATTTTTAGTGAACATGGGAGAGGGAAAAGTCCTTGAAATGACCTTGAAGTAACTGAATCTTAAAGTAACATAAATAACTGAGTTTTTATGTTTAAGTGAAATTGAAACCCCCAACAGCTTCCCCTGACATTGGGAACGTCGGTCAGTCTCAGGGGACAGGTTGAATGTCTGTCCAGGACAGTGCATCTGTGTGTGGACAGGAGACAACGTACAGACCTGCAACACACGTGGCTACGTTTCAGTCTTTCCTACAGTCATGAGAGACGCCTGGTTGGTGTGGCTCAGTGGTTGGGTGTCGTCCCATGAACCGGGAGGTCACAGTTCGATTCCTGGTCAGGGCCCATGCCTGGGATTCGGGCTCGATCCCCAGCAGGGGACGTGCAGGAGGCTGCTGATCGATGGCTCTCTCTCATTGATGTTTCTCTCTCTCCATCTCCTTACTCTCCTTATAAAATCAATAAAACCATATTTAAAAGTAAAATAAAATTTTAAGTCATGAGAGACAGTGACTATCATTCATTTCATTACCAAAAATCCAGCAGATGTTCTGAACGACCCTCTCTTTTTCTAACTGTGATTAGAACAGAACCTTGTTCTTAATAGTTTTCAGGTGAGCAAATCTGGGACTTGGAGTCAGACAACCTGAGTTCATGAATCAGCTCTTGGCTGAGTGACAACCACCTAATTATTTACTATTCCAGGCCTCCTGCTTCCAGTTAAATGGGGACAGTGAAGCGCTTGGCACCGATTCCCGGCTCCTGGGACAGTTCAGTAAATGTCACTTGCTGAGCCCCTGGACCACGTGTTCTTTCTGTTACATCCACAGAGCTTTCATGGGATGTAGCCCAAGGGCTGTGTTTGTTGGATCAGCAAAACCACGGCATTGCCTGCAGAGAGGGAAGAAACACGAGGCTCTCTTCCCGTGTCCGGCGGTGGTCCCGGGCCTGCACACCAACCGAGGGAGGCACTGACGGGCCTCCAGGTGTGATGTCCTGAAGACACAGGTGCCTCCCATGGGGATCTCTCCAGAACCAGCCTCAGGGGAGTCCACACTGAGGACCTTGTACATGGTGACAGGCAAGTGCCCTTACCAGGCAAAGGAACAGAAAGAAAGACAGAGAACCCGTCCCCACGGGGGGTCACGAAGGAGGCCTGACACCTGGAGCCACATGGGGTCATTGACTGGGTTCTGGGCACATTAGTGGAGCAGCTGGCGAAATTCTAAAAAGATCTGAAAATAATCAGATGGCTCAACATTAATTTTATGTTATTTTATCTTTTTGGTTAACCCTCCCCTGAAGATATTTTTTCCATTGATTTTTAGGGAGGGAAGGAGGGAGGGAGGGAGGGAGGGAGGGAGGGAGGGAGGGAGGGAGGGAGGGAGGGAGGGAGGGAGAGGAACATCGATGTGAGAGAGGCACATGGACTGGGCCCGGGATCAAACCTGCAGCCCAGGTGCATGCCCTTGACCAGGAATCGAACCTTCGACCCGTAAGTGTGGGAGCCGAGGCTCTAAGCACTTAGCAACACTGGCCGGGGCAACATTAATTTTCTTATCTTGGTCTATAGTCCTAATTTCTGCAAGAGGAAACTGTATGAAGGCACATGGGAAATTTATGTAGTGTTTTTGCAGCTTTGCTTACTTTTTGTCAGCCTGAAATTTTTTCAAAGTTAAAAGGTTTTTAAAAAAAGTTATGTTTTATGTAAAATGCAGCTTAGATTTTACAAATACATATGTACATATGAAATATACACATAAAATATAAATGGAGCCCAGGCCTCCACTGATGTCGACACAGACATAGAATTTTAATCCTTAGATCCAGGTTCATAACTCAATTTAAAATAGCAAGAGGGGTCCATTCTTTTAGGACTGCTTCTGACTTGTGATGTGATTTCAGCCTCGGTCTGTTTTCTGCATCTCGGACCCAGGGATGTAAATTCCGGAACATTCCAGCGGGTGCCGGGCGCGACTCTGCGTTCCCCGTGGGGGTCGCCCTGGAGCAGGGAGTCTGGGAAACGGCAGCTGCTGTTCCACGTGCGGCCTGTGGGTGGCTCTGACCCTCTGTGGTGCAGTTTCCAAAAACCTAGTTTCCTAGATTTACACGCAGTCAGATTTTGCGCCAACGCTCAGAATCCTGGCTTCTCTAAAAATCGGGAAAACACTGGTCCAGTCCCATAGGGCTAGAGAAGCAGCTGCCACGGGCGTCCGGGGCCCTGGACCCTACTCCCCATGTCCCCCCACTGTCTCCCACAGGCCGGTTTCCCTCCCTCCCATCGCCTGGCTTTCGGTTTGCAACCTGGGTTAGAAATAGAGAGTAATGTCAGGCTATAAAAATATTAGAGGCCTCCCTACCATTACTCTATAAAGGCTCCAGAGAGGGCCCTTTGCAAGAGAAATCTAAATAATTACACAGAAACAGAGACACTTGGCCAGGAAAATTTAAACCAAATAACACACGATATAAAAATAAAATATGTTAATGGAGTCTGAGGCAATGATACATTTACCTCCTTAAGTTGAATGTTTTTACTTTAAATAAGAGCATTACGTGAAGTGATAAAAAACCCATACATTTAAAATTTGTTTGTGTGAAACATTAATGAACTCCATACAGCGCAAAATAACACAAAGGACTTGACTATTTCAGAAGTTTTTTGTGTGTTTTTACAAACAGACATACATATTTTCCCCCAACTTCAAAATAATTCTACGAATTCACATTTTTTTTAATGTTAAAAGATTATTTAGAGGATTTCAGTAAAGAAAGAAAGAAGGATAGAAAGAAAGAAAGAAAATTATTAGGACTACAGATCTCTGTTACTGCATTTCTTGGACATTCTCATAATAAAACAGATTAAAAGACAAATTAATCACACGCTTCCACTTCAAGAGAAATAACTTGTGCGTGTTACTATAGCAACTACATACATTTCCTATTAACTTTCTTATTACAGGAAAAAATCAGTAACGACAGACTACTTAAGATAACGTACAGCTTTGGGAGATGCCTATTTATTTAGCTAACATTATTACGAAACCGCTTTCCCATGAAAAATCAAAGGCCGGTCCTTTTTAAAGGACCTTTGCCAGAAGCGGGGCAGGTGCGGGCGACCCAGCCTGACGCCCTCTTCTCAGCGGCCCCAGCACATTGCAGACAAACCGCGCGTGAAACAGAACCCGCCGGGCCAGGCTCGCTGCTGGGACGGTGCCCGTCACACACACACACACCTCCCCGACCTTCGCAGTTTCCTTTAAAATTAAAACAGCCGTTAACTTCCTTTCAGGTCAACTAACCGTTTTTGTCCTAGATCTTCCAGAACTTGGCATTGAAACAATAAGTCTCCCTGGCAGGCAGCTCAGTGGTTAGAGCGTCTGCCGGGTACCAAAGGGTTGTGGGTTCGATTCCCAGCCAAGAGCACGCACCTGGGCTGTGGGCTCGATCCCAGGCCCCAGCTGGGGCACGTGCAGGAGGCAGCCAACCTCTGCGTCTCTCTCACATCAGCGTCTCTCCCCCCTCTCCCGTCCCTTCCACATTCTCTGAAAAATCGGTAGAAAAAAATATCCTCAGTTGAGAATTAACCAACACAGCCCCGGCCGGTTTGCTCAGTGGTCGGAGCGTCGGCCTGTGGATGGAGGTCCCGGGTTCGAGGCTGAAGCCCTCTTCAAGGGTGGGCCCCTCCTCTCTTCCTCCGCCCACCCCTGTAGGTCTAACAGCGGATCAGTTCCTTCGAAAGCAACAGCCCCTCTCAATACAAGGTCGGCCCGAGGCCTCCCCAGGAAGACGCTTCAGAAAGCAGAGCGTCCGTCCCAACGTTGTACGACGCTGGAGAATTTTCATGTTTTTCAGGTTCTTATTTAAATCGGCACGTGACGCTCAGCGGGCTCGCCCGGCCTCGTCCATAAACACAGTCGTGTTTGATTCCGGGGAGCGGCCCCGGGCGGGAAAGCAGGAGCGAGACACCCGTGAGTCCCACGGGGAAGCCCAGGGAGAAGGGGGGGCTACAGACAGAGGTTTAAGGAGCCGAGATGAGCAAGTGAAATATGTTCAGATGGGGAACCATCTGGGGCCAGCTGTTCCTGAACAAATATTGATTCTTTCCTTCCGTCGGAGGGTTGTAGCCAATACGACTTCCAGACAGACACTGAACGGGAAATGCACATCTAATGATCAAAACACAAAGCTCCCCCTCCTAAGGGGAGCCGTTCCAGAGAAACCCCGAACCTACGCGAGCGACGCAGACGTAACTCAGCTTGTGCTGGGAAAAAGGCACAGGGCTCGGGTCTGTAGGCAAACAGACCGAGAAACCAATTCTGTGTGATTTCGGCATCGCCCTCGGTGCCAGGCTGGTCCTAATCTTGAAGGTTCGGGGCTTATCTGGTGAGCTGAGTGGTTCGGAGGCCCAACCCCTTCTCAGGATCTCCGCCCTCCCACTCCTTCCCCCGCCTGGATCACGCAGAGCCTGCAGGCCGCTCTCCGGCTCCCACGCTTCCTCCCTGTGTTCTGGCTGCAACATGCCAGCAAGTGCATCCCCTGGGGCCGCTGCTCCCCTCAGAACGCCTTGCGGGGTCCCTGTTTCATTCAGAGTCAAAATCACAGCTTCTGAGCCACAGGGGGGTACTGACCCCCGGCATTGAATAGTGAATCTGAAAAATGAGGACACGGATCACTTGTGAATGCGGGGATGCAACTTGCTGACATTGAATTTTTGAAAATAATGAATAAATGAGATCCCAAGAGGTGGAAGGCACCCCACCTGGCTCTGGAAGAAACACAGAGTTTCGGGGCGCAGGGCAAGGACCGGGGAAGGGGTGGAGAACCGCCGATGCCTCCACCTGTCACCAGACCTCTAGCTTCCTTGTTAGGAAATTCAGAGCAATTGGAAACCAGCGTCTGATTTCATTCTTAGGTATATTTTTATTAATTTAAAATGACCAGGGAGATCCATTTCGGAGCTTTTGTTTTTAAAAATTAGCCACCCAAAAACCCACTTACTGATTTTCAAGTTCGGTTTTTATGAAACGCTGACGTGCCCATTATGAGGAAGTTGCTAGAAACTGCCCAGCACCGCCCGGCAGGGCGTTTCCGTTTTCTTTGTGAGCGAACACGGTCACCTGCGCGTCGGTCGAGGCGGATTCTGAGTCTTTCCCGCTCGGGAAGGCACAGAAGAGGAACATAAATTTATGAAATGTGGCATTTTAATCAAGCCCCAAGCTGCTGGCTAATCGCGCCCCACTGCACGCAGAGGAAAGCCAGGTGCCGGTGGTGCGGAGACGGGCACAAAATCGTCCTTAGTCCTTGGTTGATCACCGTGAATACCAGGCGGCCACGGCGCCCAGGAGAGGGGGCGGCAAACCCTCTGAAAGCCACATCCCCAATTTTCTCTCCCATTTCGCTTTGGAGTAAATTTGGACACAGGTTTATTCAAAAGCCGACATTTTCCTTCAGCACATCTTTTCAGTACAAAAATATGTATAAGGGACCTTCTCGTAACACCGGAGACCATTAAGCTACGGAAGCGTGAAATCAACCAGAAATTATTATTTTAATTCCAGGCACTTGCGCGTAAGAGGTGAGCGTGTGCCCAATGAGCCTTCGTCGGGGACGCTGCCGAGTGCTGCACATGCTGATGGGCTTCGCGTCTGGAACGCAGCCCGGGGGACACGCAGAACCACCGGAGCTGCGCCCTGGCTCCGGAGAACAAACCACCAGCCTCTGAACGGGAACCGAGGCCACCGCATGGCACCCCCGTCGCCTGGCTTTTCTCCTTGGGATGGACCTGAACTCACAGGACCTGATTCTCTTTTCTTTCTTTTTTTAAAAATATGTTTTTATTGATTTCACAGAGAGAGAGGAAGGGAGAGGGGGAGATGGGAAAGCAGCAATCTCTCTTTTTCAACAGACACACGGGACAGGGCCGATGCCTGGTCTTATGACCACATGACTCTGACAGCAAGTTAGCAGATTTGAGAGAGAAAAATAAAGAAACCAGGGAACAGTGGTGTCCTTACAGCACCTGGTTCCAGCCATTCCTGAAGACAGATCTACTCCTAGGTTTTGGCATCAGATGAGTCAAGTTAATGTACGTCCACGTCTACGTCAGTCTGCGTTGTGAGAGGATCCTGAAGTTTTTCAAGACAAGAAAATGAAATTTAAGAATTTCTTGATCATGGTAACTGTTTAAGATGAGATAAATACAATAAGTTGCTGTTTTAAATGGCATAAAACAAATAAATCTGCTATTGGGTGCAAATCTAAGGACACAATGTAACATGGTACAAAGTGCTTAGATACAATATATTGTCATGAAGACAGAGGAAAAAATACAGAGTCCTTTTGGAAACAAAACCAGTGGACGGCAGGAAGAAACTGATGTCATTCATTTTCTGTCCACACTTAGGACTGAACGCTCCCTCATCTTTAACGCTGAAGAGAACTTGGAAAAATACAGAGAGTAAAATAAACCAGCCGCCGGAATAAACCTCCAATCCGACGGTCTGTGCCATTCTAATAGGTTAGAAATATTCACGCACAGCGAGCCCTCAGGCCAGCTCCAGACGGAGGGGCGGAGCCGAGGACTGCGAGGCCGCTCGCGCTTTGCTCGGAGCCCCCTGCGCAGAAGCTGTGGGGCCTCAGAGCAAGGCCACCGAGAGGCTGCGGCCGGCAAGCTGCAGGCCAGGTGCCCGATGTGGGCCATGTGCCCTGCCCTTGGTCCGGACGCTCCGCAGACTGAGCCTGGCTCGGGAAGGAAAGGTTTCCAGGGGGACTGAGACCTTCCTAAGCAGACCCGCCGCGGGTCGCGCTCCTCCCGTCTCCGCGCCCGTCCGGGGCTGCAGCTCGAACGCCCGTCTCCAGGGCGCACCCCGTGACGCGACATCCCAAGGATGACGCAGGGAAACCTCGGAACTCCCCGAAGGCCCTGTTTAATTTCTTATGTGCTTTTTCCAGTTTCAGGGAGGAATAATTGGCGTAGGTCGCTGTATAAGCCTAAGGTGGGCAGCAGGGTGGTGTGGTTTACACTCGTGGCCTGGTTACAACAGGCCGGCCGACACGCGTCTTCTCGCGTGGATACAGTGAAAAGAGAAAACACAAACCGCGTTCTCTGTGTGACGACAGCTCAGGATTCTCTCTTAACTTCGCCGTATGCCGCAGGGCGGTGTCAGTGTGGTCGCCACGTTGCAGGCTACTAACTTGAACACATCCTCTGGGCTTAGAATTAAAAACAAAAACAAAAAATCCCAAAAACCTACAGTGAAATTTAGAAGCCAGTGTACCGTATATTGAATGCTATCAAGTTGATTAAAATTAATTTCTGAAACATCATTTATATGCAGAGCTTTTGTTTATGTTTGTTTTTTCCACTCATTAGCACCAGCCCCATTGAGCGTCTGGATACATCTCATTGTTTTTGCAAATTGCAGCCGTGTCTGTTTATGAAATAATTCTCTGTGTCAAAGGAAACAACACATTCTCCAAAAACGTCCACACTCAGCAGACGGAGCTTAAGGTTGCAGGAAATTAAAGTCGCACGTCTGATAACGCATCCAGAGCACAAACCCCAGGGATGTTCTGAGGCACCTTTATTTCTATGCTTAAATCTCATTATTTATATAGACACATAAGTATATGTAATTAACGCAAAGAAAAATCGAGTTCCCAGAAAACGGTCATTTGTACTCAACGGTCTCAAACGTACAAACACAGTTTCGACTGTTGCAAGTCAGAGGCCCCGAGCCCAGCCTGGGATGGAGATTCCCAGGCCAGAAGCTCATCAGAGGCGGCCCTGGGAGAACCGGAGGCGCTCGGCGAGGACAGGACGCGGGTGCCGTGAGTTCTCGGCCGGGGTCGTCCCAGAGGAAATCTCTCTGCCTTCGGGGGACCCGCTGGGCGTCTGTCTGCCCCACCCAGTCACTGGCCCCGGGTCACCTGGGGGCTGGGTCTCAGGCCCCTTCCGGGAATCAGCCTCTATGCTCAAGGGACAAGGGACCCCTTCGGGGCTCCTGGAGACGCGGGCAAAGGGCAGCTGAGCCCGTCACTCCGCACTCGAGCTTTCCAGGGCAGAGAGTGACCAGGGCCAAGGCGTGGTGCTCGCAGCGACCCCGCCGGCCTCGCAGTCAGGAGGAGGGACCGGCCGCCCCAGGGGTCCCTGCCGGAGGCCCTCCAGCCGCCCTCCCCTGGCCGCCACTGTCCCGCGTCTACCAGGGGTGACAGAGGAGGGACACCTCCCCTCGCTGGAGGGTCTCGGCATGAAGCAAACCAGGGACCGGGTGCATCAGGCACCTCGGAGGCCGTTTCCAGGCTCAAGACGGACAAGCGGAGGGAGGACGCTGCTGGCGGAGGCGGAGGAGCGATGCCTCACCGTCCGCGGGGATCACGGCTCCGTCCATCCCCGGCCAGGAATCCTGCAAGCAGTTATTTTGTTCACTTCGCTCGCGGTTATTGAGATTTGGTTCACCGCCGGGCAGGCCCGTCCGTCGCGGGAAGCGGAGGTAATTTCCCTGTGTTTCGCCGGAGTGAAGGCCCGACTCCCATCGCTCCTGAGGGGCAGCAAGCCTGTCGTGCGGTGAGATAGAAACAGCGCCGTCGTGTCTGAAGGTTTTAGCTTCCGGATTTACTAATGCCGTCAAAAATATGGAAATAATTTTGCCGAAAAATATATCATCTCTACGTGGAGGGGAGGAGAGGGGGAGGGAAGGGCGTCGGGGATCCCAGGAAAGGTGCAGAGCAAACAGCAGCAGCGCCCGGGCGATCGGGGCTCGCGTCCCAGAGGAAATTACAGGAATGTGGTTCTCGGCGTGAAGACCGGCTGTTCGCTAAGCCCTGGGGACCCCGGGTGTCGGTCAGTCAGACGGGGGGACTGTCTCTGAGACTCACACCCGCTGTGACTGCCGTGAGTGACGCAGGGCACTGTCTGGAGCTAGCGCAGCTCATGGGACTTTTTTCTTTTTAAAATATGATTTTTATTGATTTTAGGGAGAGAGAGAGAAGCATTGATATGAGAGCGAAACATGGGCCGGCGGCCTCCTGCACGCCCTGTGCTGGGCATCGGGCCACAGCCCCAGCCTGGGCCCTGATCAGGAATCGAGCTGTGACCTCGTGGCGCCTGGGACTTTGTTCCTTTTAATGGGAGGAAACTTCCAGAGAATAACAGCTACTATTATCGTTGCATTAATATCAACAGTCCTCCTTGTGCTATAGCCGTTGGCAATTTTCAGTCTCTACTGAATAATTTATAAGTGTCTTTCACACAGGCAGTTGCAAATGGCTTCTTACCGTTAAAAACTCACCAAATATTTTAGCTTATTTTACAGTCCCCTCCAGAATAAAAATATCATGGGTTGCCATGTGAGCCCTAAAAAAATTTTGTGAATGCGTCCGGTGTCCTCGGCTCTGGGTCCTTTGGGCTCTGACCCACACATCCCCACAATCCCTGCCGATGACACGGAGATTTTAAGTCACTGCTTTAGCTGTAAAAATTATTGATGAGCACTAACTATGTAGTTTATATATTTTGAATGTCTCTATATAAAAATTACTTGATGAGAGTGCACCGAAATTTATATGCTGAGAACATCGACAGGCGTAAAATCCCTGCCTGTAAAATGAGGCTGTTAATTCCCTAACAGGCTGTAGAAATATGGAGATTTGGTCAATTACGCTGAGTCGTTATTTGAAAGTGCGATTTATTCTCTTATTCTGTTGATAAAATATAGCAGCCTCGTTAGATGAGCACTGCTTTTCATTTTTAGAGAAATACTGGGGTTATTCTGTACTTTTGCCCACAGTTCTCAGTATCTTCCCGGCTGTAACTATTCTATTCGGCTGAGCTAAAAATTACGTTAGTTTAATTCCCTAAAATTCCTGTGTGGTCTAGTCACGTGAACACGATGCGAGGGCCTGCCTCCCTCACGGCAAGAGAAAGCCTTTAATAAACACAGCCGTGCCCACTTTCTCAGTTAATTCTAAGGTTAAACCCACATTAATGAGTTGATTCAGCATCTTTGCTAGACATTGGGGCTCGAGCTCTCAACTTCCGCTCAGCTCCGCTCAGTTCAGTGCAGAGACGGCCGTGCATCTGTATCAACACAACTGCGGTGAGAAGCGTGTCACGGGCCTCACTTCAGACACTGGGGTGTCTCTAAACCCTGCACCTGCAGCGGGGGGTTCATTTGGTGCACACGACTTGTCATTTCAGAGTTACCCCGACCCACACGCTGCTCCAGTCGGGAGCTACGCCTTGGGTGACTAAAGCGTCTTTATAAAGCTCGACGTCCTTGAGAAAAGAAAAGCTGAGCATGTGTTTTTATTTCCCAAGCTCCTGAACACCTCTCCCCTTTTGGAATTAATTCTGCGTATATCACCCCACAAATAATTCAGGCTGAAGACATTGACTGGGTGGCAGGGTAACATCTTTATCACTAGCAGGTCTTCATTTGTCCAGAAGGAGGGACCCTCCCCAATACGCTTGCTGTTCCGCCAGGGGCCGCGCAGGTTTCCCGCGAAGACGGGCCCACTGATGGGGACACTCCGAGCTGTTCATTAAACACAGTTCGGTAATTTGGACGCAGCATTATTTTCAAAGCTGGAAGCATCCTAGGAGGCGGACAACATCCCGCGTGGGTGGTCTAACCTTCCCTTGTTGTTCTGACTTGTAATTTTGCAGCAACTGACAGAAACCCAAAAATGAAACCAAAACTGAAAGGAAGGGGACCATGTGGAAATTCACGGTTATTGGAGGGAAAGATGTGGAGATGGGTCTCACTCTTGCTGCAGCCCCGGGGCCGCGCTCGGCTGAGCTCCCTCATGACGCGGCTCCTCGAACCCTGTGCCCTAATAGGAGCACCAGCATGGACAGCGAGGCGTCGCCCACAGTTGCTGTTAACAACTATAGAATGTGGAAAGACCCGCTTTCAGAACCGACTGTCCCCCGGGAACGTGCAGACACACGTGTGTGATACGAATCTTAGAACGGGGCTGATATTAAGATACATGAGCTCGGCCGGCGTGGCTCAGCGGTTGAGCATCCACCTAGGATCCAGAAGATCGTGGTTCGATTCCTGGTCGGGGTACAGGCCCGGGTTTCAGGCTTGACCCCCAGTCGGGGGCGTGCAGGAGGCAGCCGGCCCATGACTCTCATCACTGATGTTTCTCTCCCTCTCCCTCTCCCTTCCTCTCTCTGAAATAAATAAAAACATTTTAAAAAAAAGATACACACGTGATAGCCGTCCACATCATAGATTCACCTGCATATTTGTCCAATAATCATGGATTGAGCGCCTGCCATGGGACAGGAAACATACTAGAAGCTAAAGATACAGAGTCACCCAGAAAGAGAGACAGGGACCCGGCGTGAGGGGCTCACAGCTCGTGGGCAGCAAGGTCCACAGAAAGAAGCCAGCGCAGGAGGGACCATCTGGACTCTGTCCTTCGCAGGAAGGAAGGATCACCCTGGAAAACGACAGGCAGGACCTGCTGAAAGGACGTGACGGTCGACTGGGTCCCTGAGGGGTGAGAGGAGCTGCAACGAGGCCAGTGTATTATTTTCTTGACTAAATATGTGCGTCGTCACCAGAGTGAGACATTTTGTTTGACGAGACTGCAACCTGCTCGGGTGGCCCCCGATCAAAGCCTGATCTCCGAGGAGGCCCCGTGGCGCGGGCGGCCGATCATCTGTTGTTTATTCGGGTCCTTACAGAGACGACTTCAAGACGCAATGTGATAGAAGATTTTAAGAGCAAGGCCTAAATCACCCTCCTCCTGATGCGTCCAGTGCCTCTCTTTCCTCCGGCCAGGCATCTTGTTTTTCTAAAACTGGCCTAATGATTACGGGGCCACGTTGAAGCGCAATAAGATTTACCAGAAATAACCAGGCTGGGGAGGGGGCGGGCGGGGAAGGAAACGGCACACGGGTCGCAAAGCCCAGGGCCCTGTGATTTCACTCACACGCGGGACCTGAGGGACAAACTGAACCGCCAAGCAAGACAGAGACAGACTCACAGACAGAGGGGCAGGCAGACGGCTCTGCTGGGGGCCGGGGGGTGAAGGGACTGAGCAAAATAACAGAGAGCGAGAGGGACTCACGGACTGGACCGCGGGTGGTGACTGTGGGGCGAGGGGTGGGGGGAGGCGAAAGAGGCATACAGGGGACACATGGTGACGGAGGAAATTAAATTAAATTAAATTTAAAAATAAACTAATTAACTAAATAAAAAACCAGGCCTGGAGGGAAGGGGTTTGTATTCTGTTTCCATCTTTGCCATTCATTGCTGTTGGTTCTCAAAAGTCTCTCTTCCCCTTGAAAGAACCCGGCTGTCCTCCCTGAGACAGTAGGAACCTCCGTCCCTGAAGCTTCCCTCCCGACCTGCGGACCCCAGGGCCTCACAGAACATCTCTCAGGCCCCCACCGGGCAGGGAGGGGGAGGCCCCAGGGACACGGGGCAGCCAGGGCCCTGCCTCCTCCGACCTCAACGCAGCCGTTCCTGACGCTCACCCCGTGGCTGCCGCGTGAGGTTAACGAGAGGAGGGGGTTGCGGGTCTGAAAGGTCCTGGTAAGACCCTGGGAGGAGCTGGGTTGACGACTCGCTCCATCTCCAAAGCGCTTTAAGAATCCACGACCCTCAAAGCTAAGATTTAAATTAGCACCGTTGTCCTGAGATGAAATAAAAATGGAGTGGGAGTGATAAGATCCAGATGTCGCCACCCAGTTCGTATAAATCGCTGGTTAAATGACTTCAGTCAAATTATTGGTTTAAGTCATGTTTAAATAAGTCAGTCCCCTCGGCCTGAAAAAAATAGGGTCACTGAGGACAGAGGAAGCTCAGTGACAAACGATCACACTTGCGAACCAGCAGTGCTGCCCGGGGGCGGGTGGGCGGCTGCCCCACGCAGGGACGGTCCCCCGGCCGCCCGGGTCCCTCCGTCGCTGGTGCCTCAGCCACAGCCCCAGAACCAGCCCCGGTGGCTGACCCTGCAGGGAGCGGAGGCTCCGTCCTGGCTCGGGCCACGTGTCCACGTGACACTGAAGGCCGGCGGAAACCGCCAATGACATTGTAAAACTTCAGAGTTGCCCGTCATTGCTTTCCAAAGTAGACAGGACGCCGCTTCCCACCATAAACGGAAGCCCATCACCTGCTGTGCACAGATTCCAGGAGAATTCACTTTTTACTGGGCATCTTAGGGCAGAATGAGATCCTGTGGCATCTTCCGATTGGGGAGCGTCTGTCAGAAGTGATGGCAAGGATTTGGGAGGAAATCGTTCCACGGAAATGATTCATTTTCGGCAATACAGAAAATGCAGACACGTTTTCAGCAAAGCCCTTGTGAAGGCAGATCTCCTAGAGCTTTTGAAAACAGCCAATTTCACGCACTGTATCGGCCGTGAAGACTGTCGCATTGTCGCACAGCTTTGAGAAAGGGGGAGGGAGCGAGACAGATAGGAGGGAAAATGGAAACTGTTTATCTTTAAAAACGGAGTTGCCAGGATGTTTTCTGCCAATTTACTCTCCGGGAAATATGGGGACGGTGCACGTTTCTCTCCACCTCCGGCGATAAAACCTCCCTGTGAAAAACCAGACCTGTTTCCATAGTTCCCGCGAGCCTTTCAGGAACATCCTTGGTTCAAGCAATACTTTCCCCAGTTGGCTTTAATTAAGTTTAGAATATGTACCGAGACACTAAAAAATAAACGCAGATCAAATTATTGTCTAGACCAACAAGTTCTATATCTCCCCTTACAGCCGTGTCCCCATTTCAATGTGTCTGTGAAACTTTTCCTAAATCAGATTTGCAATAATCAATCCCACTTCCGATGCCCCAGGAGTTACCTAAAGCCGTCTCCCAGAGGGAGCTGCGGGGTTATTCACCCCGGGGGACACACGATCTTTAACAATTAGGGAGAGAGAGACAGAACCATCGTTGACGGAGAAACAGGGACCGGCTGCCTCCTGCGCCCCCCTACCGGGGATCGAGCCCGCAACCCAGGCCAAGGCCCTGACCGGGAATCGAACCGGTGACCTCTTAGTTCAGGGGTCAACACTCAGCCACTGAGCCACACCATCCGGGCAGAATCCTTATTGTTTTTAATGCACAGTGTCTTGTCCAGTTTTAAAGGACCCAGTTGCCCAGTTGCCAAAACCATGTTATTTATTCAGTATTTGCTGATTGAACAATAGTTGTTGTTTATTGACTGTTCTGTAATATGTATAATCCCAAGGACTTTACATAAAACAGCTCATTTAAACTCTGAGCAGCCCCATCACCCCGATTTCACGGACAGACATCGTGGTTCATTGACTGCCTGGCGCCCCCTGGGCAGCAAGGTGAGCGGTAGGGGCCCGAGCCCGGATGGCCCAACCCCTAAACTCGTGCCCATGCCCACCATGACACACCCGGCTACGTACCCTGCGCAAGGCGGGAAATTCCAATATCTCACCTCTTTTCTTTTTTTTTTTAATATATCTTTATTGATTTCAGAGAGAGGAAAAGAGAGAGAGAAACATCAATGATGAGAGAGTCATTGATCGAGCCCGCAACCCGGGCATGTGCCCTGACCGGGAATCGAACCCCGATCGCCTGGCTCCTAGGTCGATGCTCAACCACTGAGCCACGCCCGGCCAGGCAATATCTCACCTCTTAATTCTAATACCTTTACTGTCTACATACCATGGCGTAAATAACACACAATAACAAGCGATAAAGTAGAAGCAGTTCAGAGAAAAGACAAAGCCCGTCTGAAACTGTTGCTTAATTGAGGTCGATTTTCATGGCGGAAGAAACAGTCTCTGTGGGGACCCAGCTAGACTCACGTAACCGCAGTCTGTAGGGAAAATATAGGGGAAGGGCTGGAAAGATAGCAAACGACCTCACGTGGCGAGTATTTTAATTTCCCTACATGTGAGAGCACAATGAAAGCGTTTATGCTGTGGTTTCGTTTTAATCAAAAGACAAATGTGATGAGTGCAGATAAAGGTGAGCCCCAGACCAAATTTTACCCTTCAGGACCAAGGCGGGCGTGGCTTGTGTGAATTTTCGTCTTTTACGGGGAATGCAAACAGCTGTGGAGGGCCCCGCGGAGGGCGTGGCGGCCAGGAGGCCGGGGAGCCCAAGGAGGGAAGGTCCACGCTCTGAGTCGTGGTGAAAAGCACACCCTGCCTGCGCGACCTTCCAGGAAAGCGGTTCCCTAAGGGGCCCTGGACCAGCAGCCTCAGCACCACCCGTGAGCTTGTTAAATGCAAGTCAGCAGCCCCACCCGGCCTCCTGCTGGACCTAATCACCCCCTGGATCCCAGGTCAGTCACCTGAACTGAGCCTGGACACAGCCTCAAGTGCAGGTCAGGACTTTACCTCCGTCTCCCCCACAACCAGGCACAGAAACCCCGGAGCCTGCGCATGGAGCTCAGACAGCGGGCACAGTGCAATTCTGGGGCCCGTCCGCAAGAGCCAACAGGCGACAGTGGGGACCAGCGATGGCCCCCTTCACCTCCCCCAGAACCGCAGTGGGGTCTCAGCTCTGCTGCTCCAGCGAGCAAGACTCGACAACGAAATTTTAATTCCGCAGCAGGTGGAATCTGCCGGGAACTGGACTGACGAGCTCCCACATCTGTCCACCTAAGACTCGGGGATGTGGCCTGGAAACACCCCTCGCCGGGCTATGTGCAGTCGCCTGAGCCACTCGCTCAGGATACTGTCTCTCGGACACCGCCCGCCACGTGCCAGACACGGCGTTCGATGCCCTGGTGCCTGAGAGACCACAGGAGACGGAGTGTCTGACCCGAAACCTATTTTACAGCCGACGGGAAACCACACACCCTATAGACGCAAACACAAGTTCACACAGTGAGGCCCGAGGCCGACGGAGCCGCGAGAGAAAGCACCTGGTTAGGAAAAGGGAAATGAAGCCCATTTAATAACGATATTTAAACCTCAGACGGCTAGATCATGGGCTTAAATGAAGTAGCAGCTACTTCCTTTCTGTTCTGTTGTTTTTGGCCGATGTGTTCACTTGGGTTCCCAAGTATAGATCCCACTGGGATGACTGAGTAGGAGAGTATAGAGAAATCAATGTAAGTAAGTCTTTACTATTGAAAAAAAAAAATCTAGATATTAGAGGAGCTGAGAAATTGCTTCATTTAGAGCATCAGCCTCTACTCCAGCACCAGTTTCTATCGCAGGCTCACGGCACTGCCGGCGTGGAGCTCAGACACCTTGTTTCTTAAGAAATTTTTTCTCTCTCTTGGCAGAAAACTTCTACCGATAATAGTTACATTTATTTCTGGCTTCTCGAAGCTCTCGTTCCACGGACCACCAGGCTAATGGCTTAGCGCGCCTTTATGTGATCTTAAATACGAGAAAATCCAGATCACAAAGCAGCTCAGGTCCTCTGCCGGGATAAATCAGAGGCAAATGGGTAAGTCCCACTTCAGCGAGGTTCGCAGGCTCTTCAGTTAAACAGGGGAGAGACATAAAACCAAGGAGGGAAAAGCCATCATTCCTCACCAGCAGGCCGAAGCTACTGTGAAGCTGACGAAACGCGGGGTTTAGTCCTACAGAACCAAACTAGAAAACAGCTTTCGACGAGAGGGTGGCTCGCGTGGCTCTAACTGAAATGCAGCAGGACAGCGTGGAATCGGCCCCGGAGGCCACCGAGCCCAGAGCTCACGTTCACGCACCAGCCGCGAGTCGCATCACGCACTCGAAGAACCCGCTTTGCACGAAGCACGCGACAGGCGCCTTTAGAAAAAGCCGTCGGGTCCCTTTGTCTTAGACGTTCTTTACTGTGATTTGAAATGTCGTGCCCAGGCTGGGCCTCAGGCGGCCGCGGAGCCCAGCGCGGGCTTAAATCGTCACATCAGAGCCTCCGCACTGACCGCGTCTCCGCCTCCCGCCCCGGCCTGCAGGAGAGCGCGTTCGCGTCTACTCCACAGCTCGTGGCCTCGTAGGCTGAGCACCGCCGTCTGATTTATTCTCCACCGAGATACCCTCGCCTGCAAAATACGTATACATTAGGATCCAGCGTGATCCTAAGAATGTGTGTCCTTCCCCTGGGAAGACCTGCACCCGCAGGCCCCGAGCTCACGTCCCGGGTGCACTGCTTCGGGGACCTGCTCCGTGTCCTGCGGCGTCACCAGCGGGAAGCGTGTCGCAGGGCTGCGCGACCTCAGCGGGGGGTCGTTAAAAGCGTGGGGGACATATAACCTCTCAGGAAACGCAGCCCACGGACACCCCGAGGGACCCGCCACGTTTGTTCTCTTTCGCTGTCACTTGCTTTTGCTGCTGCAACATCTGCGATGGCTGGGACCCGTTGCCATAGCAGCAGCCGGGGCGGCCCCCGTGTCCCCCGTCAGTCATCTCCCCGTGAGGGCTGCTGGGGGCGCCGACCACGGGCGAGTGGAGCCCCCACGTCTCTGAAAAGCTGTGGACCCCGCGTCCTGCCTGGGGTGGGACCCCTCCCACAGGGGCCTGTCTCCATGGCAACCAGGGAGCAGCGCCCATTGTTGGGGCGTCGCTCGGCTCGGAGGTTCGCCCCGGGAGGCTGTGCTAAGCATCTCTGGCCCCATTTTGTTGTGGGTGCGGGAGGCTGGGTGGCTCTGCCGCTATGGCAACCACGCAGGCTGTCTCGGGGAGACCCTGGAATAAAGTGATCTCCTGGTTCCCACGGAAATCTTATGTTTTTATTTTTATTTTTTTAAATGTATCTTTGTTGATTTCAGAGAGAGGAAGGGAGAGGGAGAGAGAGATAGAAACAGCAATGATGAGAGTCATTGGTCAGCTGCCTCCTGCACGCCCCTAACTGGGGACCGAACCCCCAACCCAGGCCTGTGCCCTGACCGGGAATCGAACCCTGATCTCCTGGGTCCTGGGTCGATGCTCAGCCGCTGAGCCACGCCCGGCCGGGCTCCCACGGAAATTTTAAATAGCTGGCAGTGGGGCACGAGCAGGAGCCGGGATGACCAAGTCCGTCTGCCACACGGATCCAAGCCCGGCTCTCCTTCCCCATGTGGCGGCGACGCCGTGTTTGGAAAGGAGGAGGGATGGAAGGTCAGAGCAACCCCAAGAACATAGCACCGTCATTCACTATTTCTTTTTAACGTAAGACTAGAGAGAGAACAGCTGGAAGAAACGTGTGCAACCAGCACTCGCCTATCCGAGGAGCCCCCTTATCAGTCTCCACAGTCCCCCCGAGACTTACAACCATACTTCAGGTTTCCCGTCAAACCAGGACGCCATCCCTAGCGCTGACCACTTAGGGTCATCAGGGGCAGAGAGACCCGAAAGCCTTTGAGCTAAGGACGTTTTAGGAGAGTTTATTTACTACTGATCCCCACTCTCCGTGGGTCCCACGGTCGATGCCAAGGAACAGCAGCCAATAGGAATTACAGAGAAGGCCAAGCCGGTGTCGCCGTCCACGGTGACGGGCATTTCTGGAATATCAGACCACAGGACCCTGACCGCCACGGGCACAGATGGATCTCACAGAGAACTACTAAGAGCGCGGGAAGTCTTTATCCGATCTCTCAGCGACAGGCGCTGCTGGTACTTTGACTTTACGATTCCGTCTCAGCGCCGCTCTTCCGTGGAATCAAGTTCACGGCCTACGTTATTCTACACAAACGCCACTAAAAACTCTTTCGAGGAGATTATTACTTTTATTTTCAGAGGGACTACAGCCCCTTGGCTGAATTATTTGAAAGTAGACACATCTGCCACTAAATTCTAGGATAGATTGTTTTCGTTTTTTTAATCCCCCCAAGTCGGAATCACAGGGAACTCACTACCTGATCGCTTTTTGTGTCCACGTGACCTAGGGGTTGTCAAGAAGTTGTGGATTTCTGGGCGTTATTTTTAAGTGTCTATGGTGGTAATGTCTCACTTTACTTGTAAACTTTGACAAGTGCTTCACGTCTGTGCGGTTTCCACGCACTCACTCTTTCAACCTTACCAGGCACTTACGAGTCGGGGGTATCCCGTCGGACTCTAGGCTGGGTTAGGAGTATATGGGACGCGCACTGTCTGCTCAGAATAGTCTCTGGGGAATGTAGAGAGAACACCTGGCCTATTTCTAATCCTCTTGCCTACAAATGAAATGGACGCAGCCAGGGCAGGTGGGGCAGGAGACAACGCGGAGACACCTGAGAAGAAACGGCGCAGGAGGCCCACCCCACGGAGACGCGAAGTCGGCACAACCCTCGGGGGACTGCTCTGCCCGGGCGCCTGTCCCCGAGGAACTGTCCCTAAGGCCAACGCTGAGGTACGTGGGAAGGATCCTGACAAAAACCAGCTCCCCTTCTTCCCTTTCCCTGGGTTCAGTCACTTTGCAGGAGGAAGGGTTTTTACGTGCGATTTTCCCCCAACACCTTCCCGCTCAGCATCACTAAGTCCGTACGTGGTTATCGCCGCCCGGATCGGCCGGTGCCTGTTGTGTGAGGCACGTGAGCTTCACTTTCCCCCTTTCCTTGGCCAGTTCTCAGGCCAACGGCTGCAAGTTAGGCCGGCGGGATGGAGGGGGAGGGTGGCTATACTACAGGTCGCTGTTCATTGGAAATTATAGCAGGAGGACCCTATGGGGCGATTTGGCCCCTGGAGACATTTGGAGACGTCTGGAGATATTTTTGGTTGTCACAAGCCGGGGAGGGGAACGAGCTACTCTGGCCTCTAATGGGCAGAAGCTGGAACCCGGTTAAACATCCCATAATACACAAGACAAAACCCGCAGAGAGACTCTTCTGGCCCGGAATGTCCATTGCGCCCAGCTTGAGGAATCCCGTGTTGCGGGAACACCGAGGCGGCCCGTCCGTGTTCCAGCCATGACGCCCTCAGCAGCGTTCCACGCACGCTCATTAAACACGGACGGGCGCCACTGGTGAAGTCATGAAATACAGCCCGAAGCTGACGCAGTTGGCGAGATTAGCCGAGAGGGGAGAATCGCAGGGGATGACTGAGAGAATAGGAACAATGTCCCATCAGCATTATTGCGCATAATGCTTAATAAAAACTGGCCTTGACTTCAAGGTGGCGTCACACACGTGTCTGACTGTACAAACACTCCCGGACCAGCCGCCGGGAGACGTGGAAACAGCACCACAAAGGCTACAGGGGGCAGGCCGCCAGCCCATCCGCGGAGAGCGGGACGCGTGATGGAAAGCCTTTGTCGAGCAAGCTGCAGCTGTGTCACTAACACCTAACTGCTCATCCAGAACCTATTATCCACCAGGCAGAGCAAAGACGGGCAATTGGCTCTGATCTCCCGCAACGATTCACCAAATTACTGCATAAAAACACACTTAGCTCGTATTAAAGTTATGACATTAACTAATCAGACCGCAGCGTACCCGGAATTAATGGTGATTCGACCCAACTTTGTGTGCGTGTGAGTTTTAGACAATGTGCTCCAAGGGGACAAATCAGAGGTAGGATAAAAACCTCAACTGGAAACTGGAAATTCACGTCTGAATTCTTCCGGACCCGTAACTCAGCAAAGCTTGGTAACTCCAAAGCCATAATATAGAAAAACGTCAGCGTGACTTAAATTTGTCACTGCGCTGGTCGCTGACCCAATAGACAACAAATCACATACAGATATTGTGTGTGTTTTAATTTGGACACAAGGGTAATGATGGTGAACTGTGTCTTCTTGGATCTTAATAATAAAATCACAGACTAAAACTGGGGGGATCTTCTGGTGGCTGACGTCGTCACGGGGCAGGAGAAAGGCCCTCTGGTCTCCGGTGACGGGGTCATCACTGTGGCCTTCACTCCTGTCCTGTGTGAGTCAGTCTCCCTGGCCTCCCTCCCGTGACTCTCCGTCGCCTCCCACTGGTGGGTAAGAAGATATTTCCTCACCCAGTGGACGCTGGGTTTCGCCACAAGACCTGCTGTGCCCAGTAGGTGGTGGGCTGACTGTGTCCCAGCTGCAGGCCGAGGCTTTGAAGGCTGTTTATGACTCTGCTCACCCCTCTGCTTTCACGCCATCTCCCACTAGAGAAACCGGCCTCACGTGGCTCCCGGTGAATGTGGACTGAGCCACAGACTTGAGAGCAAGGAAGGTTCTTATAAGCCAACGAAATTTTTAAAAATCTGTTTTTATTGACTTTTCGTGAGAGAGGAAGGGAGAGGGAGAGAGAAACATCGGTCAGCTGCCCCCTGTACAACCTCTACTGGGATCGAGCCCCAAACCCTGGCATGTGCCCTGACTGGGAATCGAACCAGTGACGTCTTGGTTCATGGG
Source organism: Miniopterus schreibersii (assembly GCF_964146895.1). Taxonomy (NCBI): domain Eukaryota; kingdom Metazoa; phylum Chordata; class Mammalia; order Chiroptera; family Miniopteridae; genus Miniopterus; species Miniopterus schreibersii. The sequence goes on from NC_138115.1 coordinate 53,504,999, forward strand.
CTGGCGTTCAACCACTGAGCCACACCGGCCGGCGACCACTGAGATTTCTGAGGTCGCTTGTTAGGCGGCAAAATCTATCACAGTCGGAAAAGGCTTTTCCAGCAATGTGCTTACTGGGGGTGCTTGAGGCTGGCTAACCAGCATTTGTTTCCCTGACTTCCAATTGGAGACGCCCCCTGATGCAGCCCCACTTTGGACAGAGCCCTGGGGGAACCACGTCCTGGAAAGGCTCTGGTTGCTGTGACTTGACTCGGTTACGGACACGGGGTTTTAGATGACCAGTCAGAATGGATGGCAGGACAGTTGGGAGACTAACCTAGAAATAATTTCCCTGTTTCCTCCAAGTGTTTTGCCAGGAGAATGGACGGTGTGGGCTCCTGACGTCACCTTCCTGACACACGGAGGAGACGTGGCGACGAGACAGGGTCGGGAGACAGAGAGAAACAAGCCCTGATGACGTGGCCCGTCTCTGAGCCCAGCTGCCCTGCAGGCGAGTCCAGCTCCGGAGGTTTCCTGTTCATCTAATTTGAGTTGAGTGATTGGCCACCAGCCACAGAGAGATTCCTGATGGACACAGGTCTCTGATTTTAACTTAAAGGACAGGAATGGAGAAAATACTCCTTTAAACAGCATTTCCCTTTATTTGAGCTGAAACACTCAGCACTCTGTACCGTGTGCAGAGAGAATTCCCTGCCTGTGCAGAATGCAAGCCCGAGCCTCCTTCTGTTCATATAATTTTCCTGTAAAAGTATCATTATAAAATGATTATAGTGTACCTAAATCCCAACATAAAATTAACATTTCAAAGACATAATAGTATCATAATATCTTCCCTACAGGACAAAATACTTCATCAATTTAGACTAAATTTATAATCTTCTGAACTTCATTTAAATTACGAGACTAAAACTCTACTAGGTTTAAAATGAACAAGTGGGATCCCAGGGGTAGAAATAAGACACAAGAAAACCTCTGAGGTCAGAGAGAAGAGTAAGTCTGTCCTGAAGTCGGGTCAGAATGAGCCAGTTTTCCCGGGTAGTGCAGGTGAAGGGCTTGTTCCGTAGCTGAGTGAAGGGCATTTACTTCTATCACTGACCAGCTCGCCTGGACTGGGCACTCAGCGTCCATCCCAGGAGACGACCCCGTCACGCCAGCGGTCCCATGGCACCAACAAACCCACCGGGGAATTCCCCTGCAGGGAGGGTGCGGGGCGGCTAACAGGGAGCCTGGAGCCGCAGGCGGGCCGCGTGCGGTGCTCGCTCCCTCCCCGACGGGGTCCGACGGGGTCCGCCCGAGCGGGGCCGGCCCAGCAGGAGGCTGAGACGCGCAAGGCCCAGGTGGCGTCGTTCGAATCCTAGAGTGAAGCCGCCCTAGCGGAAGGACCACAACTTCTCAGCCACACAAACCAGTACGTCCGCTTCTTGCCTGAGCCACTTAGAGCTTGGTCACTGCCCCTTACAAGAGGCCACCACACAAACGGCGTTTTTACCGGGGATGCAAACAGCCTATCGATAAACTCAGGCAGCAGAAGCTGGGGACCGGGACACCTGACAGGAGGGGGAAGGAAGGGCCCGGAAGGGCAGGCAGCCTCCAGGGGCCCCGGCTCCCTGCTGGGCCCTGAGGGGCGCCCTGGGCGCCGGGGGGGGCACCCAACCGCAGGAGTGTGCGGCGGAGCCTGGTCCCGGGTTCGGGGTTAGCACTGGCTTAGGCAAATGTGGAGCCTGCAGCTCTGAGTGCAGCTACGGCTGAAACCCGCCAGCGAAACCCTTCTCCACGGATGTCACTCTGCCAGGGGCGGGGTGTCCGATGTGTCAGTATTTACTTCTAGTTTTTACCTTATTAACAAATCTCTACATTTATCACCTCACTGAGCTACAGACACCTGACGGTCTGGGTGAACAGGTGGGGCCTGGAGCCACCAAACCCTGGGGCCGCCACTGTCAGTCGGCCACGAGCAGCCACGAGCAGCGTCAGTGGGCATCGACCCTCAGGCTCTGTTCGCGTCATTTTAACTCCCGCAGGCTCGGTTCCCTCGTCTGCAGAAGGGAATAGGCATGGAGTCCACACAAGGCAGAGATTCGCAGTGAAAGCTACAGTCAGGGTAAAGTAACATAAAAATTGCCTAAGACAGTATGTGCCCATCGCCTCTTAGCGGCTACATTTTTCCTACAAATTTTACGTTTGCTGGCTTCATTTGCGTTTGCCTGTAAATGCACATATTTAAGACCGAAATTATTTTCCCCTGAATAAAATATATTCATAAAAAAGCACCTCTCAAAGGAAACACCTTGATTTTTTAGAAGGCTACACTATTGTTGTTTAAATACCCGTGTTTCGGGACAAAAGGGCTGGAGTCCCTCACGGACAGAATGACGCCCCCCCCCAGTCAGGTGTCCTATTTATCACAGGCCCTCGTTCAGGCCGAGACTCCTGGGTGGTGCCGTAGAACCAGATCGGATCTGAGCCAAAATCTGAGGCCACGGTGTCTCCTTATGAGTAGAAACTACACATAAATGAAATAAATTCATAATCGACTTGACTGTGACTGTTTTAGAGCCTGTTTATGTCCTAATGTCCAGAACGTGTGTGTTAATCACGAGTTTAACAGGGAGTCGTAAAGGTCAGTGTCCTTTCACAGAATCAGAAAGGGGTCGGACAGGTTTGCAAAGGTCACAGCCCCGCGGGAAGCAGCCCTGGAGCCGATGGGGAACCTGCCGGGCTCTGAGGGCAAATGCAGGAGGCAGAGCCCATGCGTAAGACATTCAGCCAGAGAAGGGGGCGCCGGGCATCCGCGAGCCCCGAGGCGCGCGCACTGTGGACCGACCAGAAGAGCAAAGTAGCCCCGTGGGCTGAGATTCGAGGCTGTTCTGGGGAGAACACACAAAAAACCAGCGGAGAAAAGACCTGAACAAGGGCATGAAGGAGACGCTGACCGCGGAGGCGGAGATGCTTGAGGCTGTGACTCCCGTCCGTGACCCCCTCGCACCTGAACCCATCGCCCCAGCACCCCATCCCTTCTCTCGGATAACAAACCCCTGGAGACGGAAATAAGACATGGACCAGAAACAGGTGCTGGGGTAGCCCAGGCGACACCGATACACAGGAAGGAATCGCCTCCTGTGGAGGGATCCCAGGCCGATGCTGCGGAAGCGTCTCCAGCTCTTTCCTTGGCCAACACGTTTTTACACCATCACAGGAACCCGCTCGGTCGCCCTGAATGCCGGGGTCAGAGGCGTCTGGGGCGAGGTGTTCGCTTATTCTCTCCCTACCACCTGAAAAAATTCCCAGCCAGCCCTAAAATCCCCGTCCGGCGGCTCCCGCGGTCAGCGCACACCACCGGAGGCCCGGACCCCGCGGGCTCTCTGTTATCGCCCACACGGTGCAGGGGGGCTGCAGAGCTGCTGAAAAACGCAGGGGCGCGAACCCAGGCAGCAGCTCACGGGTAACCCTGGGCCCGGGTACGTACCGAGGGAGACGCGTCCTCTGCCCTCCTCCCAGGGCCACCGGTCTCTCTCCAGGACCCGCCCTCCCCCAGAGATTAATCCGAGTGCCCAGGACTCACCCGCTGCTGACTCACACGAAGGGCGTCGGCCTCAGGCCGCACTGATCAAATCCCGAGTGAGTGAGTGGTTCGGGAACCGCACCTGAGGCCGGTCAGGTGACGCTGGGCCAGGTGAGGCGGCGAGAAGGAAGCATCGCGTGTCTTCGCTTTCAGCGGGACGCTCACTGGGAGGGGCTGGATTCGCCTTCGACCCTCGTGGCCACCGTGCCAGGTGGTCCTGCCCGAGGCTAACACTGCCCACACAGGACGGCGGAGCGGCGGCCCTCGCACCCAGGACCCAGGCCCTGAGTCCAGCTGCCCCTGCGCCCCTGAGCCTCAGTCTGTCTGAGCCGGGGGCCCTTCCCCCTTTAGCGGCTCAGGTTCGACCCCGGGTCGGGGCCCATGCCCGGGCTGCAGGCTCGGTCCCCAGTCGGGGGCGTGACGGGCATTTCTCTCTCTCCCTTCCTCTCTCGAAGAAAAGCTGTATATGTAAACATTTTTTCACACAGATCAGCTCCCCGGTGTTTAAAAAAACCCAGAGAGAGAGAAGTGCCTTCAGAAGAATATCACTGAATTAACATTTTTTTCTTTCTCGATCTGTAGCCCAACTTTCTCTGGGTTCAGCGTAAGCCGCAGTCAGATAATAGCCTCTCCGAGCTAATCTTTCCTAGGACCGTACAGTTGAGGTCGTAAAGATATCCTCAAATGGTTCTCTAATTCTAAGGCTGGAGAAACTAAGCTTCCCCCCTTGGATTTGCACAAGGTCACCCAGTTAAGATGACACAAATGACTGTTCCTCAGAAAACAATTTTTGCCGAAGTAAATCCCGATTTCTATATCCGACCATTATCTTGTCAACCCTTAACCCGTTTCATCGACTCCAGTTTTTCCGCGACTCTCTCAAGCCGCACGGCTCAGGCTCGTCACAGAGAAGCTGATGACAGGGTAGGAAAGGAACACAGCAGGTGACACCCCCACAGGGTTGTCATCGTGTCCCTGAAACATCCGTCTGTGTCACAAACGCTCGATGCCACACCCAAACAAGACGATAGTTTTAACACAGGTTTGTAAGAAGCTCTGGCATAATACCAACCACAACGGGCTTTGTAAATTCATATTTGAATATGTAGATTTTTCAAATAATCTATGTTTAAAATATGTTTTTATTGATTTCAGAGAGTGGGGGAGAGAGAGAGAGAGAAACATCAATAATGAGAGTCGATGATCGGCTGCCTCCTGCAGGCCCCTGACTGGGGATCCAGCCTGCAGCCCGGGCCTGTGCCCCGGGCGGGAATCGAATCCCCTGGATCCCAGGTCGATGCTCAACCGCTGAGCCATGCCAGCCGGGCCGTGAGGCTGACGCCTCAATGTCGGATGCGGGCAGCTGGGAAAGGAAGTCTGTAAAATTGGGCAGTTCCAGCGGGCTGAGGCCACAGGTGTGAGCGGGAGCCCGCGACAGCTGGCAGAAAGCTGCGCCAATTCTGAGGAGTCCCTTCTCCGTGGCGTAGGAACCAGCAGAAGCCAGGACCCTGCCCCCTGATGCCAAATGCACACACCCGGCCCTGGATCGGAAGAGGTGACAGAGGTCCCAGGGGAAGAGAGAGCAGTCACGGGCCAGTCGCGGGCCAGCAGTGTCCAAGTGTCTGCCCCTCACGTGGGGCCCTCAGCTCTCCCCTTTGTCCAACTGCAACTGAACACACGCAGGCAAGGGAGTCCCGGGGACGCAGTGTGGCCCAGCCACCGGGTGCATCACAGAGCCACCGTTAGTCACGTGGGCACCAGTCCTGCCTCTGGTCAGGACCGGACAGTTCAGACACAGTAAAGGACTGAGAGGACAGGCCCAGGCCACCACATCCCCCGTCACTGCCGTCCAGCTGGGACTCTCTGGGCTGAGCACCCTCATATAGAAAGTCAGCTAACAACAGTTCCTACTAATGACACTTCTTTTAAGGGTAAGAGAAAGGACACGTAAAAGAAAGTCACAGAACTGGGCTGCGCAGGCCGACCCATCAGTAAATGCAGCGGATATTAGAGAGTGAGCCAAACTCAAGGAGAATCCTATTTTTATCTTTAACTGGGTCAGTCATTTAAAGTACCTTGTCCTTGTGAACCTATAAAATCATGTACCTCTGCAAACTTAGCTTGTGCATCTGAGTGTAAATATAAATGTGTTTATAAAATTGCTCAAAATCTGCATGGATCCCTAAAAGTCCAGTTTGTAAAAGGTATTTATCAAGTAAGCCACGGGGCTAATGAATCCCATCGAATAGAAGAATCTGTCTAAAACTAGCCCATCGCAAGACTGCTTTTCTGCCTGAGCCACAGCGGAGGAGGGCTGTGTAATTTACACGTTTACATCAAACTGCTGCACAGGAAGGTGTCGTCCCGGCCTCGGTGTACTTGACAATCATGGTCTATGACACGCGGTTGGTCGCGGGCTGATATGTGGCGTTTTAGATGGAAAGGGTAAAATGCTCAGCTGAGCTGCAGCTAAATTATTTAGTGCTTTCCTTGAGGGGGAAGTGGAGGGAATGGCCTCTTTCTTACGTGCGCTGTGCACGTCCAAGCACAGCGCCCGCACGTCCCACACGCAGCGTCCGCCAGGGAAGCTACCTGCCGATCCACGACACCCAGATAAGCAAAAATGCCCACTCAGGTGCAGTGGTTCGGGACAAGGGGATCGCCGCTACTTAGCCGTATACAAAATACGATGATCTCTGCAGAACATCCCGAGGAACCTACAAGGAAACCACGTAAACGAGTGAGTCTAGCAGGGTCTCAACACACGAGGTCGACATGCCAAAGTCAGTCGTATTTCCGCACGCCAGCAAAACCAGCTCAAACTTCAAATTTTTAAACTACTATTTATCAGTGACTAGGGAACTAAAATGCTTAGAAATAAATTTGAAGTGAAATGCGTTCAAGATCCATATATGGAAACTGCAAAATACTGCCAAGGGTAATTAGAGGACACCTAAGAAAGTGGGAAATCAAACTATGTTTATGGGTCAGAAGAGTAAATAATGTTAAGGTGACAAATCTCTCCAACGTGATTAAACAGTCGACCAACCAAATGCCTTGAGGACGCCTTGTAAAACTGGACAAGCTGGATGTAAACTTTACACGAACGTGAGAAAGATTTGCTAAGACAATGCGGACAATGAAGACCAGGGTTGGGGGACTCGGTCTTTCGTGTTTTCAGAAGAACTTCCATATTCACTAGGAAATGGCCGGCGGCAGGGTCTTTCCTACGTGATGCAAACGGTGTCACCGCGGAGGGAAGAGGCCTCCTGGCAGCAAAACACACCAACTAGCTCGGCTCCCGACTCTTGCCGAGGAGATATTCAAACAGCCTCAGAGGGAAGAGAGAACACGTGAGTGTGTGTATTTTAAGTCGCCCACTCGAGACAGCCGGCGAGCGGCCAGGCTGGTGTGTGGCTCCCCAACCGGGCCGGGTCGTCGGGTAGAGTCGTTATTAGTGACAGAGGGAAGCACGTTCCAGGACCGTAGCTCTTCAAAGCGAAAGGAGAGCGAATGTGTATTTTTTGAGCTGCCTGATATCAGCGTGATTGAATTGCATGTTTAAAAATAAAGCTACCGCCTTCTGAATACTTCAGTGCCTATGAGAATGCAGCCCACATCCCAAAATAGTTATTATTAGACACATTCGATAACCATGTTTAAGATCCACAGCTCCAGCAAAGAAAACGAAAACCTGACAAGTGGGTATTTCATTAGGATTTGTCAAGAAACGGCAATCAACTAACCATAATTACGCGCGGCAGAGTGGAAATGTCTGCGAAGAATAGATATCAGGTTACAAAGTGTAAAACTTGAAGTGCAAACTACGAAATCCTGCAGGGAGATTTCTCCTAATGGTACAGCCAAGCTGCTCTCTGGGACGCCACGGAGACGCCCGGGGAAGAAGCCGCCTGCCTCTCCTTTCCCCGAGGACCAGAAGCTTAGGGGGTTGATGGAGCTGAGTTACTGTGAACGATTCCTTGCCACCCTCTAAATACATTTTTTTAAGTTTATTTTAGAGAGAGGAAGGGAGAGAGAGAGAGAGGAAAAAAAACATCAATGAGAGTCATTGATCGGCTGCCTCCTGCACGCCCCCGACTGGGGACCGAGCGCACAGCCCGGGCATGTGCCCTGACCGGGAATCGAACCCTGAACTCCTGGTTCCTAGGTCAATGCTCAACCACTGAGCCACACTGGCTGGGCGCTTGGCCACCTTCTAATATTATCACGGCTTTCCTCCCCGTGGGGTGCGGAGGCGGAAAGAATCAAATAGAAAAAGCCGACATCAACAAACAGTGGTCCCACGACGCGGGCTATGAACCCACAAAGGAGTCAGCATGAGGACCGCCGGGCCCCGTGCCCGCTCGGGTCACCTGCGGCTCCCAGGTTTGCAGCCCGCCTCCTTCCACACGGAACAGGCGGCCTCTGCTCTGCCCCCGACAGGCACCGTCAGCCTCCTGAACCGACCGGGACCTGATGAGAGGAATGAAAGCCCCGCATCCTGAAGACGCAGTAAACCCCAAGTTCGCCCTCACGCAGGAACGCACCCCCCTCGAGGAGCCTCTCTCGTGTACCGGGCTTGGCCATAAACGTCTCGGCTCTGCCTCCCACACTTCAGAGCAGGGTACTGCACCTGGATGAAATATCTATAAGCTCACACATCTGAGACTCGAACTTGGCTGACTGTCCTTTGAGACACTAAATAAAACCAGGCTGACGGCTGGAGCACTTTGACAAGGACACCAGCAGAATCCGTATCCCACAGGCGGAAGGAGGGCAAACTCATACCAGATCCACTGTCCAAATACATAATTAATTCTTCAGGAAATGTCTTTCTGTAAAACATCATGAAAAGCGGTGCCTTCCCTAGCGTTCAAATCTCCTGTGTAACATAATTCACACAAACTATTCAAACAGCAGCTCGAACAAGAGCTCCGATGGCCTGATTTCAATGTTTTAAATAGCATTTTCTGGTTTTAGCAGCAACAATTTTTCATCTTAGGTCACCCATCTATAAAATTATATAAAATAACTAAAATGTGTAAAGATCCATCTAGTGTCCTGTCCCTTTGCTAACTGGACAGAGTGACATAAATCATAGCAGGGAGCAAAATGTGGGACACACCACTGGGCACGAAAACTGTACTGCATCCGACTGGACTTCGCAGAAAAAGCGAATGTACCTGAAAGATACTTTATGGCACCACAGTACATGGTCGCAAAGATCGTGAAGTCACCTATTTTTATATTCTTGCCTAAAATTAAATTTAAAATAAACTGAATGTCTTTTGGGTTAAATTGGGGGGGGGAGTAACAGCCTGAGAAGGTGATGTAGACAGTTCACTTTTGTGTTTAGAGGTTTTTTTTAAAAACTGTAAGGACAGGAGGAAAGGACTGATGTTGAAAATCTCAGCAACCAAACTTTTTCCTGTTCAAGATTTGTAAAATCAAAGGATATTTCTAGAGTGTCTGCTACACCTTTCTAGGAGAGTTATGACCAATCGGCAGTTATTCAAATGGGGTTCAGAGTGGTTTTTACCTGACTGGATAATATAAATCTTGCAACTGTGGTAGAAAAGGACCGGCGAGGAGGAATTGATCCTTTGGGAATCCCACAAATCCCGCGAAAGAGCCTTCAGCCCCTGTGTATCAGGGTTAAATTCACAAATTTCAGCAAACTTCAAAATAATGTGTGGACAGAGGTGAACATCGCAGTGGGGGATGATTTATACTAGTTTCAATAGAATGGATTTTGTGTTTCCTTGGAAATTAGTGTCACACTCCTGTCTGTGATGAGTGTCGATGGGAAGCTTTCCCTAACATTTCAACTGTAAACGTACACACAATACAGAGACCTTCGGAGACTCCCCATTTCCTGAATCAAGTTTTCCCAACTCTGCTGAGTTTCGCGTCTTTCTCCAAGTATAGATCAAGTAATGTCCTCAGGCCACGTCTAACAGCAACGGCGCTCAATGTCAAGGACAGGCTGGCATTCACTGAGCCACAAGGAGAAGCGCAAACACGAAGGAAAACAGACAATTTCATCCTTGGTATCCCTTCAATCAATCAAGTAGTCAGACAGCCGCGCAACACAAGTGCTGAGACAGAAGCCACAGACCCATCTGTCCAATTGGGGAGCAGGTTGGGTGAGACACACTGAGAGTCCTGTGGTCTAGAGAACTTCATGACCACGTGGTCTGGAAGACTTCACGATCCCATGGTCTAGGAGACCTCATGATCCCATGGTCTAGAGGACGTCATGATCCCATGGTGTAGAGGACGTCATGTTCCCATGGTCTAGAAGACTTCACGATCCCATGGTCTAGGAGACCTCATGATCCCATGGTCTAGAGGACGTCATGATCCCATGGTGTAGAGGACGTCATGTTCCCATGGTCTAGAGGACGTCATGATCCCATGGTCTAGAAGACTTCATGATCCCATGGTCCAGATGATCAGAGGGCTGTAAGAACCAGAGAGCACTGAGTCCCCACAGGGAAAGGGAAGAGTCTGTAGACTCTCACTGTTACAGTTTCTTGAGCAATCACCCAGGCGAACTCCTGCCTTCCCGACCATGACAGGGTGGCTGGTGAGCCTGCCTGCCTGACCCTCCAGGCACTGACCTTGTCACCCCACAGCCTCATGGGCCACCCAGGACTCTGCCCCGGGTGTGGGCTGTGGGGTGGACCCGACCTGCCTGAGAGTCACGGGCCCTGGATGCTGCCTTTAGCCGACGGTGAAGGAAGCGGTGGGTACCTACCCTCCAAGGACACTGGTAATTACAGGGTTGAACAGGCTCATTGCTGAGATGACTCTCCCCTCTAATTACAGCAATGGGAAGAGTGCGCATGAATTAACATAGCGTTTTACAGTCTCCTACCCGGGTAAGCCTCTGCCTCTCAGCATCTGCACTAAAACGGTGAACCGCTCCTACAGTGAGCCCCGTGGCCCGGAACGTCCCATCTGGGGAAAGACGGGGTCAAACCCAGAAAAGCACAACCAATACGATCAGCGTCCCAGAACCAACCCTTGTCCCGAGTGGGCACCTGTCCAGTCCACCTGCACCTGGTCTCACCCAGGCGGGAGCTGCATCCTCCCCTCGGAATTTAATCTAAACCCACCCACAGGAAAAGGCACTGCAAGGAACCGACAACCATTATCTTTCTAGAGCAGAAATGAAGAAAATTTCTTACTGAAACAGCAGACCTCGCTGACTTGTTTATCACAGACCCGCGGCGCCCGCGGTGCGCAGTGTTCTTCAGCACGGATTTATGTCTGCAAATTTCACCGCGAATCACAGGCATTCACCAGGGATGGTGAAACGGTACAAAGGAGCTACGTGCGCCTGACATCCCTGCAGAAGAGCGATATCTGGTGACATCCGCACAGAGGCTGATGTTTCTCTTATCGCCTCCTTTTCAGCACAGGTGCCGTATACAGAAAAATTCCACACACATGTTTAACGGGAGGTGACAAAAATCAGCATGTTTTGTGGGGCTCGCGATGGAAGAGAATTCAGGGAAAGGGAAAGATAACCCAGGGATGAGGGAGGAAGGGGGGAGGGAGGAGGCGACCCGGGCTGGGCCCCCTGCCCGGCGCAGGACACGCCCTGTGGAAAAAGAACAGCCTTCCCCCGGCCAGTGCGGCTCGGTGGGTGGGCATCGCCCTCTGCGCTGACAGGTCACCGGTTCAACTCCCAGTGAGGGCACACACCCGGGCGGTGCACTCGATCCCTAGCAGGGGGCATGGGGGAGGCAGCCCATCCATGTTTCTCTCCTCTCCCCCTCTCCCTTCCTCCATCTCTAAAATCAATAAAAACATATCTTTTAAAAAAGAGCAGTGTCTTCTGAACATTAGGACACTGACACACGCTTTTCCTAGGCAGATACTCAGCGCCGGGCGAGGGATGCCAAGGAGCAACCACGGGGGCCTGATACGTGACCACACGGGGCTCTTGCTTTAGCGGCACCGGCGGGCGGGTCCCTTTGCTCGCACCTCCTACGTATAAAACACTCTCCTCTTGCCCTAGTCGGTGGAGGGTGGAGATGTTCTCACCTCCTGCTGTTACAAAGAACTATTACGTTTACGACAGGGTCAACACGTGTCAACTGACTGAAGAGGGGATGGCAGGAGGCCCGCTTTCATCTCACGGTCAAACGCGCCCAGCACCCAGCGGTCACCTGTCCCGGGGAGACCTGAAGGTCACGGCCGGGCTGATGCGGGAGGAGGGGCCCTGGGTGCGGAGCCCAGTGCCTACAGCAGTGTGACCTTGGGCAGGGAACCCGTCTGGGGCTATTTCTGCTTTTAAAACTGTCTATAATTATAGCTGCCCTACATTCCGCAAGGGGAGTCGGCGAAGCTCAAGCGGAACAATGAGCCCACGTCCTGCCCCAGATACAAGGGAAGGGGGCAGAATCGGAAGCGGGAGGGGGCAGGTGGGAGCCTCAGAACCTCTCCAGGCCACACCTGTGCGTGGGCCAGAGGCGACCCCTGCGGGAAACGCAGCCAGAAGGTGTCAGGGGGTCACCCAGGGAGCGTCACGGCGGACTGTGCCCCTCCCACAGACTGGCGCTGCCAGCTGCGCCCCCACTTTCTGGTCTGCTGATGGGGCAACATGCTTCCCCCAAAACACTACAGTTCTCGAATACGCCTCCACCCGCATTAAAAAGGGCCACTGCTTTCCCTGCACACGCCCGAGGATCTTAGCAGATCATTTGCAGTCAGTTCACAGCCTTGTAAATTTTCTCTCTAGTAATTTTGATAATTTCCAAAATGTACATGAGTCGCCCCCCCAGCTGATAACAATAAGAGTCGCGGCTCTAACAGGTATCGTACCCGCCGGGTACAGAGCTAAGCTCTCCATATAGTTTATGTTACAGAAACACAGTAATACCTGTGATCTTGCTACTTTTATTCTAAATTTACACAGGAAGAAACGAGGCCCCCCCATAAATATCAGAACCAAGATTTGAAGGTATCTGTGAGCCCATGTCTTTCTGATCCCATTTCTAAGGGCTGCACAGTTTCTCACGATACAAGATACGAGGCCCGGGGTGCGGGCTCGACCCCCAGTCGGGGGCCTGCAGGAGGCAGCCGATCGATGACTCTCATCACTGATGTTTCTCTCTCTCTCCTTTCCTCTCTCTGAAATCAATAAAGACGTATTTAACAAAAAAAAAAAAAAAGGAGAAAGTTTAAAGAAATAATAAAACAAATGGTAAAAGACCCAAATGAAGAGAGAAAAATTAAGTTATTGCCGGTGGAGAATTTTTAAGAGGAGGTGATGGGCGGCTGGCGTAACAATAGAAATGAGTTTGGGGAAGTTATGATAACAGCCTCTATTTTCTTAGAGTAGTTCTTAACGATCCACCAGAATTAGTCATTAATTACACATATAGGATTATGTGTGAAGCCTTTGTCTAATAGAGTAAATCTTTGGCCTAAAAATGGAACTATTCCATCTCCTTCGGGACGCCTCAGGCTCCACGCGTCAGCGTGAGACTCCTGTTATCCAGTGAGTCCTACACTCTCTTCAAACCCTTTTCCTAAATCCTCAATAATTTGCTTGTTATAAACAAAGGACACAGTTGAAGGGGATTAGAAATATGAGTGAATTACCATTTAAATAAAGCTGATTCAGCCCAGAGGGGACAATAGGAAGCTTTCAGCCGCAGTAAATCCACTTTCGTGTCTAAACAAGCGGCCCAAAGTCATCCTGCGTGGCTCTGGCTGTGAGGGTGGCAGGCGGGAGACGGGGTTGGGCAGGCTCATTGCTGCAGGACAGCCGGCGAGAGGCCAGCGGGATGGGGTGCCGGTGGGGACTCAGCCCCTCACTTACCCGGGTCTGTTTATATAATCGCATAACTCAATCCTCCCATCTATTTAAATTATCTGAACGTAGCTCCCACACATGACCTCAGATCTCTAAATGGTCGCCATTAACATCGCCAAGCTGGAATTAGGAATGACTGCAATGGAACTTCAAATGGTATCATTTAAAAATCCAAAAGGTATTAACCTTCATAATGAAGACATTCTAGTAAAACGATGCCACAGTATTAGCTGATTTGTACCCTGGGAGAGCCTCAGACGCCCCCAAATACTTACCTCTGCGCAAGGACGCACTGAAATGTATTTGCTTTGAATATAAAGGTTCTGAGGCCCAAGTTAACTTATATACACACTGTATATAGACAGACAGACACACAGACACAGGAATGTTCACATTTATAGTCGACAGAACTGATGTCAAGGCAGCGATACCAGTGGTGGCGACAATACCAACTGACCCACCTGAGGCTCATGATGATAATATGAGACCTAACGGGGGGTTGCTGGCTCGGCGCCACTGCTGTGCGAGCATCTGCCCCGTGAACCTTCCCGTGTGGGAGCTACGTTCGGATAATTTAAATAGATGGGTGGATTGAGTTATGTGATCATATAAACAGACCCGGGTAAGCGAGGGGCTGAGTCCCCACCGGCACCCCATCCCGCTGGCCTCTCGCCGGCTGGCCTGCAGCAACGAGCCTGCCCAACCCCGTCTCCCGCCTGCCACCCTCACAGCCAGAGCCACGCAGGATGACTTTGGGCCGCTTGTTTAGACACGAAAGTGGATTTACTGCAGCTGAAAGCTTCCCATTGTCCCCTCTGGGCTGAATCAGCTTAATTTAAATGGTAATTACTCCTCTTATCACCCCCATTTCACAGTTAAACAAACTGAGGCAGAAGAGAGTAACTGACTTGAAGCAAATTGAGGGTTTGGGCTCAGACAGCCCAGAGGGCGAGGCGGTTACGGGCTGTGGACACGTTACTGTGATGGCACCGGGTGATGGTTTCACGTGAGGCAGGGTCTCGGGCCCGGGGAGAGGCGGCCCAGTGCCCTGCACACGACCCACAGCCCTTCCTCCCTTCGCCTGGCTTTTCACAAAATACGACCTTCGTCTGGAGGTTGGCTTGTTTTTCCCCTTGTAGCAGAAAGGCAGGGGCCTATTTTGACTGGATACGGCACAGCTTAGGAAAGGAGATTAAGGTTTAATGGTTCCCAGGGGGAAATCCTCCAAAGCCGTGCGGCGCTTTCTCACAATCTCACTTCTTTTTTTTCTTTTTAAAAATAGATCTTTATTGATTTCAGAGAGAGGAAGGGAGAGAGAGATGGAAACATCAGTGATGAGAGAGTCACGGATCGGCTGCCTCCCGCACGCCCCCGACTGGGGATCGAGCCCGCAGCCCGGGCCTGTGCCCTGACCGGGGATCGAACCCCGATCGCCTGGATCCAGGTCGACGCTCAACCTCTGAGCCACCCGGCCGGGCTCAGTCTCACTTCTTTATGTGAAAAGCCAACGCCATTCTCTTCCTGTGTAAATCCACTGAATTACCTTATAAATAGGGAGTCTGGTGGCCAAGTGGGGTCAAGTTTGCCTGAACTGAGCATCCCTGATGGACGACTCGGACACCAAGGCCACCAGACAGGTGCGCCGGCAGCCACCGCCCACAGCCTGTGACGGGGACTCCGAGGAAGGGCTGCCGGGGACAACGAACCGACCTCCGGAGAAACCAACGGTGCCCGAGACCACCGCCGGCCGGGGAGATGCAGGATGAAGTTCCCGCCCTGCCTCAGGTCCCAGACTCCCCACGACGCGGCGGCGAACGCGGGGTCTCTCGTCTCGCCGAGGACCAACGTGCAGCAGCGGCCCGAGGGACGCGCGTCCCAAAGCAGCAGCTGCTCTCGTCCGAGGCCGAGCGTAAGACGACTGCAGAGCGGGGTCTGCTGACATCACCTCGCGTTTGTCTTAGCGTCTCAAAGGCTCGGCGGGTAAAAAGTATCTCAAAGTATTTTTTCAATAATTTTTTTAAAAAATACATTTTTTTATTGATTTTTAGAGAGAGAGGGAGGGAGAGAGAGAAACATCGATGAGAGAGAATCATCCCTGATCGTCTGCCTCCCTCACGCCCCTGCTGGGGTCGGGGCCCACGGCCGGGAGGCGTCCCGACCCGGAATCAAACCGTGACCTCCCGGTTCACCGATCGACGCTCACCCACTGCGCCACGCCGGCAGGGTAAATTTAATAAGTAAATTGAATAAGTAAGTAAATAATAAGGAAGTCAATTTATGCCGCAATGAATAACGCCCCATAATGTAGTGACCACGTCGGGTCAGAGTTACGTCCCTACGATTTACCAAGGGCCAAAACTGCAGAGTTTTCTCCAGCACCCGAGGGAACCGCTGTGTGAATAAGTGAAGATGCCAGGCAGCCGTAGAACCATAGTCCTTCCTCGGCCCCTGTAAGTGTAAACAGGCCCCGTAACCCCCGGGCCTGGGTCTCCCCCCGGCGCCTGCTAATCGCCACCTCTGTGACCTCAGTCAACAGCCTGGACCCCTTGGAGCCTTCCTGCTCCATCTGTAAGACAAGTTATCCCAAAAGAGACTGCAGGTCACCAGCAAGCCCGAGTTTCTAAAAGTTGCTCTTTAATTATAACGATCACCTGAGCGCCGAGAAGGGACAACACAGGGAAGCAATGAAGGGAGGGTTGTGAAGTCACTGAGGACGCCGACGTGGAACCGCGTGGCCGCCAGACACGATTCAGCCTGTCCACCAGCCGTGGCCTCTGACCCTGACCTGGCTCCTTCACAGCCGTTGTTTGTGAAAAGCTGGTGTGATGAAGATTAAGTGATTTCAGTAGGGAAGAGACCGGGCGTGACACCCGGCACACGGCCACTGTGGTTACTGCGGTCAGCGTGAAATGGCGTCCGCCCGGCCGGTTGTCCGCTCACTCAAACACCCATCTCTTCCAGGAACACCCTCAGGCACGCCCAGAAGTCCCGTGGCCTCTCGGTGACACGTAAATTAACCATCTTAGTAGGAATACGCTCCTGGGCCCTCCTGACGCTGCAGAAGTGACGTGGGTTGTCCCTCAGCCTAAGCAGTGTCCTCACCTGCTCCCCAGGGATTCACAGGGAACTAATTGAATGTTCATAGTTTCAGAGATCCCAGAGGTGGGTCCCTGATGAACAGCCACGTGACCAGCAGGGACAACCATCGGCCACAGTAACGGTGGTGCCACGAGCTGTGCCCTGGCTCCGGGGCAGCAGGATGCTCGGGCCTTGGCCACGCCTGTATTCAATCCCCGCGGCGGCCCTGCGTCATCCCAGGAGGCAGGAAACGGCTGCGAGGCTGCAGGGGGCTGACCAGACCAAACTCAATTCTCCCTGACGTCGGAGCCTCCGTTTCTAGTCGCTCCCCTCCCTTCCCCCCAAAATAGAGACTTGACAACCAAAGTGTAACGACACCCCACTGACCTCCGCTTCTACGTGGGATGTAAAATTTTTTGAAATTTTTTTCCCGCTTTTCCGTGCTGATTCTGTAATTAACGACTTCAACCTATTGATGTGTTTCTAAGGTTGGATCCTCCTTGGATTTTCAAGGAAGCCCACGATTGATTGAGAATCAATATTTGAAAACCAAATTACTTCAGTGCCCGTAGTCACAGTGAAAAGTTTTGGGCAGAGTGGGAAATAATGAACCCCTCCAGGCTCCACGGGGAATGCTGTTATCTATTTAAAGATACTCAAAGCTGGTGACATTCAGATTTCTATCTGCCACCAGTTTCAGTTAACTTCCAATAGTTAAAAATAAAATTCCAGAGGGAAACACTATAGAACGTGCCCCAGAGAAGCACATTCAAGTTCTGTCTCAGCGACAGTGCAAGCGTCCACCTCCGAGTTCTGTTCTCAGATCAGCTCAGTGCTGTATTCAATATCAGTGAAAACAATTAACTATCTTGCTGGAGACTTACCACAAAAATTATCGCTAGGAAAATAATAAACACACAATCAATTGTAAAGATTAAAATGTGAAAAAATTATAATATGGAAGAAACTAATCTGCCTGCAGTACTCACAGCCAGTGAAAACTTGGGCGATCTTACTATACAGAATATTCTATCTGGTAAAGCAAATGTAGAAATATCACCTAAAAGAAGTTCTTATAAACTGCGGGGAAGTATGGTGCCATTAATATTACATAATGTCATCTTCTCAAAAAAATTAGAATCAATACATATATTCGTTTTGAAGAAAATTACACTCTTAATGAGTAAATGTAGTAATGAAATTACTTTCCATATTAATCGGACAACCGTCTGTAGGTAAATATGGAAACGATTAAATTCGAAACGTTTCTTAGAAAACACTGTAAGAATTCAATAGTATTAAATTGAAAAATAATGGACAGTAGTTTATTTTAAAACCATAAGAGACATTGTATTATAACATAGTTTTCACTGTTACACTCTGTATCCTAATATCTACGAACATACAAGAAATTCAATATATTTTCATTCTATCAAATTCCCTCATTTACTGAAAGCACATTTTTATATCTAGTTTCAAAAGCTCTTCAATCTTCCTTGTATATTATTCTAATCAGATTTTGTTTTTATTTAAGAAGATTCAGCCTAAACACTGTTTTTAATCTCTTTATCCCGCCTCTTATCAGAGCAACGCTGTATTGCTGAGGAAGGACCCGGAGAGAGAGGGGAAAATCCTAACAGCATAGGAACCTGGTTGAAATCGATCCCATCTCACTTAGGCAACATCTAGAAAAATCAGTTGCGGTGGGACTAACCATGCTGATATGTCTTCCTACAGAATATAGCAGATAAAGTAGGCTTTATTGGATGAATATACTCACTTTTTAAAACACACATCCAATGTCTACTTCAAAACAACAATGGGTTTCAGAAAACATTCCTCTAACACACCAGCAAAAACGCGTTGCAACCAGACTCTGGTTAAATCTCATCCAAAATACTCAGAAGGGGACCCTCCATAAAGTAATGGGAAAATACATAAAGATGTTTCCAGAAAATAAAAACCCTCTGTCTATGTATTGCACCAATTGTTGCAATATGTTGTTGGAGAGAGTTTACATTTTTCTTTATGGCCGTTCTTTTCATCTTATCCTAAAATATTGCTTTGCAGTGAAAGTAAAAATGATCGCTTTTGTCAAGTACATGCCACATAAAAAGTTTATGGCCGTAACAGTGGCACGTGGCCCTCACCATGGAGCCAGCGAGTGTGGTGCAGACACTGGGGAAGGGGCCACCCCCCCACATTCCCGACGCTGTGCTGGGGAGCTTCACTCCCAATTCATTTTTTTTGTTTCCTTCTGCTTTTTATACTCTCTATGTTTTCAGGTGAGGGTTTTTTTGTGTTGTTTTTTTTTTTCTTATGATTTGAAATCTATTTCTAAACTAAAACAGTCTGGCACAGAAAATAAAGAAATATTGGGGGTTTTTGGAGGAAAAGGAATTCATCACTAGAAAGCTATCATTAGTCTTGATTCTGATATAAAAAAATATTCACTTCTGATGCCTCCCCCCAAACAGTGTAACAAGGTGTGTGTGTGAACTCATTGTGTGTGTGTGAACTTACTGTGTGTGTGTGAACTTACTGTGTGTGTGAACCCATTGTGTGTGTGTGAACCCATTGTGGGTGTGTGAACTCATTGTGTGTGTGTGTGAACCCATTGTGGGTGTGTGAACCCATTGTGGGTGTGTGAACCCATTGTGGGTGTGTGAACCCATTGTGGGTGTGTGGTTACACAATGCAGCAAGTAGGTTAAGATGTTTCAAATGAATAGGTTCAGATTATTTCCCACTTTCTCTCTCAGTAATTCCTATCTTCCTAAAGATCTGACCACCTACATGTTTGCTCTCTTCTCCCAAAGCTCTCTGCACTCCTAGGATACAGAACATACACGCCCTCCCCCAGTGGCTTCCATTATTCTGTTAATCTCCTTGATTACCACCCCTCCTCCTGCCAAAATCAATTTGTCTCCCAGACCTCTCCAACTTTTAGATTCTTTCTAATTAACTCTTACATTGGACCTTCGACCAAATGTAATTTCTTTTCTTACTAGATGTGTTGCTCAATTATGGGAAGCAAAACTATGTCTCAGTCCTTTGGTTTTTCTTTTCTGTGGGGAACCCATGCCCTCGCTCCCTATATATACAATCATCGCGCTCTGTCGTGACCTCAGGGTGGACCTAGTCTCTCCCCTCTACCAAGAGCAAGAGATCCGAGTCTGCCTAGGGCTCTGCTGTCAGACAGCCCTAAACTCCTGGCTGAAGCCCTAATCTTGGGAAATCAGAATATAGCCCTGATGTCATGACTGATTTCTCAGTATTCTCTGGATGTTTTCACCCTTGGATTATTCTCAGGACCACTGCCTTACTTCTACTATAAAACAATGCATTGGGTGCATTTTTAAACCATCACAATTCATTTCCAGAGTGAGATGCAATGAAAACAATGACACAAATTTAAAACAGAGGCCTGTGTCTTCCTCGCAGGCTCCCACAACGACTAAGCAGGACCACATACAAGAATGGAAAACACAGAGCACGACATAAATAGTATGAAAATAGTCATATTCGTTCCCACTTTCTAGAGAAGATGTGTAATTCCCCACTTTTCATAGCAGGCCCCCATCTACTCAATTGATCAATGAGGCTCATTTTGCCAAATGAATGATCTTGTTCACGTCGAATTTCACTTTCAAACCACATGAGTTAGGAGAAGGGTATCGTATTTTACTGGCACAGTAAAGCACCCGTCTGTGAAAATCACACACACACACACACACGCGCACACACACACCAGCTTACATTCACTCTCATTCTGTCGTGGGCTGAAATCTATCCCCCAAAACTCCTAGGTTGAAGCCCAACCCCAGGACACCAGAATATAACTCTATTTGGAAACAGGGCCTTTTAAAGGTAATTAAGTTACATGAGGTACCTAGGGTGGCCCTAATGCAATAACACTGGAGTGTTTGTGAGAAGAGAGACCTGGGCACAGACATGCCCACCGGGAATGGCCCTGGAGAAACCAGCCCCCTGCAGCGGGCACTGGACTCCTCTCAGAACCCTGGGAAAGCGCGTTGCTGGCTTTGAAGCTGCCCAGGAGGTGGTATCGGTTATTAATGCAGATCACCTGCTGTGCTTCAAGAACAGTGTCTCTTTGAAATCTCAGAGCAGGACTTTTGAAGTAGTCACACTAATTCCACCCTTTTTACAGAGGCCGAGACTCAAGTGTGGAGTGAGAGACCCCTGGTGCCAGGCAGGCTGTCTGACCCATCGACTCCTACTGACCTTGTACGTGTAGCTATCCACAGACCGACAAATACCCATTTGGCTTTCCAAAGGAAATCGGGGCAAACGACACATAAAATAAAACTGACAATCTTCGTTCTTTTTGCGCACAGCTCAGGGGCGTTAAGTACATTCATGTTGCTTGAAGGCTGAGCAATACCCCCTTGCGTGCGTATCTGCCTCTGCTTGTCCACCCTCTGTCCGTGGACACTGGGCTTCTCCCCCTCCGCGGCTGCGCGTAATGTGCGATGGCCCTGGGTGTGCTGATATCCCTTTGAGGCCCTGCTTTCAATTATTTTGGGTCTATGCCCAGAAGAGGGATTGCTGGATCCCCTGTTAATTCCGCCTTTAATTTCCGAGGAGCCCCCACACTGTTTTCCACAGCAGCTGCACCACTTTGCATCCCCACGCACGGTGCGCGAAGGCTCCGGTCTCTCCACCTCGTCTCCAACACCGGTTCCTCCCTGTGGGCTTTAAGCCACCGTCCCAGTGTGTGTGAGGCACCGAGTTTGCACTTTAAAAATTAACATCATCAGAAGCTAAAACATATTTAAAATAGTAAAGTTAGTGAATAACTAATATAGAGTTACAAACTATTTACTTTGAAAGCAAACAATAAAGCCCTCCAGACTGCATCGTATCTTTACCAGCCATTTACAACCCCAGCTATTAAAAATGACAACTGTTAAAAGAAATGCGGTATCATAATCTCCAGCCTTTCACATTAATGAAATAGAGTCCTTAGATATCTGTGTATTTTAATATATTATTATTATGAAAAATAAAAACTACAGACATTGTAGTGTCTTAGAAAGAAACCTATTTATGGTACAGCTACTTAAGCAAAAGAGAGAGACTGCTCGTAGGATATAACAAACTAGGGTGTTTATTTGTATTTCCACGTTATAAATTCAAGATGAAGTCCCCTAACACAGAACAGAAATTTTTTTTCCTAAAAGTGATGTATTATTACCCCTATGAAAGTAATCCAATGATATTTTTGCACCTCCTCACAGATGGTAGCCAAATATTAATAAATTTCTCATATGTTCTTAGTCATTAAAAATCACACTGAAAGTTAATTGTCTGCACTCAGGCAAATCTCTGGCTTAAACGCTTTCAGAGGCAAAGTCCTATCTTTCTGTCCCTCCCCCCACATTGTTGAGAAGTTAACAAACATATTTGCAGGTTGGGATTTGATTTTCACACTGCTTGCCCCCCCGGGTGACCCGTCACTGTGCGTGGGTGCTGAGGAAGACACGAGACTCCAGGGTCAGAGACACGTGGCTACGTCACCCCCAGCCCAGCCAACAGGACAAGCGTGTCTGCATTAGTTCTCCTGGTTTCCAGGTCCTCCTGGGGCCAACGTGCTGGGTGCCACCCACACAGCAGGGCTGTGTCACAGCTGAGGACACCGAGCTCGGAAAATCCAGCATTTTTTTTAAACTACTTTTTAAATTTTTTTAATTGATTTGAGAGAGAGAGAAAGGGCGAGGAGACAGAGATAGCAACGTCGATCGGCTGCCTCCTGCCCGCCCCCTAAATTTCACTCGTGGGTTAATAGCTCGAACCATATGAAACTGCCACTCCGGTCAGTCAAACACAGGTAGATATCGGCATCTCCAAAGTTCAGCCATAAGTAACTGCATTCAAGTGGTGTAAAGCTGTTATTGACCTGCACCCTTCAAACTTACAAAGCCCGGGGGAGCTGTGTCAGTCTCACGCTTGGGCTGTTCAGGAGGCTTTTGAAATGCCTCCCGTTTTATAGGATCCTATAAATAAGCCCACACCTTCCAATACAGAGTAATGGCTTTGAACATGGGCACAGGACGCGTTTCAGGACGTGGTTCTCAGTGACTTGAGAACTGGGAAGAACTGCTATGCCTGGGATTCAGCACAGGAAACATGACAATTAAGAGTAAAATCCACTTTAGTAAAAGAAAGAAATATATAAAACTGTCTCTGTGGCTCTAGTTAGAATGACTGGAACCGTTCAGGTGTTTAGAAGTAGAACCTGAGGTTTGAAAAGACCAGGTTTGTGTATTTTCATGACTTTAGTCTTCATACAATAAAGATCATATTATCGCCTTAAGTTACCGACAAGCACAGCGCTCTGAGGAGGCCGGGGAGGCACAGGCTCTAACCCGGGACCTGCTCTGAAAGGCGGGCGAGAAAGCCGTGAAGGAAGCGGGATGCACGGGGCTCTCAGCACCGCCTGCCGGGCCTGCCGCTGAGGGAACCCGGCTCCGTCCCCTGCATCCGTCCACGGCAAGGTTCGGGCGGTCTGCACAGGCCACTTAAAGACCAGCAACAAAGTGATATGCAATTTATCTACATTCCTATTTTATTTTTTTAAAATGTTTTTATTAATTTTTAGAGAGAGAGAAACAGGGATGAGAAACACTGATCAGCTGCCTCCTGCAAGCCCCCTCCTGGGGATCGAACCCACAGCCCCAGCACGTGCCCGACCCGGAATCGAGCCGAGACCTCCTGCTGCACAGGATGACACCCAACCAACTGAGCCGTACCGACCAGCGCCGTATTGTTATTTTAATATATGATTTTAATCATTTCTGTATGCGGCTTTAGGAGACAGAGAGGGGGAGAGCTATCAGAATTTACCATTTTGGCCTCCAGGCCCCCTCCCTGGGGGTAAACCATTCGCTTTTTCATTCAACATCTGAGGATTCCCATTTTACTTATCAAACGACGTCAGACCAGCTTAGTGAGGGCTGGCAGATGGGATTCAGAGAGCAGCAGACAAGGTCTGCGGGAGCTGCTCCTGAACGGGGTGCTAGTCGCGGAGAAAATTGAAGTCGTAAAGATAGTGATCGATAGATGTGCCACCGTTCTAATTAACGACACCGGGGTCTGTCAGATGTTTGGAAATAGAATTGATGACCTGAAAAATAACCTCAGATTAGAAAACATCAGGCTTGGTGGCTGCAGAGGCGACCGGACAGCCCGGGGCTGACGTACACGTTCAGCAGGGGGGTTGCCAGTGTGGGGCTCGGAGGAGCCGACCACGCTCAACACACACCCACCGGCACCGTCACCCGGCGCCCGCACGTGCGTGAGCTGCTGGAAACGAGATTTATTTCAGTCAAATACTCTTCCATTTAAAATGAAAACATGTCACTCTCAGCGATGACTCCACCCTAAGGGAAGTGTCACCTGCTACGACTAAGAGAGGGAGGGTGTTATGAAAGCTACTTTCTTCCCCTGCGCACACAGTCTGGGAACCAGATGTCGGTGACTCTAGACCCCGGCGTGAAGTGACCTTAGGGTGCTGGGGCCACCTGTGGTCACCTCCCATGACAGCCTGTGCCCGTGGGCACTGCCGGGCATGCTGTTTTTCTATGTTAATTGTCACCCAAGGATATTGTTTCCATTGCGTGTGTGGGAGGGAGAGAGAGAGAAACGTTGGTGTGAGAGACACACATCGATTGGTCGCCTCCCGCATGCGTCCCGACCGGGGCCGGGGATCAAACCTGCAACCCAGGTACATGCCCTTGACGGTCAGTCGAACCCGCGACCCTTTGGTGCACAGGCAGACACTCCAACCGCTGGGCACACGGGCCAGGGCTGCCCGGGCCCTCGCCACTCCCTGGAAGACGCTACGGCACTTACACTTACTGTTTAAACAAAATACATTTGTTTTCTCACAATTCAAGCCCCCATTGGGACGGCCTGAGAGGAGTTTTTCAGACCTCCGCTCCCCATAACCGGTAAGCCTGGGTATTTTTAGGTCAATGTGCGTGAATTTAAATTTCATAGTGGGTCGCCGATGCAGGAGAGTCACAGAAACACTTTCTCACGATAACTGCGGAAGGAAAGACTGCGAGCCCCGTGCTCTTCCGCCTAAGGCTGTCCCAGGTCTCCCCCGTCCCTCGGGCCGCCACGTCTGCGGGAAGGTTCTGCGTTTCCCCCAGCAGAGGGCACAGAACATTAAGCCTGGGACTGCGTGAGCTCCTATTAAAACCCTGCTCATTTACTAATTCAGAAAGCAGGCTTCCCGGCCTCCTGGAGTCGGGCTTGATTACGAGGAACGGGGCCCATAAGAGGACACGACCTCTGCACGGGGGTCTCGGTCGTGGGTAATTATCGAGGACGAGACTTCACCAGGAGGGTTTGCAGAACCAGGGTCGCAGGGTGGACGATCTGGTCACGAAAGATTCAGCAGGCTTAGCACAGCAGCCTCTGACAGCCATAATGCAAAAAACTTACATGTACAGATTGTTCATCTTGACCTGAGGATTTTTTTCCATTGCTTTTCAGAGAGAGTGGGGGGGGAAACGTCGACGTGAGGGAGACACATCGACTGGTGGCCTCCCTCATGGGCCCTGACAGGGTAGGGGGAGCGAACCCGCAACCCAGGTACGTGTCCTTGATCGGGAATTGAACCCGAGACCCTTCTGCACACAGGCCAATGCTCTAACCACTGAGCGACACTGGCCAGGGCATAATTTACATTTTAAATGAGTAAAAAGACAACTCTGTGAGCATCCGCTCGGGAGACCTTCCAATATGATTTAATGGACAGTCGCCCTTAGATGCCTCGGATGAAGAGCGCAAGTTACAGGACAGCGACGGCTAATTCAACTCCCCGACTCCAGGCCTCTGCGTCTTTCCACATCCTCACTGACACCTGCCAGGGAGGGTCTCTCCACCCGTCTGCCGAGAGTTTTCCTCCTCACAGGCCCCTGACGCTGAGAAGGAGACTGTTCTAAGATGGGGTTTTGGACTAAGGTCCGGTACAAAGATTCCCTGAGCATCCCGTGTGTCCATCAGCAGTGTCCCGGGGCGAGGTCTCTATCCCCCCAAACCATGGCTGAGACTCGCGAGCTGCAGTTCGGCACAGCACCCCCACCCCCATGTGGTGGCTGATCGCCCAGGGGGCCCCAACAGCAGGTTGTCCTAGGGGAACAGGAGAGAAGACGAGACGTGTAGACGGGCTTCTGCTGTCTCCTGCCCAGGCTCGGCTCCATTCTGTGGGCTGCGGGCCCTTCCTCTCCTACGAGGATCACAGTCCACGCCGTTCGGGGGCTGACTCGAGGCCGCGCTCCAAGCTGGGAGTGGGACTCGGGTCTGTGGACCACAGCCTCCCCTGCACCGGTCCAGGTCCTGGCTCAGGGATGAGCGGGGAGGCCGGGGAGCGCAGTGGGACTTCACCCTGGGACTTCTGCTGGAACCATCGGGGGTAAGAGCAGGCTCACTGGGGCAGAGCCCGGAGCCGCCAGGGGTCACAGATGGTGAGAATGCGTCCGACACTGAGGTCGGCGTGAGGGGCCGCAGAGGCCGGAGGGAGGAGAGGCTGAGTGCTCCCGGGGAGACCGAGGCCTGCGCCCCGTGTGCCCGAGCCAGCGCCTGAGCAATCGCACTTCCCTCTGTTTGGGTGTCTGTCGTCAGGTCCCCAGCCCACCCCGACTCCGGTGGAGTCCTAACGGGCACACGAGAACGGAAAGCTGAGGAACCCGTGTTCCGTGTCAGAGGCTGTGGCACACGTCCTGAGCTGGAGGAAGGGAGCGGGTCACGGGGAGGCGACAGGCTGTGAAATCAATTTGCTGCAAGTCAACTACAATCTCCTTCAAAAAAACAGGGAGGGACGCCAGCCGGTGCGGCTCAGCGGTTGAGCGTCGCCCTAGGATCCAGAAGGTCAAGGTTCGATTCCCGGTCAGGCACAGGCCCGGGTTGTGGGCTCGATCCCCAGCAGGGGGCGCACAGGAGGCAGCCGACCAAATTCTCTCCCATCACTGATGTTTCTCTCTCTCCCTCTCCCTTCCTCTCTCTGAAATCCATAAAAACATATTTAAAAAAAACCAAAAAAAACAAGGAGGGGCGGGTAGAAGAGTTTTAAGTGGGTAAATGGTGAGGTTCCCTGTGAACTATTCCGGGTACACATGCAAACACTTGGGGGTCCCCTGGTCTCTGCTCTGGGCGGTTCAATCCCGCAGGTGAGGGTGGGTGTGACGGGGGAGGCTGGCGGCACCAGCGAGGCGTCCTGCTCAGAGCACAAACCTAAGATCATGTTTAATTGCACGGGTTTAGCACGGGTTTAGAGCCGAGCACATTGAAGACAGATTCAGAAAGACAAGGGCGCCTTCCAAATATCTCATCTGCGAATCGCTGCGACAGATGCGGGGGCCGGAGGCTTTTGCGGCTCCGCTCAGCGAGCAGTAAAGGCAGAAATAAGGAAGGAGAGGCGCGTCTCCTCCGCGTGCCCAGATTTCACGCCCAGAACGCTTCCTGACTCATTGGAGCCCATATGCCTCTACCCACTTTATGTTTAAGCCCAAATATTTTATTCTCAAGTGGGGGGTAATCCAATGAAGTGGTTTTCCAGCTGAAACGTTCCCGCACAAGCCACAGAACATTTCAGAATCACCGCCTGCCTCCCCATGAGTTCTGCGAGCACACATATGCGCCGTCGGGGAAAACGCACGGATGTTATCGCCTCGGTGGGCGTGAGCACAGCATCCAAGCAGAACCGGAGGCATATCAGGGAAACCGGGCTATAAAACAGACGTGTCTGAAAACCCACAGGCCATCCGGGAGGAAGAGAAATGAGACGTGGGGCGTAAGGGAAACATTTCCGAAGTGAAATGACGTTCTCGCCATGCTCCCCTCCGCCTGCGTTTCACGGTTTCCTGTCGGAAATGGGTCCTGTTTGGGCATCGACCAGCCTCAGGCAGTGATGGGGCCCCTGTGACGATTCCCTGCTCGTCCGGCCAAGTCTCGGGCGAGGCGTGACCGTCTACGGCACTGCTCCCCTGTGCCTGGCTCTGACCCTGGTGGCCTCACGAAGGACGGGGGCCTCGGGGGATCCGGCTCCAGGCAGCGGGCCGTGCACCGAACCCGGGGCAGAGCTGCCGCGTTTTCGATCAGAGCGACCCCTGAGAGGGTTAGGACTTGGAAGCGCGTGTAGCCCGGCTGCTTCCCACACCGTATGCCAGTTTTGAGATTCTGCCATTTCTTGTTTAAAGTTGATCTAAATTTTACAGGCAAGTACCCTCTAAAAAAAGAGCGATGGGAAAAGTAGAGGAACCGTGGGGAAGGGGCATGCGTGAGCCACAAGGCCGTCTGTCTGAGAACCCTGACATCCCTCCTTGAACACATAAGAGTCACACTCTAAGACAGAGACACCAAAATACATGCGAACACTAATTAAAAACAAAAAACAAAAACAAAAAACCTAAATGCATAGAAATGTCTGCAAAAGAGGCAGGTTGTGACCCCGGTCAAGTCTCACTGTTCCGTAGTAAATCCTAATTGCCCATCGCACGTGAGCTACCTTCGGGATCTGGACTATAGACTGTGAGTGGTTTCCAATAGTGGATTTATAGCAGGAATCAAGGAAAGAACAGTGGGAAAGGACAATATAAAAATATACTCAGGGACACTGTGCTCATCCATTTCATATAAGAAAAAAAAAAATCGATTTTACTGAGTCAAAATTGGAATAGGATATCTAAAAAATGTAAGCACCATTTTTAAAATATGTGTCAAGTAAACTATTAGATTTACTGTCTAGGTATCGCCCGAAAATGTGCATCGAAGCCCGGAATGTGGTGCGCTGGTGGAAAGGCAGACTTACAGGTGAAAATAATAATTATAGGCTTGTAAGGGCTCTGCCCAGGGCGGCACCGTGACCTGCGCGGTCACCCGGGTCTGGGTTTAACGCTACAGAGTCACGGTCCAGCAGGCGGCTCGGTGCCGCCCTCGGTAGACTATCCCGTTGACCTGTCCGAAGGCCACTGAACGTATAATCCTGCTGAGCAGCCAGTCCCCCAATAGAAAGTGGGGTACAAAGACCTGCCCTTGACTTAGAAGGATCCCCGAAGCCGCCGGTGCCTGCCTCCCAGCAGTCATGGCCTCGGGGGAGACAGGCTCTGGCGTCCGTGAGGCTGACAGGCCGCCCGCCTCTTCTAGAAATGGGGACTTGGCGACAGACATCCCAATCCACTCTCTTACCTGAGAAGGTGAGTCTGTGGGCTCGGCAGGTGTTTGTCTTCATTCCTCAGCTGCCCAGTAAACAGGCCAACAGACACCAGCAGCCTGCTGTCGGCCGCAGGAAATAACTCGGGTGTTAACACACAGGTGGGGCATCTCAGGGCCGGGAGGGTGATCGCACACTTTAAGTGCTTTCGTATAAAAGGTGCCACATAAAAGGGAAGTTATTATTCTTAGTTGTAATACCCTAAAAGGAGGGCTTGCCATCTAAACGGTCGCTGAACCTTGATTGCAGAGCGGCTTATAATGCTTGTCAGCTGAGGCCAGATTCAATAAAACTCCATCCAGCATCCACGCTGAGGAGACCCACTTGTGCCTTTAATTTTTTTTTTTTTTTTTTTTAATTTCCTGGGCTTCTGGCCCAGAAATTGAATGGAAATTTTATTTAAACCTGCTCTTGTGTATCAACTTTTGGTAAATATCAGGTTTTCAGCTGACTCAAATTATGTTCTCTGTTCTGAGCAGAGGGAGGAAATAAAATGATGCCTTTCTCTCTCTCTCTCTATATATATATATACATCTATTTACACAGCTCTCACCTGTTTTATCTGTTCTGATGATGAAGCTGTGGCTCACACTAAATGCTCATCTCCACGCCTACAAATTTAGGGTGTTCCCTCCCCCCATCACCCCACTGCAACCACAGACTCAAAGTCCGTTAAATCCCTTCCCAGCACTAATCAGCTTTCACCAGCCCAGGCAACGCAATATGAGTTTGGAAATGACTGATGACTTGGCGGGGGTGCCGGGGGTGGGGGGTGGTCGGGGGTCGGGTCTAGGTTTTTCTCGAATGCGAAGCCACGTCTGTCCTGTCTTTCCCTGTAGTTCTGCTGCCCGAGGCCAGCTTCCCGCCTTGATGAAAAGGCTCTTCCTTCCCACCAGACAGGGCATGGATGGATGTCTTGGAAGAAAATGCATGGCGACCTGGTCCTGGGAACACTGGGGAGACGCACCTGTGATGGATGTGGGCAGGGCTGTAATTGCAGCCTCGAGGTGCAGACACCGCAGGTGCATAATTTGCATGTAGTCCCCTCAGCTCCTTCCAGAATTCACCAGTTCTGCCCAATAAAACATCCTGTCACCCTGGGGGGGGGGGGGGTGCCAACACATTCCCAGGCGGCAAGCAAAGGATTATTTACAGTAACCAATAACTAGGGAAACGACCATAAACAACCTCCGTACCTATCCCTGTGTTTCCTTTGGCTCAGTACAGGGACCTTAAGGAGCCCAAATTTACTGCAATTTAATTCTGATGGGAAAAAGCACTTTATTTTTATTTATAGCAGCGAGCTCTACCTATCCTTGTTCCCCCCTTAAAACCTAAATCACCGCAGCTATTTTTTTAATGCAGCCATTCTTTCTTCAAGGAAGAACAGTTTCTCGACAAAGCGAGAGGACAGGACATAAGTGGCCAACGTGGGACAAAGTTGCCCCCAGTGTATCCCAGGCCCGGCCACCTGCTCACCCACCTGCTCACGGGACAGATTGATCGCTCAGGGTGACCCCAGGGCCCTCGCAGCTAGACCTTCCCGCCAGCAGGGGGCCTGGCCTGTCCCTGCAGCGCCCCCTGCAGCAGGGGCGGAGCACCCTGCAACCCTCCGGCCTGGGCTCTGCCTCTTGTCTTTTAACCCCCGCAAGGAGAAAGCTCCAGGTCGCTCCTAGTTGCAGGAACGCGACAGGAGCCCGAGTTCCGGCAGCTGTGACAAAGAGAAGGGACGGTGGAAACGGCCGGTTCCCTTCCCCGTCCTCTGGGTGCCCTGTGCGGGGGTTGCTGCCCCCTGGGGGCTGTGTCCCTCCGGCGGGAGGACTCCGAGGGAGGAGAGGGCACAGGGCTGGAAACTCCCTCTTGGTCTAATTAAACCAACGAGTAGACCTCTGCTATGAATTGATGATCGGCTTTAAAAGGTGGGCCCCAGAGCCCGGCTGGTGCCTAGGATGCAGGAGACGCGGCTGGAATCGGGGTCAGGGCCCAGGCCCGGCCGCGGGCTCGGTGCCCGCAGGGGCCGCAGGAGGCCCGGATCCATGACTATTGTCATCGACGTTTCTCTCCCTCTCCCTCCCTCTCTCTGAAATCAATAGAAGCATAAAAACGTGGACCCTGAGAAAGAATGTACCTGCCCAGGAGGGCTCCTCGTGGTTCCCTGGCCCAGACCCCGGCGCAGAGTCCAGCGCCCCCTGCTGACCAGACCTCCCGCGCCCTGCGCCAGCCTCCTGCCGGGTCCCCGCTGAGCGACCCTCACCAAGGCGGGTCTCGGGCAGCGTCTCAGCCGCGGGTCCGAGGCCCGCGGGTCCAGCCACATCCTCGTTGGCACCTTTACCGAGCGATCGGAGCAGGTGCATAGCGACCAATCAGAACCTGCGACCCCGATCAGGACGGTGCTGTTTGGGCCCCTCCGTGCAAATTCGGATCCCTCATTTGCATAATGGACCAATCAGAGGCGGGGGGGGGGGGGGTGTGGCTGTCTCCGTGCCAGAGATCTCCCCTCTGCCTCCAGAGGCTGTCCCCCGGAACAGTTTCTCCCTTTACCGCACCCCGGGGGGACTTGCGTTCTCACCGGATCGGGGTAGTCACCTTTGTTGACCAAAAGCAACGTCGGAGTGATGACGCTCAGCCCCAGTTTGGGTTTTACTTACAAGGACCATTGTTAGGCCCTGCGCCGCCCTTCTAGAAGCGGAGAGCGCAGGAGTGCGGACGCGCACAGGCCTGGGCACAGGCCCTGCCTCCCCCGGCCAGCCCCCTCCTCGGAACGAGACCCCTGAAGGTCACCTCCGGCCCGTGCCAGTCCCTGCGCCTGCCTGGCCGCCCCTAACATCCCAGTGCCCGTCTCCAGGGCGCTTTAATTCCCCCCCAGTGCCGGACAGACAGCCCGTCTCCTGTGGAGGCTCCGTCACCGCGAACGCCTTGGCACAGGCGCCCTTAGGCCCTCGATGCTCAAAGCCAGGCCCGAGCCTCCGCAGGGCAGGCTCGGCCACCAGCCCCACCTGGAGGTGCGGCGGCGAATGAAGGTGGAAACCCTACCGCACCGCCCAGGGTCCTGGTAGGAAGAACCCCACTGTGCTTGGTCTCCTAAGGGGCTCCTGGAAGCCGGAGGCAGGTTAACTTCCTCCTCGCTAAATCGGGGAGCGGCACAGACCCGGGGCTCCCCGGGGAGCAGCCCAGGACGGGTCCGCGAGCCGGTGCCCAGCACACCCGCGGCAGCGCCCGGCCGTCGCCCACACTGCGGCCCGGGACGCAGGGGGCGCAGCTCCAGCCTTCGCTCCGCGCCCCCGATGCGCGCACAGGAGGCCCCGGCGCCCCGCGCTCTCCCCGCGCTCCCGCGCCACCCGGGCCTGCGGGCCGGACCCGCCTGGGCGCGCAGAGCGTGGGCGAGGCGTGGCGCGGGGCGAGGCGGGGCGCGGGCGCGGGCCGTGCCTGGGGAGTGGGCGCACGGGGGCGGGGCGTGGGCACGGGCGGCGTGGGCACCCCGCGGCCCTGGGCGCGCGGGGGCGGGGCGCGGGCCCGGGGCCGGGTTGGCTGCTCGTCAGCGGCTCCGCGCCCGCCCTGCGCGCCCCGCCCCGGTCCCGCCCCCAGCCGCGCGGAGCGGCGGAGGCGCCGGCAGTAGGACCGCGGCGGCCGCGGACGCACAGCCGGGCTGGCGGGTGGCGCTGCGGGGCCGGGACGGCGCGCACCGGGCAGGCTCGCGGAGGCCGCGGGACCAGGTAGGTCCGGATGTGCCTGCTGGCGGCGCTGGCTGCATGGCGCCTGGGCTCCAAAGTTTGGGGAAATCGAGGCTTGACTGGCCGGTGTGCTTTGGGGCGCTTGTGCTCCCTTCCAGGCGAGGGCTGTTTCGGGGCTGAAAGACTGGCACCGGGCTCCAGCGGGGAACATGCCCCCCGCCCCTTAGCGCTGAAAGTTGAGGGGGAAAGTTGCGAACCCTTGGGACGCAGAGGGGGAGCCCCGGGTCCCTGGTCAGGGTGGCAGCGTGACAGCCATAAGCCCCAAAGCCCCTCCCGCCGGGCCCCGGGGACGCCAGGCGCAGGTTGCTCCCTAGGGATCAAGTTTTCCGAGCGGCCTCTCCAGTTCCAGGTCTGCGGCGGGGGACGGAACCCCTGTCCCATTCATTCGCCAGGTTTTCGCTGACGGACTTGTGGTCTCGGTTTTCTGAGCTGGGACCCGGGGGTCTCGGCTGCTTCTCTTTCTCTAAGGAAACCCCGCAAAGCCCCCCAAGCGCGCAGGTCACCGAATCCCAGCCAGGGGCGGCCGGGCCCCGGTCACAGCGCCCGGGGACTGGCTGCGGTGCCCGCGACGCACGGACAGCCTCGGGCATCGCCCGTGCGGAGCCCCGCAGGGCCGCGGGTCCCGTGCCCTTCCAGTATTGCGTTGGCTTAGTGCTCTGCATTCGGGAGATGCGCCCACAGCGATGATTTAATAATAAATGGTGCCGCTCCGGCCAGGAGAGCCAGTCCCTCTTCTGAGCCCCGGGAAGGGTGGCCATTCTGGTCACCCGCACCCGAGATTGGGGAAAACAAGCAGGAGAAAGGCAGACAGGGAATATCTGAGGCGCAGGAGAGGTCAGAAACCCGGCTCATGGGGCCAGTGGGTAAATCTAGAAATCAGTTAAAATGATTAACCGAGAAAAACTAAAAATAATAGGAGGGCTGTGCCTGCCGTGGCTTCTGTCTGCCCCCACAGAGATGAATATCGCACTTGCTGCAAAGACTCCTGATCTGTAAATAGATTAAAACCAGGAATTAATGAGAACAGTGAGTCAGAGCCCTTCAGAGATTGAAAGGAGGGATAATTGCCTTTGAAAGAGCTATTATGTCTCAATATCAAGTCAAATGTGTTGCCTCTGCTTTGCTAGCTGTTTGGTAACAGTAGCGACTCTGGCTCAGAGAGCCTGGCGCATGAGTTTGTGGTTTTAACCCTTCTCCGGTCATGGGACCAGGGAGGAAGTCGCAGGTGAATCGTCAAAACCATGGGAGCAACATTTGCAAAATGCCTAATGCGTGCCAGGGACTGGTGGCAGTGGGACAGGTTCTCTGCCTGCTGGTGAAGGTCGTCCAGTGCGGCTCAGCCTCGCTAATGGGAAGGTGCTTGTGTGCAAGTTATGAAAATAGTGGCTTCAGGAACTGCTGTTTGAAGTCAGTTGAGAGTGGACGTGTGGTTTGAGGCCCCCTGAACGGTTCAGTACCCACTAGGGACCTGGAGCACGTGGCTGCTCTGTTCCCAGGTGAAGGCCAGGTGACTGCATGTGTGTGGGCCTCCTGCCTGGAGCTGGGATGACTGAGTCTTTGATTTGCAGGCGGATGGATTCCCGCAGCCGGGACCTCAGAATCATCCTGTCCCATGTCCCCTTCGCTGTCTGGTGTCCTTAAGGTCAGCCTCAACACACGGAGGCTTTAAGTTCACTTCTCAGAGAAGTCTAACTTTTAAATACTCTTCATAACGCAACCCCAGAGCCTGAGTGGTCCTTAAAATTGCCACAAAACTGGCCCAGCCAGTGTGGCACAGTGGTTGAGCATCGACCCATGAACCAGGAGGTCACTGGTTTGATTCCCAGTCAGGGCACATGCCTGGGTTTCCAGTTTGACCCCCAGTAGGGGGCGTGCAGGAGAGAGCCGATCAATGACTCTCATGATTGATGTTTCTCTCTCTTCCTCTCTATGGAATCAATAAAAACATATTTTAAAAAATATATATGTATTATATATATTTCTAAATGTCCACAAAACCCTTAATAGGACCGAAGTGCTGAGCAGTTCCAGCTGGAGCCAGGACTGGCGGTGGACCACGAGCTGTAGCCTTCCCATGGCTGATTCGTGCTCGATTTTATCACCGACACATCTCATCACGCTCCTTGTTGCAGACTAAAAGCCTCTTCTCTTCGCTGGCAAAATAGGTCCTTCTCACTTATAGGTTCCCAGCTCCGTCTCCCACATTCGCTGCACATCTTTCAGCGTCGTTTTCTCTGCGTATTCTAAGCATCCAACTTGAAGTTTGCATCAGCTGCTAATATGCTTTGCACTGAAATCGTGCAGAGATACAATCGCACCTTTTCAAGCCGCCCTGTCTGTGTGTCACTGTGTTGCAGCAATGCCACTAGGCAGAGCAGCAACGATCTGTTTTCCTCTCCCCCGTTTAGTAAGTTATTAGTAGTGAAACAATGTTGCTTTTTGCTCTGGGAGATAATCAGAGGGCGGGGTATTTAATGATGCTGTGGGTGTGGCCTGCCTTCTGGCTCAGTCATCCCAGGGGCCCACCTTGAAGCCCTCTGATTGGAGGGAGTTACTTTCTCTTTATTTTATTTTATTATTATTTTTTAATTGATTTCAGAGAGAGGAAGGGAGAGGGAGAAAGAGATAGAAACATTAATGATGAGAGAGAAACATGGATTGGCTGCCTCCTGCACGCCCCCTACTGAGGATCGAGCCTGCAACCCCGGCATGTGCCCCGACCCGGAATTGAACCACAATCTCCTAGTCTGTGGCTTGACACTCAACCACTGAGCCACACTGGCCGGGTGTACTTTGTCTCTTTGACGGTAAGCATTTCTGAGGGACTCCCTGGTTTTAATACGCACATTTAAGTCACTTAATGCTGGCGGGCCATTCCCTTTCTTAGGCTTGATAATGATGCATCTGGCAGCATCCGTTTTTGCAGAGACGTTTGGCAGTGATGGGTGTGTTGGGCCACCGTAGAGCTGACGGTACCAGATTTCTTTGAAATGAAGGGGTAACATCTCAGTTTCAGATCTGATTGGAATAAAAATTTCAGAGATTATCAAGGGTGCTAAGCTGGTTTTGGGTTTTGGTCCTTACTCTACCCCCTACCCCCACCCCCTGCGGCATTGTCTCCTACGCACAGTGGCGCATGTCTTCTGAAAATTTGCTGCAGGAGATGCGCACCCCCTGGTTGAGACTCTGCGGGCCAAGGCTGAGCCCATAGTTCCTTTTATCCCCTCTTTCATGTGCATGGAGTAAACAAGACGTAGGGGTCTGCAACGGAACTGCTGGCAGGGCCTGACGGCATCTCAACAGCTCTGCCACTTGGAATGTAAATATTTGTGGAATCTTTACTGAGCAAGAGGCTGCCTTGCAGAAAGTGAGGGGAAAAAACGACTGTTTTATTAAGTAGGATAAAATAATTCCTACCGTATGCCTATTCCTCATTGCGGACGCTGGCGTTGTGAGAAATCGGTTCTGTATGTCACGGTGATCCCCCAGCGGCCTCTCAGGTGCCTCTGATTCAGAGTGTAAATCTGTGGACTGAAACAGGAGAACAGATTTGCCCCATTTGTTTTCCTAACTCGCCTGACTTGAATTGCCTCTCTAATGTCAAGACGAGATCTGTAATTCAGAAACAACTTTGATTGCATTGCTGATCAGTGAGCCTGTCCCTGCCCTGTTTTCACTGGGATAACGAATTCTGGGGCTCATTGCAATACTTCAGATGCTCTTATTTGGGGAACTAGAACAGTCAGATCTCGTGTGTCGTTTCGAGTCTAAGTCTGAAATATTCTCGAAGTTGCCCACTTTCCTCCATCTGTCTCCACTCACATCCCCCCTCTCAGAGTTGCCACCCTCTCGCCCGGCCCATGTGCTGGCTCCCTGCCTTTCCTCTGGCTTCCTCCCCCAGGCTATTCTCTGATAGCAGTCACTGCGGATAATTTTTTTAAATGTAAGTTAAATGAATGCCGCCTCGCTGGTGTGGCTCAGTGGTTGTGCATCAGCCCATGAACCAGGAGGCCGCTGGTTCAATTCCCGGTCAGGGCACTGCCCGGGTTTCCGGCTCAATCCCCAGTCGGGGGCGTGCAGGAGGCAGCCGATCGATGACTCTCATCATTGATGTTTCTATTTCTCTCCCTCTCCCTTCCTCTCTCTGAAATCAATAAAAACATATTTTAAAGTCTGACTTTTGTTTAAATTTTACCAGCACAATGTCCCACGTGAATATCAATGGATATTGAATTTAACTCAACAAGTTGATTAAAAATAACTTTAGTTGGGGTAGAAAAGAAAAAACAGCCATAGAAAAGGAGACGTATCACATGGGCCAAATCACACGCCCCCATCGCCCCTCGGCCCACCTCCCCTCAGCTCATGGCTACTTCTGCCAGGAAAGCTCCTTCCTTCCAGTGCTGCCGTTTGTCCCGTGACCCGGCCTCCGGGCTCCTCCCAGTCCCGGCCTGAGCCCTGTGCCGTCTGCTCTGGGCTATCTTAACCTTTCCTCCGTCAGGGGGAGCATGGGTTGGATTTAATTAACGGTGTTTGGTTGTCAGTCCCTGCCTCTGCTGATAGCCTGTGGGTGGAGTGGCGCACACAGGTCAGGGTTTTGTTAAATATCAGTAGAAAGAAAGATGGTCTAATCTCTTCTATTCACGTGAGATTCCACTGTAGTTATGTTACTGCTTAAAATTATTTTAGTGTCTAATTGGAAGATTTTATTTTGTTTTGCACACTTTCTGGGTGACATATCATTCCTTGAAAACAGATGATTATCTTGATATTGTCCGAGTCTAGACAGTCCTGTGACAGACACAGGTGCCCTGAAGGTGGTCGGTATGGAGGACCGGTCCTTGATGTAACTCGCTTACTTGAGCACTAAGGGGGTTATTTGGAATTCTCAAAATTCACTATTTTATTAGCGTAAAACAGTGGCATGTAGGAAATGTAACAAAATGACTGAAAAGCAACAAACCGAAGCACATCTTCCTAAACGATAATTTCCTATAAACGGCACCTTGTGAGCATCGCAGTCTCACGTCGCCCCAAACACAGAGCCCCTCTGAAGGCCCCCAGAACGCTCATTTCCCTCCCATGCCCCCCCCAATTTATGAACTTTCTAGGACCATCCACTGACCTGTTGAAATAATGGACACTCCTGGGCCCTCACAGGACTTTCTGAGTTATCTCGGGGGTCAGACTTGGTAAGTTCCATTGTTAAACTTTTTATTTTAAAATAGTGACACAGGAAGTCACAAAAATAGGGTGGCGAGTTCTGTGTGCCCTTCCCCCGCTGCCCGCGGTGACCGCCTGTGGTCATAGCATCACCTCTGAGCCAAGAGTGACCTTGGCAAGTTACTGCCAGCCACACGCAGGCTTCTTCATGTGTCGCCGTTTTATAACCCGGCTGTGTGTATAGCTCCACGTGGGTTTAGTCCATGCACAGATTCAGGTATCTAGGGCTTAATGTAAAGAATAAATGCCCCGGAGCTGGAGTTTCCGTGCCGACGGACGCTGATGCTGTATTTATGCAGGTGTCTTCCAGGCTTCAGGATGCCACGCCGTAGGCCTTTCTCCATGCAGATATTTGCCGGTGGTTCCTGAGCAGTGCCGTCCACTCCTCCTTGGACGTGCCCGCGTGGACGTTGCCATGGAGATGGGAGTGTGGCATTTTACAAACCAGATGTGACATTTGGGTGCTCTCTGGCCGTCGGGAGTTGGTGCTGACTTTCCGAACTGCCTTTTAAAGGTTCTGCAGGGACGTGTGTTTATCTTTTAGTCGGACCCAGATGGGGATTTCATGCCGCTCAGGCGAAGACCCAACTGAGCGCTTCTCATGCAGTCTCACTGACCCGCAGCCCAGCCCTGTTTCTTACGTGGAAACAGTCGCTCTTTAAAATACCTTCACGTGCTGCGGGAGGTGGTAATGACTCTTTTCAGGCAACTAAAACCAGCCGGAACCGTCGAGCTGCGGCCCAGGCCTTGGTGCTCCTGGCCGGGAGGTGGCCTCGGCGCAGGGGGAGAGCGGGGCCGCTGGTCCCAGAGCTGCGGTGAATTCGTGAGCATCTGAAGGCTCCGGAACACAGGCGGGCGCAGCTCCCCAGGCAGGCGGGGCCGCGGGGACGGTGCCCCCCGGCACCCCCATTGGCTTCACCCACAGGAGCATCCACGTCAGCCTGTGCCAGGCAGCTTGTCATTTTCTCAGTCACTCTTTTTTGTCGTTAATCTTCACCTGAGGATGTTTTCTCCATTGATTTTTAGAGAGAAACAATGATGTGAGAGAGAGACACCCTATCAAACCTGCAACCCAGGTACACGCCCTTGACTGGGAATTGAACCCACGACTCCTAAGTGCCTGGGCCGATGCTCTAACCACTGAGCCACCGGCCAGGCCTCACTTGTCTGTAGTAAAGCTTTACTGATGCTTTTTATGTTGCTGAGTTAGGCCGACCAGGACCTGTGTGCACCGGTTGTGCAGTTTTCAAATTTGAGCCTCACAGGTCAAAGGTTTTCCCTTTTTCTCACTTCCTCCTACCATTAAGTGAATTTTTTTCTCCTACACAATGAAAGAATGCACATGTTTACATTTAAACAACATTATTGGACTGTTCCATGAATATAAACAGGGGTCGACCCTGTGGAGCTGGATCTCTGGGGCTGGGGGGTATTTAGTTTCTGAAAACAGTGAAGGGTCTCAGTCTGTGGTTTTGGGCCATCAGGGAACCAACCGCGTAGTCTGGGAGGCGCGTGTAAGTGGACAGCGTTTCCACGTAGACTCGGGCATAGAATTAACACCAAATCGTGCAGCGTGGAAGGTAAGGCGCGCAGACGCTTTGTAAGCCTTCAAGCAAGAGAATAAAAGTGGGGGAGGCACTTCGGGGTGCCCGTGGGACCCATGTTCCCGTGTCATTTAAAGCCAGCTTTTCCCTCCTCTCTCCTCCGGTCCTGAGTTTTCTTTCTGAGTCAGAGTCCTCTGTACTGACCCCTAGTGGGTAAAGGTTTTCCGTCGTGTCTAATTGAAAAGATGACATATCTTTGTTTGCAGGATGATTTGGGGGGTCAGGGGAGGCAACTGTACAATTTATCAAGTTTGACCTTCAGAAAAGAATAACTTTAGAAGAAGACGAAGCTCCGGTCAGCCCTGCGGGAGAGAGTTTGCAGAGGCGGCTGCAGCAGCCCCTTCCTCGGCTCAGCCTGGTGACTTCCCTTCCCTTCAAGCCTGGCTCTCTCGCCGGCCTTGCGCCCACGGTCTCAGGCCAGCAGGGCTCGGGGCCGCTGGGCTGGCTGGTCAGGCGCCTCCAGGTCCTCTGGGGTGCAGGCCGAGGGGCGCTCCTGGTAGGAACTGTCCTCACCCACATTGTAGGGGTGCAAAGCAGGTGGAAACTACAAGCTGGAATCTTATCGCTTCTGCAGGGTTCTATAGGCCATAGCATCAGACATGGCCAAACTCAAAGTCCCCGGCGGAGAGCCGGCCGCTGCCCCTTTAACGGGAGGAATGCGGAGCCACGTGGCCAAGGGCACAGAGGCAAGAGGAGTGACGCACAGATCAACCGCGAAACCTCATGTCCATTAAGTGCTATAAATGCCCTCTGGATTTTAGGTGCCTTTCGAATTAGAAACAGGAAATGCAAAATGTCACCGTGATGCCCATGAATGAATTATGACTCTAATTGCCGCCTGAGTGAAGGGGTCCCGTGTCAGGCCCGTGGACTCAGAGGCACTGACTGTAAAGAAAGCGCTTGAAGGAGGTTCCGTCCACTGCAGGATCCCACGTGTGTTCAGAATCTAGTGAGTGGTGCCGGGGAGCCATGGTGAGGATGCTACTTAATGTCAGAAAACCTGCAACTTTGTAACTGGCGACCTCGGACTCGTTCAGAGTTGCAGTATTGGTTCCTACTGTAGAGATTTGCTGTAATAAACACATGAGGTAAGGCCAGGCCCTCAGGAGAACTTGCAGGAAAGTGAAACACTCGCTACACGTTGGTGTTTGTGGTTGTGCTAGTGCTGGTGTAGCTTATTCCTCCTATACAATATTGGATGATTAATATAATATAACATAATATAAATATACATAATAGCCTCTGGTGATAACAGATAAGAGGAGGAATTGAAAGAACAGAGGAGACCCATGTGAACCTAAGGTCGAGCAGGACCCTCGAGGTCCTGGCTGGAGGAGGGAGCTCAGGGTGTCTGGTGGATGGACGCTGGCCTGGAAAGTCCTGGAACCAGCGAGTCCTGCCCATGCTGGTTGTAGTGGGGTCTGTCTAAGGGGGTACATGTGCCTTGTAAGTTGCTGTAGTGGACGACCTTGCTCTGGGCTGAGGTGGCTACTGGGATGTTCTCAGAGCGTGGCCATACCTCTGAGCCACACCCTGCTGTGCGTCTAAGGTACAGGAGACGGGCCTGGATCTAGGCAAAATCTCTGTCAACAGCTTTTATCTTTTGCGCCTAAATTATTATAAAGCACAGCATGTTACAATATATTTTACAGGGAGGTCAAACCCATTCGTAGAGGCCTCAAGTCAGATAATAGGTTAATGGCCCGACTGGAAATGTGACCCACGTTCCCATGTCCGGAAGCAAAGGTTTTTCATCCCAGAACAGGCTCCACTTTGAAGAAGGATTTGTGTCGCTGTGAACGGAACTATCGCCTGCTCCTCCATAGTGGTTGGGGTGAACTTTTCTACTCATCTCAGACCCCAGGTGCACCCGCTTGTCTCTGTCTGGATTTCATCTCTGGGCCCAAGTTGGGTCACCTTCCCTGTCCAGCTTCCCTGTCCCCCCCTCCTTGAGGCTGCCCCCTGCGCTCTTGGTCCTGGAGGCTTTGGAGGAGCAGCACCATGGACAGAGGCCCCGGCTGCCATGGTCACCACAGGCCTCCGCTCTAAGGGAGCGCCCTACCAGTGGCTAAATTTTCTTCTAGAAGTTTCCCAGGAACCCTGAATGAGTTTGGGGTGTAGAAAGTCTAACCTGCTCAGTCCAGTGCCTTGTGATTTGGGAAAGGTTAGTCTGGTACTTTGTAGCCCTGAAGTCATTCCTGAGGCTCACACATGACTCACGCATCCTGTGTTCCTCTCACGTAGATTTTTCATTTCACTAGTTATCTCATTTCTGTGATTAAAAACAATGAACAGAATTAATCTTGATGAGTGAATTAGGATCCAAAGTGTCACCTGAGAAGATGGCTTTGAACCGGGTAAGCTCGTCTTAAATATGTTCTGATGGTACTTGGTTGGTTTCTAAATTTATGTGCAGAGTGAGAAAGGAAGGCCGGGCCCACGGAAAGGCTGGGCCGTGAGAGGCCCTCTCCCATGTGCTGCTCTAACTCGGTCTGTTCTTAAAAATAAATATGCTGGTCGATATCCTGAATAATTGAGTGAAGGCAGCTGTGGGACTTGGGCTGTTTTCTTCTTAGTAATTGCACCTTCCATTTCACGGAGCCCCGGCTCACCAGCTGGGAGGAACAAAGATGGGCTACTCCCCATTCATTAAAAAATCTGCCTGATGAATTGTGGTTCTAGCCGGGTTTTTGCTCAGAGTGTAGAGATTTTTCATGTCTGGTATTAAATCATGTGGAGAGGTTTATCTATCTAATGAAATCATTATTCCAAGAGTAATGATCAGCATTTCCCGAAATGGTTACAGAGCATCATTCTCTGGTTCGGGACCAAGCCTAGAATCTGTGCGATTTAGGGAACCTTGTGCACAGTCACCTCTGACCCTGAGGGACAGTGAACGGAGCCCCCCCATTCCTGGGCCTTAGAGTACTGTGTGTGGGAACATTGAGTCAGTTTTCACCTTCATTTACAGTTTAGGAAGCTACGTTTATTTTAAAGCTATATTTGGGCCTAAAACATACTAGCCACTCAGTAGCTGCTAGTTTTATGAAGTAACTAAAGGTCACAATTGTTGACTTAGTAAATGGCCCCCATTTTTATTCTGTAACGTTACCCAAAAAAGAGATTTCCTAGAGAGAATTTATGGTCACTGAGACATGTAAACCCAGCGTCTTGCCTAAGCTCTTTAAAAAATAAGTTTGTTAAGAATATTCAAGGGAACTGCGGTCAGATGTGACTCAGTCATTTGCTGAGAAGGAAATTGCTGGTAAGAAGCTTTACCCTCATTTGCCTCTGGGAAACGTGGCCAGAACACCAGCCCCGTGGCCATGTCATGTGGCCAAGCCACGTGGGGCAACCACGTCCTGCAGGCTGAGGGCTCGGACAGGGCTGGACAGTAAGAGTCGCTGGATACAGTTTATCTATATACTTTGTTTCTCACTCTCGCTAAGTGATATTTTGGGGTGGGTGCCTTTTCCCACGGTTCCTGATTCTGGTGTGAAATCAACTGCGCTTTTCTGTTCTTCATGGAAACAGGGCCTTGACCTGAGGTTGCTCTGTTTCCCTCTCCCCCACGGAGCTTCCAGAAGGTGGCCTCTTAGCCCCCGATTTCCTTTCCTCCCTTCCTTTAGATGGTCTTCCATCCACTCTCCGATCCCCCCCAGACGTGGCCTCCCTGAGGTCACAGGCAGCTGTTCAGTGTGGCGTTCAGGGACCACGTCCCAGTCGGTTCTCCTTTCCAAGCTCAGCGCCCCCTGCATTGCCCCCCCCCCCCGACTGCCACACCTCGGAGCCCGGGCTCTTCTCTGTAAGACTCGCATCCTCTCTGGGCTCGACTGCAGGGGTCTGAGCTTCAGCCGGGGACCTGCTTTCCCTGGGCCCTTCCAGGGAGCCGTCCGTCACCTCCACGCTGTCACTCCTGGTCCTGCTCAGTGTCCGCAGCCTGCGATCCTCCCTCGCGCTGAGTCCCAGGTTCACAGCCGCACTTTCCATCTGAATGTCTTGCTGTCGATTTGAACTCCAGGTGTTTGGGAGCCCATCTCTCTCCCCAGTTGAGGCTGATCTCTCTCCCCTGACGTGGCTCATCTCTCTCCCCTGACGTGGCTCATCTCTCTCCCCTGACGTGGCTGGTCTTTCTTCCCTGACGTGGCTGGTCTTTCTCTCCTGACATGGCTCTCGTCTCACGCTCCCCGTGTCTGTCTTGGGACCATTCATCTTGCTTCAGGGAAACCACGGCCCTGGGGTTCCCACCACTCGATATAGTTTCTTAACACATTTTGCCTCTCACTTTGCGGTGTGGCCACCACCGTTCATGCACCTGGAGGAAAGAGAGGGTGCCTGGGATCGGTGACAATGTCCTGGTCACTGCAGGTGAGGATATTACGGTGGACGTAGATGTTAGCATTCTCCCTCAGCTTTCCATTTTATTAATGATGTTCAGGGGTTTCCGTGATGAGATATTGATCACGTTGATCAGCTGGAAACCTTCTCTGTCGTCACAGAGGGACCGAAGTCTGACCGGTGGTGGTCTCGGGCCGGGAGTCTGTCCAGGGGAGCTGGTGCCCGAGGCTCGTGCCCCGCTGTCCATCCTGTGCCAGCCCAGATGAGAATATTTAGCTTCTCTTTGTACCTTGGAGACATCCAGCAGCTTGTCACAGCTTCAGAAATCTCTGAGGAAATGAAGTCTGAGTGCCAGGGCAGTGATTTCACCATTATCCCAGCAGGGCTGATTCCTGCTGGATGCACTGTCGTGCTAACAAGGAAGTTACACGGAAAGGGCCCCCACGGTGCCTCTGACAAAGGTGAAACACAACAGAGCGAGGCCCCCATCTGCTCCGGCAGCTCGTTTCGACAGCCGGGGAAACCCTGCCACGGGTAGACCCCTTTTAATCTGTGCTTATCCGACATCACAATTACATTTTCAGTTGTGTTTGTTTGAAATGGAAAAATCATTAGACTTTAAGACAGCCGTTCAAGATGATAGAAATAAAGGGTTCCAGATTGCAGTGAGAGCTTTAATTTCATAGGGGACCTTAAGGTGGACTTGTTTTTAACATACTTAATATTTAATGATGAAGTTAGTGTGCCGTTTCTTAGGTATGTCCTACAAAAGGCCGAGAGTTGTCGGGTGATGTGCAAATATAAAATCTAAGTCGGCTCATTACTATCTGTAGGGATGGCCACTGATTTATTTGGCCCTGTGGTTAACGGATGCCAGACAGGTTCCAGAATAAGAAAGTGAATGCAGTCTGAGCCGCAAAGGTCCGTGCACAGTTAATTCAGAAGTAGGTTCCGTTGTCTGCATTTTTAGGGGACAAAGCTGAGGCTTGGAAAGGAAGGTGCCTTGGTGAAAAAGTCACAGATTTGGGCACGAGAAGCAGGGACAAGAGCCGGGACTCACGCCAGGGCTGTGTCTACAAAGCCCGTTTGCAGAG
Source organism: Miniopterus schreibersii (assembly GCF_964146895.1). NCBI lineage: Eukaryota > Metazoa > Chordata > Mammalia > Chiroptera > Miniopteridae > Miniopterus > Miniopterus schreibersii. The sequence continues at coordinate 53,549,701 of NC_138115.1, forward strand.
ACGGTGTTTAACCGCGTCTCGGGCTCTGAGTGGCTGGTAAACCTGGAAAGTAAGCAGAAAAGACTGAGCGATCCTGTGCTTCGTGGGTATAATCTCCCCTAACAGTGATTTTCCATTTAGAGAATTGAAGCCTAATTATTATACAATCACGTGCTCGGATCCTAGGTGCTGACTTGATGCCTGTGAGGGTTGTTGACACGGGGCAGCCGCCGACGGGCCGCACCAGGTGTGAGACACTTCTCTTGCCCAGACAGCCCGTGGCCCTTTCGGGTCAGTCCCACCCGGGCCCCTGGGGCAGCCGCTTCTCACTCCCACACAACACGCTTCGTGCACCCGGGAACACGCGTGTTCTCCAGAGTCTGCCTGTTTGCGCTGGGCCTTGCTTTGCAGATTCAGGTTCGTGATGTTACGTCTGTAAGTTTTTCTAGCTTCTGGGCCACTTGCTGCTGTGGGGACCCACCGCACACTGTGTGTTTCACGCTGACGCACACCGGTTTGTCTTCCCTCCCCGGGCTCTCCTGGTTCTAACTGTGGTCTCTTAGATTCTGGGTTTGTCTGTCTCGCATCCATCAATCACAGGGCCAGTGGCCAGAGTCCTCTCTGTCTCCCTGGGATCAGACCCCATGGTCTTGTTGTGGGTGGAGGGAACGGCACCAGGTGTTAGGCCCATGGGGTTGGACCAGACCTGGGCTCAGCAACCTGGGTACTTGGGTTCTGGCTGGGAAAGAACTCAGAGCCAAGACCCAAACTGCAAGAGGACATTTATTTGGTAAATCACAGAGGTAGAAGAAGTGATTCCTAGAAGAAATGGGCTTAGGAAACAAGTTATAGAGGCAAAGGAAGGGCCTTTAGGGCTTGGGGCTGAGGAAGGTAATGCTAACATGCCTGGGAGGGGGGGAGCGCTGGGTCCTGGCCTGATGGTTTTCTCTTAGGGGAGGTCCCAGGGAAAGGCCTCATTGTAATAGTCAGCAGCTCTCCAGGTGAGTCCTTTCAGGGTCTCCCCTGAGTGATTGGTCGGCCCCAGGGCAGGGCCATCACTGGGTGCAGCTGGTTTGAGGTCAGCTGTGGCTGGTTTTGCTGCCTCTCTGGGCCGGGCCCATCACCCTTGCTCGGCTCATGTCCATCTGGCTGCGGGTCACAGTCTGACCCAGGTCCTAGACAGCTGGGCCCAGCCTCGGGCCTGAAGCCCCAACGATCCTTCAGACTAGCTGGTCACAGCTCCACCCCTGCCCACCCGCCCCAGGGACGGCCGTGCCTGTCCCTCTGCTTCCTTCCACAGCCCTCCCTTCCCCACGTGGCCCCGGGGCCGTGGCATGCCCCTCGTCTGGGGAAGTCAGTCATACATCTCCCAGTGGCACGAACCTCTCTGGTCACTCAGTCATCTCCATCCATTAAAATCCCATGGCTACAAGTGAGATTTGTAAACACAGGCCTTATAAACACTGAGCACCTTCATTCTGTGGACGCCTGTGTCTCTGGGGTAAATGGCTGGGAGTATGAGTCTGTGTCTCGGTCACACGCACACGGTACAGGAGCATCAGTCGGGGTCCCTGCTCCCACCTTCCTGCCAGCGTTCCCCAGTCTTTATTGCAGCGGTTATTAAATGAGGGAGTATATCCTACTGTGGCTTTAATTTGCATGACTAATGCTGTTAAACATCTTTTCATATGCTAATTTATCACTTTTATGTCTTCTTCTGGGGAGTGTTTGTTCAAGTCTATTGCCCATTTTTATTGGGCTTTTTATCTTTTCACCATTTACTTGTATATTCAGTGTACAAGTGAGCGGCTCATTCTGTCCTAGACTATTAATTAATTTTCTTAATGATTAATTTCCTTAATGATATTAATTTTTTTAAATTCTCACCCGAGGATATTTTTTTCCATTGCTGTTCAGAGAGAGTGGAAGGAGAGAGAGGGAGAGAAACTCTGCTGTAAGAGAGGCACATAGATTGGTTGCCTCCCACACAGGCCCTGCCCCCCTCACTGGGGCCTGGGGTCTAGCCCGAAACCAAGGTACATGCCCTTGGTCAGAATTGAACACAGGACTCTTCAGTCCTCAGGGTGATGCTCTAACCGCTGAGCAAACCCAGCTCAGGCAATGATATTAATTTTTAATGATACTATTTATGGCAAGACATTTTTAATCTTAACGAAAACCAGTTTATCATTTTTTGGAATTGCAGATGGTGTGTGTCCGGGGAACGGTCACAGAGCTGCCTTCCGGAAGCTTCCTGGTTTGCTGTTTCACGTGAGACCCGTGTCCACGTCAGCTGTGTGGTGCGGATGGAGGCTGGGGATTGCATTATATAGATTCTCACTTTTGCAGGGACACTTGTTAAACACACTTCCCTACATGAACAGCCTTGGTGCCTTGATTTAAAAACAGAAAATATCCACCTAATACTTGGGGCCTGTTTCTGAGCTATGTTCCCTCCATGGATTTATCTGCAAATTCAATACTGAATCGTCTCAGGTGGAGGTCGATCAGTGTTACGTCTTTTACATTCGTTGTTCTCTCCAGTCTGTGTTGTCTTTTCTGGATCCCATGTGTCTCCACGTAAATTTCAGTTTCCTCTGTTTCATCCGAGGGGCCTGACTCTGTGAGGTAACTTAGGGAGGAAGGACGTCAGCAGAGCCGAGTCTTTCAGGCAGCGCACATCCCTTCTCTCCCCTTCACTTGCCTCGTCTTTAATTCCTCTCAGCCGCGTTTGTGGTTTTCGTGTACCGTGTTGTGCACACTTGTCAGATTTCTTCTTGGATATTTGATGTTTTTATAGGACACTAAAAATGACCTTTAAACTTTCACTTTCCAGTTTTTCATGGTCACATTTAGAAATGCAGTTGATTTTAGTATATTGGCCTTGCATTCTGCAACATTGCTGGATCACATTGTAATTCCAGGCGGGTTTTTGCTTTCATACATTTTATGGGCTTTTCTTATATATCGTCTGTGAATAATGAGCTTTATATTTTTCCCATCCGCACGCCTTTTATTTTCCTTGCCTGCCTTATTGCATTGTCCACCATCTCCGGTGCACGTGTGAACACATGGAGGGACGACCGCCTTGTCTTTTTTATGCAGTCGGATAGTCTCAGCTGTTGATTTCAGCAAGAGGTCTGTTTGCACTTGGTAAGACTGTTGACATTTTAGGTCCAGGTGTCAGGTATCGGTAAAAATGAGTTCACGCTCGACCCCTGTTGAAGAAGGGGGCACATTCATGGGGTTTTAATTTTTATTTATTTTTTTCCAGCTATATGGAGACATGATTGACAAAGAACTTATAATGAACAAAAATCAAAGATAGTTAAAGCTTTTAGATCTTTCACAGCTAGGGATGGAAACCCCATGGTTCCAGCCCCTTCCCTGGGTCCTTTCCAAGCCCATGGAAAATGCCACGTGAGCCCACTATCCTCCTGATTTCTGGAGGGACTCACCCAGGGTTCCTGACTGTGCTGTGATCGGGTCTGCAGAACAGGCTGTGGCATGGAGATGTCCACGCTGCGGGACTGGGAAGGGCAGCCTGTCCTTGCCCTCAGCTAGCCTGGCCGTGCTCACAGTGGGGGTGATGCACTGGAGGCTCCTCGAGTCGCTGGCTATTTGTAAGCTTTTACATTAATTTCCAACAGTGGGAAACTCGGACTTGGGCATCTGCTAATAAATTTCTGGATTTTAGTTTATGTCTTCTTTCCTGTAGTAACTTTATAGTTTTAACTTTTTCTCTTAAAATTTATAACCAGAGTTTGGTCAAGTGGTTGTTTAATATTCTTCCCTGTTGATAACTTGCTGAACAAAAATGTGGATTTTAAGTTTTACAATCATTTAGGCTTTGCTTAACAGGGAGTTAATAAGTGACATTACCTTCACTTTATAAGGATGTGGGTATTTTCAGTATTTACTTTGCAGATTGGTAAGGATTTATTGGACATTAATTATAATGAAAATGTGGAACATTTAAAATAAGAGTATTATGCTGAGTGAAATAAGCCGGTCAGAGAAAGACAAGTATCACATGATCTCACTCATATGTGGAATTTAAAGAACAAAAAAAACTGATGAACAAAACAGATCCAGAGACATGGAAGCAGGGAGCAGGCTGAGGGACCTCAGGGAGGGTGGGGAAGGGTTTAGCCAAAGCTCTTACATGCTCATCAGCATAGTCCACGGACACGGACGATGGTGTGGAGAAGGCCTGGGGAGGGGGGACCAGTGGAGGGGCCCATGGGGAGGAAAGGGGGCATCTGTAATACTTTCAACAATAAAGATAAATTTAAAACAAAAAAATAAAATGCCTTTTCTTTAAATTTAAACTTCCATAAGTTAGGCATTCACTTGTTCATTCAAGAACCACTGTGCCGGCATGCTTCAGGATTCTGCAAACGCGTGTCTGTCAGGAATATAATTAATATTAAAACATCTAATCATGGATTTCTGTCAGTCACATCCATCACTGGTCCAGGATAACACTTTCGGCTGAAATGAATGCTGCTGTGCGACCGAGTCTTTGGCTTTTTCCGGTGTTATAATGATGAGGTTTTGCGATGGCCTCTCTCCCTCGTGGAAGGAGAGGCGGCTGGGAAGGAGGGATCCTGGCAGGAAAAATGACGTGTGTGCTGGTTCATGGGGGAGGGCGCTGCTGTTTGGGTTCGAGGTCATTTCAGTGACGTGCGGGTGCTGTAATTCTTCCTCCTCCACTCTGGGCAACGTGTAACAGCCTAAGTAATGCTGGAGGCCAGGCGCACTTAGTGCAATCACCGGGAAGGCGGGGCGGTTGGAATTCACAGCTTCTAACAAAGAAACTGCCCACGTCACGTGGATTAACCATCTGGTTCAGTCAAGTATCTTTATTTTTTATGCGCAGGGACGCAGTGATACTCCCTGGATACAGTGTATCCATTCACCTGAGACATCCCGACTTTGGGCGGCGATGCCTCCACGTTGTTCCAGGTGTGGCACCTGGGCTCTCCCTGGGGAGGGGACACAGGACACTCGGGGGTGTTTGCTCAGGTCACCCCGAGGCTCAGTGAGAAGCCTCTGCTACGGCTGCAAGGCTGCCTCTCCTCAGAAGGTCAGGGGCCCGCACTAGATTCTGCAGGAATCAGGGATTAAGCCGAGAAAGAAAATAAGCTTAAAATTGGGAGTTTGAGCCCAAACAATAAACACTACTTGTTTCCAGTAGGAAATCAGGATTTAAGGTTTTACTTGAATGCTTTTTTAAAAACATGTACTTTATAAAAAGAAGTATAGAGTGATACTTTTTCTTTCCTAAATAGAAAAAAAATAAACATCAGGGCATGTGTTTTCCCCCTTTTTCTTTCACTTAGTAAAAATTACAACTCAATGACCAAAAAACAATCCAATTAAAAAACATGGGCAGAGGACCTGAATAGACACTTCTCCAAAGAGGACACACAGATGGCCAGAGACCTGAAAACATGCTCAGCGTCCCTAATCGTCAGAGATGCAGATTAGAACCACAACGAGGTCTCACCTCACACCTGTCAGAGCGGCTCCATCAACACATCAACGAGCAACACGCGCTGGCGAGGGTGCGGGAAAGCGGGGAAAGGGGGGCCTGGTGCGCGGCTGGGGGGATGCAGACGGGGCAGCCACTGTGGGAAACAGTGTGCAGGTTCCTCAAAAAATCAAAAGTGGAGCTGCGTTTTGACCCAGTGATCCCACTCCTAGGAATGTACCCTAAGAACCCTGAGACTCATCAGAAAGGATCTGTGCGCCCCGATGTTCACAGCAGCGCAGTTTACAGTAGCCAAGATCTGCAACAGCCCCAGTGCCCATCAGTGGCTGAGTGGATACAAAGCTGTGGGACAGTCACCCCGTGGACACTACGCAGCTGTGAAGAAGGAAACCTCACCTTTTTCAACAGCGTGGATGCATATGGGGAGCGGGATGCTGAGTGAAATAAGCCAGGCAGGGGAGACAAACGTCCCGTGATCTCACCCGTATGTGGAATCGAGTGAACAAACAGAAACGGACTCCGACACAGAGAACAGACTGACAGCTGTCGAGGGGAGGGTTTCGGGGGGGGTGAAAAAGGTGAAGGGATTAAGCAAAAAAACCCCCCAAAACTCATAGACACAACAGTGTGGTGATGACCAGAGGGAAGGGGGTGGGAGGTGGGAGGGTGAAGGGGGGCAAATGGTGCCCGAAGGAGACTCGACTTGGGGTGGGGAGCACACAACACAATATACAGATGATGTTTCATAGAATTGTAGCCCTGACACCTATATAATTTTATTAACCAATGTCACCCCAGTAAATTCAGTAAAAAAGAAAAAAATATATAATGTGAGAAACAAGCTTTTCTGAAGAATAGGTACAATTTAAGGGCATTTTAATAGAATAATGTACTGTGACTGGTTTTTATCTGGGCCATAAAAAGAACTTTCTGCTTTACATATAAATGATTAATGTAATTTCAGTTTTCATCGATTTATGAAATTGTTTCCTCCTTGCTTGTGGCGAGGTTAAGAATTATTTTTTCTGCACTCGGAGACGGTGTGCAGTCTGGTCTGGTTTGGGGAGTGAGCTTCTCTTGTTCCATTTCAAGGAGACATTATGTATGCTGTTGATTTTGAATTTTTTAAGTGGAGAGGAAGAAGCTGTGCAGACTCGCTGTCCGGCTTGTCTGGTCTGTTGGTGAGAAGGTGGGAATTTATTGGAGAGGCTCTGACCGGAGAGCCGAGTGTGTGCCACACGCGGGTGGGGCTGGGGCCTTTCTGAGGCACAAATCTGCGTGATTTCCCACTGTGTCCCTTTGCACGGTCTCCCAGGAGAAGACGGGGGCTGTGGGCCTGAGGGAGGCGACGGAGGGATGGGGGGAGGAGAGGAAGGGGGCTGTGAGTGTTGGGCGGAGGCAGGCGGGCCTGGTGCTGGGGGAGCTGCCTGCCGGTGGCCGCAGTGTGGGGGTGGGACCTTGGGGGCCGCGCGGGGAGCGGGAGGTGCCCCGGGCCCAGGGGGTCGGGCTCTGGGCACCGTGATGTTCCGGCCCAGGAGGTCACCCGGCGTCCCGGCTCTGAGAGTCGAGGCCCTGGACTCCCAGGAACCCTGGGAGGGGACGCTGGGCCTGTGCCCAGCCCCTGCCGGCGGAGAAGCCTCCCGGGAAGATCGAGGGTGTCGGCAGGAGCCCAAGGGGAAGCCCGGTGTTGACAAGTTCTCCCCTGAATCGGAGACCGCAGACGACAACCGGAAGCAATGAATGTCAACCGAGAATCTCAAAATCTACCTAATGCCTTATGTTTAATGGACAGAAAATGCCTCTGACAGAAGCGTGGGAGTCCGTCGCCGCGAGCCCTTTGCTCTGACATCACGGTGCCCTGCACCAGCCACGCTGGCTCTCTCAGGGAGGCCACAGGGTCCGCGGAGGGAACCCGCACCCTCCGGAACCGGCCCGATGGACCGGAGCGCAGGTTCACGCGGCCTAGTGACACCCGAGTCCAGCACCGTCGGGGCCACTGGAGGGGCTGAAACTCAGGTGACCCCGGAAAGGAGGCGAAGGTTGTCAGAGGGAAAGAACCGGACTCCGTGAAAGGGACCCTCCGTGGCTTCGGCGGAGTCACTGAGCCCGACCAGGAGTTTCAGAGGTGAGATTTCAGTTTCCAGAAATGTTCTAAGTCATTTTTCTCTTGAAATATAAATCACACGCCGTTTCACTCACCATTTAAAGGTGTTCAGTGGGTTTGGGTATAATCTCGGGGTTGTGCAGCTATAACCACTGTCTGATCCCGGAACATGGGAGCCCCTGGCGGAGCCCTGTGACCATTAGCGGTCCCCCCGCCCTCCTGGAAGCTCAGCGCCGGCCCCGTGTCCCCACGGCTCTCGGTTGCACCGAGACTCAAGTGATCGGCTCTAAGGGCAAAGACTGTACTTTTTCCCTTCTGCTTGGAAGGCAAGGATTGGAGAAGCTGACCATCCAGGAGGGACAGTGCCTCTGGATTGAGTGACAGCAGGGGCGCGGCCGGGCAGGGAAGGGCGCGGCCGGGCAGGGAAGGGCGCGGCCGGGCAGGGAAGGGCGCGGCCGGGCAGGGAAGGGCGCGGCCGGGCAGGGAAGGGCGCGGCCGGGCAGGGAAGCGTGTGGCCGGGCAGGGAAGGGCGCGGCCGGGCAGGGAAGCGCGTGGCCGGGCAGGGAAGGGCGCGGCCGGGCAGGGAAGGGCGCGGCCGGGCAGGGAAGGGCGCGGCCGGGCAGGGAAGGGCGCGGCCGGGCAGGGAAGGGCGCGGCCGGGCAGGGAAGCGTGTGGCCGGGCAGGGAAGGGCGCGGCCGGGCAGGGAAGGGCGCGGCCGGGCAGGGAAGGGCGCGGCCGGGCAGGGAAGGGCGCGGCCGGGCAGGGAAGGGCGCGGCCGGGCAGGGAAGGGCGCGGCCGGGCAGGGAAGCGTGTGGCCGGGCAGGGAAGGGCGCGGCCGGGCAGGGAAGGGCGCGGCCGGGCAGGGAAGGGCGCGGCCGGGCAGGGAAGGGCGCGGCCGGGCAGGGAAGGGCGCGGCCGGGCAGGGAAGGGCACAGCAGCTCCCCAGGAGCACAGCCACCTGCCCAGGCCCCGGGGACTCACCCTCAGGGCCGGCGACCGCCCTCGGGGTTGATTACCTGACAGGGTCTGTGTCCCTGCCTAAGGCCTCATTATTTCCAGTCCTCCTTTCCTGGACGCTGTTTCCATAGCACCCGATTCTTTGGCAAACAGAACCAGCAGCGACCTGTGTTTCGTGTGCTTTTTCTTTAAGTTTTTCAAGCAGATTCCAAAAGGGATATTTTAAAAAGGAAGAAAACGATTCAGGATGAAAAGTTTAAAACGGAGGAGAGCCGGGTATTTGGGAGATCGTGAGAACAGCGCCGGCCGCGGCGGGCGCAGGCACGGGCGGGCCCTTCCTCGGACCTGCCGCGAGTGCGCAGCCCGGCACCTGCCCTCCGCTCGGGCGCTGTTCCCCCGCGCGGGAGAATTGGAAACGGCTCGTGTGGCGCAGACACGGGGAAGTGCCCAGAGCTTCGGGACCTGGGTCGCGGGATTCGGGTGAGTTCCTGGCCTGGACGCGTCGGGTTCGTGAGGCCCACTCACCTCCCGTCTCCTGGAATTGCCTTTGAAGTCACGGACATCTGCACTTGGAGGCTAACCCCACCTCAGCCTTTCTAGTCTGGAAAATAGGTGGTCACTAGGAAGAAAAATACAACATATAACGAACCGTGACCTCCTGGGTCACAGGTCGGCGCTCAACCACTGAGCCACGCCGGCCGGGCTAGAAAGTCTTTTAAATCTCAAAGGTTTTCAAAGTCAGGCGTGTTGGGCTCTGAGCTGTTCAGCGTCTGTCGTCTTATCAGGAGGTCGTGCGTTCACGTCATTTGTCGAGAAGGAATTCCCACAGTGCCGTCCCCCCAGCGCCACCCTGACCTCATCCCCGCCACCCCCGTTGTGTCTGCCGTGGTCTCTGATCGCTGCAGAAGCACCAGCCTTCATTCTTTCTCAGCCTTCCCGCAGTTTCTGACGAATTTATCCTCAACGACTACAAACCCCGCCGTGGCGAAGAGAGAGTTTAACTTGAACTTGCCGGTCAAACATGATTAAAAACGATTTGCAGAGAAATAATAAAGATGTTCTGTGTTCGTTTAGCTTCTGTAACCCTGGTCGCCAGTGGCTGCTCTGCTCCGTCCGGCCTCTTCTCCCCGGTGGTCTCGGGCTCACCCCCCGCCGCCGGCACCTGTGAGCTTCGCGTTGGAAAAGCGGGGCCCTGAGATCTTGGTCCAGTTAACCCCAGGCCCCTGCCGGCCCGCTCGTGCGCCTGCTGTGGCTGTGATGATAGTGTCCCTTAGGGAGGGGAGGGAGATACAAGATTAATATCTGTACGTAAAATACGAATAGTAAGAACGTCTTGAGGGTAAAATTAGAAAAACAGTATTGAAGGTCTAATGTGAGGTCCTTTTTATGTCTGATTTTTCAGATATAATCTAATTCCATGTGTATCTGGAACGTATTTTGGCTCCTACACATTTATTCCTGTTTCCCCTGAATGCATGTCTTTATCCATGTGAATCTCACGGCATTTTCACCTTAATACCCTTTTTGTAGAAAAACAGTGACAAGTGTTAAAACCAGCTCTTTGCCTGGAGCAGTAAATCTCAGAGCTGTAGCTGGGCTCCGTCACTCCCAGAGACGGTCACCCCCGAGCAGCACGTTATATGCTCCCCCTAGACCTTACTTTTCTGGCCTTGCTGTCGTAGTAAATGCCTGTGTTCACTTGCACGTGCACTGTCTGCCTGTTGGGAGCCCTGTAACTAAACGCACTGTTTAACTGTGAGGTCACTGGGCTGGCAGGTATTTTTTTCTTTAAAGAAGAAAAACTGAAAATTTACTCTTTAAATCAGTACTTTTTAAGTTATAAAGAAAATAGAAACTCATACCTTTTTCAGTCGCAAATGTTGGAAGACGTGGCCCTGGGCAGCGGGCTCAGTGGGTTGAGCTTCGCCTGTGCCTGTGGACACTTGGAGAGAAACATTTCTCAGCACCACCCGGTTCTCAGTAGTTGTAATACATCGAATCCCTAAATTTCCACATGACCTTCCAGAAGAGCACATTACACGGCTGGATCTGTTTGTCACCATCCATCCTGGGCTAGATATGGGCCCATTTGGTCAGACCCCTGTCCATGGGGAACTAGCTCAGCTCACACTGAAATCTCCTTTTATTAGAAGAAGACCATTTACATGCCCCTCTGCCCTGGAAAAACCCACTGGAGTGTTTGTTACGCGCCAAGGGCGACACTGAAACACTCACGGGGGTGCATGGACCCGCCCGCTGAGAATGAGGGCAGGGGGCCTCCTGCGCCTGACCTGCGCGGAGCCCGAGCCTGACCTGCGTGGAACCCGAGCCTGACCTGCGCGGAGCCGGAGCCTGACCTGCGTGGAACCCAAGCCTGACCTGCGTGGAGCCCGAGCCGGCAGAGACGGGCTGGGTAGGGCCACAGATACAGCAGGCTCCTGACTTTGAGACACTTTTAAAGTCAGCAGCTTCATTGTTTACTCATTTCTTCCATTCCTGCCTCAGGGAAGCTCATTTCGCAGAAAGACACGCCACCTGCCAGCCTGGCCGGTGTGGCCCAGTGGGTTGGGCTTTGTCCTGTGCACCAAAGGGCACCGGCCGGGTTGTGGGCTCGACGCCCAGCAGGGGGCGTGCAGGAGGCAGCGTACCCCGTGCTCTGCTCTCGCATGGATGTTTCTCTCTCGCTCTCCCTCTAAAAATCAATAAAAATACTTAAAAAACAAAAAACAAAAAGAAACACCACCTACCAAGGACTCGAATGCCACCCCCCTTTAAGCCCTTCATATCCTGAAAGGTCTGGGATTTCCCAGTGCCCAGGCGATAGCAAGCGTCCCGTGCTCCTGTGCCCACGCCAGGGACCTGCCGCATCTACAACTCCAACAGGAAGATTTTCATGACAGTAAGTGAGGATCCATCTCTTCGTTGGTCCCTGAAAATACGCTTTAAAGCACCGGATTTGCTAAATGAAATAATGGTCGACTAACCTGCAGATAACTGGGCTCGGGAGGAGCTGGTGGGCAGAGTGTTAACTGAAGACCTGAGTTCTCAGCTTTTTTGGCTGCGATGAAACCTCAGTCACTCTGCTTCCAAACTGGAAAATCAGCGATTATACAACCAGAGTGAGAAGCTTTTTTTTTTTTGCACTGACCACAGTGTTTCACAAACAGTTGCTAATTAATCTGCCCAAAATCTTTCAAGTAAGAATTACCCCATAGCTCCCATCCAAAGCCTTACCGTGGACGGTGTGAGGGCTGCGAGCTCACCCCACGCTCTGAGGCGTGTGAGACCTGCTTCCTGCATTTCTGTGGCTCAGTTCGGGTTGTTTTTCATGGCAAACTCCTCACTCTGGCTCCCCGGCTTTCCTGCTGTGGTTCCTGAGTCTTCATGGAGCCAGAACTGTGAAATGTAAGGACGAGCAGTGTTTGGAAAGAGGGGTCTCCGTCGGCCCTGTCCTTCCACGGGTCCCTTCCTGCCAGGCGAGGGCCTCCTGTGTCCACCTGTGTACTCCCAGAGCCCCGGGCCCGCAACTGGGGAATCTCTTCCGTCTGGAGGGAGATTCTTCCTCTCTGTTAACGTGTTTCCAGCTGAGACCTTTGTTGAATCTTCTCAGTGGGGTTTGGAAGCATCTCCTGCTCTTGGAATCAACTCATCTGAGCACAACTTGAGCTCTCCCTTCCGCCCCCAACTCCTGGCGAGAAGGGATCTCAGAGCCCACAGGCAAGCCCAAGTGGAGAGGGCGGGACAGCGGGGGGGGGGGGGAGGCTGAGCGGTCGCCCACTGACAGCCTGGCTGGATTTGGAAGCTCGGCCGCGTCCTGGGAGCACCGAGCCCCTGCAGCAGGATTCCTTAGGGAAGTTTTAAAAGCAGCAACAACAGTTCTAGGCCCGATGCCTGGAGATGGCGAGGCAGCGAGACCAGGGGACCAGCGTCTTTGCGTAGCTCCCCAGATGGTCTGATTCAGGGCCAACTCCAGCCCTAAGCCTGACGTCGGTTAACTCCGTACATATTGTGTGAGTGTCCACTTTGGGCCCAGCTCAGGATGGGCTGCAGGCCGATGGTGGGTGCCAGGGAAATGGCCATTGGGAAGTGAGCACAGCTGGCTCATCATCATTTGAACAAGTCTCCAAAGAGTTTTTTTAAAAATATGTTTTTATTGATTTTAGAGAGGAAGGGAGAGGAATAGAGAGAGAGAAACATCAATGATGAGAGACAGTCATTGATCGGCTGCCTCCCGCACGCCCCCGACTGGGGATGGCGCCCACGACGCGGGCATGTGCCCTGACCTGGAATTGAACTGTGACCTCCTGGTTAATAGGCTGATGCTCAACCACGGAGCTACGCCAGCCGGGCTCCAAAGAGGGTTTTGTTACTGTTGCTGATTTTTGGTTTCTCCCCCTATCCCTATGTGTTTAGAAACCACAAGCTCCTGGCCTGCAGGCCACATCCTGTCTAGTTGTGTTAGGCCAGCCCTGTGTTGTTAAAAAAAAAAAAAAAAAAAAATTGCCAAGATGAAAAACGAAAGACAAGGGAGCAGCTGCTGTCTGAAACTGCGAGGCAGCTGCCCTGTGTTCTGCCGGCACCTGCTGCTCCCGGCCTCCCCACCTGGCACTTCCCACAAACTTACCATGTCTGCCGGTTCTTCAGTGTCCTCACGTTCCGAATACATCTGGGAAATGGGATGTGTGTTTGTGGCGACTGTCGCTTGTCTTTGTTTTTCTGAAATGGGGAGGCACCGGGGTCTGATTCTACAGAATGAAGCTCGTGTGTGTGTTCAGATGTGCCCGTATCGGTACATCATCTGGAGGCTCTGGGGAAGTGAGGAGAGGTAGGATCTGTGTCCTGGACATGCCAGCATCCACAGAGTCCGTTCCAGACACACATTTATCATCAAATTATTCCCTGGGTGGAGTCAAGGGGCTGGAGAAGCCGCTGCTCCTTCAGAGCTGGGCCTGGCCCTGCGGGTCTGCAGGTTGCATTGTTTCGGTAAATGAGTGTTCATGACTGTGGGGCGATGAGGCCCTACTGACGCTGTTTTGTGAACTGAGATGTGAAGCCTCTTTGCCTCTTCGTTACCCCTCAAATCTTTACTCAGGTCTTGACTTTTCCTGCCAGTACCTACAAATGCTTTCCTCACCTTTCCCATGGGCAGGTTGAGAAGATGTCTGTATCTGTATGGCTCCTGGGGGCGAGGGTGGCTCCTGTGGCTGAGGCAGCCTGTGTACAGAGCCCAGCGAATCCCCATCTGAGCATAGTCCTTGGGACCTGCTGAACTTGGGCTGAAGAGCTTTGGTTCTTAGATCTGAGCTCATCAGAGAGTGAATGAGAACCATCTCGTTGAGAGAAACGCGGTCCTTTCTACATCACAGATGTCCTCCATGGTCACACTTCCCCACAGAAGTGATTTAAATTGTATTCCTGATTGGAAACAATGTTGCAGTGATGGTAATACTTGGTGTTAAACAATGTTGCAGTGATTGTAATACTTAGTGTTAAACAATGTTGCAGTGTTTGTAATGCTTGGTGTTAAACAATATTGCAGTGTTTCTCTTACACACTGTGGTGTATTTGTCCAGGGGCTTGCAGGGTGATCAGTTACAGGGCTCAGACTTCTTTAAGCAGGAAAATGCATTTGGTCAGATGCTTCAAGATGGATGGCGTCTGGGTTGCAGACATATTTTGTTTGGTCTACACACATGTTTTGAAGCTGTGGTTTAACTGGGTTGCTTGCTAACATTTGAAAACTGGGACGTCTCATACGAAACTCTGGGTGTCTGGGGTCTTCTGAAACGCTGGAGTGTCCGGCGGCCCTGGGCTCCCTGGGCTCTCAGTGCTCCCAGGGGACAGCCCGAGGTGGAGTTAGGTGGACACACCTGTCTGTTCTCATCCCCCCCTGTGGTTTTGTGTCTCTGCCTTGTTCCAGGTCACTCCACCCAGACAGGCAGTTTGCCGCCCCCCCCCTTCCCATGTGGTTTAGAGGTTTATCTGAACCATTGCTTGTTTGCATGAAAACAGTCAGAGGTGTGTTGCTGTGTGTGTGTGTGTGGGGGGGGTGATGTTATACTTTTCCCCTCTCGGTCTCCTCCGCTGAAATCCGTACTGTGAGTATAAACTCAGTTTGCCTCAATTTAGATTCACGCTTCTGCTTCTGTGTTGATGGAGTGGATGTTTTATACACCTAGATGCAGCTCCTAATAGGTGTGAATTCCAAGCAGATTAGCATTTCTAAAGGTGTCAAAATCACTCCATTCATTGTGATAAAAAGCAACTTTTAAAAACACAGTTAAGCAGAAGGAGTGTTGTGTTCCCTCCGCTGATGTCTCTTTAAGATGAGAGATCCACATTCAAGTTCCTATTTCATTTAAGTCTTTGATTTATCCCCAGCCGGGGTGCCAGCCATATTTAATTTCTGTGTAATAGTGGTGGTAACTGTCAGGTGCTGAGTACCAGCACACAGGCGCAGTCCTACCTCTCACATTAAACCAGTTACTGAGGGCAAAAGAGGCCTAGGTAACAAGTAACTTGCCCGAGGTTATACAGCTGTGCGTGTACATCTATATTTATGCCACATGTACATGTACACACATATACATATATGTACCATGCTTGACCGCAATTTATTCTGCCTCTCTTGGTTTTTATACTGCTTTTTTTTTTTTTTTAAGAGTACAAGTTATTTTTTATTAAAATTCTCACCCTGGGATATGTTTTTTTATTGATTTTTAGAGAAAGGAGGAGAGACATTGATTTGAGAGAGACGCTGGCAAAGCAGGGAGCCCCGGCGTGTGGGCGTAGAAACAGTGTATATTCAGAAGTGGAATTTCTTTCTCAAATACGGAAGTTGGAGGTGACTTTCTGGGGTGTGGGACATGTTAAGCAACCCTTCTGAACGAAGGTGCTATAGTTAGTGTTTGTCTCTGAAAAGGAGACTCTCCCTAGGTGCCTGTCAGTCTGATAGAAATGAAGCCAAACTCAGGGGAAGTTCTGAACCGAGCCTCCCATCCCGCAGAGGAGGCTGCCCTGGGCGTGGGCCAAGGCTGCATCCAGCGTTGTCCACGCACGTTTAATGTTACAAATGCATATCAATATTTCATGACCGATAATCTTAGCAGCATTTTATAATGCATGGGACAAAAGCCGCAAATGGTCTCTCAGAGCAAAACCCAGGAACTATTTAGAGCATTTTTTTGGTTTGGGGGTCTAAGGTCTAACATTTCTTTGAGCTCAGCTGACTGATATTAAGAATAAATAATACAATTGTCAATAGGCACTGTATTTGGGAGCTATTTAAAGACAGCTGTGAGAAGCGTGCTGTGAATATATTAAGCTTTGTCCGTTAGCAGAGAAAATTCGGAGGGTTATCTGTTTTTCCTTTGCTTTAGAGCACTCCCGTCAGTACGAGACTGTTCTCTCTGAGCAGGTGGCATTTCAATTCGTGTTTGTCCTGCTTCCGGGGCTTCCTTTGTAGTTTGTTTAGTTCGGTGATTTCCAGAAGTGGGACGAGCTGTCACGCTTCCCTCTCTCAGTCCTCGGCAACTCGGAGACGTCAGGTCCTGATTGTATTAATTGCCTTCGTTATTTATAAAGTCAGTGCCCTACTTAGCACTGATGAAAATGAGCAACATAATTTAATTTTTAAATATAACATTCCTGAATGAGTTATTTTTTGTCTTCAGATCTCATGCAGTGCATGCCTACGTGAGCACAGGTGGGAATTTAGAATATACGTATTTCTCATATCAGACAGTTTGCCTAATATTTTCTTTTCTTTTTTTTTAAAATATATCTTTATTGATTTCAGAGAGAGGAGAGGAGAGGGAGAGAGAGAGATAGAAACATCAATGATGAGAGAGTCATTGACCGAGCCCACAACCCGGGCCTGTGTCCTGACCGGGAATCGAACCCCGATCACCTGGATCCCAGGTCGACGCCCAACCGCTGAGCCAAGCCCGGCCGGGCAATATTTTCTAGCCTGTGATTCTGTGAACTTGAAGGGAAGGGTGAGAGGGGGGTACTGGACGTGTTTTCTTTTTACCCTTTTAAGCCTGAATCGCATTAGAGCATGTCTGATTTGAACGCCCATTGCAAATCGATCGTGTCAACTCCTGCTTAGAACTGCTCCCCCCTCCCAAGGCCCGTTCCCTGTGCAGCGGGCGACGGACACTGCCTGCGCCCCACACGCGTCTCCTGCCTTAGTCCCTTCAGTGGCCACCCTGGGTGTCTTTACCTAAAGTCACTGTGTGGCTTCTGGGCCACCCTGCTGCCCGAGGACGGCCGAACGTGCCGGGCAGTGAGTGCCCCGAGCAGCCTGCCAACTGAGACTAACGGGGGTGGCCGGTGACTCCCCGGCCCCTTGCCCCTGGACAGTGGTAACACTGGGCCCCTCCAGGACAACCGTGGGCGACTGGACCAAGCCGGAGTCACACAGTTTGGCAGCTTTCTGTCTCACCCAGATCGGCCGCCTTCCTCCCCCTCACCTCCCTGACCTTGCTTGTCCTTCACATGCCAAGTCAACGCCTTGCACTTGAATTCATTTCGCGGCGTTTGCATGAACAGGAACCCGAACTAAGACGAGGGCTCTTTGCCATAGCGGGTGGGGAGGAGTGGCCTCGGATCCCAGTTCCAGGGACAGGGGTTGTCACTCACCTGCGGCTCCAGGTTCGTGGGCGGAGTCAGAGCTGCGCCGTCCTGGCGTTGCGGCCGCAGCGAGGCCTCCGACCTGCCCGAGATCGCAGTGAACAAACAGCATCACTGCAGGAACGGCTGGCTCAGCCTGTTAGTTCGAGAAGGTCACTTGGCTGTTGTCCCACTTTCACTTTTGAAATGATCGCTTGGGACCCGGCTCTGATTGGCCACATCGCATCGTGTGTCAGATCCCAAGTGAAGCTGAGATTTCTGTCCCTGGCTCAGCAACAGCAGGTCCAGCCCAGTCCACAGCGGCTGCCCAGTCCTCCTGGTGCGTCTTCCCGCGACGTGTGGACCCCGCTGGTCAGCGACCGGAACCGGCCTCCCGGTTTCCGTGTGCGGTCGGTCTGCTTGACCACTAGCCGCCCAGGGTAACGAGTGGCCTTGGCCACTGAAAATGATGCAGGATGTTCACATAAGTATTTCCTCTCAACTAGCTCATTTAGTTTGGTGAAAATTAAAGAAAATAAAACAAAATTGTTTCACTTGCAAGACCCTCAGACTGAGCAGTTTCCACCATGAGCATTTTTTGTCTGTTTTGGGCAGCTGTGTGGTTGGGAGATCTCTGCCCTCGTCTCTGAAAACACTAAGCTGGGGGTGAGCCTTGGTCCTGCCGTTTATAATCGATGCCCCTTGTCAGGGGCTCAGGGACCAGAGAGCTGGTGCTTCAAGACGTCTGCTCATGGGACTCTTAGTTTTACCAAAATGTCATCATTAGAGAAAATGAGAGAAGTTAGAATGCCAGAGTTGTCATTTACTTGCTGTAAATATTGTCTAGCCAAAGTTTTTATTAATATTTAATATTTCTGTTTTATTGAACATTTCTTTCTGACTTTGTGAAGCCACTTCCATCTGCTCTCAGTTACACAGAGTGTTTTTAAGTATCGACACTTCACACGTCTTCTCTTTTGCATCCAAAAGGATTCATTTCATTTGGGGATTTTGAGTAGCATCCAGTTTTAGGAAAGGAAGAAAATCTATTTTTTAAGGCAACTCATTTTTTCAAGCCTAACTTCTCCGTGCGTGTGTTTTACAGATTAAGGATTTACCTGGAGACAAAGCATCCTGCTCACCAGAGACTGGACCGGAGTTCCTGGCGCTGGGCCACTGAAGATGCTGTTGTCATGGGAACGGCTGATCCTGCTGCCTTTCATTGGCTGCCTGGGAGGTAAAAACACGCTGCATTTTCCAAGTTGAGGTTAGAGCTACACGTGAGTCAGATATTGAGTGGTTTGGGATGTTGGAGCTATACTCCTCCAGTAGCAAAGAAAACAGTTTTATTTTGTTTTTTCCAGAAAGAAAACCTGAATTCTCTCTTCTGACTGTGAGCCTCATTTCAGCCCCTAATTTTGGGGCACAGTTTTGTTTCCATATCAAGCACAAGGGCTGCTTTTTCTAATCATCACCTGAGGACATTTTTGCCACTGCTTTTCAGAGAGTGGGAGGGAGACGCACACATTGATTGGTTGCCTCCCGCACGCATCCCGGCCAGGCCAGGGCATCGAGCCTGCAACCCAGGGACCTGTCCTTGGCCGGGATCGAACCTGGGACCCTCAGTCCACAGACCGACGCTCTAACCACTGAGCAAACCCACTAGGGCACAATAGCGTCTTATGTCACAGGTCTCCTGCAGCAGATGAAACAACAGTTAATCATAATTTGAGGACGTTAGTTCATGACTGTTTTTTCCCAAACGGGGCTAAAAGTTCTAATCCCGACTGTGGAGAGAGGATCTAAACTGTAAAGGGTGTCGGTATTTTCATATCTTATCTTGAAAACAACACTGTTTTCCTTTTAGCAAATAAATTATTTAAAGGAGAAAAAAAAACAACAACCCCATAGGCTTTTTATATGTTAATTTGGAAAATTTGAAGTTTAGAACAAAATAGAAGGAAAAAGGAATCACTTTCCAGATGTCTACCAGACAGAAGCAGCGCTTGTAGGTCGCTCGATGTGTTTCCTTCTGTTCGCGTAGCTTTGTTTTCTGGAGGAGTGGATAAGTAAGAGGAGGGTTATTAAAAATAAAGTCGTATGTGCACAACACTTAGGTTTTTGTTTATTTTACTTTTCTTCTTTTTATTGCAAAAATTCTCCAGCCTAAAAAGTTGAAGGAATCGTATAACGAACACCCACACGTGCACCGTTTAGATTGAGCTGTTTCATTGTCTTTCTTCTATTTGTGTACATAGTGGATGTAGTTTCCCCATTGATCGATTCACTGATGGATTGGCTAAGCCATTTAAAAGTAAGCCTGTTTGCTTCAGCGGTTGAGCATCGCCCCAAGAACCAAGAGGTCCCCGGTTCGATTCCTGGTCAGGGCACATGCCTGGGTTTCAGGCTCAGTCCCCAGCAGGGGGCGTGCAGGAGGCAGCTGATCAATGACTCTGTCGTCATTGATGTTTCTATCTCTCCCTCTCCCTTCCTCTCTCTGAAATCAATAATGAATAAATAGGCTGGCTTGTTAATGTGATATTCTGATAACCAATATTGGGTCATCTTTTATGTATTAAATTTAAAAATCTGTCCATAATGTAGGGATAGTCTCATCATAAATGGCAAGTGAAATGTGTTGTGTAAATCCATTTGTTTGTAGAGTTTAGCCAAAGCTATAAACTCTGTAAATGCAGCAAATGCTTGATAATTTGTGTTTTACCTTCTCGGATGTAAGCTTTGTTTTCCATTACTCACTGCATTTTTCTCTTCCATTTTCTTCTGTTGTTCTGTCTCTGCACTTTCCTCCCTGCAGCTGAGGCAAATCGTAATTTCTGGCCAGGAATTTTCCCTGAGATGAACCCCAGTGAGCTTTTTCTCAGAAGTGCTAGGCTAGGCTCCCTTTATTCTTAAACAAACAGGTGACAAGCATCTGTTACGCAGGACACATTGTTTCTGGTGGAGAAAGTGGAGGGAGATCCTTGTGCCCGTGGGGTTTACATTGTATCACGTTGGGGTAGGAAAGGACCTTGAGTGAGACATAGTTGCTGCCTGAGATGAAAAGCAGGTTAGGGTGTGAGTGTGGGGTTGGGAGGTGGCTCCCGTTTTAAGGGTGACCATCAGGTTGGGCCTCACAGAGAGGAGGCCATTGAGCAAAGACTTGGAGGTGAGCGAGGTGACCCTGTGGACGTTCAGGGACAGGAGCCCGGCAGAGCCAGCAGCCCCTGGAGGTTTCTGTCCGTGATGCGCTGGGTGTTCTAGAGACAGGGCAGCTCTGTGGTCGGAGCAGGTGAGCTGCGGGGAGGAAGCAGGAGCCCAGAGCCGAGAGGTAGAGGGGTGATCGGTGCTGCAGAAAGTGGGGGACCTTGTCAGTCATGGAAGATATCCCGGCTTTTACTCTGAATGCCCTCAGGAGCCTCGGTGTGGTCTGAGCAGAGACATGATGGGAACAGGCTTATTTTCATAAGGCTCTCGCTGGGCGTTGTGCTATCTCACGGGGTGGCCGGGCTGCTAGTGGTCAAGGACGCCCTTGACCAGAGCTGCACCTGCAGAGGGTGTTGGTCTGTGGGCAGCAAGTGTCTTTGCTTTTTTGATTATTTGTTTGTTTGTTAAAAATTTTATTATTTAAGGTCTTTATAGAGCATCATCCAGACTCCAGATCCGGCTGCCAAGGAGACCCTGTCATGCTGTGGGCACTGGCTGGGTGTGGCAGGGGCTCTGGCTTCCCCCTTTCTGCTCTGAGATGGGGGCGGTGGGCAGTGTGTCATCTCGGGGCCCACGGTGCTCACATGGTCAGCCAGGGGCTTCTCAGGGCAGACGAGAGTCCCCGGCTTCTCTTCGGTTCTGAACGCAGCTTTCACCACCTCCCACTACCACGGTTCCTCTCGATGTCTCCACCCGCAGGCGAGCTTCTCTTCCACGGCCCCGTGTTCGTCAGTGAGCCCAGCAACAGCATGGTCCCCGTCGGCTCCGAGGACAAAAGAGTCACTTTAAGTTGTGAAGCGAGAGGCAACCCTGCACCTCGTTACAGGTACGGGGCAGAGTCTGACACTCGCGTTGAGAGAGGAGGAGGTGGCGACGGGGAATTTTTTGAGTCAGTGTGTTTACGCCGTTGGGAAGAAATACCCGTGGAGCTGTGGTTGCACCTGGTGCTCAGCAGGCCCGATGTGTGAACGCTGGGCCCAGCGGCTTCTTCTTTTTTTTAATTTATCTCAGTTGTTGAAAGTATTACAGATGCCCCCCTTTCCACCCATTGACCCTCCTCCCCACTTCGTCCCCTCCCCAGGCCTTCAACACTCTCCTCTCTGTGCCCATGGGTTATGCACATACGTGTATAGCCCCCACCTTCCCTCTGAGACCCCTCAGTCTGCTCCCTGCTTCCATGTCTCTGGATCTATTTTGTTCATCAGTTTATTTGGTTCATTAGATTCCACATATGAGTGAGACCGTGTGGTACTTGCCTTTCTCTGCCTGGCTTATTCTGCTCAGCGTAATCCTCTCCAGGCCCCCTCCTCCACGCCGCCTCACGGGGTAAAGGGTCCTTTTCCACAGCTGCGTCGTGCTCCGCGGTGTAAACGGACACAGCTTACTGACGTGCAGTCCAGTTAACGTGCAAACCTGCATGGACATGCCAACCCCGGGGTCACATCCTCTGTGGGGACAGAACTAACTGTGTCCAAGGCGTCGGACGTCCTAGAAGAGAACCTTCAGCCTCTGCCCTTCCTTTACCGTTTTCCTGGGGTGCGTTTGAAGGCTCATTAAGTACGGAATAAAATACATTCTTACTACAATCACTTTACTTATTCTGGAAGAGAAATACATATTTATTAGATTTTTTTTTCCTGTGAAAGTATATTTTCCAGATTATAGGAATGACACCTGTTCACTGAAAAACTTCAAACACCACAGAAAGGTACAAGGAGAGAAAATAAAAACCTGATCTCCAGTCACCTTAAGATAAAAATATACATGAGCACTGGGGGGACGACAGTGGCTGGCTTGGACCGGGTGGGTGTTTACTTTATTAAATAACAGAGATTAGCATTTTTACTCCTAGGGGTGCTTAGGGGACCCAGTTTCATGCAGAAGCAAATTATTTATAAACAGCATATGCTGCTTCTGTGGAGGGGCTGCGAGAAAGTGCCGGAGGCTCCGTGAAAACACGGTTTTTAGTACTGAGAGCGTTTGTCTCCAGAACTCTGTTTACAGAATCAGTCTGCTTGGCAGACCTTTCCCGAGACCCACAGAGCAAGTAGACTTCAGCCCATATTAACAAACCCCTCACTGTGTCGATCCCCGAGCATCTGCTGTTCGTTTAAACCATGGAGCCGTCGACGTCGGCCGCCATCGGCCACCCGGTCGGCGCGGGGTCGGGGGCCGACCTCTGTATTTTTGCATCTGGAAGCTTTGCAAGGCCAGTGATTCCAGCAGCCTGTTTCTTGAGCACCGACTGTGGACTCTCCCCAGCATAAGTCCAGGTTCCTGGTCAGAACTGGCAGAGGGGACAAACTTTCCCCTCACCCCCTTCCTCTCCCTATAGAAATACGAAAAGTATAATACAGGGCGTCCCCAAAAATGTGCACACACTTTCTCAGCTGATCACTCACTTAACTTTCACTCCTTTTCTGGTTTAACTGATTTGAAATAGTGGGTGAAGGCAGACTAAGCTTTGAACAAAGAAAATTCATCCTAAAGTGCCATTCGACTTTTTTTTTATGGGGACACATGAAAGATAAAGTTTTCAGTACAAAACCGGCGACAGTCAAGGCATTAGAGGTGCACAAATGCTGCACAAAATGATCCCCGATGTTGGTGATTCCATTGCTTCGCGTTATCAGCAGGGCCTGGAACAGAAAGGTCGTCGGTTTGAAAACAGGCGTCGACAAAAAAATTATTCATTTCTGTAGATTCTTTTGAATTTTGAAAATGAACCTATGTTAATAAATACTGACTTCATCATCATTCAAAGTGTGTATACTTTTTGGGGGGACACCCTATGTATGATTAAAATACAAAGAACTGCCCGGCCGGGCGTGGCTCAGCGGTTGAGCGTCAACCTAGGATCCAGGCGATCGGGGTTCGATTTCCGGTCAGGGCACAGGCCCGGTTGCGGGCTTGATCAGTGACTCTCTCATCATTGATGTTTCTGTCTCTCTCTCTCCCTCTCCTTTCCTCTCTCTGAAATCAATAAAGATATATTAAAAAAATAAAAAATAATAAAATACAAGGAACTGCATTTTACAAGCTGGATTCATTATCCAGACTTCTGCAAGTATTTTCTCCTCTTGGGGAAAGATGAACATATCCACTTAACAAGACTTGATTCTGGAATAAATTTTTGCAGCATTTTCATAGGACATTCTAATCCATTTAAAACACCCCCTTTTGCGTCTCCCGGAGATGGAGAAGATGCTGTTAGACTGTGAACATGAGAAAGACTCCGGGACAGGCTGGCTCGTGGGTGGGCTGTTTCTCTATTGTCAGTTAAATTTTATTTCCTGGCATTTACCTTCTGAATAATTTGATGATAAATGTGTTCAGCTGAAAAATTGTCAAGATAAGAGATTTAGTCATACAGGAGTGTGTTTCTAAATGGATAGATTAGTTAGGTTTGTAAAGTTTTATCAAACAGCAAGAAGTATTGAGTCAAAAATTCAGACATAGCCTGTTGTCATTATTTCTTTGTAGACCAGATATTTATTGCAATACCAGAAAGCAAGCTTTTAAATTTATTGATATTGTGTATAAATGTTTGTGAAAAGTTTCTGCCATTTGCAAAGTATTTCTTATATTTTATTATGTGGCCTGGGATGTTATATGTTGAAGTGTAAACAAAATTCATAACTGAGGCTGGGGACGTGTGACTTAAATTGGTTTATCGGTTTTACGTCTTATGTGGAAGGAATTTAAAGTGCAGGTGTTGTTGAACCAGCAGGTATTGTTTATTTTTTAAATTTAATTTATTTTTTTCATTATATGGTTTAAATTCTTGGTTAGTAGACAGAGAGAGCCAACACTTTAATTGTAGCTGTAAGGTTTTCTAAAGTTAAGACTTCTAACCAGTATACAATTTCACTTGAATGGAAGGTTTATCCTCACTGGAAATGAAGACCTTAACACAGCACAGGGAACCTCTGTTTGCTGTGAAGATATTAGGCTTCCCTGGAACAAGCGAGGACGGCCTGTTACCTGTTATCTGCATAGGTTTTGTGACGGAGACACTGGGTGTATAGAGTCTATGGCTCGTAATTATAACTTTACTCACACAACACCTTCATCTGCGGCCCGACCTTCTCCCAAGGTTTTGACCTTAGCAGTCACCCAGGTAGTTTTCTACATTATGTTTCAAATGTTCCTGAAGAAAATATGCTTAGTTGTTCTTAGGTTTCTTACTATCCCTCAAAAGGTACAGAAAAGTACTATAAATATGGATAACATTAAGGACATAAGAAGAGGACACAGGGAATTTTATTTATGAAGAGAAAGAATATGTTTTTATAAGTATAAATCTAAGCAGATAGGTAGGTAGGTAGTAGATAAGTTGATAGATACATGATACATACATACATACATCATACAGACAGACATATACAAACATAGGTATGTAGGTAGATAGGTAGGTAGGTAAGTAGATAGGTGAATAGATACCTAGACACATAGACACATATAGAGGTAGGTATATAGGTAGAAATATAGATACATAGATACATAGGTAGATACATAGACACATAGAGAGGTAAGTATGTAGGTAGAAATATAGATACATAGATACATAGGTAGATACATAGACACATAGAGAGGTAGGTATGTAGGTAGGTAGGTAGAAATAGAGATACATAGATACATAGACACATATAGAGGTAAGTATGTAGGTAGAAATAGAGATACATAGATACCTAGATACCTAGATAGATACATAGCCGCCAAGGAGGAAGATTGGGGGGCCCTGTGAAACCCGCGTGAGCTGTGGCCTCCTAGGAGGAGCATGAGGGACCTGCCGCCAGGAAAAGCTCACCGGGTGCAGGAAACGCAGGACTAGCCCAGGCCCAGCTTCTGCGGCTCCCCTCGGGGTAACTAAGACAGTCGCTGACCAGTTGGGACGCGGCCGTAACTATGGAGACGGAACTCTTGTTTTCAATCCCAGTGTAGCTCTAATCTCTGTTAGTTTTTTTTAAATATATATGTTTGAATTTACCAGTGAAGGACAAATGGGAATCTGTGTCATAAAACACGTTCTAAAAACTCAGTTTTTAAAACACAGCATCACGATGAAGCTCATTTATATCTCCAGCAATTACTGCAGAAGACTAGTTATTTTTGGATAAATTATTGAAAATGCAAATCCAGACGTTGGTGCTCCCAAGGACGGCAATTACTCTCATCACTCCGGTAAACATATTAACAAACGTTGCATTTGAACACAGACGCATTTGCCTATTAACTCGAAGCCGCATCTCAAACCACAAATTGCTTCTGTGATTAAATTCCCAATTTTCCTCTCGAGCCCCAGAGAAAGTACTGCCTGTTGATTTAACAAGTGTTTGGTGTCGGCCAATATCCCAAACCCAGCCCAGCCCCCCAAAGAGGTTAGAACTTTTTTTTGTTCTTTTTGCTTTGTTTCATGTTGAAGTCCAAGGTGACATTTCTTGTTCTCTGAATGTGGCTTTTATTTCCATTTTCCCGACAGATTTTGTGCGATCGTGTGGTTTTGCTTTGGGACGGCAGCTTTATTCCATCTGCTGGGGGTGAATTGTACCCTGGGATTGTTTTCAAACTACCTGAAGTCGCTCGATTTATTTTCAGCTGTTAGTTTCGGCTTCCAGGGGTGACCTTCTCTAACCTTGTGGCCGAGTTCTAGCGGAAGACAGGGCCTAGGACCTGGGGCCCTAAACTGCACTGCAGACAAGACCTGTCGCTATTTATTACTGTTATTCTGTCCTCAGGGGTTTTAGGCAAGAGGTTGCCCTGTGCGGTAATAACCAGCCTGGTAAAGAAATGCCTAGGGCAGTAAATGAAAGTAATTACGCGTCGTTCCCCTCCCTGGAGATGCGTGTCGATCGTGGGGGGGGTCCGTTACGTCCAGGCTGGAGGGTGGGCGAGTCGCTTCCTCGGGAGGCACCTGTGGGCCGCGCCCGCCTCTCAGGGCTTCAGGCTGGGATCAGCGGATGCCACAGCCGCATTCGGGGACGGGCTCTGCTTCGAGACGCACCCTCCTGCCGGGAATCCGGGCTCTCACACGCGCTTAGCTCGTCATATCAGTTTGTGCTCGGAAGGCAGTGACCCGGGCTCCCCACCTTCGGCGTTTGACTTCATGCCTCGGGCGCGGCGATAGGCTTGGCCCCGTTCAGGAGGCATTTCCACCAGTTTAAATGTCTCCTCAGTGAGGCACTTAATGCTTTACATTCAAAGTTCAAAACCCCAGAAACGTTTACAGATCTGGCGGAAATGGGACCCCCTTGCAGGAGGGACCTGGAACTATTTTCTCAGGATATGCCCCGGCCTGGAGGGTCCTTACGCATCTCAGTTTAAGCAAAGCCCACTCCTGAATTCACATCCTCTCAGCAGGAGGAAAAACGATATTTAACACGAGATTGAGAATCCGCCAGTCCCCTGGGGACGGCTCCGCCGGAGGACTCGCGCTGGAAGGGGGGACACAACCCTGTGGCTCTGCTGCAAGGAGACGGTGGGTCTTCGCGGCGCCTCCAGTGCGCCCGCTGCGGAGAGTCCGCTCCCGGCCGTGGCGGGAGGACGTTTGAAAGGGAACCTTTCCGCCTCCGCAGCCGGGAACTAACGTGTGGCTGAGTCAGGCCACAAACATCCTAACTCTAGAGCTGAACCCCCCACTTAGCTTCTGCAGGTCCGCTTGGGGTAATGTCCACGTCTCACCTCTATATGTTTCCACAGGACGTAATATGTCCAAGTGAAATGTTCATATGTTAACGAGGCAACTTCAGATGGCCCGTGACACGAGTGCAGAACTCGGCGAGAATTAAAATGGGCGTCGCTTCTGTGGGTGCCACTTGATACCCTGGGACCGTGGCCGAGTCGCCTCAGAAATGGCCTTTGTGTCGCCCATTTTCTCAGAAGTACCGTAAAGAGCCTTGGAGATGGTTGTCCCTTAGGCCAGGCCACAGCGGGGGTGCAGTGTGGCGTTGCTGGTAGAGCGGGTCGTCCAGGAGGCGGGGGCTGCAGTGCGCTCGGGGCCCACGCACGCCGTGGGGCGCGCTCTGCCGGGGAGGGTCGGCGCCTCGGCCTCTCCGACGGGGTGACCTGCGGGTGCGGCCCTGAGCGAAACAAGCCGGTCAGGGAAAGACAAGCGCCCTGCGGTTTCGCGCATATGTGGAACCTAAGGGACAAACAACTACCGAGCAAAATAGAGACAGACTCATGGACGGGGGGGGGGGGGGGGGGGGGGGGGGGGGGGGGGGGGACAGACGGCTCGGGGGCGTCAGGGACAACGGTCTGGTGACTTGGGGGAGGGAGGGAGGCGGGCGGAGCTGGAAGAGGGCCTCGAGGGGAGAAATGGTGGAAGAATAAAATAAATAACAAGTAATCACAGGTGCCGTTTACCTTGACGCGTCAGGTGTGCTCCCTGCTGACGCTCCGGGTCTCCCCCTGGAAGGCCCTTGCTGACCAACCGGCTTCTTCCTTTCTTGTGTTTCGGTTGGGCTTCCGGTCGGTAAATGTGGCCCTGGGGTTCCTGCCTTCTCTGGTCCGACCCCCTCCGGGTCTTTTACCACCGAGTGCTGTTTCGTAAACCGCACCCTGATGGCTCAGAAGAGCGGAGGTGCCTCGGGGACAAGCATTTACCCAGACAGACGGGAATGGAGAGCTGAGCTCTCACCATTAATGTGTTAAATGTGCCCAGTCGGTCTGGATAAATCAGAGAAAGGAGCTCGTCCTGACCCTGGCCAGCAGGGGATCCGCTGCTGCGAGCCCAGTAATGGCCTCAGCGTTCCACCTCTCTGCCCGCACAGGCCGAGCCCGATGTCCCCCGGACACACCGAGCCGTCCCCCCGTCCCTGCCCGATGTCCCCCGGACACGCCGAGCCGTCCCCCCGTCCCTGCCCGATGTCCCCCCGGACGCGCCGAGCCGTCCCCCCGTCCCTGCCCGATGTCCCCCGGACGCGCCGAGCCGTCCCCCCGTCCCTGCCCGATGTCCCCCGGACACGCCGAGCCGTCCCCCCGTCCCTGCCCGATGTCCCCCGGACACGCCGAGCCGTCCCCCCGTCCCTGCCCGATGTCCCCCGGACGCGCCGAGCCGTCCCCCCGTCCCTGCCCGATGTCCCCCGGACACGCCGAGCCGTCCCCCCGTCCCTGCCCGATGTCCCCCGGACGCGCCGAGCCGTCCCCCTGTCCTTGCCCGATGTCCCCCGGACACGCCGAGCCGTCCCCCCGTCCCCGGGAGATCCTGGGGCATCTCTAACTCCAGATGCCGCGCTGCTGTGGTTTCCACTGTATGTTGACCTGTGGCTGCTGACACGTAACGTGGGCGTGTTTGCCCTTCAGCTGAGAGCCTTGGCGCAGTGTCTTCATTGCCTCTGGCTTCTAGGGGAGATGGTGTTCGGAGTGGGCAATAATGCTGATTTAAATATACACCCTAAGAGGGAACATCCTTGCGTTTCCTCCAGATGGCAGCTGAACGGGAGTGACGTTGACCTGGGTCTGGAGCATCGTTACGAGCTGCACGGCGGAGACCTCGTGGTCGTCAACCCCGACAGGGACCGGGACGCCGGGAGTTACCAGTGTTTCGCAACAAACTCGGTGGGAACCGTCGTCAGCAGAGAAGCCCGACTCCAGTTTGCCTGTAAGTTCTGGGACACGCGTCTGCGTCGGGCGTCTCGTCCATGGGGTCGGGTGGGCTGCCGAAGCAACGCGTGGCTTCACTGATCTCGGGCGTAGGTGGGTGCGATGTGATCAGGGGAGGCTCGGGCTGCGGGCGGGGGGCTCCGAGGGCCTTTTCTGCGGGCAGAGGGCAGTGAAGTGTGGTCACCGAGTAGCGTCCCCTCTCGCTGTCCCCTCTGCCCATCCCACTCCGGGCTGTGCGACGCTTAGCGACGCTTCCTTGACCCGTGGAGATGAACCTAAAATGTGCTTCAGGGGAAAATGAGTTGGTGAAGCTAAGTCGGGGCCCCGCTGGAGCAGGCGCCTGGTCCCAGGCGGCCACAGGTGCGTCCGTTTCCATGTCACAGGAGCTGTGCTCTGTGGCCTCACTCCGGGGACACAGGCCCGGTTAGGTTCCCGCAGCCTCCGGTCGGGACAGTCCCGTCGGCCTTGCTGCACGCGGCGGCTTCTCCGTGAGGAGGCCTCGCCCGGCGCGGTGGGCGGCTGCTGGGCAGAGGCCTGTGCAGAGCTGGGGCTGAGCTCGACCCTCTGTCTCCGGGAGGGCAGCATGGGGGGGGCGGTCCCCGGGGACCGGGTAAATCTGCTGTGTTCTGCTGCACGCAGCTCCCTAAAAATACTCTGTAATTTCTCCTTCCGTGGGGAGCACCTCCTTAACTGAGCCCCCCGTAATGGGCATCCATTATACTGCTGTGATCCTATTTTGCGGATGTTGGAAAATGTCCTTCAAGTTGCACCTGAAATCCTGTGATTTTCACAGCGATGATGTCTTTCTCAGGACTACTTCTCCCCCTCCCCCTTACTTTTGTCCAATTTGCAGTTCTGTTCTTAAAAATAAAAATAGCTCTGCGAAGCACATACTTCACTGTGCATCGTTTCATAATTCTGCATTCGACGCGGCGCCTCTTGTTTGTCAGTTTCGGGGTGATCTGATTTGCAGGCGACGCGCTAACATCACTTGCTTTCTATTTTTCTTCTGCGGATTGTCTGCCCAAGTCCTTCCGCGACAGAGCAAAGAATAAGCTTCTCCAGGGTATAGTACATCTTCTTTAAAAATTCTGTGTGGTGTAAATTATACCTCAGGACTTTAATTTCAAAATCTCAGAGGACAGTATTTTATGAAATAGAATATATCATCACCTAAGTTATTTGATTTGGTGAAGTAACTGATGGCAGTTCCCCGGGGCGAGGGTGGGGCTGGGCTGACCGCTGACGCAGTCCCCCGCTGAGCCCTGTCCACGGCTCAGCAGCACTGACGTGACGGCCCGGAGTCCACAGAGGCGTCATTTCCTTCACATTCCTGTATTCCCAGTATCTTGATTGTGACTTTTTATTGATCTCTAGAGAGAAAGGAAGGGAGGGGGAGAGAGAGAGAAACATGGCCCAGCTGCCTCCTGCACACACCCTCCTGGGGACCGAGCCTGCAGCCAGGCCTGGGCCCTGACCGGGCATCGAACCGGCGACCTTTTGGCGCAAGGGGCTGGTGCTCAGCCAACTGGGCCACACCTGCCAGGGCTTGATTATCAAGTTCAAAAATTTTAGAATAACTACCTTTCCAAATTATTAAGTGTATTTTCATTGCACATGCTGAAAATGTTCCTTAAATATCTGTATTTAGTTCCATTTTGTCCAGTAAACGACTAGTTTGTGAAAAGTCCCTTCCAGTTTGTTTTCCCATTACAACCTTTTACGGTCCAGGTGGGGGGGGGTGTTCCCTTAAATAAGATGCCAGTCCCCCCACCTCTCAGAGGCTGTGAGTGTAACTCTAATGTTAGGGGCCTGTGCGTGTCTTTTGCCCCCTGCCCGTCTGCACAACACTTGCCACTCTATGGGGCGATGCTCTGCGCTGTGTCCCCGGGATGGTGCACCGGGCGTGCCTGGCGCTCATTTTGGAAGCGAGCTGGGTTCCCGAGGGCCTACTGTGTGCCAGCCCTTTCCTGCGTACCGTGGGAGATTTCACCCGCTAGGTTCCATCGGGAACCCTCACTGGGAAGGAGGGGGCTCCGGGAAGTGCCAGCTTACAGGTTTCAACAGGATCCGTGCAGTAGGAACTGTAGAACCCGGTACATGGTCTCTCCGCTGGAACCACCCTCTCTTCCCGGTGGGTTTTCCGATTCAGCCGTGTGCACTGCGGATGGATTTCAGATGCTTGTGGACAAGACAGACGATTATTTGGACAACAGCGCCTTTCATGAGGGAGCCAGTGAAGGTCTGAAGGACGACTCGCTGGCCCTCAGCAGGCCGCTGTGGGGGCAAAGCAACTGCACGAGACGAGTTTCTAGGTTTCCTGAAGGGACTGACTGGTGTAAACTGGAAACAGATGGCGTTCCCGAGGTCGTCTTGTCCCTGCTTGAGGTCTGTGTGCGGGAAGTGCAGGCTCATTTGGCATCTCTTTAGGAAAACTGAAGTCCAGAAATCCAAATAGTTCCTCCTGGCAGCCTCCAGGAAGCGCCTGGCTTCCTGATGAGAGAAGGCGCCCCGACTCTGTCGCCGGCGTCTCGGGCACGTCGGCCTCGCTCCTCCCCTCTGCCCAGACTCCAGCACCCACAGAGCTGGTGCGCAATCTCCCACGTTTCCTTACAGCCCAAATCCGTGTCTGTTCGGGCCAACTTTATCTCCCAATATTTACAGGTATTTGTAGATATTAAGCTCTAGGTGGACACAAAGGGGACATGACCCAGACTCGTGGGGTCGCCAGACTCGTGGGGTCTCCAGTCTTATTGCAGAAAAGAGACACAAAATGCAAATTAGCTAAATCTAGTCGTCGTAGGGACCAAACACCTCACAGATCCTCCTCGAACCGATGATCGCTGAGCCCCCTGATGCTTTATTTAAATTTAAAACCTTTATTGAGCAAGTCTGACGGGCCAGTCGCTTTGCTAAGTGTGGGGCTGTGGAGACAGGCTCCATGCTCTCGAGTGAGCCCTGGGTTACCAGGAAAGACGAACTAAATAAATACAGGGTGGGCTTGATTGTAGGGGTCGCGAGGGCACCAGAGATGAGGCAGAGCCTGGCGGGCGGGGATCGGCTGGTTCGTCGCCTGCGCGGAGAGGCCGCCGGTTCCATTCCCGGTCAGGGCACATGCCCGGGTTTGGGGCTCAATCCCCAGTCGGGGGAGTGCAGGAGGCAGCCAGTGGGTGTTTCTCTCTCTTTGAAGTTTCTGTCTCTCCCCCTCTCCCTTCCTTTCTCTGAAATCAATGAAACCATATTTAAAAAAAGATGAATTGGAGTTGTCCGAGCCTCAGAAGCTTGAGCTGGAAGGGGAAACGACTCAGGCTCTCGCTCTCGGAGAGCAAAGGATGTGACCTTTACTTCAACATCTGTAGGAGACGGGGGGCCGGGGGAGTCCCTGAGATGCTGTCGAAGTGGCCGGACGTGGTTCCCTGAGCAGGGCTCCGGCTCCGCAGCAGGACGGCTCTGAACGGTCGCCCACCAGTGGCTCTCAGGGCCGATGGCTGATCTAGTTAGTTGGTGGACACACAGAGCTGGGGGGTGAGATGCTCGTGGACGACTGTTCGGCCCTCAGATAGGTGGGTTGACGATGGCGGCCGGGGAGTGAGGAGGAAATAGTAGGAGGCGTCCGGGGGTAGAAGTCCCAGGCGTGGGGACAGATTGGGTGGGAGGGGAAGGCTGAGTGACGGATGACAGCGACGTCCCTCTGGGCCTGGGAGGGTGCGCAGGGGGAGCAGGGGCAACGCGGAGGAAAGAGAGCGAGCCCCGCGAAGGGAACTCTGCTCAAAGACGCTGGTGCCGGCGCCGGTGAGGATGCGGGGGCCATGGGGAGGCTCGTGCGGGCGGTGAGGGTCGGGCACGCGGAGGAGCCGAGCGAGGCCTTGGCTGACGTCCACACGAGGCAGATGCGTGTCATCCAACCGAACACAATTAGCCACTGTGCCGAGAGAGCTGAGCGGAGACTGGGCCTCGCAGCTGGAAGACGACAGACCTGGAAAGAGAACCGTGTCCTGCTGGGTCTGCACAGCTGTGGGGTTTGGAACCAGCCGGTCAGTTTTCCCCTTAATTACGCAGTTAAATTCACGCCATTTGGTGTATGGGTCTGTGGGTGTTCACAGTGGCGACGGGACACAAGTCAGAGATGTTTGCAGCTGCCCCTCTGGAGTCAGATGTCGCTGTCTTGTGCCTCTGGGGACCACTGATCTCTGCCCGTAGCTGTGCCCTTTCCAGAAGGTCACGGACATGGGACCACTTGGCGGGTCAGTTTGCATCTGGCTTCCCCAGGGCCATGTGGCCTCCGTCGCGGGGCCCAGCCCCACCTTTGTAGGAGGTGAGCAGCGAACAGCCGCAGAAAAGGCGGAGGCGAGCGGGCGTGGCCTTGTTCCAATCGAACTTTGTCTGTGGCCCTGAGAATTTTGTTTCACGTAGTTTCCACGTGTCATGAAAGCAGTCTCTTCCTTTTGACTATTTTCAACTAAATGTAAGGGCCATTCTTAGCTCCCAGGCTGAACGAAGACAGACGGCGGGATGGGTCTGGCCTCAGACAGACACAGTTTGCCAGCTGCTCTCGCCACTGGCCCCGGGCGCGTAGGAAGCCCTGGGAAACGGAGCTCCGTGCGCCACGGTGGCCCTGGGTTGCCTGGATCTGCACTCGGATTGGAAAGGAGCAGGCACATCCCCCAGCAGGAAGCTGCGTCCCTGGACCTCCCTCGTCAGTCTCTGCGGAATTGCTTTCATCGCGGGTTCAGCGAGGGTGGCCACCTGTCCCGATGTGTCTGGGACACGTTACTTGCACCTGTTTTCCCTGCTAGTTATTGTGCTTCGTGTTCAGCGTTGTCTTGATGTGGACGTTGCATTACGTGGTCAACCAGAGCGAGCCCTCAGCCGCCCAGGAGGCGCTGTGGGGAGCGGCCCTGGATCCCTCCCGCCCGCACCCCCATGGGCCCGGCCACAGATCCTCTGTGGGAACCTGTAGGAACCCTTCATTCCATCTTGGCATCGGTTGTGTTTCACCTGGAGAATTAAAAACACACAGACACACACTTTCTGGACATTGACAATTATTTATCCAACCAAATATCTGTCTTCTTGAAAATTGTTAGAAAGTCAGGATGAAATTTGTGACCTGAACATAAGTAAGTAGGACTTTCTAACGGTTCCTGACTATTATATAGTTCTTTCAAATCCCTGCTTAAACGTTTTTAGTTGCTTAGATTCTTCTAATTGTTTGTCGTATGTTATCTGTCCTTCTGAGCCACACTAAATACTTTCTTAAACACGTCACAGCATTAAAAATGCAAACCCAGACTTACAGTTTCGTGAAGGATGTGTTTTCTGCATGTCAGGTGGACTCCCCTGAGTGGGGAATTTCCGTGGGGGTGGCCCGCGATCACTACCCGCCCCCCCACCCCACCCGCACCCCCACCCACACCCCCACCCACACAGGCAGAATCCTCAGGGCAGGGCCCGGGAGCTTCGCTGGAAACCAGCTCCCCGGAGGATTATCATAAAACCAACGTGGTTTCTATGCTTCTCTCTATTAAAAATGATGGCTGGTGTTCTTCTTAATTGAGCAAAGACGATTAAAGAGATTAGTGCTCTGAAAGAGTATATAAATAATTCAGATTTCGACTCTTTACTGCAATGGTGTGATTTACTCACGACTCAGGACCTCGCCTAAGCGTAATTAATCTGATTTTCCTTCCTTTTACTTGTCCTTCCTGCGGCGAGGCCGGTGGCCAGCGAGCGGTCCTGGGCGGGCACAGGGAGAGACCACAGAGACTACATTAATTTTATGACATGATGCATGGACAGTTATGATTTATACTTGGCTTACAGAAGGAAATTAACATAAAATCGGACAAGCACAGATAACACTGGGAGGCCACCATCTGAAAGGGTTGGAGGCACGTGGAAGATGTTTATTCTAACAGCCGGGAATCATCCTGACAGCCGCCACCGAAATGAAAGTTTATAAACTTTCCCCCTTGGGCGTGGGACGCATATGAAGCTGCCAGAGGAGGCCGACTCGTCCCGCATCCAGGCAGAGGGGACCGTGGGGTGGACAGCGGTGGATATTGTTCAACAGATAACAAGGAACGTTTTGCAAAAGATGCAGCAACCTGGCTGTGAGGTGCAGCATTCGGTGGACGTGAGGGCCTTTCAGGAACAGGAGTGTCCACGGAGGACACTGCGTGGCCTGGGGCCGGCGGTAACGGGCGACACTTCCTTCCTTCCCGCCGCTGCGTGTGACGTCCGACGCCCACCTCCCAGCGCCCAGCGTCTGTGTCATGTTGTCCCGGACTCTCAGCTGGGAAGCTCAGGGGTGTGGGGCGGGGACCCCCCGGAGCTGCTCAGTCAGTGGGCGGCGCCTGAGCTCAGCGCCTTGCACTCGGCATACCTGTCAGGTTCCCCACGTGGCTTCCTGGTGCCACAGCGAGCGACAAATGGCCCGTGCGGGGAGGAAGATGACTAGGGTATTGGAATTCAGGCATCACGGTCATCATTTTCCAGGCAGCGTCAAATCTCAGATCCCTCTAACGGGTGCCCGAGGCGTGACCAGGATCTGGAGCTTCTGTGGTTCCCGGGGCGTTGGTTAGAAAAGCCTGTGGGTACCGACCCGTGTGGCTCAGTGGTTGGGGTCGTCCGTCCCCTGCAGAAAGAGGTCACCGGCTCCATTCCTGGTCAGGGCACATGCCCGGGGTGCAGGCTCGACCCCCAGTGGGGGGCCTGCAGGAGGCGGCCGATCGATGACTCATCACTGATGTTTCTCTCTCTCCCTTCCTCTCCCTCTCTTAGAAAAAATCAATAAAATCGTATTTAAAAACATTTTTAAGCTCTAGCCAGTTTTGCTCAGTGGTTAGGGAGTTGGCCTGCAGACTGAAGGGTCCCGGGTTCGATTCTGGCCAAGGGCATGTGCCTCGGTGGCAGACTCGATCCCCAGCCCTGGTCAGGGTGCATGTGGAAGGCAACCAATCGATGTCTCTCTCAACCCATGTTTCTCTCTCTCCCCCTTCCCCTCTCTCTGAAAAGCAATGGAAATAAAATATCCTCGGTAAAGATTAAAAATATTTTTTTAAACATTTAAAAATAAATAAAGCTACTTAGCTTCTTTCTATGTCACAAAGGTGGTCTTTGAATGCCAGACCGTAGGGCTCCTCTCCCGTGAGCCAGGCTGCTAGCCTGCAAATGGGCTGTTGAGAGGCTCCCACTAAATAATAAATATTTGTGAACAAGGGTAAGGATTCGATGCTTGACACTGTTTCCTGTAGTGTTGGGAGAGTCGTTGCTTTGCTAATGTATTTTTACTTTTCACATTCCTGAGGCGGAGAGGAGTGAGCATATAATGCAACAACGGATATTCATCGCTAAAACCACGTGTCTTGAAGGCAGCCGTCCCGTGAAATTTATAAACGGTCCCCATGACTGATACACTCAGCTGTCCCCAGAGTGCAAAGATCAGGAGCTTTTAAACTCATGTTGAGCGTGGAATTCAACAAATATTACTTAGCAACTGCTCTGCTAATTGCAGGGCAAAACCAGGAGAAAAGCTGATGTTCCCGGGGAGAGAGACCTGCCCGTCAAATGCACGAGGCTAAATATAGATAAAAGGAGTCACTGAAGCCTGGGGGGGGACCTTGCGGGGGCGTGAGTGACCGGCGTCTGTACGCAAGGACGGAGGGGACCCCGTCACCCCGGCCTGGAGGCCCCCAGGCTGCGAGCCCCCTGAGCACCTGTGTTCCTGCCTCTCGCCCTCCCGCAGGCCTCGCACAGGCTGTGGGACCTGCATTTTCAGAAGAGGAAGCGTATCCCGGGGCCTGAGACATTTGTACAAAATCCCAGGGCTGGTTTTAGAAACCGGCACAGCTGCAGGCCGCCCGGCTTCCATTTCTCTCCCGAAGACGCCGCTGCGACATTTCCATCTAGGCTGCTAAAAGCTTTTTAAAAAATGTTTGAGACCATAATTAAGATAACTGCAGCGAAGCGGTGTGATCGGCTCCCCTGCTCGGAACGCGGCTGTTTTATGAGCTTTTCCGCGCTGGCCGTGGCCGTGGCCGTGGCCGTGGCCGTGGCCGTGGCCGAGGGGAGGGCTCGGCCCGTGTGCGCGAGCGATCGCTGGGCTCCTCTGCTGCCCGCCCGACGCCACAGGCAGGTTTTGAAACATAGTGTTTCGAGGTCCTGAGAACACGGCTCTCTATTCAAATGGTGGTGTTTTGTCTGAAGACACTGGCTCTTCCTTCGGCCCCCTTAAAATGAAGTTGGCTTTTAAAATACGGCTTTCGCTCAGGTGACCTGAATGATCTCAAACCCCCGGTACCTGGAGACCTTTGTTTCAAGGAGAAGGGAGGTGATCCGTGGAACTGCCACGTACATCGTTTAAAATGTGTGTGGTTTTGAGGACAAAGCGAGGCTTTTATACATACACGTGAAATATAAAAAGAAACGACTTTTCAGAAAGTGGAGATGTATTTTACTCTTCACTTGGATGAACTGTCCACGACTTAAACTTCAGTGTTACAGGTGAAGTTAACACTCATCATCAGATGGGTGGAGTTATTCCTTTGTTTCTTCTTTCTAGATTTCACAGACTAGAGAAGCAAAACTGTCAGTAGCAGAAACAAAGTATCCTTAATTTGTGCTGTTGGATTTAAAAGCCCAGCAGTTACCTTCTTCTAACTAAATAGAGGTTTTCATATTGGATACAGTCGGGACCAGTCGTTGGACTGTTCATTGAAACATTCTTTTAAAACAGGTATTCGTGAGGGAAAGTACATGTATATGTTCAAATTCTACTTTTGCTTTAACATGTAACCGCCTGTGTGTTTTGCTTTATTTTTTCATGTGGTGCCAGGCATGTTCCTCCACAGGTGGTGGCGGTTTATGGATAAATCACTCTTCTGTGACTTCCAGCTATTGTTTTTCTTTGAATTTAAATGATTTAAAAATATATTTCTGATGCAGCCTGGGTGCACAAATAGTCTGCAGATTTCTATCCTGTATTTTCAGGCTTCTGTGGTCATCGGGTTCCATCCAATTTGTGTCTCCATTTTTGGGACAGGGAACATCTCCCTTTCATATTCCTATTTCATGAACTTCTAAAAAGTATTTATTAACTTAATTCCTATTTCATGAATTTCTAAAAAGAAGTATTTATCTATTAATTTCAACAAAAAATGACCCCGGTGTGAGCAGCCTGTTGACAAGCGCAGCGGGTTCGGGGCGGGCAGGGAAGGCTCCCTGGAGAGGGGCCCGGCCCGGCCGCGGGGTCTCCGTGGGGGGGGCGGGGGGACCCGAGGTCACCGGGTGGCAAGAAGGGCCGTGTCCAGTCCAGCGGACGCCTCCTTCGCACAGGATGGAATCCTTTAGACCCTGAGACGCAGACTCGGCGTAAGTTGAAAGAAAGTAAAGCTGGGGCTCACGTGACGTTCCAGAGCAGGAAACCGCGTTTATGTTTCACACCTGCCGACGCCCAAGGTGATTAAGACTCAACCAGATCTTAGCGTCAGGAGAGGGAGATCTTCCAGGAGCTTCCGCCTGTGTCAGGAAAAGCAGGAAAAGCCGTGGCATCCCCTGGACCACCGCTTTCTCTCCTTGCAGTGGGGCGTGGCTTCCAGGGATTTTCGACAAATTGAAATTTTAGCGCTTGAGTGCGGACGCAGAACCGTTGCCTGGGCTGCTTTACCTGCGAGCCCGGTGCCGTGGAGCGGGGGGCGGAAACCTACCCCCCTGCAGCCTTGAATTTGGCCTTCGCCTTGGGGGTGCTGGCTGAGTTTTGTCCTGGCTTTTGTTCAGAGGGACACAGCTTATGTTTCGTTCCAGGCTCGCCATGTGCTCTGTTCTGTTCTGATGTCCTTGGTTCCCACCAACCACGAAGCCTTTCAACATTGGACACTGAAGACGTTTAAGGCACGAGGCACAGAGTGTGACGTTGCAACACCTGTATTCCTGTCACAGTTTATTTACCTGTCACGCCTGGAGACAGCTTGCATTTTACTGGAAGAGGCAGCTCCACCTCGGACCAGACGGGACCGTGGCCCCGAGCCTGGCGCCCACTCGCCCGACGTCCTCGGGGAGACGCTTTTCTTGGCTCCTCGCGCTCTGCTCACAGGTGGTCAGCGGGCGTTTTGAGGCAGAGCCTGAAATTTTTAGACTTTAGGACCATTTGCTCAGCTGGCCACGATTTCAGACACACTGCCGCTTTTACGGTCCATTTTAATCCTGTTTGGTGGAAAACGGCTTGTTTGGCTCTGCAGTGTAATGTCTCCTGTTCTGTGTCCGCGTGCCCGGGGGCATGTGTGTGGACGGCACTGGACACAAGGCCTCAGCGGCATTGCCCACAAAACGCTCTACACAGAATTCCTTGTCGGGATACGTTTAGGACACTGGCGTGTGGGTCCCGCCGAGGGGGACCTCTCCCTGCAGGTTTTCTTACGCTCTCTGACTCGTTTCCCATAAAGAAACCCACCCACTGGCTCAACAGTGTTTCCCGCTGACTTGTGGGGAAACGTCGTCACCCTGTGGCTGACGTTTGTAATCCTGCCGAGGAATCCGGCCACTGTCACCTGCAGGTGTCCCAGGGACACGTCACCCACTCTGCGGGGTGCTGACCACGAGGCAAACGCTTTTAATTTTGACCAAATCCGGTCTATCAGTCTTTCCTTTAATGCCAAGCAGACATTAACATTCAATTTTTGCCCGGCCGGGCGTGGCTCAGCGGTTGAGTGTCGACCTAGGATCCAGGTGATCGGGGTTCGATTCCCGGTCAGGGCACATGCCCGGGTTGCGGGCTCGATCAATGACTCTCTCATCATTGATGTTTCTTTCTCTCTCTCCCTCTCCTTTCCTCTCTCTGAAATCAATAAAGATATATTTTAAAAAAAACATTCAATTTTCTCCCCGGTATCTTGCCATTTTCAGCACATAGGTCTTCGGCCTGTGTTATGATCTTTATACCTAAGGATTTCATTTTTCAAATGATTGCAAGTGATTTTGAGTGTTAAATTTTATTTCTTGCACGTTTATTGTTAGTATATAGAAACTGCACCGTGTGACGTATCTAATTTGCTTTTTTGTAGTAGGAGTTTTGGGGGTTTTTTTAGTAGATTCCTCCTTAATTACACTTTAGACACATCTTTTGCAAATAAGGGTAGTTTCTTCTTTCCAAGCCATAAGCCTTTTTATTTTTTTCTTCCTTTACTGAATGGTTAGACTGTCTCGTGTGGTACCAGGAGCGGTGGGAATGGACAGGCCGCCCGTGCTCCTGGCCTGGGGGGAGCGTTCGGTATTTCACCCCCCGAGACGATGCTCTCGGAGTCGGCATAGATGAAGCTCCTTCGTTTTTTTAAGTCTAATTATAGCCCCAGAATAGTTTCCGAGGTGGCTTTCATCGAAGGAGAAGCTGCGCGTCCTCGTGATTTGGGCGATCGTGGCGACAGTTGTGGGTTCCAGGCCGCGTGTAGATTCGGCTGAAGACATTACCTCCCTCCTCTGGGCCACGCTCCCTGGGCACCCAACTCTCACACACGCCTGCTTGGGTTCTGGGGTGCCCGTGACACCTCTGACGTGATTGTGGAGACACAGGGCTGGCGGGTTTGTCTTTTCACTGCGTTGCCGGATTCCTGGGAGCCTGATAGAGAAATCGGAATCGCACTTTCCTCCTCAAAACGCGCGTCTCCCGAGATTCCCGAGAAGGGTTTAAACACCACCCCACAGAAGCCAGGAGTGTGGGAGAGCATTTTAATTTTGTTCTTTCTGAAATTTGTGTTTTGTTTTGTTTTCAAATCAGACCTTGAACATTTTAAGACCAAGACGAGGAACACGGTGTCCGTGCGGGAAGGCCAGGGTGTCGTCCTGCTCTGCGGGCCCCCGCCCCACTCCGGAGGTAAGAGGCTCCCGCTCGTGCTCTTTGTATTGACCGAGTTTCTGGGCAGGACCCACGGCTTTGCGCTGTTACCACGTCTGTAAAGGTCCGAGCGGCTTGCTAACCTGAGCTCCGGACTCTGCCCTCGAGGTGGAATATCAGAGACTACGAACGGCCGTCCATCCAGAGACGTTTATAGTCATAATCCGTCTACTCACTCGGCAGGAGTCCTGCGGCGGCGAGGTCACATCCGTCCCGGTGACCCGAGGGGCCTAACAGCTTTATCTTCCCCTGTCCCCGTTGGTCACTGAGTTTTAGGCCATGACGTCCGCGGCAGTCTTTCTGTCCCTCCCTCCCTCTCCCTCCCCCCCCCACTCACTTGCTTATTAACAAACGCCGTTGGACATTTGGTTTTTGTACTATGTGGACATGATATGTGTGGATATTCACAGCATTTTTACTCGGGTGTTGGAATTGCAGGGTTTTTGCTGCTTTGGTATAAATCGAACTTCAGCAGGTGGGAGGGTAACTGGACAAGCGCGGCCCCAGGGGAGCCCCGGCCTGGGCTCCTGGCTCCCTCACCCCACACTCACTCCCACACTTGGTCCTTGGGGGACGGAGGGGGTGTTATTAGTGTAAAAGTCACTGTCCTAGAGAAGCGAACACATCCTGGGACTGAGCGTGAGAGCTGCTGACGGGGACAGATCGGAGGGAACCTCTGCCCGAGACGCCTCCCTCCCACCCTGGTAAAGCCGATTTATATGGAACTGTGCCGGACTTTGTTCTGTGGCGTGCGGGGTGGGCACCTCAGGGTGGGGTTAAGGCAGCCTTAGTCTTCGCATTACTGAACCAGTGCGGAGCGGGGTCCCGGGTCCCGGGGGGCCTGGACGTTGCGAGCGTCTCGGCTCCGGACTCTCGGTGTGTCGGTGGAGGCGCGTGCTCCGCGCTGCGAGGCTTCGCTGAGAATCCCCGCGAGACGAGGACACGCCGCTGTGCTAAACCGGGTCGCCGCGTTGAAGCGTCGCAACACGGAGGAGTTCGCCGGGAGGTAAAGGCGTGAAGGCGAGGACAGCCCCGGACTCGGGGGGCCCGCCCCATCCTGTCGGCCACCTGGACACCGGGCGGGTCAGCGCGGCCCTGTTCAGAGGAGGCGAGCCCTGCACGGCCCCGGGACTCGGCCGGAAGGATTCTGTGGAGAAAGTGTGGAGCCAAAGCTGTAAGTGTTCTGCCCAAAGGTGAGACACTCGTAGGGAGGGGCTCGGCTCCAGGACCCACCCACGGACGCCGGGACCCACAGACGCCCGAGCTCCTCATAGGAAACGGTGTCATGTTTGCTTACAAGCGACACGCCCGCCCGTCTGCCTTCAGTCGCCTCCGGATTCCTTATGACCCCTGAGACGACACGCACGCCGTGGGAAGTGGCTGTGTGTCCTTCGGGGAGCAGTAAGGACAGTGTCTGTCCTGTTCACCGCAGACACCGCCGCCCGGGCCCCGACCCTCGGGACCGTCGGCAGCCTGGAACCTCAGTATTTTCTCCCGCGGCTGGTTGGGTCCGCGGTGCAGAGGGCGGACTGAATCTCCCAACGCGCTTCCCCTGAAGTGCCCGGCTCGCGCCTTCGAGTTTCTGCGACGCTTGTAAACACCGTTACGGGACCGTGGAGATAATCCCGGGTGAGACCTGCGTGGCGCGAACCTTTTATTAGAGGCCGACGGCGTGTTCTGGAGAGTTGTGTTTTCTTCCCTTAAACGCTAGTTAGATCAGATTTTCAAAAGCACGCAGGAAATATTCCTGGTCTTAAACCCGGGGATTTATAAAGCAGGAGCGGCGAGACCAGCGGGAGACCGATTTCCTTTGAGGCGCGTTGGCTTGTGGTCTGCGGCCTCCCACAGCAGAGCGGGATTTGCTCGAGCTCTGCGGAGACCTTGGGTCCTTGCTCCCCATGTCGTACGCTGACAGCGGGAAGCCGGCGATTTTCCGGGCCATTCTGGCTCCGTCGGACACACCAGGTCGCCGGCAGGTTCACGGGAGGCGCGTGCGTTGCTCCCGACCACCAGCCGCCACGGGGGAACCTCCTGCACGAACACGCGGCTTCTGAAACGCTTCCCTGTGCAAACAGGAGGGGAAGCGGCTCCTGTAAATGCCAACAAGGGGTTTCCCCCGCCCAACCCGCGACACCGGCGAATGGATGTTTTGTATATAGTCTCCCACAAATACTTACTTCCCAGGGTATTTCACACTTGCTCTTTAAGAATGTTCTGGGCCCGGCCGGGCGTGGCTCAGTGGTTGAGCGTCGACCTAGGATCCAGGCGATCAGGGTTCGATTCCCGGTCAGGGCACATGCCTGGGTCGCGGGCTGCAGCCGATCAATGACTCTCTCATCATTGATGTTTCTCTCTCTCTCTCCCTCTCCTTTCCTCTCTCTGAAATCAATAAAGATATAATTAAAAAAAACAAAACAAGAATGTTCTGGAGGTTGACTGGTGGCGTGGCTCAGTGGTTGAGCGTCGACCTATGAACCAGGAGGTCATGGGTTCGATTCCCGGTCGGGGCACATGCCCAGGTTTCGGGCTCGACCCCCAGCAGGGGGGTGCAGGGGGCAGCCGATCGGTGCCTCTCATCCTTGCTGTTTCCCTCCCTCTCCCTACCTCCCTCTCTAAAAAATCAGGAAAGACATATTTTTTAAGAAACGAATGTCCTGGTCAGGGGCACAAGTTCACCGTCCTATAGGGGCAGCTGTGGTTCCCCAGAGCAATTACAGTGGTAACGTCAAAGGTCGCTGGCCACAGGCCACTGCAGCAAAGAGAATAATGACAGAGCCTGACATCGTGCAACAGTCACCAAACTGTGACAAAGTGAGCAGATGCTGCCGGGAAAAGGGTGCCACAGACGAGCCCCACGCAGGTTGCCACACACCTTCAACTTGCAAAAAACTCGGCATCCGCAACCGCGAGGAAGCGAGCCGGGCCGTGCGTGTCCCTCGGTCCCGGCGTCTCTGAGGCTCCGCGTCACCGTATCCTGTGCGCTCCCTGGAGAAACAGCTCGGATCCCAGTTTAGCGCCGAGACGTGGAGCAGAATCCGGCGCTTGGCTGTCGTCTGGCTCGACCGCGCCGTTCGTCACCCGGCCCCGAGAACTGCCGCTTAAAACAGAACTTCCATTTCTCTTTTATTTCCTCCTCAACGAGATACAGTGTAACAAACAAAGTGGGGTTGTCATTTTCGGCCTGAAGAGAATTAATAAGCGCATGTTCGCCACTCAAACTCTCCTATATATCTTTGCTTTATTGCTTTCCTCCTCTGGCAGAAACAAAATAATTACCAGCAACGAGAAATCCTGTCGCTGTTACGGTTTAGCTATTTATTTCCCTCCAGCGCGCACTTGAGTACACGGAGTTTCTTTTCCTTTCGGCAAAATTATAGATGTGCTGAGGGAGATTTGTCTGTCTCGAGGAAGAAAATCGCACACAGAGAAAGCAGGCGTTTGTTTCTGCAGCTCGTTATAACTCGAAGGCTATACCCATTCAATCCCGTCACATTTTAATAACTTGGAGGGCGTTTCCCCCATTCATACAACTTATTTTGCCCCCTAACTTACACATTCATTCTTCTAAAAGCACATCGGAATCATCACATTAAAAAAAAACACCTTAAAAAAAACACACACAAAAAAACACCTCAAGATCTTGATTGGAATTATCTGATATTTGCCTGTTATTTTGGGAAAATCGGCAACTGCAACACTGGGATTTCACACTCAGGAATATGACACGTATCTGCAGCATTAAAGTCACAGTGTCCTGCAGCAAACTGCTGTTTCTCTCCCTGGCTGTCGTGCCTGTGCACCCAAGGGTCTCGGGTTCGATTCCGGGTCAAGGGCACGTGCTTGGGTTTCGGGTTCCATCCCCGGCCCCCCGGTTGGGGCTCGTATGGAGGAAACCAATTGATGGGTCTCTCTCTGTCTCTCTCTCTC
Organism: Miniopterus schreibersii; assembly: GCF_964146895.1. Classification (NCBI taxonomy): domain Eukaryota; kingdom Metazoa; phylum Chordata; class Mammalia; order Chiroptera; family Miniopteridae; genus Miniopterus; species Miniopterus schreibersii. The sequence goes on from NC_138115.1 coordinate 53,594,473, forward strand.
CCTCCCCCTCCTTTCCTCCCTCTGTCTCTAAAAATCAATGGAAAATAAAACAAACAAAAAGCTCTTTCTACATAAACTGCAGATATCTTTTTCTGCATAAACTGCTACACAGATCTAGCCCGAGTGTGACCTTATTTGGAAATCCAAGGTACAGGGCCTCCTTTGCTTTGATCGCATAGCTGATATTAAACACTGACCCACAGACTTACGCAAATATAAATGCTGTGCTCCAGTTTCCCTGGGTGTGCAAACCAGCCCTTAAAATGCCATAGTTATTGCTGGGATCTTATAGAAGGTTCCCAGGAGCCCAGCATCCGCGTGCACCTGTGTGACCCCCGGTCACCACCAGCACTGCTTTGTGACACTGGGGACACAGAGCTTCGATTTTATTTTTTGTAAAGGTCTCCTGGTCAGGTCTGAATGGGAATCTTGATTTTTTAATAGTCTCTAATTCCTTAAGCGTAAACATCTGGAAGAGGGCACTTGTGTTGCCATGGCTACAGGGCATTTTTTTAATTGAATTTAAAAGGAATGGGGAGAGAGAGAGAAACAAACCAACCGGCTGCCTCCTGCATGCAACCCGACCCAGGCTCGAACCCGCCACCTTTCGGTGTACCAGACTATGCTCCAACCCACTGAGAGCCCGGCCAGGGCACGGAATTAGCGATCCCAATTATACTTTTCAATCTAAAACGGTGCAATGATTGTCACAATTGGCCTGCAATTGCAATTTCTTATAAAACTTTCTAAAATAAGTCTTCCTCAAATAGAAATTTTCCACACTGGAGCTCTACAAAGACGACTATTTTGCAGGCTACAGGAATGTGCTAATTACTTGGCAGCAGATTCTAATTGAAAGAGCAGCAGAGATGGCGGGCTTCCTGCGACCCCAGCTGGACGGCCCGCGGCTCTGAGCCTCAGTGTTCCCATGGCGGCTAAATGGCGGCTCTTAGGACACCTTCTGTTTGAAGATAAACAAGTGGGAAGTTAAAAGGAAAAGTAATGGGGCCTTTGAAGGCGGGAGGAAGAGCCTTATGTTATTTGGAGATTCTTCTCTTGGTATAACATTTACTGACACTTTTTAATTAGACACACCATCCAGAAGCTTACTTTTAACTATTTTAAAACCCAGGTGTAAATCTCTAAAACAGTCTAACCTTTTTATTTCCACGGTACGGTCACAACTTTCTGAGATCCCTCCAGGCCCCTGGTTCATCTAACCAGGCATTTGTTTCATACCCACTCTGAGCTGGGCTCCAAAGATACAGAAATAAATGAGACACCATTGTCGACTTCGTGCCGCTCAGAGTCCGGTGAGGGGACATGTAACAAAGACACTAGAAGGCGTGTGACAAGCGATACATTGAGACCTACGTGTCTGTGCCCTGGGGGTGAGCAGGTGGGGTCCCAGGTGGGGAAGCTGCCCCTGCTCCGCCCCCAGCCGACCCCTTGCACTACCTCCCCCGTCATCACTGAAGCTCAGTAGCCCAGGATCCACAGTTTAAGACCAGAGTTTAATGTGCACATGAAACAGTTGAGCTAAATCAGCTTTAGAAATTTAGACGAAGCAGTGGAGGGAAGGCAGCAATGTTTTTGAGGTGTTGATGCTGAGCAGGACTCATGCTGCGTGCCACCCACAGCAGATACTTACTGTCCACGGAATGTCCACAACCCACAGAAGATCCTGTCCACGGAATGTCCACAACCCACATAAGATCCTGTCCACAGGATGTCCACAACCCACAGCAGATCCTGTCCACAGGATGTCCACAACCCACAGAAGATCCTGTCCACAGAATGCCCACAACCCACAGCAGGTACGGTCCACAGAATGTCCACACTCCTGACAAACTCCTGTCTTTTCGACGGTGTGGCGCTTCCTGTCTTTCACCTGAGGCAGCATCAGCCCTGGGAGGAAGCACACAGCGGACCCAGCAGAGACCGTGCGGATGTGGCCGACGTCAGCACGGATCCCACGGGTCGTGGTTTATGGGGCTGCCAAACCCCAGTCACTAGAACACCCTCGTTCCCGTTCCAGGCTGTTACGTGCGTAATTCCTCTCTAGGACACGTCCCCTGTGAGTCACGGCCAGGATCGGATTCTCACTGTAACTTGATAAATGGGTGGTTTCGGAGAAACTAATACCTGTGGGAGAAAATACTTTCAGAGACACCTTTGTAAATCTCTGCCTGGCTCACTGGGCCCGTGTCGTCCCCTGCAGCCCTGTCCGCTTACCGTTGCCTGAGCACTGAGGCCTGAGCTAACAGTGAGCTCACGACCAGCCTCCTAAGGGGTGGTTCACGATGGGCAGGGTCCGCTCCCTGTGGAGGTTTGCAGAGCACCTGGTGGGGGTCCTGCCCGGGGGGGGGGGGGGGGGGGGCGGCGGGGAGGCCTGGGCCTGAGGGTGGGTTGGCAGGGCTGCCCAGAGCTGGATTGCCAGCGACAGTGACAAGTGCTTGGATGGAGGCCCCTGTCCTCTGTGGCTTTTGCTTTGCTCGCCACTGAAGCTTCCAGACGGACTGAGTCTCCTTTTTCATTTTTCCCCCAACGCTGCTCAAAGTGTTGGGGCCTCATGGAAGAAAGAAGATCGGCAGAGAGAACTGTGGAATCTGAACCAATTATTCGGACACAAATCAGCCTTTTCTTCCGAAAGAACAGACCCTCGGCAGAGAGATGCAGTAGGAGACGCTGGCTGTTAGGGCTGCTTAACATTTTCCTCCCGTTTAGTCAAAGCCATGACCAAAAGCTGCCTCCGGGCCTCGGTCCTGCCGGGTCGGGTGGCGGATTTGGGGATCAGCTCTGTCAGAGCCCGGGGTGGGCCCTGGAGTGATGGCCCTTAGTGACACAGTGGCTAACAAATGACATGTCTCTTCTTAATAGTTCAGCCCCTTTTGAAGGCGGTTGCCTGGGGCTCCCTGTGCCATTAGCTGCAGCAAGACATTGGGCGTGTGGACAGGGACCCACTTAAAGGCTCAGATCTGAACAAAGGGGGGGGACTTTGCCTCCTCCAAGCTGTTATCATGCCTGTTCCCAGAATCTTAATTACGTCTTGCAGGAGCCCGAATGTATTTCAGAGACTAGTCGGCTTCCTTCCTCGTGTGGGCGGGGGGTCTACGCGCAGGCCTTCGGCTTCTCTCTCTGATCCCGGCCAGGGGCCCAGAGCTGGGCCTGAGGAGTCAGCGTGGCCAGCCGGGCGCGTCTGAGTGACCAGGGACAGGGCGTGCAGGCCCCCAGGCCCTCCCCGGCCCCGTGTGAGCTCCCAGGGAGCCTCGTGGCCGCGGGAGTCCTGTTGGTAAAACAGGGTGACCCCCCCGACCTCATGATGGGGTGATGACAAGAGGGGACATCCGTGTGCAGGGGCAGGCCTGGCACAGAGCCGGCCCTCAGTAAATAGCCGTTACTGCCACCGCCATCCCTTCACTGCTGTTGTAGTTATGTATTAAATGTTTCGTTAATGCTCACCTGAGGATATTTTTCCATTTATTTTTAGAGAGAGGACGGGAGGGAGGAAGGGGAGAGGGGCCAAAGGAGGGAGGGGGGGAAACAGAGAAACATCCATGTGGGGGAGACACACCAATTGGTTGCCTTGGTTGGCCCCGGCAAGCGCCCCCGCGACGGGCTGGGCATTGAACCCTTGACCGGGAATCTAACCCTCGACCCTCTGGGCTCGGGCCGGTGCTCTGCCCTGAGCCGCATTGGCCCTGGCGGCTGTTGGAGTTACTGTTACGGGATCCTCTCTCGGTACATGTAACACTTCTCAAAGCATCGCAGAGAAGCACAAAAATAACGCCTTGGCCCTCCTGTGAGCTGTGTTTATCGTATTTGTATAAAATGGATTTTAAATAGACTGTATAGGAGTCAGACATATGCTTCCATGGAAAGGGGGACACCTGTGTTCTCTCTCGTGACTGGAAAACCGACTCTGGCGCAATGAGCTAAACTAATTCCCAAACTGACCCTTCGACTCAGCGTCACTATCAGGGTGATTAATTTAATTTAGCCTTTCCACAGATATAAAAGCCAATGTCGTTCCGTAAAGTGCGTCCATAAATATCTCCTCCAGCACCTGCTATTGAGAGGGAAGGGTCAATAATTTTAATAATTAAACCATATTGTAAACACCTTCATTTCTCCTGTCAGCCTCTCGCGCGCAGAGTTGGCGGACGCTGCGTGTTGACACCGTGAGTCCGAACTGGAAAATTAATCAATGGCGGGGGACAGACTCCGAGAGTTCACGTATTGATCCCCAGTGTGGGAATTAGCTTCAATAGTCAGACCAAAACTTGGATAAAACAGAAGAGATTAAAATGATCGTTAAATCCGAGCTCCCTGATTTCATCGGGGCCGCATGTCAGACGATTCGATTTTAGGTAAATACAGACTTGACTTTGATGAGGGCGGAACCCGGTGCCCCGAGCGCCTTGGGGGGAGAGGCCTTCATCCTGTGGCCGCAGGAGACGGACCGAGGCTGTGCCTGCTCGTCCGGAACCTGTCTCACCGCAGGTGCTGGTTGTGGAACCAGCTGGGTCGGAGCCGCTGGTCGCCCTGCTTGCTCCCTGTTGTTCAGGTAAATACATTTGGAGCAAAAAATAAAGGAAAAAAAAGAGCCAGTGCTCTTACAACTTTAATCATCGTGGGTTTTGCCTGAAACTTGTAGAAGTAAGAAATTCATTGAAGGGCAGTGAACTTGACGGCATATTAGGGACAACGCACTGTAGAGCCTTGTGCCGATTCTATGAAGTGTTCGAGTTGGGTGAAAAGGCTGAAGCCCCTTTTTTTCTAACAGGATTATGGCATGAGCTTTTTTTATTATTGAATTTATTGGGGTGACAGTGGTTAATAAAATTACACAGGTTTCAGGTGTACAGCTTTGAACCGGTCCTCAAGGGGTGGAAACGAACTCGGTACCAACTTTAAGTTAAATTAGGGAGCATTGCCTTTTGGTTACCTCGCCTGCCTCCGTGGACTCCCACAATTTGGAAAGTCACACTGAAACCACTGTTCGCCCAGGGTTTCTGTATTAGAGCAAGAATCAGGTGAGAGCAGTGGTCTGTAAAAATAACTGGCTGCAGAAGCCTGAGCCCACCTCGGCCTGGAGCACAGCTCAGGGACTCGGGGTGACAATGCCCCTTGGCCCCCTGCACCTCAGAGCTGCCCTTCCTGCCTTTAGGGGCTAGTTCAATGCACCTCGTTAGTTAAATGGTAGTTTGTAAACAGACACACTGGGGTCAGGAAAATCCCCTTAGGGAACACGGGTGAGGCCTCGACTAGAAATTCATTAGATCGAGTTCTTTGTAAAAGTTAGAGACTCTCCTCCAGGATATAATCAGTCACCACTTCAAGGGGCTCTACTTACCAGAGAAAACAGGCATTTTACTCTCCTTAGAAATAATCACCCGCTTGGCGAGGAGAGACAGGTCAGGACCCAGGACCTTCCTTAAGGAACAAGTTTTATTTTCATGAGCGAAACGAGACCCGGTGAGGAGAGGACGGTCAGGGCCGCATTTGTCCACCAGGCCGCATTTCTCCAGGCCGTTCGTTGCCGCGTCCCATCCACCAGTTATCTGTAGCCTTTGCGGCCCCAGGAAGCCTGGTCTGTAATTAGCGCTGAGAGTTGACATGAGGATTATAACCCTAAAAGCACCACCCTGGGTGCGTTAGGGGGTCTTCCCCTTGGAGCTGGTGCTGAAGGAAATTTCCATTTTGCAGGCTTGTGAATTCTGCATATCCTTTCAATAGCCAGGCAGGGCAATCAAATCGTAATTGGCTGCGATTAGCACTCCCGTGGGCTGTGAGGTTCTTTACCTTCTCCTGGGCTGCACTTAAAAGGAAAATGTTATTTACTGATGCTGAGGCATAAAAATGCGCTTTGTTCCGCGTCAGTGAGGAGGAACCGCACCTGGGCAGGGGCCCGGGACTGAAGACCCGCCCCCGCCCCACCTGGGCCTGAGGGAGGTTCTCAAAAACAGAAAGGAAACAGTTCCGAGTGAGGAAAAGCAGGACAGACGGAACTGCCACAAAGTAGCCTCCGGAGGCCTCTCCTGGGCTCTGCATCGGAAGGTGTGGAGGGACCGCTCCCAGGGGCACCCGCGGCGCAGCCACCTGATGCCAGGACAGGGGGCCCCCTAGGAGAGGAGCTTCGCACAAGCTTGACAGTGACGACCAGGGAGGGCGATGCCACGAGTCCAAATGTGCCAGGGACTCGGGCACCCACGGAACAGACTCCAGGTCGGAAAGGAAATGGGGGAACCAGAAATGGGGCACAGAGCGAGGACACCCCCTGGTCTCAGACGTGGACGTGGACGTGGACGTGGCTCGGAGCTGCTCCCTCAGGCAGGAGACACGGGGTGGAGTCTGAAGGCCTCAGGGACACGCACCTGAGCTTGGGAAGCCTCCTGGGGTCTGGACAGCAGGCGGCCCCACAGAGAAGAGGGAGCGGAGGGGAGACACGATGTCACCCCCGTGGCTGGTCTGTGGGGACACTGACCTACCGCAGGCTCACACAGCTTGTCTGACAAGGCCCGAGACAGGGTTTATGGGCTTACAGCGGGTGTCGCCGTCTCTCAGCAGCGCCCAGGTGAACAGGTGAGTTGCAGGTATTGAGGCCACAGCCAGGCAGCAGGGCCTCGAATGGTCCTCAAGCATGAAAGGAGGGAGAGAAGTCACCTTCCTCGCTCGGTGTGAGGACCCTCAGCGGTCAGGCCCCTTAGTGTGGAGCGTGGACGTCGCCATGGACGAGGCAGCCGCTGAGGCTAGACCAGGAGGCCTGGGTGTGTGGAAACGTCGCCCCACGTAGCTCCCCCGGAAACAGCTCCCGAAAGACCACGCGGATGTCAGACGTACACAGGTGCCTCTGCTTTAGGTACGGACGTCAAAACCCTCGCCACGGACCATTTATTCTTCCAAACTTAAATGATCTTCAACTTGCCACGTTGTCTCAGGTTTTTGAACAAGTCCTATGTCCTGGACCCTCCACCCAGGTGGCGTCATCTGCAGGCTTCACGGCAAAGGTCTCCTCCCAGCCCGTGACTTGCTGGTAACAGTCTAAGTGCCCCGAGGGAGCCGCCCCACCCCTTAAACCCTCATTTCAGAGCAGCTCAGCCTGCCCCCCTGGCACCACAGCAAATGGCCGAAGCTTCCTTTACAGTTTTGCCCGGGTGTCGTTTCCTCTGACAGAATTTCTTCTAGAAAACGGGCGTGCCAAAGACTAAATCTCCCCCGTAATGGAATTTTCTCGGGAAGTGGCTGTGCACCCCCGTGGCAGTGCCACGGATATTGACGTGTCCCCAGGTAAACCCTCGAGGGACACAGCTCCTGTTAAATGACCAGCCTTGAGGGCAAGTGACCGGGAAGGGGTGTGGCCCGGGAACGGCGTGTCCATCGCGCGTTGCTCTGTAGAAGCCGCCTTTCGGTCGCTCATTCTGTTCATTTATGGCTTGGATGGTAAAACCCCTTGTTCTTGAATCAAAAACGTTTCCGGTTCCTAATGTACCTGTAGCATTTTACTCAAGAGCCCGGCGGCCAGGGCCTTGGGCGTAACTTTTGTGATTTACACAAGAGGTTGCGGGAGGGTTTGCAAAGTCTAGCGTGTCTGAGTAATAAAATTATCATTTTTATTGTAGTGTTTTATTTATCGCCATACATAAAATTATATTGAAAAGCCTCCAAAGAAAGCTGACTTGATGTATGTTTCACGGGCGGGATACAGTTGATGTTCATCACAAATGCAGATGTTTATGTGCCTGGTAGTAGGACAGCAGGTGCTTTGCTTTATCCAGAATGCAGTAAACCCATGATGTCTAACGCTCCCCGTCGGGGAGAGTCCCTGTGTCGGTGACACCGTCGTGGGGGCGCCTGCAGCGGGGTGGAGGCGTGAGCGCGTCTCCCTCTCCCCCTTGTTCCATGGGTGAGATTTAGGGCTCCTGCCCCCTGACTCAGCCCCCTTGGCACCTCCTTTCTCCTCCGTGGTGGGGTCTCCGTCGGCTGCCCCGATCGGCTCTGGGATGCTGACTTGCCTGGGCCTCTGGGGGGGGGGGGGGCAGGTACTAAGAACCGAGGGGGAAGGTTTCCATGTTCGAAGATCCTGGGTCCAGGTGGGGCGACCAGCCCATGGAAGTTGGGGAGACAGTTCTGTGAAGGAAGGTCATGGAAACGGACGACACTTCCTCCTGGCCCAAGGGGAGGCACGATTTGTTTTTTTAAATATGTTTTTACTGATATTTTTAGAGAGAGAGGGAGGGAGAGACGATGTGAGACTGAAACATGGATCGGCTGCCTCCCACGCGCCCACTGCTGGGGGTCGAGCCTGCGGCCCGGGCCTGCACCCTGACGGGATCGAACCCGAGACCCCTCCGTGTGCAGGACGACGCCCGACCCCTGAGCCACACGGGCCAGGGCGGTTAGTACATTTTTAATGTGGAAAACTTTCCCTAATAACGGAATTTCCTTCTCTCCAAAACTTTTATTAGAACTCTCTTATGCCTGGATCTTCAACGAGTATCCGTCGTTTGTGGAAGAAGACAGCCGGAGGTTCATCTCGCAGGAGACGGGCCACCTGTACATAGCCAAGGTGGAGCCGTCCGACGTGGGGAACTACACGTGCGTGGTGACCAGCACGGTGACGGCCGCCCGGGTGCTGGGCGCCCCGACGCCCCTGACGCTGCGAGCGGACGGTAGGGAACAGTGGGGGTGTTGTGGGAAAAGTGAAACCCAGGGGACAGTGAGGGGAGTCTCTTGAAGAATCATCGCTTCATTTGTTTTAGATCAAGAATATTTACGAGGGGGGCACTGAAAGGATTCCTTAAGCCACGGGTCCCTGGGCACAGCCCCCGCACAGGACCAGCTTCACAATCTGCGGGGAGCGGCACAGAAGGAAAACGAGGGGCCCGTGGTCACACAATGAGTGGGCAGTGCCCGCCGGCGTGGCTCAGTGGTTGAGCGTTGACCCAGGAACCAAGAGGTCACCGGTTCATTCCTGGCCAGGCGCGTGCCTGGGCTGATCCCCAATATGGGGCGTCCAAGAGGCCGCCGATCGATGATGTTTCTTTCGCATCGATGTTTCTCTCTCTCACCCTCTCCCTTCCTCTCTCTCTCTCAAAATCAGTAAAAACAAATTTTTAAAAAATGAGTAAGCATGTCCAATGGTGACCCCATTAAACCAGGCACAGGGCCCGTTGAGCCTGGGGCCGCGTGCTCCCCGTGAAGTCACCTGTCCTGACCTTCATCGGCTTGAGGGGCTTTGTTTCAAGCTAGAAGTTATCTCTATAAAAAACAAAGGATACATGTGAACCTTAGGTGCTCAGAGCATAAGCATCTTATAATGGAAAGTTTGTACCTTTGACTAATGTGAAATTGGCTCCACTGCCAGGAGCACGGTGCTTGTATTTCTCAATACTCCGCTGTGTCCTCGAAATTGCTAAGAGAGCAGACGATCAGTGTTCTCACCACACACACAAAAATTAACAATTAATTAAAAGCAGTGTCTACGTGAGGGCCTGTGTGTGCCAAGTTGATTGAGATAATCATTTCACAACATGTACCTAATATATTAAATCATCACAATGTACACTGAAAAACCTAAATATATACAATATATTTACAATGCAGCCTAAACCTATACAGTATTTATGTGTCCATCGCACGTCAGTAAAGCTGGGGAGAGTGTGTTTCATTTTCCCCGTCATGGCTGTTTCAAGGGAGCCCACGAGCTGCAGGGCAGCGGATCTGTAAGCCTGAGAAACCGCCCACGTGCACAGGACCGTCTCTGATGCGGGTGCTGGGCCTCAGGGACCTGAGCCCCTTCCCAGTCGGCGATGGTTGGGTTTGGCCTGTCCCGCTTTTTCCATTACTGTGTCTTGTCACTGGGGAGCCATCTACTAAGCCTGAGATGGACGCCTGTGCTACGAGGGTACCGTTAAGTCGATTTCCTCCCATAATGTTTGCTCTTCAGGGTGTTTCGAGAAGTCATAATGCATTGTACATTTCAGTGTGACCAGAAATGTCCAAACTGGACAGAGAATTCCAAAGCCTCCCGTTTAATGTAACGTAAGAAGCACGGCGGTTTCCCGGAACTGCTCTGTAGACGGCCCTTTATTAATCTCGGAATCCCAGAGCGTGTATTAATGTTGCCCGTTTGGCCCGAGTCCCAGCGCGGCTCCTGAACGCACCTACCGGGCGGGAGGGGCGGGATCACGTCATCGGAGTAGCTGGTCCCACCTGCAGCATTTGAGGAGAAGGGGCCAGTTTTGAAGGAAACGGTGAAACTGTGAACTTTGCCTTGTGGATTTACAGGCGTGATGGGTGAATATGAACCGAAAATAGAAGTTCAGTTTCCGGAAACCCTCCCGGCCGCGAAGGGCTCCACCGTGAGGCTGGAATGCTTTGCCCTTGGAAAGTAAGTTCCGTGGCTCTCGCTCCCACGTGCCGGTGGCAGGTGCCGTAAGGCAGCGAGCGAGACGGTTCTCCACAGACTCTTTTTGTATTTTCTAATTTTTTTCACTTAGAAGCCGAGGAGGAGTCAAGTCCAGGGGAAATGCACGTATATAATTTAGTTGGAAACATTAAAGGCATTTGCTGAAATTGCTTCCACCTGATTTCGTGAACTAAACTCGTTTTTCTTTTCCTTGTTTCCTACGAAAGTGCAGTGGGCACGTTAGACCTTTTACACTAAATCATGAATTTACTCGAGAAAGTGCAGCGTTTATTGTATTGCACTGTGAACGTAGAGCGGTGGGTCTTGGCGTGAGGGTCGTGTCCTTGACAATTGACACACAAAACTGCGTCTTTTTCTCGATCCAAACCCAACGCTTCACTCGGTTCCAGGCTTCAGTTTACAATAGCAAATAACGCGACGTTTTCTCCGCAGCCCTATACCCCGGATCACCTGGAAAAGAAGCGATGGGCGGCCTCTCCCCGGTAAAGTTAAACTGCGGGAGTTCAGCGGCGTGCTTGAAATCCCCAGCTTCCAGCAGGACGACGCCGGCTCCTACGAGTGCGTCGCCGAGAACTCCCGCGGGAGGAACGTGGCCAGAGGGCGGCTCACCTACTACGGTCGGTGTCCCCGTGGCCGTGGGAGCGGGAGCGGGAGCGTTTCTCTTATCAGACGCCTCCGTGGTTGGGGCGGGAGGTCACGGCAGAACCCAGTGCCCCACGGGGTCTACGCGTGGTTAAATAGGATAAATATCCTAGGGGGAGTTGACAAGAAATACAGCTCTGCGGGCGGAGGCCTGCTTTTTAAATGATTCATATGGTGATGAAACATTTCACTGTCTCTTCTGAGAATAACCGTTTAGACACTTAACCATGTCAAGGGGAGACGTCTCTTCTGGAAAATGTGGTTTGATGTGTTTATTACGGTTACGAAGCAGAGGAACTCTCGCTGGGAAACGCGCGTCACCGCAGCAGAGGGGCCGCTGGCCGGCGGGGTCCTGACCCTCGCTGGCAGCTGTCCCTCCCGGGGACAGGGCCGCCCGCGTGCCGCCGGGGACCTGTGATGACATTTACGTGATGCACTGCTCAGTTCCGGAAAGGACAGGGCGACGCTGTTGCCATCACTTAGAGTCTATTTGTAGGGAAATTAGATTGCCTTTTTAGTCTAGGTCTGTTTCCAAATAACCTTTTATTAAAAACATGCAGTTTTTTTTATGGCAGCCTGATTTAAAATGGGTGATATTATAAAGTGTGCTGTAAAAATGTGAGCATGGGGGGAGTGAAGATGTAGTTGCAGTGTAATCACTAGAAATATTACAAAACTCGCGGGAACTGGCCACTTCTGTGCGGAGAAAATTACATTATGGTCCAGTCACCTGGGCAGCTGGGAACTGGAGCCGGTTGCCGGGCTCGCTGGGAGGGCCACGTAATGTCGCAGGGGAGAAAGCGTTTGCAGACACACGTTAAAATGACGCGGTTTATTCTGACCCCCCGAGAAATCCCAGGCGTGCAGGTGCGGCGGCCCTGACTCGCGGACAGGCGGGAGGGACTCGGACGCGCGCGTGACCCGCCTCTCCCTGCCCGCCCCGGGGAGAAGGCAGGACACCAACCTGCAGGCACCCGGCGTCCCCGGCTGCGTGCTGGTGGCCGATGCAGCGGTGGGCCCGGCTGACAGCTCTAAGGCTGCCCCGAAACATCGTTTACTCGCAGGTCTTGGGTTAGTTGCTCCTTTCCACGCAGGTTAGAAGCCCTGGCTCGGCTTTTCTAGGACTTCTTGTTTTTCTGTTTTCATCGATCTGTCTCTCCCCTTCTCTGCATGCGAGTTCACAGCCGTCACACAGTGGCTGCACCCGTCGGCGCGCCGTCCCTGTTCACGCTTCCCTCCTCCCAAACACCTCGAGTCCCCTTCTGCAGTCCCGCGGCCCCCGTGCCGATGGCTAACCCAGCCCCACCAGGGAGACTTGCTCGGACAAGTTCAGAGAGTCTGTTTGGAGCAGGGAACAAATCAGGTTTTCCTGGATTTTGTGGGCAAAGTGAGGTGATGGGAGAGAGGATGGCTCCGTGAAAAACTGGGGTTGTTTTAGGAATAAAGAAGGGGGGAAGCGAGCACGATAGGCAACCTCCATCATCCGCTGAGACTGGCAAAGGAGACAGACCACGGCCGGGGTCCATGCGCAATGTCTGTGTCTCAGAAATTAACGAGGCAGTTTCATGAAAGTTACTCCAGTTACCTGGTTACCGGCCCTAATAGTTCATGTAAAAGATGGTCTGATAGGATATTTGGGTCTCACCTGACGGAACAAGGGGGTGTCACAACTAAAGCGGCAGTTGTAGCTCCCAGGACTGGCCCAGATGGAAAATTATTCGGAGACGCAGCGGCGTGTGGGCGCCGGTGGAAAACCTTGCTGGAAACTCGAGTGGCGGCCACGGGCTCGTGGGTGAGGCCTGTTCGCAGCCTCGCCCCACTTAGGCCGGTAATTTCTGCAAGAAAAAAAGAAACTGTGTTTCAATAAAACGAAGTGATTTTGGCCTGAACTATACTTCGGCGTGGACAAGTGGTTTATATGAAACAATGAAATAAGGTAAAACGTAGGTCCAATTTCTCTAAAAGCTCAATAGTTCTATTTTCATTTCAATTTCATTTTTTTAGAAAGCAATTTTACGAGATAGAAATGGAGAGACCCATCTTCCCAGGGCTGCAATTAAGTAGAAATAGATAAACTGTCTCTCTCGATGTGGGCGATGCCGACGGGAGCCCCCGCCCACATCAGGTGTGGGGCTTGGAACCCATGTGACACCCGCCTCCGGGTTTGGGGCCTGAGGCGGGAGCTGAGAGCCGGCTGAGCGCTGAGTGCTGAGCGGCTCCGCTGTGGGTGGTATGTTGCTTTCATCTGTAAAAAGAACTTTCCAAAGAGCATCTTCTAAAACACAAGTGAAAATGATAAATCCACTTGGCACAGCTGATCTGCATACGTAATTTAAGGCTGCCCAAGTTTCCCTTTTTCATAAAAACTCATACAATTCGGATGGAGCCCATTTACCCATCTTCCCTGCTTTCGTTTTAATTCACTCAGAGGCTCACAGGCTGCTCACTGGTTTGCATTTAATTAGGAGTTTCTCTAACCTGAAGGAAGTATTCTCTCCTCGGCTGCAGAAGTGTCTCCCCTATGGATGTGAATTTTTAGTGCATAATTAAGACGGTACCTGCTGTCACTCACGGATTAAGTTCGCACCAGTTGTGACCTCATGATTCAAAAGTACGTGTGGAAATGAAAATCTATCTTGTGTACCTGCGTTACCGTCCACTAACAGACACCGAAGAATGTCCTAAGATGCACAGAGTCTGAAAACAGACAGTGTGAAGACTTTGGCTCAGGAAACAACAGATGGCCACCTCCACCCTCAAGTCTAGAAATATTCACGGATCCATGTGATAGAGACATTTAGGAATCCACGTGGTAGAAATGGTCACGAATCCACGTGAGAAATATTCAGGAATCCACGTGGTAGAGACATTTAGGAATCCACGTGGCAGAAAGGTTCAGGAATCCACAGGATCCACATGGTAGAGACATAAGGAATGAAATACCATCTCAGGCTCAGCGCTCACATCAGTCCGCTGCTCACAGTCTTGTATCAGTTTACATTTACGTGGAGAAAGTATTTATTTTTTTCTTTGCTGGGAGGGTTGAAGAATTTCTTCCATTGCAGCAAAGCCTCACTGGGTTCAGCGCATCCAGGACGTGGAAGCCGCCGTGGAGGAGAGTCTCTACTGGGAATGCCGGGCGAGCGGGAGGCCCAAGCCCTCCTACCGGTGGCTGAGAAACGGGGAGGCCCTGGCGCTGGAGGTGAGGCCCTGTCCCCGGTGAGGTGCAGTGCGGGTGGAATTCCAGTCATGGGGGGAGAGGGTCTCCACATTGCATTTCAATGGGAATTTAGTGAATTTTTGTGAATTCAGCCTGTGCAACTATATACCACTTTTTGGCTTTGAAGTTCAAGAAGGCCTGACTTTAGTCAAGTGCAGAAAGTAGCCCCTTTTTTCCTGGGTGACCCCTTGCAGGGCCTCTGGATTATAAATGCCTCTCTTACCTAATTGCCTGTCACAGGAGTGTGTGTTTTCTGTCACTTTCTTCTCAAGCCAGGTGATTTTTGTTCTCTTTAAATTGTGTACGGAGTCGATAATGTTCCTTCAGATTTCTATATGTAACATTTCCTACTACCTACAAACCCTTAACAGGTGTGTTTCCCAGAACTTTTATTTTTTTAAAGTGTTTTTATTGATTTTAGAGGAAGGGAGAGAGAGAAACGTCAATGATGAGAGTCATTGATGGGCTGCCTCCTGCCCGCCCCCGACTGGGGATCGAGCCCGAAACCCGGGCATGTGCCCCGACCAGGAATCGAACCGCGATCTCCTGGATCCTAGGTCGACGCTCAACCGCTGAGCCACACCAGCTGGGCCCAGAACGCTTTTTAATGCACGGAATTTATAACGTCTCTAATTGGCATGATTTTTTAAAAAATAGTGGAAACCTTTCCAGTTGGACAGCATGGGACGTTTTAAAGGTCTGCGATGGTGACCATGGGGGAAAATTATGTGGCTGCAGCATTTTACCTCTTCTTCTGTTACTTATCTCGGGGATACACTTTTGGACCAAAGGGTGTTTGTTAGTGTTTCCAGCATGTGGCTGTCGGGTTAAATCAGTCTCACATTTTCAAATGGGGAAGAGTTGAAGGTTCACCTGAGGAAACAGAGGATCGTGGGAGGAAACGTCAGTCAGAGGTTCCTCTGCTCTGAAACGGTGGCTGCGTTTACCCGAGACACGTTCTGTCTCCGTCCAGGAGCGGGTGCAGCTGGAAAACGGCGCCCTGACCATCGCGAACCTGAGCGTGGGGGACTCGGGCATGTTCCAGTGCGTGGCAGAGAACAAACACGGCCTCGCCTACTCCAGCGCCGAGCTCAGGGTCCTGGGTGAGACTCCGTCTCTCTTGTCCTGTTATTTCCCCTAAATCTTCCATTTTCCAGAAGCAGAAAAATTTACTTTTTTAAAAATATGTCTTTATTGATTTGAGAGAGAGGATGGGAGAGACAGAAACATCAGTGATGGGTCATTGACGGCTGCCTCCTGCGCGCCCCCTGCTGGGGGCCATGCGCCCTGACCGGGAATCGAACCGTGACCTCCTGGCTCCTGGGTCGATGCGCAACCCCTGAGCCACGCCAGCCCGGCAGAAACATTCTCTCTATATTCCCACATCTGATGAGGCCCACTTTTCCAGCAGAGTTGGTCGGGGTTTCCAGCCAGGGCCTAGCCTCCAGGGGCGTCTGTTTTTTACGCCTCACCGGGGACTAGAAACGTCGAGCCCTTGTCCTCTCCTGTTCTTCCTTCCTCTGCAGCCTCGGCTCCGGATTTCTCCGAGGCGCCCATGAAGAAGCTGGTCCGGGCGCAGGTGGGCAGCGAGGTGGGCCTGGACTGCCGGCCCCGGGCCTCCCCCAGGGCCGCGGCCTCCTGGAAGAGAGGCGAGGCGGCCGTGCGGGACAGCGGAAGGTACCCGGGCTCACCCAGGTGGTGATTGCTTTCCCCCCACTCTCCGCAGGGATACCCGTTGGCCTTAGAAACAGTCAGAGAGCCAGTTATTTTACCAGCAAAACGGGTTTACTCGGGAACAGCAAGGAGACGCCGCTGGGGACAGCGGGCGGGTCACCCTCCTCGAGTCGAGGAGCGGCAGCTGGGCAGGGGCGGTTGGAAGAGCTCAGGGCCGGGGCGGTGGCAGCTTCTTGTGGGCTGGGTGTCGCCAGGAGCCCAGCCTGAAGGCCGCCAGCTAGAGGTTCGGTGACAGCTGACAGGGTGTGTGCGCAGCTGGCCAGGAGGAACCCCTCCTGCCCTGGTCTGCCCTGGTCTGTCCCCGGTGGGGTCCTGGGTGGCCGTGGCCGACAGCGCCCCCTGCAGGGCGTCCCCACGCCATTTTCAGCAGGGTTTCCTTCATTTTCAACACACGGAAATCAGCTTCAATAGGAAGCAGATGTGGTAGCATTTCAATAAACTGTGAGGCATTTGAGAGCCGCACGTAGCAGTTTTTCCCTGTAATCGGCTCCTGGTGATAGTCGTCCGTTCCTGAGCTCTCACCTGTTCCCACCGAGAGCACCTTATCTTAGGATATCCTCCCCTGTCCCGGTGAGCCTGGGATGATAAAGGAATTGTGGCCCGGTGACCCAGCGTCCCCCGGCAAAGAGGAGGTGACGTCCTGACAGCAGAGGACAGACAAGCACCAGGACTGCTGTGGCCCCAGATTAAGATAACTTAGCATCCCAGGTGTTAATTTAAGCAAAGGCTCGCTTGGTTTCCCGGTTATTGCAACAACCTGTAAAACGAAGCGGCCGGTTAAGAGCCAGGATGCCTGGGTGGAACCACCCAGGAGTGACCTCCTGTCTCTGTCTTGTGTTGCCCTTGTTAACGGGGTGACGTGTTAGCACCCACTTCAGGTTAGAGGTCGGCATGTGGATGCAACACAGATATCCATGGAGCAGTACCTGGCAGGGAAGGAAGGTTAGTATCTGCTGTTGATAGTCCTTACTGAGTGGCCGCCACGTGCCTGGCGTTATGATCAGAAGTAGTGACAAGCTGAACGGCCCAGAGGCGCCCACGTCCTTACGCTGGAAACCAGTGACCACGTTACAGGGCAGGACAAAGGGCAGTTAACATTGAAGATGGAATTTAGGTGGCTACCCGTAGACTTTATAATAGGAGATTATTCTGGGTCACCTGGGTGGGCTCCGGGAACCGCCTGAGCACTGAGAGGGGAAGAAGAAAGAGCCTTTGAAAGACGACTGATCATCGGGGAGCGAGTTCAGGAAGAGAGGGACCCCGGCTGGATCGCTGGCAGTGAAGAGGGTGGAGGGGGCCACTGAGAGAGGCATTTCCGACTGCTCCAGGGGGTAGGGACATCCCCCCGTCAACCTCCGGCAAGGAGCCCGGAAACTCAGTCCCATAACCACAGCAACTGATTCCACCAGACTCAAAGGAGCAGGAAATGATTCCAGAACCTTCCGGAGGAACCCAGCTGGCAACACCTGAGTTTACCCAGTGAGACCGACTCTGGGCTTCGGACCCCAGAACTATAAGATGATAAATGTGCGCTGTTTTAGGCACCGAGTTTATAGTGTTTGTTATAGAAGGAGCCAGCCAATGCAGGGTCCACACGCATGTGTCCGTGAACTGTCTCCGAGACCCTGGTGATAGTATCCTCTCCGTTTACGAGCGAGAAAACCAGAGCTTAGAGGAATCACGTCTGTGGCCAAAAGTCACGTGGTCAGGATCTGAATCTGTCCATTTAACGCAGGGGCCTGACCACCAAGTGTCTTCGGCGCCATGTTTTGCACAGGGACCCAGAATCTTAGAGGTGGTCGCAGCCTTTGAGGCGGAACCCAAGTGATTCTCTCTATTGAGGAAGAAACAGACTGTAAGACCTCGGCCCAGGAAATGTGGATTTACCTTATGCAGTTGCACAGTCTGGCTGCAGACCACCAGGTTGACCTGCGTCTGGGGAACAGGCCCAGAGGTGTTTCCATGGCTGGTGATGGGCACCCAGGGTCATGGAGACGCCTCCATTAGAAGGAAGACGGCAGAGCCTGTGGTTTAACAGGACCCTCGGTGCTCGAAGCACAGACCAGACCAGACCCCTGGGGCAGGAAGCTACTCGGCTGTCTGGAATTTAACTTTCCTGTGAGCCAGTTTAAACAAGGACGGGCTTGTGGCACAGAACAGTTAATTCTGACTCTGCTGGAAGTTAAGCCTTCCTATATAAATGCTGATGTTTCTGTGGTCTAACTTTTAAAAATAATTTTAATTGTTTCCATGAATTCAATAGTGATGTGTCCCACAGACTTCAGGGCTTCACACAATGATAAACCCACAGTCCTCACAGGAGGGCCTATAGCAGGCAGAGGTTTGTCATCTTAACTTAAAGGGGGGATTAAACAGATTAAGAGATTTAGCTGAAAGTGTACAAGGAGAGATTTATTCCTACAGGTGGAGATGGCAAAATGCAGAAAAAATAGTCTGCGTTCAGAATCTCACCTGGGATTCCTCACCCGGCCACTGGCTACCTGGGTGTCCTTTAGCCGTAACACCTCGGAAGCTCACGTCATCCACAAAGTGGAAATAACTCCCACCTATTTCAGCACAATGCCAGCTTTGTAATTAGGCTTCGGCCGCAGTGATGTGCACGGAAGTCGGGAGATCCCTGAGGTGGGAACAGTGCTAAGGGAGTCAGTGCTGTCGCTTCCAGGTGGAGAGCATTTCAACTACGGTAATAAGGGGATTAGTCCCCAGCAGAGTCTCAGAAATGCTGCTCGGAGTAGATAATAGGCTTACGACGCAGAGACTCCTGAGCTCTCGACTGAAGTGCTCACTCATCCTTTGGAAATACTTCGAGTACCAACTACATGCTAGTCATAAGCATTTAATCTTTTTAAAATATGTTTTTATTGCTTTCAGAGACAGGGAGGGAGAGAGAGAGAGAAACATCAGTGAGAGAGAAGCGTTGATCAGCTGCCTCCTGCACGCCCCCCGCTGGGGATTCTGACCGGGAATCGAACCCTGACCACCTAGTTCATGGGTTGATGCTCAACCACTGAGCCACACCAGCCGGGCAGATATTTAATCTTTATCGGAAACACCCATCCCGTTGTTCTCAGCATCTTGGGGTCTGAGAGGGTGACACAGGCCAGTCGCAGTGACACGTAGTTGGGGAAGTACAGGATGCTCGTGGTTTCCCGAGAAAGCCCCGTCTCCTGGCGAGGGAGCCAGGCAGGCTTCCAGGAGAAGGCAGTGTCTGGGCGAGACGGGGGTGACGAGGGTTCCCTGGAGAAGCCGCCAGGCAGGAGGAGCAGCGGGTGTGGGGGCACAGAGGCCGGGGTGGCCGGGGTGTTGGAGTGACGAAGGCTCCTGCGCCTCAAGTGGACGGTGCCCTAGGAGGGGCGCAGAAGGGCGAGCAGGGGCCTTACTGGGAATGCCGAGTTTGCCGAATCGCAGAGTCTGGGCTTGATTCCAGGGGCACTGGGGAGCCACAGGATACGTCAAAGTAGCAACATCAGAAGATGAAATTTCTGCTTGAAAACGTGGCAGTGGGGAGCGTGGGTTGGGGTGGAGAACCCCAGCTAGCAGCAGATTGTAGCCGAGCTAAAGAAATGGCGATGAGAACAGAGAGAAGGGGGTTCCAATCAGCGGGACCTCGGAGCTGATCCAGTGAAAGATCTGAAGAGACCTGAAGAGACGAGAAGATGGGAAGGAGCTGAGGGTGAATCCTGTTTCCAGCTTCATCCCCAGGGAGGGCACGTGGGAGACCGGACATGCCTGATGGAGCCGGACAGGGGCGCGCAGGTCAGGCTCTGTCTGGGGCTGGCTGGGTGCGAGGTGGTCATTGGAGAACCGGCTGGAGGCACCTTGGCACCCAGAGGTTGACTGGATGCATCGGGGACTCGGCAGAGAGGCCTGAGCTGCAGACGAGAGTGTAGGTGCCGTGAGCAGGGGGACGGCAGCGGGAGCCGTGGATCGGCGTGGACCTGTCAGTACGTGGAAGGATCCACCTCTCGCCTCTGAAGCTGGTTGAAATGTAACTACTGAGGGGAGGATCCCTGCTTATAATCCCGTTGAAATGGCCAATGGTTACAATGTGTAAGTAATTTATTAAGTCATTTTACTTGGAAGATGAGTGTGACTCACCGGGTGGGCAAAGGCATCAAACTTTGAAATTACCGCATTGGCACGGAGCGAGGTTGCCGTGTTTTGTTTGGGGATTTGGGCTCTTTTTCTCTGTTACCCATTGCTGAGCGGAGGAGGTGAGCCCCTCCTGCCTCCCGGAGCAGCGACATGCCCTTCCTGCTGCGCCCTCTGGGACCTCAGGACCTGCCGGCCTCGGGGCTGTTGCATTTATGCATTTCCGCAAGTCCATGTGTTTTCAAGACTTGAACTAAGATGGAAGGATTTTTCTCCTTTCAACAAAGTAAACCTGAAAAAGACCCCGGAGGATGCAAACAGGCCCCATCGTGAGAAGGAATCTCCGTTGGCACATTTTAAAGGATGCTTTGCTTTTCCGTATCGCTTAGTGTGTAAAATGCATTCACCAATTATTTTTTAAAATGGGGCTTTCACCTGAGTGCTGTTGCTTATCGTGGTGAATGTTTTATTGCAGTGGCCTTAATTCGGAAGAGAGTCGAAGGATGGCCTGTGACTTCTAATTAAACACATTAAAATTGTTTTATGTTCTGTGTGGCGTTTAATACTGTAGAAATTTAAATGCATTTTGGAGGAAATTGTAAACATTTCTTCCAAATATTAATAGCCGTGATGCAGACAATGTTTTTAAAATGTATTTACCAATCCTCTGTATTTTTTGCATATAGTTAGAAGGTGGCTTTGGAGATACCATCAACATTATACGCCGTGAGGTCTATTTCTGTGACATTCCTGAGAAGGGAACAGCTTTGGGGACAGAAAACAGCCCTCCGTGCTGGGCGGAGCCGGGACTAGGTGGAGAGGGTGCCCTCAGGCCATGGGTTTGGGGGGGGGGGGGACACTCTTCTAGAGCTTGATCGTGACGTGGTTACATGGTGCCTGCCATTCATTTGTTAAAACTCAGAACTGTACACCAAAAAAAGTGACTTAAACTGCATGTAGATACCTTAATTTTTTTTAAATATGCTTTTATTGATTTTTAGAGAGATAGAAACATCAATAAGAGAGAAACACCCATTGGCTGCCTCCTGCACGCCCCCTACTAGGAATGGAGCCGAAACCTGGGCGTGTGCCCTGAGCAGGAACCAAACCGTGACCTGGTGCAGGGACGTTGCTCCACCAACTGGGCCACACCAGCTGGGCAACACCTGAATTTTTTTAAACAAAATTGTATGTGCAGTTTTACATTCATCTCATCCTGACTTCATGAGTAGCTTCATGTCCTTTAAAAGTTCAAGAAATGCTGCCGGCAGGTCACCTTTGCCTTTTGGGACGTGTTGAGTCATCCATCCGATGAGACCATGTCGGAGCAGAATCTTAGTCTGCCGGTTAACCGCAGGCTGCTTACGTTCCTGCCTGTGTGTGTATCGGTGTCGTTATTTCCATGAATTATTTATGCCTCGTTATTTGTGCAGTATGCTAATTACTGTGCACGTTAGTCGCTGTGTCAGATGAAGTTGACTGTGAGTTCCTCTGCTTCTTGGTTTAATTTTAGCCCAAAGAAGAGCGGAGGGAAGATAAAGACAGAAAGACAGGGGGTCAAGTTGTGGATCTGCCACTTACCCACCGCCCAGTGTGAGGGTGGACAAGTCACTCGGCCTCCAGGTTTCGGTTTCTTTGTTTGTGAAACGGGCCAGACAGACCTGCCTGCAGGGTTAGTCATTTTGTTCCGTGGCATTTGCTGGCCACACATTCTTGGCATGAGTTTGGCCAAACATCTGGTCGACCCTGACAGGCGGTGAACGGATGGGCTTCCTTTGGTCAGCTTACTTCCGCCTCTGTCCCTGCCCCGTGTCCCTCCCAGCCTGGGTGCCGCTTCCTCGACCTCAGCGACTGCAGTTGCAGGAGTAGAAACAGAATCGTGTGTGTGAGGCGTCTGCGGGGACAGCCTCTCCACGGGCTCTCCGACGGGGGCCCTGCTGCTGCTGTTGGGGGTTTTAATCCTCACGAGAGGGTGGTTTTTCCATCGCTTTTCAGAGAGAATGGGAGGGAGGGAGGAGGAGGGAGAGAGACGTTGATGAGAGAGACTCATCGATGGGTTGCCTCCCCCACACGCCCCGAGTGGGTCCAGGGATCGAGCCTGCACCTGAGGTCATGCCCTTGACCGGAATCGAGCGCGCTAGGCATCGATGGCATGGTATAGATAGTAGAGATATTAGGAATTAAAAAGGAGATAACTATGGAGAGTGCAGACCGGCAGTGAAGACTCTTGATGGGACTGAGGACAGGCCCACCCTTCCTCCCATTTCTCAACCCGAATGACACCTCTGAGAGGCTTTTCCGATGCAGCCGTCACTCTGTGGTATCATCGGGCCTGTGTCCTGCGGAGCACGTTCCAAAACTCCAAACTGACATGTTTACGTACATGACGACTGACTCTGTGCCACCAGAGCCCTCACCCAGGAGGGGCCCCTGTCTTGCGCCCACAGGAGCCCAGAGACTCTCACGGTGCCCGGCTCACGGGAGGCACGCGGTGGTTTCATCCCGTGTTAATTAGACGCTGGAGCTGCGGGAATGTGGAGCCTGTGCTCAGAAACCCGGTGTCTGTGCTGCTCAGATCCAGTGCCGCGCCGCATGGGTGACCGTCAGATGTCCTCTTGTGGAATCTGGGTTTTCCTGGGTCGAATGCACCTCCGCCCGGGTGCACAGTGAAAGGCCAGCGGGTTCCTTATTCCTCAGACCCTCTTCCAGACCGAAGGGAAGTCTCGGGCCAACGTTTTATTCTCTCCAGACTGGAAAGGCTGAGCCACGAGTGACCGGCCTTACTGTGTGTTTTTGGAAAATATTTCCCACTTATTTGATGATGGAATCTCCCAAATTAGTTGTGATGTCTACGCAGATAAGTCACCCTGAGTGAGGTCCTGGGGGGGGGGGGCAAAATTTCCTCTCATTTTCTTTATTCTCACGAAGTTCCTTAGAAGTACTAGCTTAAGGTAACCCTTCTGTTAGAAAATTGCTCTTTATTTGGGGGGAAATGGGACTACTGTGCCTTTATTTGTCTAATTTGTATTTCCTTTAGAATTTCTTTTCTAAAAGACGGAGGGCTCAAAATAGCCAACGTGACTAAAGCCGACGCTGGGACCTACACCTGCTTCGCGGAAAACCAGTTCGGAAGGGCGAACGACTCCACGCACCTGGTGGTCACAGGTGGGTCTCCAGGCGGGCGGCTGGGCCTGTGTCTGCGGTCGGAGCAGGACGACCTCGGAGTGTAAGGCGTGCGTGTCTGCACCCGCCCTGTTAACGCGTGAAAATGGACATGCCTCACAGACCCACGGACATCGGCCACTGTGCTGAGGGCCCGCCCGGTGGCGCTGTCCTGCTGGCAGGTCTTTGTCGTTTTCTACATCCTAGATGATGCTGGAGACGTTTAAGTCCAGGGAGGACCCTTGATGTCAGCAAAAGTAGAGTCTGTTTGAGTCTGTTTCAGTGTCGCCATAATCCCCTCTCCCGTCATTCGGAGTTAGAGAGACACTTGCCGTGCCTGCCTCTGCGCCTCACAGAGCAATAAATCTCCGTAGAAATCGATTTCGTGGGGGCGTCATAACTCTCATTTACAGGTGGCTTCAGTTTTTAAATTTATACATCCTGTAAATTCAGATGTAATTATTTTAACAAAAATTTGTGGGTCCAAGGAAATATGCTGTAGAAATGCATAAAAATGCCTCCTTCATCTTGAAGAGTTTTCACTGTACAGACCTATGTGTCCACACGTACGCACATCCAAACGGGCACACTCCGGGTTAGATTAGCAATCTGCCTGCGAAAGTCGCTTTCTTCTACATCAGGAGCTGACGTTTTGCCTAAAACCCTATTATCGCCACCCCCCCAGAGCCCACGAGGATCACGGTGGCGCCCTCCAGCCTGGACGTGGCCGTGGGCGAGAGCGTCATCCTGCCCTGCCAGGTGCGGCACGACCCCCTGCTGGACATTGCCTTTGCCTGGTACTTCAACGGGGTGCTCACCGACTTCCAGAGGGACGGGTCCCACCTGGAGAAGGCCGGCGGGGTGAGTCCGCCCCCTCCTCCCGCTCTGTAGACGGGGCTCTGCGCGGTGACCCCCGTGGAGAGAAACAGGCACGAGCCCGACGCTGAGCACACCTGGGCTCTCAGCTCTGTCCGGATCTGATGGAATGATTTTAACTGCCCTTTATCGTGTCCTTGATAATAAACTGGTGAATGTAAGTAAACGTTTCCCTCAGTTCTGTGAGCCATTCTAGCAAATTATTGAACCCAAGGAGGAGAGTCACAGGACCCGGATTTATAGCCGGTGGGTCAGAAGCACCGGTGACAGCAGAGGCGTGGGATTGGTGTCAGTGGGTGTCCTGTGGGACTGAGCCCTTAGCTAACCTGTGGCTGTGGTGCTCGCTCCGGGAGGCACGCGTGTCTGGTCGTGTCGGCTGCTGTTTTCTGAGTGTGGGTATCGCCGTGGACAGCAGCAGAGACGGTCCTTTCTCACACTCGTGTGTCAGAATGTGGCCTCGTTTGGAAGGAGGCTTGTGGCAGACGGAGCTCAGTTACCTCGAGGTCCACTGGATAGGACGGGCCCTAGTTCAATGCGACCGACATCCTCACAGGAGGGAAATCTCACGGAGAGGAGAAACCGTGACAGACACAGACACAGGGAAACGGGCCACGTGGAGATGGGCAGACGCTGACGCCACGCTTCCACAGCCACGGGAAGCCACAGAGACCGGGAAGGCGCAAAGGGGGTCCTACGCTGCAGGCTGGGGAGACCTCGATTCAGGCTCCTGGTCCTGGAGTTGCAGGAGAACCGAGCTCTGTTGGCTTAAGCCGCCCCGTCCGTGCTGCTTGTTACGGCAGCTGTGGAAACCTAATACAGACTGTCTGTATTTACTGAATGTTTGAGTGACATTGGCAAGTGAGATTATTCAGGTTTCAAGTGCAGGCTTCTGATACATCGCCTGTGTGTGGCACTGTGGGCCCACCGCCCAGGTCAGACCTTCTTCCGTCACCGTGTGTTTGACCCCCTTGCCCTTCCCTAGCCCCCCACCCCTCCCTCTGGTCACCACCGTGCTGAGGGGTTTTGTTTGTTTTTAGTTTGTTCATTTGCTGCTTCGGCCTCACATCCCGGGTCTGAGCGAAGTCCTGTGGGTCATGACCTCCTCTGTTGCGGTGAAACCGTCCTTATCGGAGGCTCGGTTTCCAAACATCTCCACTTTTTCCTTTAAAAGCCCATCTGCTTAGGACCGAGCGTGAGACTGTCACGCTGAGCAGATGGGCTTTTAAAGGGAAAGGGCATGAGGGTGTTTGGAAACCGAGCCTCCGTGCAGAACGAGGCCCCAGGCTCCGCCGCCTCTGGTTCCCGTCATCTGGCTGATTCCATCGTGGCCGTTCGGGCTCCTCGTGAATTGTTCTGAGGGACCGGGGCTGCTGAGAACTGTACCAGTGGCTACAGCCCGTTGGCGTTTCTCCCACTGTCGCTTCGTATGCCCCTTTTTATTTTAAAGTCACTAATTTCTTCTATCCCAGTCGGGAGGGGCACCCGCCGGTGTTCTCCGCTCCTACCCACACCCAGGGTCCACCCTTCCCTGTCCTGGGGGAGAAGGTGGACTCTCACCTTCAGAAAGGCCACTGTCCAGGGTGCTGAAGACCTGGCCTCCGACCCACCTCTTGTCTTAACTTTAATTCTTAGATACAGAATTTGATTTGAGCCCTGGCCGGTGTGGTTCAGTGGTTAGAGCGTCGGAGATCGTAGGAAATTTCCTAAAAGCGAGAGAGTAGAATCCACCTTCCCACAGACACAAGGAAAACAGAGTCAGATCCTCCTTTTAATACACAAGATAAACATGGGGGCCCCTCCTCTGAGCCAGCGCAGAGGAGTTGCTGTCGGGGACCGTTTTCAGAGGGCTTTGCTTTCTGAATCGTTTGATTTCGATCTGTATTTTTACTAGTGCGTGAAACTGGCCTGCAGTTAGTAGTTTTATGGGCATAATTTTACATTCTCTTAAAACAAGGACCATTTGCAGTTGAGCCTCCAGAAATACATTTGCTCCATTAATTGGCACCAGGGGCAAGGTGCCAGCCAGTGTCTTCATGGACAGCTGTTATCTTTAGAGTTTAAATGTTTAATCTCACCCTGGCCGGTGTGGCTCAGTTGGCGGGCGTCGTTCGTGCACTGAACAGTTGCCGGTTGATTCCCGGTCAGGGCACGTGCCCAGGCTTTGGGCTTGATCCTCGGTTGGGGTGCACGTGGGAGGCCACTGATGGATGTTTCTCTCTCACATCCACGTTTGTCTCTCTCCCTCTCCTTCCTCTCCCTCTAAAAGTCAATAAAAACATTTTTTTTTAAGTTTTAATTTCTTCTTGTTGAGAGGTTTCTATTGGCAGTCCCTCTATTCTGTAGAGAAGTTGAATTAAGTGGCTTTTGGAATTTAAGCTCCAGTGTGATTGGACCACGGGGACCCCCTGCCCTGCTGCCTGTATCTCCCCCAGAGGCCTACACACTTCCCTCCCCTACATGGGAGATTTGGCGGAGGTGGGGCTCAGAGAAGCGAGCAAGCAGGTGCCGAGGGTGGATATAAAGAGAAGTGTCACCAGGCAGGAGGAAATGGCCTCTGAGACTGTAATTTCTGCCCTTATTTATTTTGAAACCATAAATGCAGGGAGGAAAGCTGGTCATTTAGCCACGGAAGTCTGTCCGTGGTCCTGCGTGGTCTCACGCATTCCTGTTTCCACGTCCTAGCATGTCGTCTTCCTCTCCCCGCCTTGGTCTCCTCTCTGGAAACAGGCTTCCTCCCGAGGGCGGTGGTGGCCACGGCCTTCTCGATTCTGTGCGTCTGCAACCTGAAAGTGTGCTCACCACGTGTTTTTTCCAGCAGAGCTCGTCGGGCGACTTAATGATCAGGAACATTCAGCTGAAGCACAGCGGGAGGTACGTCTGCGTGGTGCAGAGCGGGGTGGACAGCGTCTCGTCGGCCGCTGACCTGGTGGTGAGAGGTAAACGTCGATGCCGCCTGGTGCTTCCAATTTAACATCTCACCTGGGCCCTTCCTCCTGCAGGGAAATCCAGGACGAGTTAGCACACACATGTGATTTTAATACTGATCCCCCACCCGAGAATGTGACAGGAAGGATGGGTGCAAATTCAGAGAAATAAAAGTCTCAGCTCCAACCCCATACGGCTCTCGCGGGAGTGAGCTTTCCCAGCAGCTGCTCCGCTGATGTGCTGGGAGCATGTCGTTAACTCAGCGATCGTGTTTGCTACCAGGGGGAATAGTGACTGTACATGCATGTGCATGTGTGCATGTATGTGTGTGCACGTATGTGTGTGCGCATGCATGTGCATGTGTGCGTGTGTGCATGTGTGCGTGTATGTGTATGTGTGTGCGTGTGTGCATGTATGTGTGCATGTATGTGTGTGCGTGTGTGCGTGTATGTGTGCGCATGTATGTGCGCGTGTATGTGTGTGCGCATGTATGCGTGTATGCGTGTGTGCGTGTGCATGTATGCGTGTGTGCATGTGTGTGTGTGCGCATGTATGCGTGTGTGCTTGCGTGTGGAAACTCCAAAAGAGTCAGCATCACCCAGGATGCCTGAGACAATCTGAACTGCTGACCAAAGTACTGATTTGCTTCTGGGCTGAAAAACAACCCCAGTGCCTCAGAGTATAACAGCCCCAGACGATACACTGGGGACGACGGAGGAGATGCCAGTGGATGGGCGGAGTGGGCATCGCGCCCAAAGCTAAGGATGTGGAACGTGGCAAGGTGCGGGAATCCTTCTGAGCGGAGGCCTCAGGAGGGGGCATCACGCAGAGCCGTGGAGCGACCGGATGTGGGAATCGCTGCCTCGCTTCAGCTCTAGGAGATGCGTGTGTGTGGAGGGAGGGCAGTGTAGGACGGGCGAATGGCCTTTTCCCTCAGTGCTTTTGAAATTGGGACCAGCTGCGGTATGAAGGTGGTCCTGGGACACGTCCTTCCCTCCGGTAGGAGGGGCTGTTTGTGGTACAGCCGCCCATTCTCGCCTTCCCCAGGCTCCCCGGGGCCACCACAGAACGTGAAGGTGAATGAGATTACGGACACAACGGCCCAGCTGTCTTGGACAGAAGGTACAGACAACCACAGCCCAGTCACGTCCTACTCCGTCCAGGCGCGGACGCCTTTCTCCGTGGGCTGGCAAACCGCCACGACAGGTAAAGGGGGGCAGACAGGTGCCGCCGGCTCCCCGCAGCGGGTTTCAATCCAGAGCTGAGACCCACGGCCTCGGACCTCTCGGCCTCGCTCCCCTGCAGTGCCCGAGGTCATCGACGGGAGCACGCGCACCGCGACCGTAGTCGAGTTAAACCCGTGGGTGGAGTACGAATTCCGGGTCGTAGCCAGCAACCGAATCGGAGGTGGAGAGCCCAGCTTGCCCTCAGAAAAAGTAAGAACTGAAGAGGCAGGTTAGTGTTTCGCTTCCTGAGTAAACGGGTTGGCAGGTGTCCTGGTTGTGAGTTTGCATTTCCCTCGGTCGTGGTCTCCAGGCCAGCAGGAGACCCATCGGTGCCATGATCCCCCATCAGTGGCAGGACTGGCCGCGTGGCATTTGTCAGACCCCGGTGAAAGTGACCGATGCAGTGTGATAATTCTGAGCATCCAGCATGTCACTGGGGCTCATTAGTGCGTGTTGAGTGGATCTGGTTTTGTCACTTAAAGTGATAATTGCTCTCTGGCACAGTCACCCTGCTGGCAGGGGAACTGCTGTTTTCATTTGTAAGGAGCCCTGGCAAATTGGGGGATCATGGTGTTTGGGAGTCGGCGGCCAGGGACCCCCCCACTGCCCCCGGCTCCTGAACGAGGTCAAGCAGTTGAGAAGTTGTACATTTTGGCCCCTTGAGTATTAAATTAGGAGAGAACCATGGCTAAAATTTTCCACGTGGGGAAATGACCATGTGAACCAGAAGGCTTTTATAATTCTAAAAATATCCTAACGTCACAGCTCAAAAATTAGAAAAGTGCACAATGTCACATTACTGAGGCATCCCGGGGACCTAATGGTTTTCCTCACGGAATCTATAATATTAAATGGTGTTCAGTAAAGTGATGTTTTACATGGAGCTGGTGTGTTGATTTAGGTCCTGAGCCAAACATGCCTCATGCACGTGGTTCAGTAACTTGAGCGATGCTGTTTCACGCGACAACGCAGAGAACACTGGTGCCGGGTATTGTGAGAAATAGGGACCACATCTGCCACGGTGCTTGTTCGTGGACTCACGTGGCATATTTGAGGAGTATCCACTGTGGGCTGAGCACCTTCTATATGCAGTGGGGACAGCTGTGAACAAGGCCAGCCTGCGGGGCCCCCATGTCCCAGCTGTGTCCCAGCCGTGTCCCAGCCGTGTCCCAGCCGTGACCAGGCTTCCTCAGCGTGGTCTCACGTACCTGAGGAAGCTGACACCTGTGCGAGGCAGTAAGAGCATCTCGTCTTGGACTCTAGGCTTCGAGTCTGGGCATTTTTACGTAAAGCCACTGTTGATTCGAGAATTAAATCATCCTTCTATCGTTCCTGGTGAAACAGTGTCTTGTTTTATTTCCCTTCAGACTGAACCATTTTTCCTTATTGTTTGAATCTGATAATTTCATAGAAGTTACATAATGATTTCCCCAAAGGTATATGCGGTTTACCCTTGGACAACATGGGGGGCAGGGGCACTGACCCCCATGTCGTTGACAATACCTGCAGAACTTCTGACTCTCTGTAGACTTAAGCTGTACCCACAGGGGGTTGGTTCCGGGACCCCTGTGGATTAAAAACTCCCAGGTGTTCAAGCCCCTGTGTAACATGTTGAGGACCCAGGTGTACAGCTGTCTCTCGGCATCCGAGGAGTCCAGGCTGCCGGTGAAACACCGTGCAGGTGTTTACTGAGAAAAGTCCATGTATACGTGTTGCTCAAGGGTCAGCTGTGTACATACGTGAAGATATATGTTGCATATATGCACACACACACGTAGAATGTGCCAATGATCAAACTATTTCAAATGTGAAAAACAAGCAACATTGTATCTTCTTTCAGATACACGTTAGCACATGCAGGTCGTTTTCACCTCTGTCTCTCCCCCCTCGCAGTTCCAGAGGTGCCTCCTTCCGAGGTCAGCGGAGGAGGCGGGAGCCGGTCCGAGCTGGTCATAACCTGGGACGTAAGTGTCTGGGCAGTGTCCTCCCCTCGGCCCTCCAGCCTTCAGGTGGGGCTGCTGGGGGAGCGGGCGCTGGGGTCTTGCTAGCATCCAGCGCTTCTAACGCTCAGGCCGTGCTAATCCCTGTTCCTAGCACTTTGCACATTTTTAAATTTGCATCCTTGGGGCATTTTATACACGAGGCATGAAGCTATTAAGTGATTTGCCCCCAGTCGCCTGGCTGGTGAACCTAGGGTGAGAGCCGGGCCCCGGCTGCTGACGCTCGGGCTGCCCTTGGCGCCCCGAGCAGCTGTGTGCTCACCGGCGACGGACCCCGGCGGCGACAGCCCCTCCACCGACCCCGCAGGTGCCGGCCTCCTGGCCGGCCTCCCTGCTGTTGCTTTATGTCATAATTAGGAGCAGTTTTAATGACCCCAGTTAAAGCCAGAAGGCACTAGACTGGTCTGTGTTATTTGAAGATGTTGAAAAAAATAAGAAGTCGCGTGATCCTGATGGAACGTCAGTGGAAACTTTTAACGGTGATGCAGACACAGCTTTGAGTTGAATTTGTGGTTTTTATTTGTTTTTCTAGTTTTACTTTTTTGTATTTATATCAAGGTGTCATTTTTTCCATAAAGTCAACGGTAGGGATTAGATGGTTTTTATTTGGCGTAAGAGATGAGTTATTCAACTTGTTATTACCATCATCATCATCATCAATCGGAACTCAGGTGGGGCTCCAAGATGCTCGGACCCCTGAGCAGCTTTAGCAAACCCCAGGCCGGCGTGACCGTGCCCACGTCTGTCCCCGAGCTCCCCTTCGTTATAACCCAGTTAACAGAATGTCGGTTCCCCCTGAGGCGCCCCCAGCAGGCTGAGCCGGTAACTGCACCCCCCCCACCCCCGCCTCCCCTGGGGCGGCTCCCGAGCCCTCTCTCCCTCGCAGCCGGTCCCGGAGGAGCTGCAGAACGGCGAGGGCTTCGGCTACGTCGTCGCCTTCCGCCCCCTGGGAGTCACCACCTGGATCCAGACGGTGGTCACGTCTCCCGACGCCCCGAGATACGTGTTCAGGAACGAGAGCATCGTGCCGTTTTCACTGTACGAAGTTAAAGTGGGCGTTTACAACAACAAGGGGGAAGGGCCCTTCAGCCCGGTGACCACCGTGTTCTCTGCAGAGGAAGGTACGGACCCTGGGATCGTCCGTCAGTCCCAACCCGACCCACCAGCCCTGGCCCTGGCCCTGCCCTGGCCCTGCCCTGCCCTGGCCCTGCCCCTGCCCTGGCCCTGCCCTGGCCCTGGCCCTGCCCCTGGCCCTGGCCCTGGCCCTGGCCCTGCCCCTGCCCCTGCCCCTGGCCCTGCCCCTGCCCTGCCCCGCCCCTGCCCCGCTGTGGAGGTTCTTAGTGACCTCAGATGCATTTCGGCCCGGAGCAATGGGCAGAGTCACAGTCAGGTTCCCAAGCGGCTGGTCAAGGTCACGGTGCCCAGGTGAAGGGGCGACTCGGGGTAGTGAGAGGCCGTCACGGTCGGTCACAGGCCTGTCTGTGGGGACATCCTGAGTCCCCGCTGGGGCAGCTTTCTCTCCTGGGGTAAGACTAAGATGTTCTCCTGCCCTGACCGGGTGGCGAGGTTGGTTGGACTGTCCTCGTGTTCGCCAAAAGGCTGCCGCTTCAGTTCCCAGTCAGGGCACGTACCTAGGTTACGGGCCTGTCCCTGTTTGGGGCAAGGACGAGCGCCAACCAGTCCATGCGTCTCCCTCTCATTGATGTTTCTCTCCCTTCCCCCCCTTCCTCTCTCTAAAGTCAGTAAACATATCCTCAGGTGAGGATTTTTAAAAAAAAGATAAAGGCAGTTTAAGGTGTTCTCTTGGAGGTCCCCTGGTCTCAAGTGTCACAGGTTCCCGTGACCGAACGTGGATCAGCAGGAGTGAGGGTGACCCTGGGGAGGGGGGACAGGTGCAGCTCTGAGCCTGGCCCCAGTGCGTACACACTCCGCTCGGGCCCACCCCGCTGCTCGGCCGTTCTTCACTCCCCCAGACATTGGACCTCTTTAGAAATAACGCTGGCGTAGGAGGTGCCTGTGACATTGTCGGTTTGTGGTCCGGAGCAGCTGAGCACTGTCTCCGAGGGCCCACCTGACAGGAGCAGCGGGAGCTGACAGGCGCTGAGCCCTGCCCTGGGCCAGACGTTACCTCACTGCAGTTTCCCGAGGAGGAAAGGCCTGTGGGTGCTGCTCTTGTTTCTCATTTACGCATGAGCAAAGGGAAGCTTGATGAAAGACATTAATAAACTTGCCAAATCCGTGCGGACTCACTGAGCTGGGATTCTGACCCAGGGCCTTTGCTCGGAACCGTCTGAGCTCAGGAAACAGACTCGCACCGTCTCCTCCGAGGCCCTGCGGTCGATACAGAGGCGCCACAGCTGTCATTCCCAAGACAGCAAGTAACTCGGTTTTTCTTAGGGCCCCACCCCTGCTGTTCTCTCTACCGAGCAGGAAAACAAGCGTGCATTACCAACATCTCTGCAAAAAAAGAATTTTTATATTCACGCCCAGACCCCATTTCAGGCGGTGCTGGGGTTTTCCGTAGGAGGGCAGGTCAGTCGGGGAAGGATGCGGTGAACCTGGCGCTCCCACCCTGCCCGCCCCGCCCGCCCCGCCCGCCCTCCACACCCTGCACCCCAGGGTGGCAGCTGGAGGGCCAGACACTGCCTTTGCCCTTCCCCCTCCCGCTCGTCTCCTGTTCCCACCCTGGTCCCCGCTGATGATTTGGTTAAAGGCCTTTCTGTCCCAGGTGTCAGGAGCGGATGGCACTTGTCTGTGACACAGGCGAGGGGTTTATGGGACGTACACTGGGGTCTCGCCCTGAGACAAAGGAGAAGTTAACGGAAACCCTCCTGCAGAGCCGTAGCTGGGGATCCCTGGGGCCCCGACCGCTGCCTCCAGGGCACCGGGACTTATCGACAGGCCCCGTGCACCCCTATGTTTCCAAACCAAGTCTGGAAAATCTAGGAGGCGCCACGTTGGGCCCCGAATCTGTCTCAGTATCCGTCAGCCATGGTGGGAGTGGGATCGGTTAACAAAGGTTCTGGGGGGAGAGTCTGTGTTCAGAGCTGTGCCTGAGAGGGGAGGGTCCCTGTGACCCGTGATGTCCCCGGAGCTGCCTGTTCCGGACGGGACCTTTGGGCGTCTACGCCGTCCCGGGGGCGCTCCCTCCATGTCGGCGTGCGAGGGGCTGGGCCGGAGAGGGTGCTCACCAGATGCTTATTGGATGAACGAACTCCGTAGGCTGTGGCCTTTGGCGAGTTACCGAATAACACTCAGCAGCATTTGTGGGTGTAGGAGTCCCCAAGTGGGAGCTGGGGGCGACAGGAGGGGGGGTGGGGGCGGGGAGAGAACCCAGGGATCGGGGGAGGCGGGGCCAGGCCCTGTGGCCTCTGAGAAGGAGATGCCCGTGGTCCTGGTGTCATCTCTTCCTGAGGAATGGAAGGTGGCCAGTGTCTGTTTTCATGACGTGGTTTATGTTGTCAAATATTTTTACTGAATATTCCATAAATTTTCAAATATATTAAAATGCTCTCTAAAAATAGGGACTTCAGTCCATTTTTTAAATTTAGCACTAACATGTGTCACTGTGTTTTCGTGTGTCCCACACAGAGCCTATGGTCGCTCCCTCTCGGGTCTCGGCCAGCAGCCTGTCTTCCTCCGAAATCGAGGTTTCCTGGAGCGTGATCCCGTGGAAGCTGAGCAATGGACACCTGCTCGGCTACGAGGTAACTTCTGAAGCTCCTCTGGGTGTTGCCGTGCTCCCTCGCTCCGGCCATGGGAGCCTTTTAACAGTGACGTCCTTGCTAACGTCCCACTTTTCCCACCCGGCCAGCGTGGCTCAGCGTTTGAGGGTCAACCCACGAACCGGGCGGTCACGGTGCGACCCCGGGTCAGGACGCGTGCCCCAGTTGTGGACTTGACCCCAGTGGGGGGCGAGCAGGAGGCAGCCGGTCAGTGACTCCCTCTCGTGGTCGTTTCTCTCTCTCCCTCTCACTTCCTCTTTCTGAAATCAATAAAAAAAACATATTTTAAAGTCTGACTTTCGTTGAAGTTTCACCAGCACATTGTCCCATGTGACTTTCAATGGCTATAGAATTTAACTGGACGAGTTGAATGAACTTTAGTTGGGGTAGAAAAGAAAGAAGGAAAACCCTAGAAAGGGAAACGTACCACATGGGCCAAGTTTTCCAGAGGCTTGACCGAGGCAGGAGTGAGATGGGCCTTCGTGGCCCAGTTTCTGGGGTGCTCGTGCCAGTAGGATCCCCCCCTCCGGCTCTTTGTCTGACTCGGTGGCTTGTCGCCTGTGAGACTCTCCTGGGCTCGGAGGCGCCAGCTGTCTGTCACGTGATTGTTGCCCTCAGAGAACCCCCTTTGGTGAAATAAGATGAAAATATGGAACAGAAGGTAACAGGAGACCAGGTGTAGTGACGATGGGACATCAACAGAAGGAGCAGCCGGTGCAGCTTGGGGAAGCCTTCTTCACGCCCAGATAAGAGGCGTGTTTCCGTAGCTGCGGTAACGATTTAAACACTCACCCGGGAAACTCAGTGACTTAGCCGAGAGCTTAATTCCCAGCCGCGAGGCTGATGTTCTGGGTGCAGATTCTCCCACGTGGCCGGGGCTTTGTTCCGGTGGCATCCGGACGAGTTCTCTCTCCGATGGGACGGAGCCCGTCTGTTCCCTGGGCTGCAGCTGATTTCGGGCTGAGCTGGAGGACTCGGGGTCGGGTGTCTCCTTGTGCCCCGTGGTCAGGACGAGGTGCCGAGTGACAAAGGGAGGGCAGAGCCTTGAGGCTCACGGGTGGCGGGCGCCGGGGGCCCGAGAGCCAGGGCTCCTGCAGGGTGCCTGCCGCCCATCCTTAAAGTCATTCTGTGCCTTGAAAGAACAAAAGGTGGGAGAGCTAAATTGAAATATTTGTCTCTGAAAATCTGTATGTATGAACAAAATTATTTTAATCTATTAAATAGCATCTTTGACTCAATACCTGAACTTTAATGGCTAAAAAGGGTGCCATTTTTCTATAGCTTATTTTTATAAACTGCACCTCATTTTAAGTTTAAGTGAAGTGAGATCTCAGATGCAGGGGTATTTCTCTCAGCGGGGCCATTAGTTTTTGGAATAACCAATACTTGCAGAAATAGAGATCGAGTTTTAAATCCCGACACCCTCCCGTTTGTTTCTGTTCACTCACCCATACAAAGGTGCATTGTCTTGTGAAGTGGTTTCAGGGTTCTGAAGAGACAATTATCTCATCAAGAAATCGGGGTTCCAGTCTGCCACAGATGCACAGAGGATTAGGTCTCGAGTTCACCAGTCCCCCCGTTACCCTCGGTTTCCCTTCCCACGGCTTCAGGCACCCACGGTCAGCTGCGCTCGAGCCTGCAACCCCGGCAGGTGCCCTGACCGGAATCGCACCCTGACCTCCTGGGGCCTGGGTGGAGGCTCAACCGCTGAGCCACGCCAGCCGGGCTTTATTTCATTCTCGATTCCTTTTTTCTTTAATTATGTAGCCTTATATAAATATTGTTGAGCAAAATTTCATAGAACATAATTGATTAATTCCTTATAGAAATTGGGAATCTTAATGTCACTGCTTTGTCCGCCAAGTGATGAGATAGACGCACCGCAGCACCCAGTTAGTGAGATTCACCGAGCATGAGGCCGCACCTGTCCTGTTTCTGCCCCAGGTGCGGTACTGGAGCGGTGGGGAGGAGGGCTCGCCACGCAGAGTGACCGTGGCAGCGGGGGAGACCTCAGCCCAGCTCCGTGGCCTGAGGAGCCACCTGCTGTACCACGCTGCCGTCCGGGCCTACAACAGCGCCGGCGCCGGGCCCTTCAGCGCCACCGTGAATGCCACCACCAAGAAGATACGTACGTATCTTGGGTGTTGCGGGTGGGGCTTCTGTGTGTTTGAACTGACGGGCCACCCAGCCAGCCCCGCTCAGCCCTGGCGAACGCAGAGCCACACGCGTTTTCCCCAGCTCCCCAGACCTTCAGGGGGACACCCCCGGGACCAGGAAAGCCACACCCTTGGAAGAGCTTAGTGTGGGGTGTTCGCTCAAGTCTGTCCACTTTCCTCTTGAAACGTGACCAACGTGCTTGGCTTGAGGGTTTCTGAGAAAGTTCATGCCCGAGAGTCAGGGGCGGCTTTTCCCCTTTCTCCTGCGTCGTCTGAAAGACGGCAGCAATGTACAGGGAAAGGTCACCCCCAGACGTGGGTGCAGGCGAGTGTGTGGTGCTTTAAACCTGAGCGGGACGCCCGGTTGCCGTGAGCCGAGCCTCTGAGCGTGCCCGCGGGACACTCACAGGCGCCGGCGTGAGGTCCCCGCTGACAGAGGCCCAGGAAGCGGCGACGTGCGGCCCCGTGGGTCCCCGTGCGGTCTGACGAGACGGAGCGCCTGTGTATCTAATCACTGTATTGCGTGCCTCCTTTCTCACCACACGGCCACTTGAATGGACATCGTCCTTGTCACTGTCACCGCCGTTAGCCACTGAGAACGCCCGGTGTCCCCGTGGTCCTCACACATCCTCTCGCTCGAACCTCAGAGCTGCCGCGAGGGGGCCCGTTACTGCCTCTCTGCTGCCGCCGAGGACGGTGTGGGTGGGAGGCCGGAGCTCACACAGCCGTGCACTCCTTGACCTTGCAGAAACTGTCTTTAAATTTATTTTCAAAGTGTATTAACTCAGTAAAAGCGTTGTCTCTGCTGGCTTTCTGTGGGAAGGAGACCGTCGTTTCGCTTGTTGCATTTCTGTTTTCACATAGAATTCCCAGGTTTTATGAGAACATGTATCTGTTGGCTAAAATTGCTAAGGACACCAGTCATATAAAACTGAGTATCGTTGGCTAGTGTTGTGGATAAAGTAAAATATAGACAAAGCATCCTCCTGCCCCTTTGGGTTTTAAATTAATTAACTTTTGCTCATTTGACCAGGGCTGTTCAGATGTTTAACTTTGAGTTTTCTACAGAAAAGACAGTCTGGCTACCAACTTGCTTGGATAATGAAATTGCAGAAATGCAGCAACAAACCATGTTCGTCCCTGGAGTAGCAAACACTTAGCAGCAATCAACTTAGGTGGCGATTAAATCTTACCCCCCACAATTAGGGAAAACGTGACCCAGCCTCACTCCCAGCCCAGGGTCGGGGTTCGGCCTGGGAGCATGTGGGTCTGCAGATGGACTGGAAAAGTCCTGGCTGCGTGGTTTGGTGGCCCCAGTGTCAATCCTGAGCCAGTAAGATTTAAATACACATCTTTCCATATTCAAAGCACAGCCTCCATCCAAAGTTCTGATACAGAAACAGACGCAAACAAGTTTATCCGGCCCTTTCCCTGGCTTGGTGATTGATGCGCGTACCTGGGAGGAAATTCTGGATGTAAAACCCAGTGTGGCTCAGTGGCTGACCGCAGCCTATGAGCCGGGAGGTCACGGTTCGGGTCCCGGCCAGGGCACACGCCCGGCTGTGGGCTCCATCCCCAGTAGGAACCCCATGCACCACCCCGGCCTGGCAAACCTAGTTAATTTTAAATTTTGTGTTAATAAGTTTTCAAATATACCAAGACACCCGTAAGACGGAATCTCTTAAAGCTGCTCCTGGCAGCCCTCAACCGTCACCCTCACCTCTGAGGGGGCTTTAGCGTCAGGCCCGACCTGCGGGTTTGGGGAAGGCGTTTGTGATTATCGCTAGGAAGAGAACTATCGTCACGCTTCAGGCATAAAGAGCTAAAATAACGGCTTTGGTGACTCGCTTGCCCTCGGCCCTCCCTCTGGACCGTAAACCTCACGGGGACAGAATCCTTGTGTCTTGTCCACCCCGCCCTGTGCCCAGCGTGGCCGTGGGAGCCACTCAGTAAACACCGGGGGGGGGGGGGCTAAGTGGATAAATAAAACCTACAGAAGCAGGTCAGCCTGGAGTATTCAATGAATCAGATTTGGTTCCTTTGGACTGAAACTGTGAATTGACAACACTGTGGCCTCACCATCCTGTGCTAACTGTGCAAGCGCCCTGTCCCCGAAAACACGGATTCTGTGTCCGTGGCTTTGTGTCCTATAGATCGTGGACGGTATTTTTGATTAGT
This sequence comes from Miniopterus schreibersii, assembly GCF_964146895.1. Lineage (NCBI taxonomy): Eukaryota > Metazoa > Chordata > Mammalia > Chiroptera > Miniopteridae > Miniopterus > Miniopterus schreibersii. The sequence continues at coordinate 53,632,862 of NC_138115.1, forward strand.
GTAAAATAATCCAGGGATTAAGTATTGCAGCGTCCACCGAACACTTAGTTTTTTAGACCCAAATACTTGTGCTTTCAGAGAGCGTTTCCGTTAAACACTAATTGGCCTCTTTCATCTCAGACGTGTTTCTCTTACTCGCAACCCAAGAGCCAGTCCTCAGAGCACCTCTGCCCGAAGGCGCTGATGAGGGAAATTGCAGATAACGGGCAGATAAATGCCGACAAAACATGTTGGCTTCTGAAAGGAAACACTGAGACCTTTATGTTCGGAGGTTGTAAGAAAGAACGCGCAGGGCCAGTGTCCTGCGCTGTCCCCCCGCACGGTCGGCCAGTGATTCCCGCTCCCAGAGGGAGGGCCCAGCGCTCGGACGGCGTCCTCAGGACCCGTCTCGGAAGATCTCGGACCGAACGTTCCTAAAACTAAGCCCCTTCCACACCTGCTCGGCTCAGTAAACTCAACCCGTGTTTCCGCGTCTCAGCCGCAGAATCTCCGCGTTGCCCTGGTACCCACAGCTGCTGGAGAACCCACCCTCCGCCGCCGCGGAACCCCGCACGCCCCTCCCGCGGGCCGGGGCTGCCTCTGGTCCTGCACAGCCTGTTCTCGCCCTGGCGCCCTTGGGCCCGGCCTCTGCTGGCCTCTGTGACGGCAGGGACAGGCCCCCGCGCTCACGTCTGAGTTCACGTCTCATTTCTCCTTCCAGCTCCCAGCCGGCCGCCGGGGAATGTGGTCTGGAACGCGACGGACACGAAGGTGCTCCTGAGCTGGGAGCGGGTCCGAGCCCTCGAGAACGAGTCGGAGGTGACGGGGTACAAGGTGAGGGCTGTCCCGGGGGCCGGGCTTGGTTTTCTCAGTGTGGGCGGGAGGGCTTCTGTCCACGGCCTCGTTTCGACACGCAGACGTCACGCCTTTCATTAAAAGGGCGTTTTCCCCAAATGTCTGACTCCTTAAGTAGAAATAAAGTGAAATAGTTCTGCTCACGTGGGCATTTTGGACACAGTGTTTGTAAAGTATTTGTGTAGGTCTGTTATTTCCGGTGCTATCCATGTGCGACTAAAACAACGCGCAGCACTGGCCCGGCCCCTCGCGTGACGCTCGCCCTCGGTGCGGAAGGGCCCCTTCCCCCCAGACGCCGGCCCCGTCCCCCCCAGATGCCGGCCCCGTCCCCCCAGACGCCGGCCCCATCCCCGTCCCCCCAGACGCCGGCCCAGCTCAGCTCTCCGGCGGCCACAGCTCCCAGCCTCCTCGGTCGGGGGAACCTGCCGGGCGCCAGCCCCCAGTCTCAGGCCCTGGGTAGAGCTGCCAGGGTGACTTATATTCCAGTGGCGGGAGATTGACAAAGCAAAGCCAGAGCAGCCGGGCCCATGAAAATCATAAAAGCCGGCAACGTAAATACACGTGTGTGGCCCCGGCCCCTGCGGCTTGGTTAGAGCTTCCGCCCCCACCCCAGAGGGTCACAGGCTCGATTCCCGGTCAGGACACGCACCTGGTTTGCAGGTTCGATCCCCGGCCTTGTGGGGGGCGACCAGTCAGGGTGTCTCTCTCACATCGATGATTCTCTCCCTTCATTCTCTCTAAAAAATCAATGGAAAAAATACCCTCGGTGAGGGTTAACAAAAAAAAATAAACATGTGCTTGAACGTTTCAGGTTTTCTACAGGACTAGCGGCCAGGACAAGGCGCAGGTGCTGAGCACGAACCGCACGTCGGCAGAGCTGCTGCTGCCCGAGAAGGAGGGGTACATCGTCCACGTCAGGGCCACCACGGCCGGCGGGGACGGCACCAGCAGCGAGCCCGTCAGGATCCCGCGGATGACCAGTAAGCGGCCGCGCCCACACTGCCCGCGCTGAGCCGCCCCGGCGGGGGTGTGGGACCCTCACTAACCAGCTGTTCCTCCTGCTCCACAGGTTCGGGCGCGAGGGGCTCCACGCCGGCCACCTTGCACGCCCGCCCCGTGACCACCTGCCTACCCGCGGTCCTGCTCCTGGCACACGCCCTGTGGCGATAGTAACTCCTTTGTACTATTTACTGGAAAGTTAATTGGTTACAAAAAAGTGCTTTCATGAAATGCGGTGATTATGCATGTTTTTTTCCAACTCTGTATTTTTAACTTTCTACGTAGGTAAAATATGGATATAATTATAAAAAAAAAAAAAAAACCACAACACAGTACATCCTTTTAGGAGAATCTGAAATGCCTTAATACTTGATAAACCAAAGGACTTTACCTATTCTGTACTTCAGACGTTTGATATCCAGGGTGTCCCAAAAATGTGTACACACACTTTGAATAATTATGAATTCCAACGAGTTAAATCTGAAAAGGAAGAAACATCAGTTGAGCTCTCGGCTGCTGACGTGTGTGTACGTTTTTGGGGAACACCCTGGAGATGTTTGTAAGCTATGGTTTCGAGCGCTGACTGTGGATAAAGAGTCACAGCCTCCCACGTGGACACACACACATTTGTTGTTTTTTATATTAATATAGAAAAGCTCATTTAATCCAAATGTGATTGTCCCCATCGTTCGGGGGTCTTCATCAGTATTATTTTGGGTCAAAAACGCATTTAAAAACTACCCTGTTTGGAAGAGGGTGAGTGGGATTTGAAGGCGGCTTGGAAAACGCCGCCCTGGGCCCGAGGGTGCTCTGCGCCCCATTCTTACCTCTCCCCCCGTCCGTGACTCAGACGAGGGGACGGTCACACCCACCTCACCTGCCCCTGCCCCGAGAGTGACTGGAGGGAACCCTGAGTGTCCTCGCCTAACCCTAACCCTGGACCTGTGCAAACGTTACCGTGAATGTATTTACACAGGGCGCCGGGACGAGCTGGTGAGTAATTCCTGTGCGTTCCTGTGCTTTTCATTTTCGACACGATTTTCAAAGCTTTCCTTCCATTCCGGACAGGCTTTTATTCCATTCGATGATATTATGGAATCGAAATGACCACACTCTATCCGTTCTCAAACATTTAAAAATAATAATAATAAAAATGAATTGTTTCCTTCCCACCGATGAGCTTTCAGGTTTTATTAAAACATAGTGGAGGAAATAAGGAAGGACCTGAATCCCAGCCCACGTGCTCAACAAAACTCACACGGTTTTTCATTTCCAATTTCTGGTTCCATTAAGGGACCCGCTCTTCTCTGGGCGTCAGAGGTGGCTTTTTAATGGAATCCAGCCGCGTCTCTGAGCGCCTGGCAGGCTTTGTGGCTCCCGAGTTAAACTTGGGATGGAGCCGGGCACTGCCGCTGACTTTGATGTGCGGGGCTCGCCGCTCCGTGCCCGGTGTTCAAAGGCTTGCCGAGGACAGGACTTCAGAGCACTGTATAAAGAACACGGGAAACCGGCAGATTGAGCGTTAGACGTTGGGAAATCAATTTTTCCCTCTTTTACCAGTTTCACGTTTTGCAGGAACTTGTTCTTTTCTGCAAAATTATCAGAATTTGAAGGCAACAGTTCGTGTATGGAAAATAGAGCACTGCTTTACGTTTAGAGATGACGTTTAAGACGAAGCCGCTTTTCACAGAGAAGAACGATATTTATAACTTTCTCTGCGAGGTCTGTATATTCTGTAAATACCTAGGAAAGTCTAGCCGTTGCTCCTTAGTGAGAAGCGCCCTGGAAGGGAGCCGCGCCGCGTTGTTGCTCAGTAATCCCGCTAGTTCCCGGGCTGTCCATCTCCAACAGGATCGCTGAGTCGCGGCGTTTCCCGCCATATATCTCCGTGAGATTGTATTTTGTTTCATATTGAAAAGTACACAGAGTACCCTTAAATTTCCGTGTGTGTATCCTATGGTTATCTGTATGTATGATTTTCTATTATGCTAATAAAATTTATAGCAATCCATTGCCCATGCGTGATTAATTGCTGTATGGTCAAAAGGAACGCTTCAGCGGCACCAGGATACTTACATTTTTGGCCCAACTTTTACTCTTTCCATCCTTTAAGAGGATCCCTTAGGAATGACTTGTATGCCCCGCTGACTGAGTGAAGCCAGCGCTGAGACGGTGCCGTCCCTAGAAAGGCGCTTGGCGGGCGGGAGGGGGCAGAGGGGAAGCAGAAAACGCACTTGGTGGAATTACGGTGTCGCGTTTGTTCTGTTTGGCTGACGGCAGCCACTTCCACATTTTTGACAGGTATTAAGATTGACATCCATCTGCCGGGGGCTTCACAGACTTTCTCATGGGTGCCTGAGTCAGAGCCTTGTTTTTAAACAATCCTCATGATATAAAAGATTCTAAATATTTGAAAAAAGACTCTCGAAAAAGATTAGTTTCTAGTTAGTAGAGAGTTTTAAATGTTACTGTTGACGTCAGGAAAATCAGAGCAGTCACGAAATTGGCAATTAGTAAACTGTCCCTCCTTTAGAAGGAAAAGATGTCAGGGGACAGGAATGCGCTTCTGCAGAGGAGACGCTCAGTGCCACAGACTCGCAGAGGAAATGCTAGGAGCGGGGGCCAGGGCTCGGGAGGTCCATGCGCAGCACGGCAGGTTCCCGCAGAGAGAGCGGTGGACCCGGATCAGCCTGAATCCGGAGCTGCCGCTTTCCCAGGGTGACGCTCATCGAAACTCTACAATCCTGTGTTCGCGACGTTCGCCGTCACTGAGAAGCCAGGCGATACCCCCAAGAGCGTTTTCTTTCATTCTTTCATTGCTTTTTATTTTTTTGTTAATCCTTAGCAGACGATATTTTTTCCATTGCTTTTCAGAGGAAACGGGAGGGGCAGGGGAGGGAGAAGCATGGATGTGAGAGAGACACGTCGATTGGTTGCCTCCCGCATGTTCCCCGACTGGGGCTGGGGCGCAAACCGGCAACCGAGGTCCCTGCCCTTGACCAGAATCAAACCCAAGACTCTGTGGTGCTCAGGCCGACCTCTAACCACTGAGCAGCCGGCCCCACCTGCCAGGACAGCGGGGACGGGAAGCTTCGGAAGCTGCTGCAGTGACTTGCCCGAGGGGTCTCAAGATCTGAGGGTACCCACAGGCCGGGCGTCATGCCCAGCTGTGAGCTGAGCGGTCCCCTGGTAGGTCCACCTGAGTTATATCTTCGACGGGAAGACAGGGCGGGCGAGGGGTGGCTGACGCGCTTTGGAACCCACAGCCCGGGGGTCCTACCTCCCTGCCCACGTGCTCGGCACCCCGAGTGAAATACTTGACCCCTCAAAACTCTCGTCCTCACCTGTGGGCGGGAGCGAGCCCAGCTGCCTCCACGGGGTGCTAATTCCCCCCAACAATCCCTATAACCTGGACCTCGCACCTGAGACACAGGCCTCCGCTCTCCAGGCTCAGAGCCCACGGCCTCCGTCTCCTTCCAGGATCTGCCAGGAGGTCAGTGCTCATTTCTCAACGGCGTTCTCGGCGCGTTTCGTTCCCGGGTTTGTGTCACCGTCGTTGATCCCCTCGGTGGTCGTGCTTGCGGCTCGAGGTGAAAAGTTTCGGGAAACGCCCACAGCTTCTCAGGTCGAAAGGGAGGCAGAGGAGAGGCCTTCAGTCCTCCCCTGGCCTGAGCAACTTCCCCAACAGTCACGGGTAAATCACTCCAGGGCCGCAGTCCCTGAGCATTCAGCTTTAATCACCCTTCCTTGAGGCTGGAATTTTAAAGAAAAAAATGCACTGAAAAACATTAACGTTTTCTCTGTTTTCTCTAACAGAATATTCGCTCTCAGGGTTTCCGCTCTTTTAGAGCTTTTCTTTAAAAAGGGTGCCCCTGACCCTCAGAGGCCTCCCACCCTCAGGCGAGAAACGCACGTGAGCCGTGGAAAACCTGCGCATGTGAGTTAGGCTGACATGGCCTCGACGTTGTGATTTTAAGAAGAAAAGTTTCTTAATGAAACATTGATCTGGGTTCTTTCTTTTCATGGACAATCCAGGTCATGCGTCACCTAAAAGATGAATCATGTTCCCACAAGCAGAAAAAAAACGGGAAACGTTTCGGCCACAGAACGTGGGCTGGGACGTCTTTGAGGCCTCCCCAGCAGCTTCTGCTGGCTCTTTACTGGGCTGTTTCTAGGAAACCCCGTGTTTCCGGGGCCCTGAGCAACGCTGTGCTCACCAATTGTGCGTGGATTCTCCGATGTCACAGAATGTTCTGGAATGTTTCTGTGGCCCATGATGCTGGCGTGGAGACGTCAGTGGGTAGGACCACGATTCCGAGACGTGGTGCAGAGGGAGCTCGTGGAGAAGCCGTGTCCTGACAGCTGTCCTTATAGAAGGAGGTTTGGGGATCTTTTCTCTGTATGAGTGTTTTCCAAACCTCCCAGCATTTTCAAAATTTAAACGAATCTACAGAAATGAATAATTTTTTTGTCAATGCCTGTCCTCAAACTGATGACTGTTCTGGCCCAGGCCCTGCCGATAACGGGAAGCAACTGAATCGCCAACATCAGGAATCATTTTGTTCGGTATTTGTGCGCCTTTGTCAGCTGTTGTTTATACACTTTTACAATAAAATAAACTGCACTTACAGAAAAGCCCCCACAACACCAAAGTAGGCTTAATTAGTTATTCCAGGGCAGCCGTTTATAACCACCCCCAGGCTGAGAACCGCTCCTTCCCCTCCCTGCTCCCTGAGTAGCCGTTACCCTGACTTTACAGTAACTGGTTTTATCACCCAAATACGCATCCCCAGACACGTCAGCTCACCCCCTATTTAAACCTGACATATCTTTTTAAGTTTCTCTTAATCTACAGGCTCTCTCTCCATCCTTTATTTTTAACTCCCAGTTTTTCAGCACAATAGGACCCATCACTCCTGGTGGTGACGGGCCGGCCCTGCCTGTGAATAAATTCAGCTGCTGCGCACCGGTAGCTATTGTCTGTTCAAAGACTCATGAACCACCTTTCAACGACAACAAATCACTTCGATTTGGATATTCCTCAATCTTTATGTATTTTAATATTCCTTGGGGGACAGAAATTGTTTGGAAATAAAATTTGACATTTACTTAAATTGATTGAATAGGTACAGGGGGGCTGTGTGGTGTCTCCCAGGAGCAGAAGCAGAAGCCCCAAGGTCAGCTCAAGGGCAGAGGGGTGCTGGTTACCGTGAGCCAGTGTTGCCGGGAGTTAAATGCTCTGGCTGAGCGGCCACCCCTCTGTGTAGAGCACTCTAGGGCCACTTGTCATCAACTAATGTGCATTTCAGGAAAAGCCGGGTTCTGATCTAGTGGGTGTCGGGCAGGGCCTGGCGCATGCTCCCTGAATGACTCCCAGGTGAGTCCACACGGCTGGCCCATGGAGCCCCTCTGGAAAATGCGGGGCCCCCACCAACTGGCCAGCTGGGCGGTGCCATGTATCTTGCTGTGGAGGCTCCCGCTGTATTCACAGGTCAGTGTGCGTGCAGTGGGGTGCTGGCACCTGAGGCTGCGGTGACCCTGCAGGGCGCCCTGGCGGAAACCCTGAAGACACTGCTTGTGTTGAGCGCAGAGAATCGGGCCACTGGGCCTCGGGAGAAGTCACACCTGGACGTGATGGGCCCTCCCCTCCTGAGTCCACCTAAGGACTTTCCATTTCCTGTGGCCATTCTCGGGTGTGAAGTTCCTAATGGTGATGGATTGGCCTGGATCGGCCTTGAGGGAGCACAGACATCCGTTCCATTGTTTTCCTTGTAAACGGAATTATCATTCCTTAGATCCTTGCATGAGGTAGAAAGCAGAACACAGAAAGTATGCTGGCTGTCGGGGCTTATTAGTTAACTGCGCCGGTCTCCTAATTAAGCGTGGACTGTTAAATGGAGCAGCACCAGGCTTAGGACTCAGGGAGCAGGTGTGCGAAAGGCCTCGGTAAGCATTCCTGCCACAGTCTAATTAGCGCTCGGCTGCGTTCTGCAGAGCAGTCATCGTTATTTCTCCTTCATTAGCTGCTGATACATTGTATAAAGCATCTTATGAAAATGTTCCGACCAACTCTCAGAAACGTGAGTATACCCAAGGAAGAAATGCTGCAAATGTGTTCCTTTAAACATGCAAATATTTTTTTTTTAAAGACAGCTTGTAATCTAGGCGGAATGTGTATTTGTATATGATAAAGTAAACTTGTAAATATTTATATTTGTGCAAATTCCTTTACTTGGAGTTGCAGACAGTGCCTTACATGGGGGAAGAATGAGTCCTGGTTATTGTCATTTCTGTGTCAGGAAGCTACTCAGCAATTAAAATGAGGGGTCCAGCCAGGACGGGGTGGCTCCGTGGTCGAGCGTTGTCTCCTGCACCAACACGTCACCGGTTCAACTCCTGGTCAGGGCACATGCCCAGGTTGCCAGCTCGATGCCAAGCGGGGGTCGTGCAGGAGGCAGCCAATGGATGTTTCCCTCTCATCGACGTTTCTCTCCCTCTCCCTTTCTCTCAAGTTCAATAAAAACATATTTTTAAAAATGAGCACATGTGTAATCACACCTACATGGAGGTGCAGATTCAGGTGAGGCCACCTGGACAGATGAATAACCTCATCGAGGGCCTCGGCTGTTCCGTCTCCCTGTCTTTCATGAGGGCTCGTTGTTTTAATTCTGTAAATTCTGTTCCATGATACAGATTAATTGCAAGCACGTGAACAGCCGCGAGTTTATTTGTCCCTGACAAATACCGATCAAGCTTGTGAGTTTGGCGTTTGTTGGTTGATCTCACGTTTGCTGCTGATGCCCAGATACCGTAGCAGAGGCAGGAGGCCTCACCTTTCCCCGGGTCTCTTAACAGAAAACACCTGTGGCAAAGGCCCCGCAGCCCGCAGCCCTCCCCCGGTTACCTCACCAGGAGCGGGTCTCCCCCTCCTCTAGGGCGATCACCTTCAGAGTGGGGTTTCCAAAATCGAATTAAACAAACCATCTCGCAGATGATCTCTCTTCTGAGCAGCTTATAATGTGATGTGATAAACCTAGTGAGTTGGATCAGCAGGTTTACATACAAAAAATTATATAAGGAAAATGTTTGAGAATTTACCAAATAAATTCTGCAACGCATGGGTTATAGTTATCACCCAAAGAAGTAATCAACAAAAACAGCAAATGCTTTAGGTGACTCACAGGGAGTGTGCATGAAAAGTCTCAGATTATATAAGCAATAAAAGCAAAAGGCACTAGAAAAATGAACCTGCATTTACATATCTTTAAAAATTTTGGTTGTTTTTTTTCCCCAGCTTGTGAAATAAAGTGCTTTAACAAATGCCTAATAATTTAATAAAGGGACCAGCAAACTGAAAATAGTGGAAATTCCAAAATTGGTGGGATTTAAAGGATGGCCAAAAATTTTAGTTTAAGAATGTTCTCTAGGACTGAAATATATCTTCTCTCTTCTGACCACGTTACCCACCTGCAAAAATAATACATAAGAAATATGGGAAAGGCGAAGACTCCACAACACAGGGGAAATGGTAACATCTTTTAAGGAAAACAGTGGTGCAGCTGAGTATCTGCTGCGTTAACATCACCAAGCGCCCTGGAGGGGAATAAACAGACACAAACATTTGGACCGAATGGGTGAAGCCTTTTGGAATCAGCCACCGTGACTCTGGCCCTGAGGACCTGTGCCCGGCACCAGCCCGTCTCGCTGAGCTTCAGAAGCCTCAACAGCGTCTCTAAAACAATTTACAAGGACAACCTTTAAATAATCCCAATTACTTAAGATCATCCCTAGACAGGATCTCGTCAATGTGCGTCAACACTTCAGAAACTTGTAGATATGGTGAAAAAAAGTATTGCAAGGAAATATCACCTGAGCTTGAAGTCAGGGCCCAGGCTCAGCACCGGGCGTGCAGACGGTGGCGAAGCGATTTGGGAGATGAGGCCTGGCTGCGTCTCAGGACACTGTGTGGAACAGAGCTCTGGGCCCGACAGCTTGTTAAAAACAAGCTGGGGAACAGCAGAGCTCATACTTGGTCTCGTGACTCATCGCTCCAGGAAACTAACTAAAAGCAGGACCCAGAGAAAGGTCGCCCGGGGAAGGCGAGAGCCGAACTGGCCGTTCCTCCCGACGTGGTTGGAGCCTGCGGAGGGGCTCGCTCCTGGGTGACGTCAAACCAATTTCAGGGTCGCAGGCAGCGGACCTCTCGACAGACGTCTGATTGTCGGGAAGGATCAAGCGCACTTGTGCTGCGCAGCTTGTCTTTTTAAAAAAGAGCCACGTTGCCATGAAACTAAAGAAATACTGGGCCATGGGCAGCAGGAAAACTGCCCAGACGGTGAGTGTGGCACAGCAAGAATCAGCCCCCGCCATGAAAACACGGGGCTGCCCGGCCGGCGGGGCCCAGCGGTGGAGCGGCGACCGGGATCCAGGCGACCGGGGCTCGATTCCCGCTCAGGGCACAGGCCCGGGTTTGGGCTCGATCAATGGCTCTCTCATCATTGCTGTGTCTGTCTCTCTCCCTCTCCTTTCCTCTCTCTGAAATCAATAAAGATACATTTAAAAAAAAACAAAACAAAACATGGGGATGAAGCTTTAACTTGTCAGATACGCAAAACTGTGTTCCGCACCCTCCCTGTTTTTCTGAATGAAAGCAGCACTGCCGGTCGGCGTGGCTCCGCGGCTGAGCATCGACCCACGAGCCAGGTCACAGCCCAGTTCCCGGTCAGGGCGCACGCGGGGGCTGGATCCCCAGTCGGGGGCGTGCGGGAGGCCGCCGATCGGTGACACTCTCTCATCACTGATGTTTCTCTCTCTCTCTGCCTCTCCGTCTCTGAAATCAATAAAACCATATTTTTAAAAATAAATGAATGAATGGAGTGCTGAGGTGCCCTGACGGGCATGGTGACATAGGGGCAGCCTCAGGCCACGGACAGCTTCCCACGCGGGCATCGTCTTTGCACTGACCGTTGGTCATCCCACGTGTGACTAGTTGTGTGTTTCCAGCCGAGCTCACCTGCACTGGTGTTGACTTTGTGAAGGGAGCTGATTGACCGATTCATCAGCTGCATGTAGGAAAGCGATTGTCTTTATGACCTCTGCAGTTATTTGTACCCACGTTAATGAACCGTGAAGGAAGGTTTACAAACCCATTAAGACAGCGGTGCCTTGCATACCTGACCGTCCTGAGTGACAGGCGACCCAGGAATCAATGTCTAAGACCCTGAGCGTCGAAGACTCCTTTCCCATCCACAGGCCGCAAGGCTGGAAGATGCAGTTCAGCATCACCCACAGCCAAGTTCAAATCCGGAGCTCATTCTAGACAAATTATCTCACCAAATATTTGAATGTTTTTTTGTTTTTTTTTATTTGAGAGAGAGGGAGAGAGAAGGAGAGAGAGATAGAAACCAATGATGAGAGAGTCATGGATCGGCTGCCTCCTGCACCCCCTCCTGGGGATCGAGCCCGAAACCTGGGCACGTGCCCTGATCGGGAATTGAACCGAGACCTCCTGGTTTTTAAGTCGACGCTCAACCGCTGAGCCACGCCAGCTGGGCTTACCAAATATTTGGAACTGCACATTTCCAGAGCTACGGGTTGTCTGGTTAAAACCCATTAATTTTACAAAATTAAGAATCAGAGAGTGGAGCAACTTCCTAGAGGGGGACGTGCCCCGACCCTCTCTCCTGGGTGGGAGCCTCCGTCAGTCACTACTCAGACTCTGAAAGTCAGCTGCGACCTACTCGTGAGACACGTGGCATGGAAGGTGCTGATTTAATTCCCATTTCAAAAATCATTATTCAGATGACACATCAAAAATGACCCCCTATAAAAAGAAAGGTTCTGTCTTATGACCTCTGAAAGTCCATTGCACGTACCTAAAAATGCATTTATTAGCAAATCGGCCAAACGGCACCCAGTCTAACAAATGACCACCGTCTGGGCCCAGTTTTGCTCTCTGATGTTTTTGGTTACAGTGTTCTCTGTGCGTGGCCATTTCTCCTGAGAATCAATTATCAGACGCCCGTTCAGCTTATTTCGTAAGAATAATTAAATACACATTTCCCCTTAAAAGACAAATTTAACATTGTTTTGCTTATGATTTTCCTGAAATACCCCTCTTCCCTGGTGGAGCTGTTTGACTTTAAAAACCAGAGTCATCAGTATCTCAGAACCTAATAAAGATTCCGTCAGCGCAACATTGTTACCCTTCGGCAGAGGGAACCAATTCAATTACGATGCTGGCTGAAAAATTGAAAGGCTTTTTAACTCGAGGGTGGAAAAGTTGTAGTACACGTTAAAACGGTTAGTGCAGAATTCCTGCACCCAGGCTAACAAATGCTAATACGTTCCTTTGTTACCCTCTAATTTATATGATTCATGGAAGGCTCCAGCCAGCGAAACTTGTACTAAATTTCATGTGCATTAAAAAACAGCAGAGCGATGAATTGTGAAGCTATTAACACCCGTGTCTGCTTGCATTGTGACGCCGCGCACATCAAACCCGGCGTACAGCGGCACTTAATCAGAAGACTCGCTAAAGGTCGTCGGGGCGTCCTGGGGCGCCCACCCGCGCATAGCGGCGTCTGAGAACACACGCCCGCCGGGACACCCTGACAGTACCTTTAATATCAACTGTCCTGGGGCCCCTACTGCTGACGAACGGATTTACCGTCCTCACGCTGCAGGTAAGACCGACGCTGGTCCCAGGTCCCACGTGCGGCTCCCTAAATTAATTACGGATTAACGGGGAGCAGGGGGGGAAGTAACAGGAGCCGAGATCCGTCTGCTTGTTCACCTCCCACCCGCGAGCAGGCAGCTGGGGCTCCCACCACGGAAAGGGCCACGCGGCGCCCTCAGCCACGCGACGCCCTCAGCTCGGAGCCACGGGAGCACGATTTGAGTGGCCAGTAATACATTAGTGTTTTCTTACTTGTGATGGCGGGTTTTGTTTTGGGTTGGTTTGGTTTTTTAATTGATTTTTAGAGAGAGAGGAAGGTAGAGGGAGAGGGAGAGAGAAACACCGATGTGAGAGACACATCGATCGGCTGCCTCCTGCTCGCCCCCGACTGGGGTTCGAGCCCACAGCCTGGGCCTGGGCCCTGACCTCCTGGTTCCTAGGGCGACGCTCAACCACTGGGCCAACAGGCCGGGCTGTGGAGGCGTTTTAAGTGCTGCAGGACAGGCCCTCACATTCTCAGACTTAGAAGCTGTAACGCTGGGTCCTCTGGATACTTCACAGCAACGTCCTAGGGACCACAGGCTGCCCCCCGGGCCGGGGGTTCAGTGAGGAAGAACCCACAGCTGAGGCAGGCACGTATCTAACCTTTAGCCTTTAGAGGTTTTGCAGTGGCTTTAAAGGCAGTTATAGTTTATGTGGTTGGAAAGACCGACAGGGGAACCGAACAATTTCAGATGGTTACCGTGGATCTGGACCCACCGTCCACTGTGGCTTCATCGCTGCCCCACAGTTGAATTTAATTTATCCATGCAGCCCTGTCCCCAAAAAGAAAGATTTAGATTTTGCCAGTTGTGCTGTTTTTTTAAAAATTCTTCTTCAGCTTTAAAATTGTGCAAAAAGCAGATAGAGTTCCCTCAACATACTCCTGAATGCCTAAATAGGTGTAAAAGAAACTGTGCCTTTAGAATTTTGAATTCTCTGTCTAGTAGAGGCAAAACTGTTGTGAGGGGATATTCTTAAGTCCGTGCCTGAGGTGAGAATGATGCCCAGTTGTGTCTAGTTAAATTTACCGTTGAAAGCTCCTTGAATTTCCCATCCATTGTGGGATTCCTGCTGCAAGTTTCCTGAGGCTGCTGGAATGCAATGCCGCAAACTCGGTTATTTAAACATAGACATTTGTCTCCTTGCAGCTCTAGGGACTGGAAGTCAGAACCAAGGTGTGTGGACCAGGCTCCCCCTGCAGGTCCTCGGGCAGGTTCTCCTTGCTCTGCGCGGGTCCCAGCAGTCGTGGTGTTTCCCGGCTCGTGGCTGCGTAGCTCCGGCCTCCGCCGTCTCCACATGGCCTCCTCTCTGTTCCTACGTCTGTGAGTCGTCACCACCTCCCAGGACGCCGGGTGTTGTTAATGGGGGGCCGTGCGTGTGCAGAGGCCTATGGGAAACCTCTGTACTGTCCTCTCAATTTTGCTATGAACCTAAAACTTCTCGCTAAAAAAATTAAAATCTTAAAAACAGAACAGAACACAGAGTGTTCAAAACATCAAGGAGCTCTGGCCGGTTTGGCTCAGTGGTGAGAGCGTCGGCCTGCAGATGGAAGGGTCTTGGGTTCAAGTCCCGCCAAGGGCACGTACCTCGGTTGCAGGCTCGATCCCAGGCCTCGGCCGGGCCCCTGTGGGAGGCAACCCATCCGTGCGTCTCTCTCCCATCGATGTGTTTCTCTCTCTCCCTCCCCCCTTCCACTCTCTCTGAAAAGCAATGGAAAAAATATCCTGGGCTGAGAATAGGGAAAAAAAAGGCAAGAAGTGACCCGTGAACTGCGAGAGATGGTCAGTGAGTTTGATCCTGGACGTCTCGTCAGAAAGCCAGGGAGCCAAGAGGGCTTCTTCTGACATCAGGAGCTACGGAGACAAAAGGGGGTAAAAGTCGGTTTCTGGCTGAAGTTACGGGAACCAGGATCCGCTTTCCCGGGCCCCTGAGATGCCAGGGTCGGACCAGACGCTCTCACCACCGAGCCCCAGTGGCCAGGGCTGGAGCCTTTTTTATAAATTCTGACCTGGGCCCCCTGATGGCACCACCTGTCAGCAGGCGGCGTTCAAAGGGCCCCCCCGTCACCTTTCCTTGTGTGACCTGGTTCCACCCTTGGGACCCCCATTCTGCCTCCACTCACGTCTGTCTTTCATCATCACCTGCTAGTGATTTAGGACCCCTCCCACCCAGACACCCACGCGAGCACGGAGGGATCCTCACTTCCACGCGTTTCTTCTTCGCTGGCTTCACACCTGTCGTTCTGAGCAGGACGGACGGCCAGGTGAGGCCGGGGCTGCCTTCTTCTCGGTTCCTCCAGCGCCCAGCGCAGCTGGTGCACAGAAGGTGCTCGACATTGGCCTGAGTGAGTGAAGGGCTTGTGCTTTGTATGGAAAGAAAATCTCTTGTTTTAGGAAATCGGGCTCTCTTTTTTAGGGCTGTAATTTCTCGTTTGCCACAGACACGTTAGAGTCAATTTCCCGTAAGCGTTCGATACCCACTCTGAAATTTGAAAGTAAGTGGCTCACTCCCTCGTTTTTAAATGGAATTAAAATAGTACTTACCTCTTCGGCTATTAAAGGGACTAAATAATTTAGTGCAGGGAAAGTGCGGGCACATTAATCCATTCGTTCTTTGGGCCAGAGTGAGGGCTCAGAGCCAGAGACCCGCTTCCGTGGGCGAGGCAGCTGGACCTGCCCCCTCCTGTGGCACGAACAGCCTCTAGCGACACGACCGCGTGCACCTGCGTGTTCAGGTGACCTCGCCACCGGGCCAGACAACGTCCAGAATAATGTGTGAGGTCGGCCTGCGCACACTTGGGAAAGGTGTGGCTGGTCCCTTAAGCTGACCGGAGAGTCAATAAAACATTTCACGGGGGACTTGGTGCAACCTCAATACATTTCCGAGGCCAGCAAACTATAAAACGACGCGTGTGACGACCCGCTCCCGAGCCCGAGTGTTCCAGCCGCGCCGATACGGGAAGGCGCGGGGGCCTCAGACACCTCGCGCAGGAGCCTTCGGGAGTTTCACTGACCACAAGGTCAATGTGAGGAAATAGTACGATATGATTACCAATAGGAGCAATTTCGTTTTAATTCGAAGGCTCCCGTAGAAGCGCGTATTCCAGGGCGAGTTCGGAGGCCCTGGCTCCGGCCTGTGCTAAGCGCGTACGACTGCGCTGTTCTCTCCTGCACCGAGTCCTGGCCGTGGGCGCGGCTGTGCTGGGTCCTCCTGCCGAGGCATCACCCTGGGGTGGTCGGGGGCCCGGGACCAGCACAGTCTTCTAGTTCCTTCCCCTCGCCTTCAAAGGTGAGCGTGTGTGGCCAAGGCATTTATCTTCCGTGGACATTCACTGAGCACCTACTATGCGATGGGCACCGTGCCCGAGTCTGGAATAAATCTTTGAATTAGACCACATGGCGCCCGCTTCCGTGGAGCTTGGATCCAACCGGGGTTGACATAGATGACGACAAGGGCCCGCTTATTTTCAGTGTATGTGTGCCCCCCCCCCCGGAGGAAAACATGCCAACTAGTTACAGAACCGTGAGTAGAGGACTGGCCCTTCGACAGCGCGGCCCCCGGCAGCTTCGGGCGTGACTTACCTGTTTTCCATGGAAAAAAATTAATTATGTTGTTATGGGCAGCAGAGGATTTTAAAAGGCGATAAAGACGAAGGCCTTTGAACGTTCGTGTCGTGTGGAGGCTGGTGCGGGAGTGGGTGCTGTGCATCCTCCTAAGCAGGTTCCCCAGGCCCCCGGAGCCCGTCCGTGAGAGGGGAAGACAGACGTCACCCTCCCGCTGCAGCTGGAGGCCCTGCTGCTGTGAGCTCGGACGGCACGTTCCGGTAATGAATCTGTGAGTGGAAACAAAACACGCCGGGGATTGTAATTGATTTTTCAAAGCGGCTTCAACGCTCTTGAAATAATGAGGTCAGACGTAACATTTGAGATGTAAGCGTGGGTCTCGGAAGACGTCCCATGATGAGGTGAAACTGCAGCGTGAGCTCCCCTTTGGAATTTAAAAATAATTGCAGCTGCGTATTGGAAATGGAAATGGCTTGCCTGCTTCTGCCGCTTTCTGCACAGATTTTCGGGGCGATTCAGCCTCCGGCGTCTATTTTGAGATGTGCCTGGAGCGTATCAGCCCGACTCCATCAGCTTCCGTCTGTCGGACAGCGTGGGGAGGGTTCTGTGCCCCGACCAGCAAATGCTTCCTCCTCACACCAGCTTGTGCCGGGAGACGGGGAGACCGGACGGGACAGAAGACACCACCGCGAGCTAATTTCTGCCGGTGACTCGGTTTCCTGGAGCCTGTGTGTCCTGTTTCACGGACGCCCACTCGTCTCCGGTGCTTGGCTGCCTTTGAAGTCCTATCATCAGCCATGTAGGAGAAGATCACTTCTTCAGACGCAGGAGCCCGGGACTGGCTCGAGCTGCCGGTACACCTGGGCCCTGGTGTTTGTCAGGGCTCATCCGTGCCCGTGATTTAATAGATGTTTGCACCATAAATCTGGCTTTGATTTTTAGGCATTTGACAGGCTGAGCTAATCTTGCATGAACGTAAGTAAAATGCAGTGTTGGCTCACTTTCATCTCCCGCGCAGGAGTCCGTCAGGTGCGATCGTCTGAGCCCAGGGCTGCGGTAAATTCACAGCTGTTTCGAATGAGACTTGAATGTGTGTGTTGGCCAAAATCTTGAACAGAAAAAAACCATCAAGAGAGACTGAAAAACCATTGAATTAAGAAGCACTGAACACATTAAATTTAGTGGGAAAGAACGTGAGTTTGACATCAGGAGGCTCTGGGTTCAGACTCCTGGGTTCTTTATGTTGCAGACACGTGGACGGCAGGTCAACCTTCAAGAACGAACTTCTATATTTCTAACCTGAGGCTGAAAACAGGCCTTGTCTCCTAAAGTTGTTTTCAGTTTTAAATGGCGTAACCCTTGGCCCGGCTGGTGTTGTTCAGTGGTTGAGTGTCGACCCATGAACCAGGAGGCTGCTAGTTCCATTCCTGCTCAGGGCACAGGCCCGGGCTGTGGGCCGGGTCCCCAGTGGGGGGCATGCAGGAGGCGGCCCATCAATGACTCTCATCACTGATGTTTCTGTCTCCCTCTCCCTTCCTCTCTCTGAAATCAAAATAAACACATTTAAATGGCATGGCCGTTGAAAGATTATTACCTCAGTAGCTCAATAAATAATACCAATGAAGCATAATGTAAAGTTTTGTAGTTTAACATCCATGAGGACACAAGCCTAACAAGATAGCTCAGTAAATTCTCAAAAAACATAGAGTGAGATCAAGAAACATGTTCCTTCTGGAAACTGCCGAGTGCTGGCAACTCAGGCTAACTTTTCAATGCATGTGCCCCGCGCAGGTGAGCTCGGGGAGTTTGAAATGTGTTTTGTGGATTCTGAGACCAAATGTCCATGGACAGGATGTGAGGCGTGCCGAGCGCTGCACTGTTCCTTTGCCAATCTTTCTTTTTCATAATTTTCTGTCTTTGAAAATCAGAACAAGAATGAATGAAATATGTTCCTGTCAGCATCTAAACAGTCCTGATAATATCGATTGTAGCCAAGGATTGTATCTTAAGTAGTAGAAGGAAAGGTTTGGTTTTCACGTTTAACTTGTCCTCTAGGAGCCAGAAGCGAGGCTGTTTCGGAACCTGGGCTGTTGGCCGGGGCCGTGTGTGTGTGTGTGTGTGTGTGTGTGTGTGTGTGTCTGTGTGGGAGTGGGTATGAGTGTGTGTGTGTGTGAGTGTGTGTATCTGTGTGTGGGTCTGTGAGTGTGAGTGTGTGTGTGTGTGTGGGAGTGGGTATGAGTGTGTGCGTGTGTGAGTGTGAGTGTGTGCATGAGTGTGACAGTGTGTGTGTATCTGTGTGTGTGAATGTGTGTGTGTGAGTGTGAGTGTGTGCACGAGTGTGTGAGAGTGTGTCTGATGAGCCCTGTGGGAAGGAGCCATGGACGCCTCCCATGACTCCACTTTTAATACTTGGAAACTTTGGGTTGAGATTGGCAGAATTGATATTGATTATAAATGGGATTTTAGTCTAAATTCTTTTATTTTTTCTGATTTTGTGACTGAAGGGCTTGTATTACTTTCTGGACCATTGTATCTGACAGTGAATGTTTTCTGTCCATTCTTTCCCAAAGCCAGGGGCACTTTAATAGTCAGAGATAAACTGTCAGGTTCCCATCAAAGAAAAGATGCTTAACATGCAAAGACACCAGAACACAGAACCGCATCCTTGATCTTAAAAGAATTATTTTCAGTGCACAGCATAGCATTGGACAAGCTTTATATTTTTTAGTTTATTTATTCTGGAAATGCTATGACTGATATTCCTTCTGCATATATTAGAAAAGGTGAATTAAATAGAATGCTCTTTACAATTCTTCACAATGTGGTGAAGACTTGTGTTTTAAGCATTAGCTACTTTGTCTTTCTCCCATAAGGTAAAACTCAAAGAAAAAAGGCAAATACGGGGGTCGGCAAAAGTAGGTTTACAGTTGTTCCTATGGAAAATAATACAATGATTCATAAGAATAAACTGATCTCTGTGTACTCATGAATGTAAACCTACTCCTGTGTGTTAAAATTAGGGGGGAAATCCCTAATTATGTGCTACTTTATTTTCCAAATAAATTTTATATCAGACAGGACGTCAAGGCCAGACATCACAATTCCCGCGTGGACTTTCACCTTATACCTCGTATGCTCTAAATCGTGGCAGGTGAGGAGGGTCATTAAAGGAACTGATTTGTTTTCAATTAAATCCTGTGCCTACTGGTATTAGGTTCATGCATGTTAGTTTTCATTCTGGAATCTCTACAGCTTTGGATTCCTTATTTCCTATTAAAAATGCACAGAACAGCTGACATAAGATTTCATTAACATTTTTTCATAACAATCTCTTAAAAAAATTCTAGGTAACAAATTACTATACCAATGACACTTTGGGCTGTTTTCCTAGCTCAATATAATAAATAATATGCATTTAAATTTTTTTAAATTATTTTAATTTTTTTTAAATGAATTCTACAATGAAAAGCAATATATGGAATCCTTCCAGTACCTTTTTAAAATTGCGATAAGATGCATAATGAGAGCTTTCCCATTTGAGCATTTTTAGGGTGCGTTCCGTGGCCTTGGGTACGTTCACAGTGGTGCTCAGCACTCAGGCCCCACTCGCCCCCTGCCCGGCACCCTCTGTTCCACTTCCTCCTCCGGCCTTGCCTGCTCTGGACACATCCCATTTCCACGGCTCGTCCGTGCTGCGGCAGGTGCTAGAATTCCCTTCCCATCTGAGGCTGAGCGATGCCCCGTTGCATGTACAGACTGTTTTGTTTATCTGTTCGTCTGGGGGGTCCCTGCTGCCTCTCACCGTCGGAACAACGTTGCTGTGGGCATCGGTGTACAAGGATCTTCTTAAGTCCCTGCCTTGGCTCTGAGGGTGTGTGCCTACAGGTGGGATTGCTGGATCCCATGACAATTCTGTTTAACTGCTCAAAGGACCGTCAGACTGTTTTCCACAGTGGCTGCACCATTTTACATTCCCTCCAACAATGCACAAGTTCCCAGTTTTTCCACGTCTTCACCGACGTTTGCTATTTTCTGTCTTTTTTCAAAATAATAGCTATTCTAATGGATGTGAGGTGCTGTCCCATTGTGGATTTGACTTGTGTTTCTCTAATAACTGGCGATATTAAGCATCTTTCCACATGTTTATTGGTCACTTGTGTTTGTTCTTCGAGATGACGTCTGTTCATGTTCATGGATATACCCGAAGCCAAGAAGACTCTGGGGAGACAGCGCCTTTGAGCCTCTCCTGTCATTCTCTTTAAAAAGGAGATGTTTTCTCTTTTTGCCTGCTTCCCACATGCATTCATTAGGGGACACAGATTATACAATGGGATTCAACTTGTTGCTTAAATGAAAATCCCATAGGCCAAATTCTCAGCTGGAGAGGGCCTGTTGGGGGAGCCGGCCTCGGGCCCCGCACTGGACCCCGATCTGTGTCTGTGCTTGAATCTCTTCTACGCGAAGGCTGAGGGTGTCTGTCTTCACCCCAAGTATTGTGTTCTCAGGATGCTGTTGATTTCCCAGTGGTTAGAGACAAATGAGATTAGAGAGATGGATTCGCTGGCTGTCGAAATGTTATTTGCCACTGTTTTCTCTCTACATCACAAAATAAAAATGAATCAAAGTGAGAGCTACAGCAGGACACGGCAGAGGGCAGGGCTGTAAATGGACCTCCTCGTACAAACCAAAAAAATGCTACAGAATAAAGGTGTCGAAGATCCTTTCACCAAAATTATTTCTAAAGTTCTGTTGTAAGAGGCCTGGACGTTTTACAATCCTGTTGCCGTGGCCCACGTTTGTTGAACGTGCACTTGGGCCAGGCCCTCTTTAAAGGTGTGTATCTGCACACGTGTGAGCATGTGCCAGACTCAGAAACCCTCTTCTTAGCATCTATTAAGAAGCATAAATAGTCTGGCCAGCATGGCTCAGTGACTGAGCATCGACCTATGAACCAGGAGGTCACGGTTTGATTCTGGGTCGGGACACGTGCCCGGGTTGTGGGCTCCTCGATCCCCAGCAGGGGGCGAGCAGGAGGCAGCCAATGGATGTTAATCTCATCAATGTTTCTCTCCTCTTCCTCTCTCTGAAATCAATAAAAACATCTTTTTAAAAAGATTTACTATATGGTGTGTTTTTTTTTTTAAAAAGAAGCATAATTAACAGAAAAAGCTTTGAAATGATAATTTATTGGTATTTAGGTCACGTAAGTGGAGTGTAAATTATTACATTCAAAAGCGACAAGTTGGAGCATTTATTGAAAAATAGCTATTTAGAACCTTAAAAGATGTTGATTAGGGTTATTTCAGCACAAATTGGATCTAAAACCATGTTGTTTGCCTTCATTCTTTACTACTACAGACAGCTTTGCCCCGAATAAAGAAGAAGTTTCCGTGGAGGGTAATTCTATCTGTAAACTTCTAGGCTCAGGGCAGGTAACGCGGGGCCCTTTCAGGGGGTTATTTCTGCCCCCGCAGCATCCATAGCACCTTGTCGGACATCGAGCCTGACTGTTGCCTGGGAGCCTCCCGTCCTGCTCAGGCCCAGCAGCCTCAGCAGGGCTGGCCCGTGTCCAGCTCCCCGGGGCGAGCCCAGGGCCCAGGCGTGGTGGCCAAGGAGCCTGTCCTGCACCCCGAGTCTGCCTGGGCGCTGGGCAGCTGGACAGGCCAGGCCAACGAGACACAGACTGAGGTCTGCTGGAGACAATTTTTCACTGTCTGGTGAAAAGTAATAAAAGTGGAGGCAGCGGAGAAAAGCTCCCGTGGAGGCCGAGGGGGACCCACCCCTGCAACCTGAGCCTTGGCACTCGGCCGCCCGAGGTGGGTCCCTGGATCCCTTCCTCACCTGCGCCAACACCTTCATCTTTTTAAGTCTGTTTGACTCCGTTTTCTGCTGCTCATAACCCGAAGTGCTAGATGTGTAAGAAGGGAGAAAATTGAAATAGGAAACAGCTGAAAATCTGGAGAGACTTGTGTCTCAAAAAACGACGTATTTATTCTTTTATCTTCCCTTTAATACATAAACTTAACTTTAAGAGGTTGTTTCAGCCAATTCAGCCAATTTGTTTCCCATCAGACACTTTTTTCCCCTAATGGATGCGCTGCGTTTGGGACAATTGACACTGGCTTCGTGCAGCGTTGGCTCTTTGTCCTTAATATCACAAAACCACCTTCCAACGAATAGAAGGAGATTTTCTCTCAGTGTTACCCTTTGTGCAGTGAAAATTATGGGCTCACGGAACACAAACCGCGGTACCAGCCAATCTTGTTGATTCAACAAAAGTGTCTCCTGCCCTCGGGAAATGTCTCTGCTCCCGGAGACACTAGTAAACCGTCTGTAATAACCGTGTCTGGAGATGCAGAGCACAGTTAGGGGTCTTTATCTCCCCTATTAAGTCATGATTTGAGAAATGAGAAAGGAAATCATTCCGTTGGAAAAGCAACCTTGAACTACAAACACTTTTGAAACAATGGATCGTTAACATCCCCGGTGGAAACGCTCAGCAGCCTTTCTGGATTCCTCCAGCCAATTGTCAGTTATGGATCTGCTGCAAATTAGAATGAATGTCATCAGCATTTTAGAAACATCACAGTATCAGAATGTGGAACTTGAAGCCTTATGTTTAGGTGATAGGCTGTATTGATATTTTTAACTCTCGGTTACCAGTGGACCTGGCCCAGAAGGTTGAGGGCACAGCCAGTCTCCAAGCCAGAGGTGCGGGGCCGCTGTCCCCGTGGTTCACACAGGAGCCCCTGGGCACCACCCCGGGTACAGCAACATCCCCGACATTTCAGGCGAAGCAGCCAGCCTGGCCCCTTCCTAAGGAAGCCGGCCGCCCGGTGCGTACAGCGTGCTGCTCTCGGGGTTTCTCGGCCGGAGGAAGCAGCCCCCTCGGGGTGAAGGAGGAGCCGGCAGCCTGGCCTCGCTCAGGGGAGGGCAGGCACTGCCCAGGCCTGTCTCTGTGGCCAGGTCTGCTCTTCCTGTCCTGTCCTCAGCGCCAGACCCCAGCGTTCCCCCTGAAACCCGTCGCCTGCTGGGCCGGCCCCCGCCAGCCCTCAAGGGAAAGAGCTCCATAAACTCTCATCTGGGAGGTCGGAGTGCCGGGGGCTCTTGAAAAGGCAGCAGGCACACCTGGCTTTATTGCCTGTCACAGGTGATGCCTGTCACAGGTGATGCGTTCCCCACAACCAAGGCCAGACCCTCCACCGCAGAAAGCTCAGGACCAGCCCCCCTGTGGTGGCGGCTGCAGCAGGCTGGTCCCAGGTCCCGCACCCTTCAGCTGCGGGTGACGGGCCTTCAGTGAGCCCCACCCTGCGCCTGGGTGCTGGGCGGCCACGGAGACCCAGACACTGGCTCGCGTTCCAGGTAGGCCGCCCCTCTCCTCCCTCCTTCCACGCAGATTTCCGAGCGGCTCCCCTGCCCTCTGTCCGCCTGAGGGGCGGCTGATTTCTGAGTGGCCCGTCCCAGAGGTGACTGTCCCCAGTGGCTCTCTGACTCTCAGGTCAGGGTTCCCAGACCTTTAAAAACAGGCTTCCGGGGGATGGTGTGCTGTTCTCTCTCGTGAAATGTTATTTTTGTTCGTTTGAGGAGGTGTTCGTGGGTCTCTGGCTTTGGTCCTTTCTGAAATTTCTTGCAATGGTATTTGAGTTGCTTAGAACGTTTGATAGCTGGTCGGGAGCTTACCTTGCCTGGGTTGTCCTGTGGACCAACCTGGCATTCTAGCCACGTCCGTTTTTTAAAGTTTTCTTGACAATGAGCTGTGGTGGGGTCAGGACCCGCTGCCCACAAAATGGGACGTGGTGTGTTGAAGGCTCAGCTGACGGAGTTTCGGAGGCAGAAGCAGGAAAGTCATGTGGACGACCCCCCTTCTCTGAAACAGGTCGTAAATGTCCCCTGTGAACGGGCCCTCCCTTCACAGGGGGAGGGGCGACGCTCCTGTGACCGGGGCTGGGAGCCTGGGACTGAGAAATCTGTACAGACAACCTTGATGAAGTCACGCGTCTCCCCGGTCACCCCTCACGGCCGCGGCCCCGCCCGGCCCTGTCTTCTCAGCGCCTCGCAGATCCACTGCTTCTCCGAGCAGAGGTGTGAGAGCCCCTGCTCTGGCCCCTCCTTGGGGTCCTCCCTCTCCTGGGAGGGCTCGGAGGCCTGTAACGATTTGATAAAATGTGTAGATGCTCTTCTGCTCCTTCCTGTGGTTTAATGTCCAGCCCCAGCCAGGGCCCCTAAGGGGGTCCAGGAAATTTTTTCCCCTACAGCTGGAAATGATGGGCTCGTTGCAATACAGCGATATTGCAGTCACACGTTTATCCTTAGAAATCCTTGAGTAGGAAAATCTTTGTTTTTTTTTTAAAAAAAAAAAAGCCCTGAGGAGTGCAGGGTGGCCCTGGCCTGTGTGGCTCCAGGGCCTGAGCACCAAAGGGTCACGGGTTCGATTCCCGGTCAAGGGCTCCTACCTGGGTTGCAGGTTCGATCACTGGCCCCAGTTGGGGCACGTGTGGGAGGCAATCGATTGATGTTTCTGTCTCTCCCCCTCCCTTCCACTCTCTCCAAAAACCAATGGGAAAAATATCCTTGGCTGAGGGTTAACAAACAAACAAAAACTCCCCAAAGCGTGCAGGGCGCACACAGCCCAGAACTTAATGTTAATTGGAAGTCAGGTGTCAGAGGAGAGCTTTTTGCTCCAACCTCAGTTTGAACTTGAAAATAACAATAAAACGTGCCGGTTGAAAGGAATGGTTTTCCTTCCCTCTCTCTTTTTAATGAGTCATCCTGGTTTTAAACACGAGGTACAAGGCATCGGTTTCACGGTGACTTCGCAATTTGTTCACACGGCCTCACCGCCTCGCGCACTCACAGCTGCGTGCTGGGCTCGATGAAACGTCGTTTTCCACGCAACTCGTTTTCTGCGGCTCCAACAAGGTGTTCAGGTTTCGGGGCTCCCCTTTGAGGCCAAAATTGAATTGGAAACTCATGGGCAGGCTCCAGGGCCGAGGCAATCCTGACCATCGGGAAAGTGTCAATTAAATTTACGCTGCAGCCTCGGGCGGGAGAGCCCGCTCCGGGGCGCGAAAGTCGCCTCATTATCATATCGAGGGGAGGCAACAAAGTAGCTCACACCTGAGGTGAGCATCACTCATGCCCAGATGCTTGCAGTAAATTCCCGGCATGTTTCATATACTTGTCACAGTAAGTTTAGTCCAAGTTATTAACGTTCGCCATCAGGATTTATTGGTGCATTATGGGCAATCCTCACTTATTAAAGATGTTATTGACGGAGCTGAAATTAACAATTCCTATTAATTCACAGGGCTGAGCCATAAAATCAGACAAAGCTGTGTTGGCTGTAAATTAATTTACAAACAGATACGAAGGTAGAAATAAGACGGAACAGCTGTTTCCTCACCGGTACCAAGTACCTTCGCACCAGGGAAAAACAATTTGAATAGAAAAAAAAAAATCACTCTTTTCCCCACAATAGTTTTCTGTTACTTAGAGAAATGGAAGCAATTTGCTCAAGTCTGAGGCAAAATAAATAAAAATCCATCCTCACAGTCTGTGAAAGCCCAATATCAAGTTCTTTAGAAGATGTTTGCATTTTAGATGGTTTTCCAATATTATAAATGGAAAATTTCTTTCCCTTTTTTTAGAACATGTCATTGAGTGAAGAGTCCCCAAAAAAGAAATGTTCAGACTCTTCACTGGGAAATCTTATAGATCTTAGTTCCAAATTAAAAATCCCATCTCTGCCCTGGCCAGTGTGGCTTAGTGGTTAGAGGGTCGGCCCAGTCACTGAAGTGTCCCTGGTTCAATTCTCGGTCAAGGGCACGTACCCGGGTTACAGGTTCTATCCGCGGCCCTGTCAGGGCTCGTGCAGGGGGCAGCCAGTCAGTGTGTCTCTCACATCGATGTCTCTCGCTCCCGCTCTCTCCCCTTCCCTCCTCCGTCCCTCCCACTCTCTCTAAAAAGGAAGCAATGGAAAAAATATCCTATGGTGAGGGTTAAAAATTTTAATTTTTTTAAATCCCATCTTCTTGTGTTTTTAAAAATGGGGGTGCAGGAGGCTGAGGGAAGCAAGGAGGGCTTTCATTTTCCAGGTTTTGCTGAAAACCTGTTATCAGCTGTGGAATGTATCCTGCTTTGGGCCAAACGCTGCTCGTTGAGGTCAGTGAATGTACCCAAATGCCCACATGCAAGTCCACGGAACAGCAGTAACGACCCCAGGGAAGGGGCTCAGCACCTTAGCAGAAGCGATGAGGGTGAAGACACGGCCCTTCCCCCAGGACCAAGCGCCCTCAGGCTTACATTCCCATGGGGGGACTTCAGCCCGAGAGCAACTGAGGGAGGAGACGATTGTGACGCACTCGAGAAACATGCCCGTGGCCTAAAGATCGGGAAACCTTTGAACTCGATGCTGTAGAGCATGAAGCTGGGGTGTCTGTCGCTGACTCATCTCCCGAAACCTGCTCTCAGGGGGAGAGGTCTAATGATGGCCCTGATGAGAAATACGAACTCAGGAAAGCTTAACTGTTTTTGGCCAAACTGTGCTCATGTGGCAGACGCTGGGTGTAGGAAGGTGAGTGAGATCCAGATGACACCCGCCTGACTGGAGCCTAACACGTGCTTAACTACATAGCTCTTAACTTAGACTCACAGGGGAGTTTATAACAAACAACAACAACTAGCATTTCCCTCGAATGCAGTCAGTATAACTTCCCCTTTTTCTAAGGGGAGATGACCATGACACTCTGAAAAATTCTTTAGTGCTGACAACTTGGTCTTTTCTTTTAAAATTCTAAAGCGAGATAGGTATACAGACAACTTTAAATTTCATAAAAATAGAAGTCATTTATCCATCCGCCACGGGCTTACTGAGTGCCTCGGCGATGTCGGTGCTGTTTTGGGTGTGGAGATACAGCCTTGAGCAGGTGGCTCTATGGTGCAGATGATGAAGGAATAACTATGGTGGTCGCTAGTCTGTGGAGAAAACTTAAGCAGAGAAAGGTGGTTCTACGGGATGGCGAGGTGCCTCGTCTACGTGGGATGGGCACGGAAGCCCCCTCTGCTGTGGTGACTCTCGAGCCTGGAAGACGGAGCGAGCCTGGCCTGAAGGTGAAAACCCACCTGACCCCGAGGACCATGCGGGGGACAGGGAGCCGGCAGGTGACACGAGTATTTGATGAGCCTGTGGGTGGACTGAACGTGTGGTGTGAACAAGACATAGGGGTGGGGATGGCTCCAGATTGGGGGCCTGAGCAGCAAAGCGTGAAGCTGCCCTTTGCTGAGATGCAGGAACCACAGAAAAGTGGCTGGTGTGTTTACGAGGTTCATCGTGTATAAAACCTGAGGCTCTAAATTTGTGCTGTGAAACCAAAGAACCCAGTCAGGTTCCCGCGCCCCACGCCCAGGGCGCGTGGCCCTGGAAAGGAGGGGCGGGCAGAGCGGCCCACGGGTCCGGCCTGGCTGTCCTGCGTAGGCGAGGGGTGTGTCGGCGCCTGCGGGGGTGGTCGGCCTCCGGAATTTTACCATGGGGAAAGAGAACCACCTCCTCGCCCCTCCTAATCAGCCCAAAGCAGAGAGGAGCTGGTTTGGGAAGTTATGTGTTCCAGGATTTTCCTTAACAAGTCAGGGTTTGAAGTGATGTGTTTGGACAGTGTTTGCAGAGCTGTGACTTACTTAAGTAAAACATTTCTTTTCCAATGCTTTGTGTTACGCAGCTGTCAGACCCGAGACAGTTTAAATGTTTAAAAAAACAACCGTGACACAGAAGAGGTTGAAAGGTTTTTGTCTCATAGCGAAATGGCTGAAAACCTGCAGGCTCAAGGCCGTGTTCATGGATGGAGATGACTCATAATAATTGGTGTTTTCTCAACAGACCCATCATCTCGTACATGAGGCTCCCTCCTGAAGGACCTTCTGTCCAGTAGGACCCAGCAGTCAGTAAACACAGTTGAGTGTAATGGTTGCTGTGGTTACTATGAGGCCAGGGTGTGTGGGTGCAGGGTCACCCGTCTGTCTGGTGCAGGAGGACTTGGACAGACTGCTGTCTACGCTGAGAGAAATAACTGGGAGTCGGGGAGGCGTGGGGCCGTGGACAGGAGTGTCTCCACCCAGAAAACACCACGTGCAAAGTCCCTCAAATGAGAGGGAGCAGGGGACCCTCTCAGAGAGTCACCCAACCTCCATGCACTGTGGAGCTTGGGGTTGGGGAGGGCACCTGGGGTCACATGACCAAGCGCCTCCCCGACACAGAAGCAGGTGGCACTTTTTCGGGCTCAGCGAGGGGCTGTTGCAGGGCTGTGAGCCAGACGCTGGAGCCTCAGAACCTTTGAGGACAGGGAGGGGGGAATTCATTATTAGCAAAACTTCAAAAAAAGAGAAAACCCTTCAACTTTGATTTTTTAAAATATGTTTTTATTAATTTCAGAGAGAGGAAGGAGAGGGGGAGAGAGAGAAGGATCAATGATGAGAGTCATGGGTCAGCTGACTCCTGCAGGCCCCCGACTGGGGACCGAGCCTGAAACCCGGGCCTGTGACTAGGAATCGAACCCTGACCTCCTGGCTCACAGGTCGATGCTCATCCACTGAGCCACGCCAGCCAGGCTCAACTTCTATTTTTAATTGGATGTCTGTTTACTAGAATAATCAAGTACAGAGAGCTGGGGCTGAGAGCTTATAGTGCAGATATTCTGTATTTTCCACACTATTAGCTCGTTCTGTGGGTAATTACAGGGACTAATTGCAGGGTGCAGCCATGTCCTCTGCTGCACGAAAGCCTCTCTCCTGCAGACTCAAAGAGAAGCCAACTAACGGCTTTGTGAATGTAATTTTTCCCCAAATTTAAATTTTAAAATAAGTAAGTGAAATTGCCATGGCCCAGTTCATTTCTGTTCTGCTGTGGGAATTAACTTTGTGGGATTTTTTTTAAAAAACCTAGCCAAATATAAAACTGTGAAAAATAATTACAAAGCCAATCTTACGGTACATGAATCTGTTTCTTTTAATACTTGCTTTAATTATGGGATAAAATTCATAGGAAACAAAGAGTAACTTCTCTTGGAACAGAGTCTATCATTGCATTTGGTGAACTTTTGAGGTTTTGCTAAGTTATCATTAATCTCTTGCTCATGCTTAGCGATCAGACCTTCTCATGCTGAGGGTCCACTGCAGCAAACTGGGGTTATTCAAGTTTCCACCCACCTTCAGGAAGGTCCCCGAGGCATCACCCAATGCATATTCTTGGAACTGTTGTGTAAAAACCTGGGTCACCTTGTCCTATCCCAGAACAGGCCGTACCGAAGACGGTCAGCCCAACGGCTAAATGATGCTAAAAGAATCCGTCCTTAATAGAAAATACAGAGCAGGGCTGCCGGACTTAGAAGGAAAGAGAGACAGGAAAGGACAGGACAACCCAGCACTTGGGACAAACTTGTACTGACAGTGTCCTTGTCATGTATCTGAGCTTCAGACTTAACTGGGCGTCACTAATGGGCAGAATCCAGTCCTCCCACCTGTGCGCCTTCTCAGCCTTCACACAGAACTCTCCCCCGACGCGCTACAGTTAATCGTGTTTTTAATTGTCAAAAAGAATCACTGTCAGCAGACGTGTGGGGCTTTTTCCCACCAAACCATCCTCTGGTACCTGGTGGGTGTCCTGCAGTTTAAGTCAGTTCTCACCCATCTGCCTGGAGGAGGTGTCGGAACCCACTGGGTAAAGGCTCAGTCCCAGGGGACCGTCTGCCCCTCACTTCAGGTGACAATGACAAGACTACATTGTCACCTGTGCTTCTGACCTGTCAGGCACAAATCTGCGGTTCCCATGACCTCCTCCTCACAGAATTCAGGGTAACGCTTATGGACATTTCCCAGTTTGCTAAAAGATGCGATAAAGGACACAGGCAGGACGAGAGACACGCAGGGCAAGGTCTGGGAGGGTCCCGAGCACGGGAGCTCTGTCCCCTTGGACCCGGGGCGGGGGGACCCGGACGTTCCCTCAGTCTGCATCCCACCACGTAGGCAGAAATTCTGACATCTCCTCCAGGGACCGGGCCTCTGGTGTCTAAGGCACCAAACATTTTTTGCATATATGTCAATAAAATTTGAAAGTAAAGTAAAAGTTCTGTCCAAATGAGAAGCCACTGCGATTGTCAGACAGTTAAATTAGCTCTTTGGGAAAAACTATTTTCCAGTCAGCTCCAGATTTTATTACATTTTTCCCAACTTCTGCTTCACTCTCCATGTATTGTTCTAAATCTTTGTGTAGCTTCTTGTCTTAGAAATAAAAGCTAAGATTTGTAATTACAGTTAATTATGTTTTTAATTGTCAAACAAAAGAGTCCACCTATAAATTAAAACAGAAGCAAAATGTGATCACTCAGTAATATTGAGAGTTAGAAATTACAGACAATATTCATTAGGAGACTGAAACAAACAAAGCGATCACAAAGCCATTTTTTGTTCTTGAGAAAAATCCAAGAATGCTTTTCTTTAATTCTTTGTAAATTAAAAAGGGCTTTCACAGCTCATTGTGTTTACATTTCATGGAAAATTTTAGGTTTATTGTTAGAAAATTGTAATACTGCTCGCAATAATGGCAGAGCTGCATGTTTACCATGTAATTACCATTCTCCTAGAAAATTTATGGTTTGGGAAAAAGGAAATTAGGAAAACAATCTCTCAAAAAAGTGTGTGTGTCCAGGACCTTTGTCCAAGGGGGGAAAATATGGTAGCATTTCAGAATAATCATTGTCATTTTTTTAAAAAAAGACATTAGGATATTTGGCCTCTCATTACGCGGAGGGTGGTTTTTAATTTTAGGGACATTTTGGAAGGAAATGGGTTCATTAATCCATGTGAAAGTATCAGAGGGTGAGGTCACTGTTGTAAAATTTAAAACATCTGCCCCAAAACAGACACTGATTTCCTGTTGGTCACCCTCCAGCTGTCTTTTCTGTCCACCAGCTCCAACACCAGGAGAGATTCTCCTTAATTTTCTGGGTCATTGTGGTCCTGTGGTCACACAGCTCAACCATCCAGCTTTCATTCTACTAGAAGGTGAATTGTCCTAAATACTTACTTTTGTTTTACGTAAACGAGGAATTTACTCCACTCACTTCTCCAAAGGTGCTCCCTCAGCCTCTCTGTGGGTGAGACCCCCCCTTTTGGGAGGTGCCACTCGCCAACACCACCTAAGGCCAGTTACTCCACAGAGACCCCTGACTGACCAAGAGACTGGACCAGGTGGAGAGCCCGGCCCTGGTGTTTCTTGGTGTATGAACTTGAGAACCTCACTATTTTTAAGCCTCAGTTTTCTTACCTGTGATGCCTGTATCATGGTGGATTGTGGAGGGTTCTTGGATTTTTCCGTATTTTATCTTACTTACTATGTTCCTCCTTCCGGAGCTTCCAAGGTTTTCTTTTTTAGTTTTTGTTTTGTTTCTGTTAGAAAACTCTCTTGAGCCATTTTTAGGGCAGGTCTGCAGGTGGTACATTCTCTGCATTTTAATTTTATCTGAGACTCTCGGTTTCCTCCTCATTTTTGAAGGTTTGCAGAATTCTGGGCCGAGCCCTCTTCTCGGAGCACATGAACAATGTGCCACTGCCCTCCGACCCTGACGGTCTCAGCCAAGAAGTCTGCTGTCGCTCAAATGGCATTTGCGCCGCAGGTTTCTTCCCATCTGCTTTCGTTTACTTACGTTTGTCTTTAGTTTTCAGAAGTACAATTATGATGCCTGCTTGTGTGCACTTTGTTGTATGTGTTCTCTTTGGATTTTGCTCAGCTTCTAGAATTTTGTGTGTGTGCCAAATTTGGGGAGTTTTCAGCCATTGCTTTTTTCAGTACCTCTGGATATAATTTGCCTTTCTGGGCCCTTTTCCTCATAAAAATATTAAAAATTAGTTATTAAAATATTTTCTTTGACCTAAAAGTTCTTTTTTTTCTTTCTTTTTTTTTTTTTTAAATTTCAAAGAACATAAAGTGGTTTGGGGCCCTGAATGTCCCATGGGCCCTCAGCGCTGTCCACTGTGACTGGTGGAGGAGTCAGCCGTGTGAGGTGGGTGTCAGTGATGGATCCTACCTAAGTCCACTCAACCTGTGGAAGGGACACATCTACACATTAACTAGATGGCCACACACATCTAGTTAAACAGTCAACCCATCTCCCGCTTTGGATTATGCTTGAGTTTTCTGATGGCTTTTCAGTGTGTGAGGCAGGTAGCCCACACCTCCTAGGGTCTGATCTTACAGAGGTTGAACCATGACTTTTGCTTTCTTTCCTTGTGGACTTCTTTCCTTGTGAAGAAAGGAATTAACTGGAAAAGTATTTTTATGTCTTCCTTCACTAGCTTCCTTCTTCAGTAGCTGCTGTTCTCCTAACTTCAAGGGCACCTTTAAGAAGAAAATAAATCATGAGAAGGAAAATGCAAATTAAGACATAAAAAGGATACCACTGCACAGTCGATAACTTTGGCAGGGGGTCCACCTGGCAGTGCCGAGTCTGACTGAGCGGGTGCCTACCTTAGACAGAGAAACCCATGCTGTGCCCCAGGTCCTCGGAGCCACGTGCTGGTCATGGTAGCAGAGCTGGAGATGCCTTTGGTTCTGTGTTGGGAGAAAGGGGAGGAGATATGTGAGTTGCACACAGCAGAACACTCTGTAACCACCGTGAGTTATGAACTCAGGGATCTCAAAACCGTGTTGTGTAAAGGGGAGTAAACGATGAGAGGTGTCCTACACCGTTCACCCAACTTAACACACAGAGCAGTGATATCCATTTTCACAGATCCACAGATCTAAACAAATCTATAAAAGATGGGTGGGAAAGATCTTTTTTAAATGCGCTGGAAGGGATGCCAACAGGAGGGGAGGGCTTGGGAGTGGAGACTTGCAAACAATAAATGGAACAAAAGAGCAGACAGTACAGTCATGTGTCCTGAGGTAACAAGTGTAAGTCTCTAATCTGTGCACCTGGAGGCCAGAGGATTTCCTTTAAAAATATAGTCTAAAAAGGAGAACATCCTGACTATGTGTGAAAAGTAGGTTGTGCAAACTTGACCACTCGGGAGGGTTGTGGCGCACAGAGGAGTGGCCCCCACCCTGCAGGTGAGTGTCCCCTGCGCAGGTGGGATTGTCTGACCCCGTTTCCACACCCCAGCCCCCCAGGGCCGGAGCGTCCCATTGTTCAGAGGATGTTCCATCCGCTGCCTGGGTGTTACCTTCCACACTTAGAACATTGGCTACGTTAAAGTATACGTCTAAAGGAACACAACCATGATTCTCACACAAGTATGAAACGAACACATACCAAATGTTTTACTTAACTAATTCATGAGGGAAGCAGCCAGCTCAGCGGTGGACCAGGAGCAGAGGCGTGTGGGCGTTAGGACCCTGAGATGCGTGGAGTTCATGTAAATTTGGTCACTATCCAAGAGGCACTAGAAATCAACTGTGTCTCCCCTGGGAACAGTTTGCATTTCTATGAATAAGTATCATTTCTGTGGCTATCAGCTTCCTACAGCTCTCAGGGCTGCACAACAGCCCGAAGACAATGAAATGCACAGAGACCCCGTGGACTCAGATAACCCAGGCAAGACCTCGTCTTCTGTTCAGGAAAGAAAAAAAAGCAGTAATGTTTTTGGTCAATATCTAATATTTCACCTCCCCCCCCCCCCCCGACTGTGATGAATTAAAAAATAACCACTGAACAGCATGAATATATGCTGCCTGGTGAGCATTCAGCTGCCAAGCCTCCTCTATAGTTCTGGCAAATGTGGAGAAAGATACCTCAGTGGTTAGAGCATCACTAGGGTCACGGGTTCGATTCCGGCCAAGGGCACGTACCCGGGTTGCAGGTTTGATCCCGGCCCTATGAGGGAGGAAGCCAATCGATGTTTCTCTCTCCCTTCCTCCCTCCTCTCTTCCACTCTAAAAAAAATCAATGGAAAAAATATCCTTGGGTGAAGATTAACTGTGTGTGTGTGTGTGTGTGTGTAAATAAATAATGTGGAGAAAGAATAGCCCTTTGATTTGGGGATGGCTGTGTGGTCTATAAGAGCTTCTAAAACCCCTTCCCCTCTTCTTCTAAGTCCCTTCTTTTTGCTCCTTTGTCATCTGTATATATAGTGAAAACCAATACCTGCCTGGTGACTACAGAAATTGTCAGGTGCGTGAGTCAAGAAATACAGGTGTTGGTGGCAGTGTTAGAAAGAGTGGCGAGCTGGAACCTCAAGAGGCAGACTCTTCGACCAAACAGAACTTTCCAGGGAGACCCGAGCCACCCTTTGCCAGAGAGAAGGCCCCAGCTTGCAGAGCTGGGGGGCGAAGCTGGAGGCAGGACAGGCCGAGAGGGCGGGACAGGCCGGGAGGGCAGGACAGGCTGGGAGAACAGCCCCGTCCTTGTGGGGAGCAGAGTTTGGAACTGGCCCATCTCTGAGCTGTGGCTTCGCGTTTCGGTTTTAATAGTAAGCAGAGAACGCCCACTTCATTTTTAGTCCCAAAGCCACTGTAACTTTTGCAGAATTTACAGTTTTGCAGTATTGATGTCATCTCATCATCTTTCCAAAATTCAGCCGGATTCCTGCCCCCATTCACCCCCTGGTTGCGTCTGGAGGAGGAATGTTTGTCGGGGGGGTGGGGGGTAACTGATGTCAGCTTTCTCCAGGATTCAGTGTTGGTGCAAATCCTGAAACACTAACTCGAGCTAAGCTAACTGCCGTCTTGAATTTAAAGTACCTCCTTCCTAAGCCTTCCGTCTGAGCTGGAATAATTCCTGTGGGCTCCAAACCATTTTGTGGCAGCATTGGGTGTGGTCGGGAGATAAGGGCCCGAGAGCCCGTTTCTAGCACAGCTCTGGCCCTGATGGTGGGATAACTCGATTCGCGGGCAGCGTGTCCGCAGCAGCACACACGGGCCACGGAAGCTGCTCGGCGAAGAATCAGTGTCTGGCTGTGCAGAATCAATGTTGGCCGTGGATACCTGCCATCGATCCTGCCAGGGTTTTGTTTAAGTCAGATCCTCCTGTCTCGGGGCAGGAGTGATGGGCAGAGGCTCCAATGTGCTCGCTCAGCAACGTGTCCATCTGTCTGAGAGCAAGGACCTCATCTCATTTGTCTGGGCGTCTGTTCCTCACTGCTTCCTCCACCCGAGGGCCCGTCTCCAGTCATTATGGGAATTTCCACCTCATCTGGCTCTCGGCCCAGCACCTGCTCTGTCCGTGCCCCTTTGGGACGGCAGTAATGCTGACCCGGCATAAACGGCCTTTCCTAGGGGTGTCCGTGCTGGAAGATTGCAGGTGCCTCCAGGATCCGGTCAGAGGCCCTTTCAGCCTGTGTTCTAAACACCACGGTGACCACAGAGCAGATGCTGGCCCATGAGCTGAGCTCTTCCATTTTGGTGCAAAGAATTTAACTGCTTCCAAACAGTAAGAGTTCTTTACAGACTGGAGCTTGTCAGACCCTTCTCTCCCATAGAGTCTGAGTGAATGCATTCAGAAGGCTTGGCAATGAATGATTTTTTGAAAATATTTAATTATTTACTAAGTTACAAAATCAGGGCATCTATTTGAGGTGTTTTTTTTCACACTTGGCATTCTGGACTTCTGTGTTTGGGGCTATCCTGTGGTTGTAGAATGTTTAGCAGCATCTCTGGACTTCATACAGTAGATGCCAGTAGCATGACCCCCCCACGTCATGACAGCCAAATGTGTCTCCAGAAATTCAAGCACCACCGCACCCCCATCGACGTCATGATGTGAGTTCGGAGGGCGTGGTGCACAGCCAGAGCTGTCCTCCGTATCTGTCGGTGAGTAGCTGGGATGCAGCATTTTGAGGAAAAGCAGGGGGAAAGCACACTGTTAGTGAGAGATCCATCCCATTTCAGCATCAATTTTATTCATAGCAGATGTGGGGGCGCAGGGCCGTTTGCTCCCCGACCACTGTCTCCACTCGCTTACTCTGTATGGTGGACGCGTCCATGTAGATTCCACTCTCAAAGTGGATGATTCAATTCAAAAAATATATTTTATGTCAGTCCCATGGTGGACAGCAATCCTTTTGAGCACAGAAAGAAATTTATATTCTCTGCGTTTCCCCCGCTCTGTTATAAAACTGCACGGAGCTCTCTTAGAAGCCACCGGTGCGCCCTCTGGGCGAGATAAAGGAGTTGGGCTATTTGTGTGAATGACCAGCTCTCCCGTTAGGTTCACCAATTAGTCTAAACCCCTCCTCATGATGGGAGATTTCAAGAGCGGAAACACCCACCCCGTCCCCCAGTTAAAACCCCAAAGAATGTCAAACTGAGCGTTTACGATTCCTTTGCGCAAACCAGGTGTAGATGGTGGGGGCTTAACTACCCCCCAGCCGTTCACCCCCAGGCCCCGGCCTGTGTGACACCCATGCTCACCCCGGCTCCCCAGGGCCCAGGAACAAGCCACAGATTGAAACCTCATCAGGAAGATGAACCCAATCTGTGCCATTTCTGTTGGTAGGCGGCTTGTCGTCCTGGGAGAACCTGGATTTAACAGCACTTTTATCTCCATTAATTATATTCAATTCATTAAGAAAAATAAAGATGGTAAATTTCAACGTGAGGACCAGGGACTGAACCTTCCTAGGATTCTGGGCTTTTCTGAAGCAGAATCAAAGTGTCCCCAGGTCTTTTGGCAAAGAAGGGGGATGGCAGTGACACCGTCCAGGTTCCCACGCCTCCCGGCGGGAAGTGGCCTGGACGCGCTCACCTTCCCCGGGAACCCTGACCTCTAACACCAGGGCCTCGCAGGAGCCTCGGCTAAGTAGGGGGGCTTCTCGGGAGGAACCCCACGATGGTGCGTGTGAAGCCCTGCCCCGGCCAGCTCTCACCTTCTCTGTCCGAGGTCCTTTCTTACCTAATTACATGACGTAAGAACATCTAACGAGGTGCTGCCAGGTCCACATTGGAATTATGTGAAATGTCATCACAGTGGCCGGGGTGACGATGTATTAACAGGCAAGAGCCAGAGATTGGGGGAAATGTCACCGTGACGCCCACACGGGCTCTTCCCATGGACACACGTCAGCGTGTTCGAAACCTTCCGGGCCCCCGAGAAAATGAGTCTTTGGGGAGAAAGAGAAGTGACAAAAAATGTCCACTTAAGTCTCACTCTTGAGGGACCTTTCTTTTTGCTGAGGCTCCAGCGGGTCAGACAGGGTCCCAATGTCACCTCTTCACCTTTCCGCTCTTTGAGAATCGCTATGCGGCCTCATGAAAATTTTAGTTGTTTTAATGTGTTTGTTTTCTATGGCTCCTTGGGGAGCTGAAATAACTCATTATGTGCATTTAATTTTAAAGATCTAGAAACAACATCAGGATGATACTTATGGATCCCAGTTGTTGACGACACTGCCAAGGAGGCAGAATCCACCTCCACGGGGACAGGGCGGCCAGGTAATGGGGCCACCTGCTCCCTCAGCCCCAGTGGCAAGGCAGCCAGGCCACAAAGAAACCACACGGGAGTTTTCCAGCCCCTCGGTTCTCTGTGCGTTTCCTCCTGACGCCCCGCAGACACTGGAGACAAAGCTCGGGAGGGTCGAGGGGTGCTGGGGGTGAGGGCAAGTGGCCCACTTCCCGGTACCACCCTGCCCCTGTGAATGTGTGAACGGCATCTCTGGGCTTCACGGCCTCCCCAGCTCATCTTCAGAGAGGCCCCTGTGTGGGGCTGTTAGCTCTGCGCTGTGGCCAGAAGATCTCGTCTTAGGGGAGAAAGCGTTTAAGTGCTGGGACCAGGCTCGGAGCCCGGCTTTGAGCGACTCGTAGCCTCAACACCTAACCTCTGGGTGACAGCAGCCGCTTCTCTCCCGATGGGCAAGGGTGTGACATAACCGAGCAGCAGCCTTTCTCCCAGGCCGTGGCCTCCTTAGTAATTTCACTAAGTTCTCCTCTGATCAAAAATTCCCAGTGGCGCCCTGGCCGGTGTGTCTCAGTGGTTAGAACATCGGGCCTGCGCCAAAGGGTCCTGGGTTCCGTTCCAGCCAGAGGCACGTACTCAGGCTGCAGGTTCGATCCTCGGGCTGGGCGGGGCGGGTGCAGGGGAAGCCAGTCCGTGTGCCTCTCTCACATCCACGTCTGTCTCTCCCCCTCCCTCCCACTCTAAAAATCAATGGAAAAAATATCCTTGGGCAACGATTAACAAAAAACAACAAAAAAGCTGATGTTAATACGTGTTCACGTATCTGGTCGCTTCCGTCTAAGCGGGAGGTGAAGCAGGCGTTTATCACTGTGCAGTGGTGTCGTTCAAAGTTTTGTTTCGCATAATGAACATTCTCAAAGTTCGCTGCTCAGGGACGGCACCTGGGAAGCTATTTCATGATCGTAAGTTTTGTTTAATAAATAACAACTTGGTCAGCGTGTTGTATGTGAAATAGGATCCTTACGGCATAAAGAAGGGTGGAGGCAACATTTCACTCTTTCGGTCTTGTCTCTCCTGCCCGAGCATTTTTTAGCAAGTTTTCCCCAAACAGCCGTCGAACTTGCAGGAAGGACACGCGAAATTGGGCCATTTTTCTTTCAAACTGTGTTATTATTCATCACCTCTTGGGAACTGAACGTGGTGTCATATATCACGGCCTCTGCGCTCGCTCGGTTATCAAGCTCGGTGGGAAGAGAGGACAGGAAGGGTTTGTGTCCCAGTTTTACCGAGAGCTTAGAATCACCTGTTCCTCCGTTTCGGGCACTGTCCACTTAATGTGCAGGCCGAGGGAGATAAAGCAACTCTCACTCCAGGCTCGTCCTCAGAAATTTAACTCCGTGGACCTGGGCAGGATTTGATGAGACAACCCCACCCTCCCAAGACCAGACCCATTTAGGGTGAGAACATGTAATCACCACGGTTTTAAAATCACTGGTGTAAGGCGTCATGAGAGTTTGGAAGAAAACTGATCACTAATTGACGTACCTACCCAACATTTTTATTAAAATCACATTTGAGCCCGGCTGGCGTGGCTCAGTGGTCGAGCGTCGACCTAGGATGGGGGAGATCGAGTTTCGATTCCGGGTCGGGGCACAGGCCCGGGTTGCGGGCTCGATCCCCAGCAGGGGGCGTGCAGGAGGCAGCGATCAATCACTCTCATTGATGTTTCTCTCTCTCCCTCTCCCTTCCTCTCTCTGAAATCAATAAAAACATATTTTTTTTAAAAAAACACTACAATACACAGACCAAGTTCTAATTCTTAGGCGTCTTTGAGTCACAGACAACTTCAAAAATGCACAGATGCAGAAACAAAAAAATTCTCCAAATAGTTAGGGTTTTATGGATCCTTAGACCTGCGGTGCTGGGAATGACGGGCCCCTCTGTGCTCCAGCCCCTGCCCATGTGGCCACCCACGTTTTGTACCACTTTTGGTGACCTCTCTACTTCAGACACTTTATAGATTTCCGTTGATTCCTCGGACAGCCCAGCTCATTGTCATCCAAGACGTCTTCGCTGGCTCCTCCCCTAACCTGGAATAGTCTTCCCCCGATCTCTGCGGGGCTGGCTTCTCACCGCTTCCGCTATGGCTCTAAGGGCAGAGTCCCGGAGGCAATGACTCCGCACCTTTCCCGTGAGGTTGCTGTGCCCCCACCACACAGCAGGTGCAGGCGCACAGGCCAGTGCTCTGCTGCGTCGTGTTAACTTCCTCAGATCCTCGCCCCTCCGACGGCAGGCGCCAGGGTTACCTCGCTCACCACTAGATCACTCACGTCCGGACCTGAGGTGGCCTGGACACACCTTCGTAGGCTAAACGTGTGGACGAGAGAAGGGAGAAATAGACAAATAATCAGGCTCATTGGCATTCAAACCGTCTCCTCCATTAAATTAATTAAACCAATTTATGT
The DNA here is from genome assembly GCF_964146895.1 of Miniopterus schreibersii. Classification (NCBI taxonomy): domain Eukaryota; kingdom Metazoa; phylum Chordata; class Mammalia; order Chiroptera; family Miniopteridae; genus Miniopterus; species Miniopterus schreibersii. Next base: position 53,672,820 of record NC_138115.1, read on the forward strand.
CACTAGATATGGCATAATATATAAAAACATGTTGAGTAAATGTTCCCATGCATTTTTAATATCTTGTCTGACCTGTGACAAGCTGAAGTAAAAATAGGACATGAAAAATTCCCAATCAAGTGTAATTAACAAGATCAGAGGGCTGGGGGTTAAGTAGCTGCCTCTTGCTCGGCTGGAAAGAAATCTTCCACGTGCGGTTGGTGATCAAAGGCTCCACGTCCACGAGGAGGAAATGCTGACAAGGGAAGCGATTTCACAGAGACCCACCCAAAGGACAAGCAACGTGAGCAGTAAACGAGTCTCTCGGACTGTGGGCGGGAAAGACGCGTTCTGTTGGGGAGCCTGCTCTGTGTCGATGGACTGAGTCAGTAGAAGGTCCGAGCCCGCAGGGCGATAATTCACGGGGATGCGTCATTTCACCCCTACGGGTCTCCACACGCCCGTCGTGGGCCCTGGAGTTGCCTTCTGGGAATTTTCTGTGCTGGGTACAAGACAAATGATTAACATCCCATTATTAAAATGCAACGCCCCAAACTCACCTGTTGTTTCACCAAACTGTTGTCTGAGGAGGTCGGTGGCTTATGTTCTGAGAGTCTTCAGTCTGGTGAGAACTGTCCTGAAGTTGCGCATACACAGCCCTCCAGAGCCTGAGCTCGCGTTTCCCTGAGGCTCACCGGCCACCTCCTGGGGCCCACTCCGGGCCCAGCACAGTGCTTCGCGGCTACAGATGGGCAATCGAATTGGCGCCTTCAGTGACTTGGAGCACTGAGGACAGGGCCACATTTACTGACCTGCCCTCTCTTCACGGGACTAAGTCCTGTTGCTCTTGGATAGTCACAAACTCAGTTCCTTGACCCGAGTCGCCTTGAAAATCAATTTGTCTAATATGAACAGCAACCGTGTACTTCCCTCCCGCCCTTGTCACGAGTGGTTGTCCATCGGCTCAAGTCCTGTTGTTTAACTTCTGCCTCTTGCTGAGAGCGTGCGCTGCGCAGGGCGGGGACCACAGCTGGACGGGGCCCGGCCCGTGTGGCTCAGAGGCTGAGCATCGACCTGTGACCAAGAGGTCGCCAGTTCCATTCCCAGCCAGGGCACGTGCCCGGGTCGCAGGCTCAATTCCCTGTAGGGGGCGTGCGGGAGGCAGCCGATCGATGTTTCCCTCTCCCTCGCCCTCTCTCTAAAAATCAATAAAAACATTTGTTTTTTAAAGGGCCAATGCTAATTGTGAGACTTTCAAATGGGGGCACAGATTGGGGTCGTTTTTCTGGGGTGTGTGGACGTGTGTGTGCTGAGTCGTGTGACTGCTGCCCATCTGTGGTCCCCAGAGTGCTGGCCCGGTTTCCCATCCGTGTCCTTCCCAGCTCTGCTGGACCCTCCAGGCCGTCACGGACTTTCCTTGTCTCCTTCATCACAAACCCCCCGCCTAACAGGCCCGTCTCCCTCGGCCTCTCTCAGTAGCTGTGCTTTCATCCTTTCTCCTGTTGTAATTACAGTTTGTGGTCTTTTATCTCTGCCCTTTTGCACTTTGAAGTGCACAGCCTGTTGTTACGTGAGAGCTATTAATCCTGAACCGCGCATGGAGCGGCTTTTTCATAATGGAGACGGAAGACCAACAGCCATTCTGATTATTCTTGGATCTTAGACCTGAGAAACCTGGAAAGATATTTGCCCAAATTCCTGATTCCAGTTTGTTCGATTCTAAATGAACACTGACGTGAGCCAACCCCTGTAAACGAGGAGACATGGGTGCATGTGTACACATGTGTATTTGCACACACATGATACATGATATTTCCTTTCATGTTCTTGTCCTTGGGCCACAATTCTAAGTCTCGTAAAACTGAAGGGCGATTTGCAATTCACGAGGAAGAGAAATACAGAATTGAGTTTAAAACAGGAGGAGGCGGGGCCCGGACCCAGGGGCGCGTCCAGGGCCTCTTCTCGGGGCCACGGGGAGGAGCTCTGGGCTCCAGCCTGCAGGCAGCAGGTGCCTCCTTCATCCCGTGGTCCCAGGTCAACTGTTTAAGGATCAGCTCTGCAGGGCTTGGGAGCCGAGAGACTGTTTCCTGCTTCTCTGCTGGGCTTGATCTTCGGGGCAACGAGCACTGTCCACACTTGCTCGCATGGAGAACCGCCGGACAGCAAAAAATGAAAGAAAACAATTGATACTTTAAAACGCGGCCTCATGACACGCACTTTCGTGAGTAACTAACACCTGTAAACCGTAAAATAACTTCCGAGTTATTTCCTGCAGGGAAAGCCTTTCTGATGGAGCGGAATCCTCCAGAGAGCAGCCCACGTGCTCCTCACACAAGGTCAAGGTCAAGGAGATCCCGAGCAGAAAACCAGAAGGGAGTAACGTTGGGTCAGCATTCGTAAAATTAATAAAATTAGGACCTTCCCTGCGCCTGGCGTCGGCGACCTGCTATTTCTAATTCTCACCCACAGCCCTGTGCTCGCCAGTCTGTCAGCGCCTCCTTCCATGTGAAAGGTGGCCTCCCCTTGATTCTAAAACCTTTTGAAGTCTTTCTTTCTTACTTTGTCAAGATAACTGAAAACTATAACCAGGACCCAGACGGAAGGCCTGACTTACCCCCAGCCCAAAAGCAAGAAATAAAGGAGAGAGGAGTTGGGTTGAACTGTAGCTGTTAACACACTTGGAAGGAAATTCAATGAGCTAAAATTCAGCTGTAAACACGTTACCGGGGGGCCTTGGGCAGCACAAGCAGTGGCCGGTGCCCTGCAAACACCCTGCGAGGTGGAGACACTGCGATTTCCTTCGTCACTTAACCCCTCCCATCTCCCCGGCCGTAGGCCCAGGTCCTAGTCTCCTGGTCGACTGACCGTCAGGATTTTCTTCCTTTGCCTGTCATGCTCCCCAGGGTGGCGTTTCCAGGATGAAATCGCACTTTCTCCTCGGACTCCTCCCTTTTCCGAAAATCCCCAAAGGTGTCTGGCAGCTTCTGTGGAGGAGCAGGGGAGGTGCGAGTGGCTGTTGGGAGCCGAGGAGCGGTTTTCTCCCTCACCGCGGGCTCAGGGTCAGGAGGGACGCCCTCCTCAGCTGGCTCTTCAAAGCTGCCACCACTGGAGGGAGTTTCAGAGACTCCCTCCCGCTGGGACCTGCTTCCCGGGGGTCACAGAATCGAGTCTCGTTTCCTTTTAAGAAGCCACCCCAGAGGGAGGTGACTGTCACCTCAGACTCGTTCCCACTGTGCCAGGGACATGTAGGAGCAGAGACTTGGAAAGGAAACTTCTGTCTGCGCCATTCGGGAAGGTACCCCTTTCTCTCTCTGACCCCCAGTGCATGGCCGAATGCGGTCCAGGTTTCTTGTTTGACACCCACCTGTTCACCCGTCTGCTCTGACTCGGGTCATTAACAGGGCCTGTATGTCATAAAGAACAAATACACACAGGACTGCGCCGTGTCTTTAGCATTAAGCTAGACTTGTGTCCCCCTGCGTCCACTTATTCCCTTTCCTGGTGATGCTACGATGCTTCCCACCATCACCCCCGGTACCGACCCTTCCACTCCAAGGCCCAGCAATAGGATTAAACATCTTCCTCGGAGCCGGCCCCTGCTGGCCCTTCTCCATCAGCTCTAACCAGTGGGGACTGAATTTGAACGACAGCTGCACTGCCCAGCGGGGGAGGCTCCGTGGTTGGGCATCAGCCTGGGCACCAGGAGGTCACAGGTTCGATTCCCAGTCGGGGCACGTGCCTGGGTTGTGGGCTCCCTCCCCAGCAGGGGGCGCCCAGGAGGCAGCCGGTCGATGATGTTTCTCTCTCAACATTGATGTTTCTCTCTCTCCCTCTCCCTTCCTCTCTTTCTAAAATCAATAAAAATATTTTTTTAAAAAGGAAGAAAACGGCTGAACTGAGAGGTCAAAGGCCATCATCTCACCTCTCAGCTCAGGTGCTCAGCTACCCAGTGAGGTCCTGGTTGGTGAAACTCCCCCACTCCCATGCTCACTGGGGCCCTGGTAGGAATTGGGGGGGTCCCTTTTCCTAAGCAAGGATATGCTTAGGTCAGTGTTTCACGTAAATGACAGTGTTTATGGAAACATTTGCCCTGATCGCGATATAGAGACAAGTATTTCTCGCTAAGACACAGAAGCAGAGCCTGATGGTCCATCCTGGAAGCTTTGCTTAGGGTTTGTCTCTGAGCTTCCGTGTGAGATGGAACAGTTGTCCCAACTTTCCTTTCTCAGCCAAGAAGAAAATGAGATCACATGGAAGCGGAAGGAAAAACCACAGCTGGTCTGAAGCTTCCAGAAGCTTCCACAGGCCGGACATGTGCCTGAGAGCCGGGGGCTCCTCCAGAGACTGTGGGGAACCATCTGTGTCCAGGAAAAAACCAGGTGGAAGTTGAGGCCTGAATTCTCCCTGTCACGTTTAATAAGGGTGCTCAGGTGGCTTTCTCACACCTTCCTGGACTTGGCGATAGAGGGGTGTCTGAGGAAGGGGTGGGGCAGTGTGTGCATTCGGTTGGCAATGTCCTATAAAGTCAGGAAAGTGGGCTCTGGTCTCCGTCTGAATTCAAATCCCAATTGCTAGTTATTTCACTAACCTCAGGAGAGTCTCCTGGGCCTTAATTTTCTCACCTATAAAATGCTGGTATTGACAATCAGAGCGCCAACTTCGAGGACTTTGGAGAGTATTGAGTGACGTAGCACACGCCAGGGTAGAGTGGCGCCCGATACTCAGTAAACCCGTGTGAACGCCGCCATGTGGTGAGGTCAGCGCTGCTGGCCCAAGTTTCCAGCTCCCTGCCTTTGGGGAAATGTCCAGGGGTTTGTGGTCCCCTGGGGTGGGGAGGCCACGTGACTGCTTTCAGCCATTAGTGTGAGCAGGAGTGAAGGCCGACCACGTCGGGCAGGGTCCGGGGCCTGAGCGAGGGCCCACTTGGAAGGGTGGGCGGCCCACTCGGGAAACCCCACGGCCGGGATCTCCGGGTCCAAGTTAATCTTCCAACATGCAGTCATTTTAGCAACGTTGCCTAGCAACCGTGACATGTCACCCTCCTCAGGTTACCAGGGGAACAGAGCTAGAAAATTAACCAAAACGTTAAGTTCTTATGCAGAAGGGAAAAGGGTTCTTTTATTTTTTTAATGTTTTTATTGATTTTAGTAAGAGAGGAAGGGAGAGGGAGAAACACCAGTCGGCTGGCTCCTGCACCCCCCTCCTGGGGGCCCATCCAGGAGCTGAACAGGTGACCTCGCCGCATGGGAAGATGCTCCACCAGCTGAGCCACAGCAGCCAGGGCAGGAGAAGGGTTCTTTAAACCCTTTGTTCACACTGTCTTCTCAGCCCTAAGAAAGCAGGCGACAGGGGCACCTGCCCTGCAAAGCTGTCAGGGAATCTGAACTCCGGGGACCTACCCAGGAAAGAGGGAACCATTGACCCCCCATGGCTCTGAGGTTCTGAGCTGCTGTAATAACTGAGTAAAAAGCTGTCTGAGCAGCCAGCACCCTCTAATGCTTGACACCTCTACCCAAATGCCTCCTCTCCCTGGAAGCCCTCCTGGCCCCCCGATTACAGTGCATCCGACTCAGCTCTTCTCCTTCAGGGCCCCTCCTTTCTCCCTCTGCACCCCGCCCACTGAACACTGCCTTTAGCAGGTCCTATCCATTCCCCGAGGGGCTCGCCCTCAGGGATGTCTGAGCTGCACTCTCCGAGCATCTAATTTCCTATCTGTGCTTAAGGCCCACGTTCATTGATGAAGGAAGGGATGACTGAAGCCAGCTGCTCCGAGCTGAGGCCTCACAGATCTGAGGTCCGTTTTGCAGCCTCTGTGCTGAACATTTCTCATGACAAAGGCTGAGGGTCATGTGGTTCGATCTCTTTCCCTGAAACTCAGCCCTGGCCTCTCATCGTGACTGCCCCCGGCCTGAGAAGACTCCCTCGGAAACCTTCCTAACCATGTTCCAACCACTGCAGTCCATCTAAACACCATTTCAAATACAGGAGGAGCCAGCTCAGCCCCCGGGGCTGGGCCAGGTCAGTGGTGAGTCTCATCAGCATCGGGGGAGGCTCGGCATGAGGCTTGGCTCCTGGAGGGGCTGGTTCTCTTTCCATTCAGGTCTCCTGGATAAGCCCAACCTCAAAATCCAGCTAACCCAGAAATGGGAAGGAGGAATGCTTCCCGCTTGGTCCAGGGGAAAACCAGTCCTTCGGCAAAGGTCTGAAAATTAAGGGTCCGCTTAAGAGAGTTCACAGCTTAAGGAAAGAAAAATCTTTTCCTTAAGAAAACTTTTTTATCCCAATCAGATCCACTTTATTTTATTTTATTAATTTACTTTATTGCTGAGAGTATCACGGATGTCTCCCATTTTCCCTCCTTTGCCCCCTCCACGCCCCCCCCCCCCCCGGCCTTCCCCAGTCTATTGTCTGTGTCCTGGGGCTGTGAGTATAAGCATGTACGTTCTTTGGTTAATTTCCTCCCGCCCTCCCTCTGCAGTCTGCCTGTCTGTTCCATGTCTGTGGTCCCATCTTGTCCATCAATTTATTGATCTCACCTATATGTGGAATCCTTAAGAAAACTTTTACCTCAACCCACCCTTTCCAGCAAACTCACCAAGGCAGGAATTCTGGGCACACACGGAAGCTCCCTCCTGCGGCCCCCACGCGGTGGATGTCAAACCGTGTTCCTTTGATGCTGTTCTTCTGCTAATAAATATTTAAACCGTGAAGAGGAGTCAGCTTCCAGGGATGAGCATCATCTCAGGGTTTCCGCAGCCAGAATCCTGATGTGATTTGCGGAAAACACACAGTCGCACGAGGTCACTCGGGGTGTGGACAGTGGCCCGGCGATCCCGTCCGGCCCGGGGGTCTGCAGGGCCCGTGCTCCCGGGATGGGCTGTGCTGAGCCGGGGCCTGAATGTCAGAGCTCAGTGCAGAAGTCTGAGCCTCCCACTCACCGCAGTCAATTTTGCCTCAAAGCTAAGCAAACAGGCAGTGGCTTCTTTTAACTTGGTTTAACATTTCTTATTCTGCCTGCATTTACTCTGGGAGAAAAAGACTGGGGTGGGAGGAAAGAAAAGTATAAATTACCTTGGATTGCCAGGCTCTGGGCTTGTCTGCGGATATTGAAACAGGAGGTGTCGGACAGGTGACTGCCATTCTCAGCGGCTGCCGGAGCTCAGAAGCAGGTGACGAGCTCCTGCCCTCCACACAGGTGACGGAAAACGTCCCCTGGCCCAGTGTGGCAGGCACAGCACGCGGCCAGGCTCCGGAAGGTGCTGACCCCCATCAGAGGACCCCCGCTGTCCACGAGAAATGCCAAAGCCGTCGGGGAACAGAACAGTTTCAACAATCGGCTGACCATTCCCAGGATGGGCTTGCTGACGGGCATCCTCAGGTCTGGGAAGCCCGGCTTTAAACCCGCCCAGGGCTCCTCACTGCCGACTGGACAACACCCTCAGGTTCGGGGCTGGCGGCGGTGGGTTGGAAAGAGTTTAGGTTCTGGAGTCAGACCTGCTCTAAGGTACCTGCTGAGCGACCTCGGGCAGGAGACCCGACTTGGTTTCCTCACCTGTGCACCGACGGCCATCGTAGCACCTGAGTCACGGGCTGGGAGACATTTGAAGGAGATTGTCCATGTTTGGGGTGCAGCCTGTGATCAAAGCAAAATCTGGTGGAGGAGGAAGCCGTGGGGCTGAGCCGGTGGAGAGGTTCTCATTGTAGCTCTTGGTTTCCCACAATCCGATACAATGTTGCATTAATGATTCGTGTGCCTGCGGGTGGGTGGCTGTGTGTGCATTCGTGTGAACACATACATGTGTGTAGTTTTAACCAGGCTATCGTGTGAAATAAATTTCTCCCATTTGCTTAGTATTGGACAGTTTGCCTAACCTTAGCCTTGCCTCAGTTGTCCACCTGTAAAATGGGAATAATTACAGTACCAACTTCTTAGGGTTTCCTAAGGATTAAATGACAGGGAACAAGTGAAGTAGCTGCCACGTGGGCTTTCCAGACGTGTTGGTTTTCAAAAGTATTCCTTGAAACTTAGCATCTTCATCTCTATAGTAGGAAAGACCATTTGTAAAAAAATCTTTGGTTTCCTTCCCCTTGAGTTTGCCGAGTTGTATGGACTTTGAGGAGCATAAATCAGGAAACACCCAGCAGCCCTGCCCCGGGACTGAGGTACAGTTTTTAGAGCGAGAACCTTCGACTTTCGAGCCGGAGACTCTGAGTTATTGTTTGAAGTTGAAAGTACAGGAATCTACTCTGTCTCCGTCACTCTTGATGAAAACCGCCATTCATGATGAGTTTCATAAAACCTGCGTCATTCAACATTTATGAGAGACACTGAAGATAAATGGGAGGTGCAGACGTGGAAACCTTTTTAATCAGTCATTTTGTCAAGAATAAGGGACGAGAGGGGTAGGCGTGGAAGCGGGCTGTGTGCACATAAATAACCCACCAGAGCTAAATTAATAAATATTTTATACATTAATCCACAAAACCCTTAATTCGTAATAAAAGCCTTAATTCCTGTGTGCCCTTGGGAGCTGGGAGCTCTCCGGCACCCAGAGCAGGGCCAGGCTAGGTCTGAGGGAGCAGGTCTTACAGACGGTCCAACAGGAGCAAAGACGGGGGAGAGCTGGTCCCACAAACCCCGAGCAGCTCGCCCCCCCCGTCCCCCGGCCCCCTTTAGCTCTCGGTACCCTGGTGAGATGCGACATTTAATTAAACCCTGGGAGGAAGGTGTAGAGCTGGGACATGAACGTGAGTGAGTACTGAGGCACTCCGGGAGCCCTCGCGAAGGAAGGGAGATCCACAGGGAGAGGGGGGGACTGGCGCTTTCCTCACCCGCGGGTGGGGCTGGCAGGGGCTGGGCCACACCCGCCCTGAGCTGAGGGTCTTGGTCTCCCTGGGGAGCTTCAGTGCACCGCTCACATGGGCCTTCTCTATATTGTTTCCACCTCGCAGGCCTTTTGGGAGTGAGAAGGCCCTTGGAGAATGACCTGATGAGCCCCCAAGTCAAACTCTTTCCCTCCATCGGAACTCCTGCTTGGTCACCCCCTCCGCCCCCTCCACCCACCCCGGGGAGTCCCCTGAGCGCTGGGCTCAGTGGGATGGACTGAAGGGAGCCCCCAGCTCTACGCAGTGTTTCCCCAGCCAGCCCCGGGGCCTGGGCACACTCTACACATCACCCCCGTCTGGGTGCTCACTTTGTGCTATTGTTTCAGGTACGACCCCAGCTATCTCCCGTGGGGCCTGTTTTTAGGGAGTGTTATTACTTCCCTCGCACGGATGAGGGATCCGGGCAGGAGGGGGTTGGGAGGTTGCTCCCGACCCATCACACAGATGTTCACGTTGTGCGGACACTGACGTGAGTCCACTCGCCTCCAAATTATACGGCTTCACTTCTAAACTGCTCTTCTCATATTTTTAAGTGAAATTTTACAGGTAGGAAAAAAGCCAGTGGAATTTGCAGGTTAAGACTGCATTTGGTCATTCACTTCATGGGAGGAAAACAGAGTTGAAGCTATGAGTCTGCTCCTTGGGCTGTAGACCTGGACTCGCGATTCCTGAAGGTGATCTCCCGTCCGTCCCGGCTCTGACCGGGGGTGGGCAGGTCTGTCCATCGCCCCCCCACACACCGCTGTGATTACGCCCAAACTTCCAAGTCTGGACTAGCGAGAACTCGGGTCCTGCTCAGCCATAACTCTTCCGACTCTAAATGGGTTTCCCTGGGTTTGTTTGCCATAATTTAAATGTAAATTATTTCTATGACAGTAACCAAAGCACCATGAAATTCCATTCCATATAGTTTTATTATTGAGTTGACAAGGTTACATATGTATTTATAGGCTCATCTTCTGACAACATTTGCAGCCAGTTTACCGACCCAGGACGGATAATGGATTAATTCTAACGAGTGGCTTGGAGCCCCCGCCCCCCGCGAAGCTCCCACGGATTTGTTCTGTCAGCTCACAGGCTGTGAATGTCAGGGCTCTTTTCTGTTCTTGCAAAAATGTGGGTGGATAAAGGCAGCAAGGTTCTGAAAACACCGATTAGTCCCCGCTGGCCAGAGAGACCGGGGAGGGGGTTTGATGCTGAGGGAGCCGGTGAGCCTGCCAGTGACTGTCTGTTTCTTCAACGTTTTTCACTAGGAGGCGCGGCCGCCAGAGTTATCTTGGGTGCTGCGCCATCGATAATCTCTCCTCCCAACAGGAAGGAATCTTGTTTATCCCGTGTTTCTGGCTGTTTTCATTGTCGTGTGTGCATTTAAACTCCCAGGTCCCCCTCTAATTTCTGCAGGAGAATCAGGTCTGTGCTGCTCACCCAGTGAATCCACTGCCCGGGGGCATTCTTTCCATCCCTGTCAGGAAGGTGATAAGACTTGAAGATCCTTAAAAGGCAGATTTTAAAAAATAACCTGAGTAAATACCTGCAGGAGGTCATGCTTTAGAGCACGACACCCAAGGGAGATGTGACTCCCTCACATTCACGGTACTATACTAAATCTAAGCTTTGGACTTTGCATTTATTTTATTTTTTTAAATATGTTTTTATTGATTTCAGAGACAGGCAGGGCGAGGGGACAGAGAAATAGAAACATTGATGAGAGTCATCGATCGGCGGCCTCCTGCACGCCCCCTACTGGGGATCAAGCCCTCAACCCGGGCACGTGCCCTGACCGGGACTCGAACCCTGATCACCTGGATCCTAGGTCGATGCTCCACCTCTGAGCCACACCGTCTGGGCTGGACTTTGTATTTATTGATGTTCACCCTCTTATTTCATCATCATTGAATTTGAGACACACGGCACAGCCGTAGAGAATGAACTAACCCCAGGGGTTCATGCCCTCGTCTGTAAAACCAGCAGGTGGGCCCTCTGGCTGCTGACGCCCCTCCCCCTGTGTAATTCTCAGTCTGAACACATTAAATCCTGTTCTGCACACGAGTGACCTGACTGGGAAGTGATCTGCTTACAGCCCTGCTATGAAAATCAGAGCCGGGAAGCCATTTCGGGACACGACAGGGAGAACAGTCAGACAGAAGCGGCAAACGAGCTCGCTGGGCGGACGACTAAGACGAATGCTGATGAGCTTCTGCTCTCATGAGCTGTCCCTCGACAGAAAGTCTTAAACAAAAAGATAGACCAGCATCTCAGGCACAATTCGCTGCATGGTTAGCAAGCTGAGAAATACCTTGATTCAATTACCTCGAGTCAAAGTGTGTCTGAGATTAGCCCTTATAATCATTTTTGATTTAAAAAAACAGCCACCATTTTCGGCCGAGGGTTTAATTTGAGCACATGTTAGAAAAATAACTAGAGCCGTCTTATACACTTGAAGAATTTATTGGACACACTTGAAATCCCATCTGCAATAATAAATTGGACCGTAAGAATAGCATGCGGGTTCTGATCACTCCGGGAGCCCCGGGGCTGCAGCCGCCTGGCCCGCAGCGAGTGCAAAGCCGTTCCGTGGTCACACCTGCCCTGCTCCTCTAATAAGACGTTTGCTAAAAAGCCAAGTATGTCCCAAAATGCTTCTTGGGGACACATTAATACATAAACTAATACAGGGGTGTGGAATTATATTCCTGTTATGAAGTTTAAATTTAATCTAGGTTTCAGCATTGCCTAGACTTCGAAGGGAAGACTGTCCATCCTTTGGGGGGGAAAAAATCTCTCCCAGTTAAACTCTATGCAAAATAGGCTTTTCTGGTAGTTGCTGGTTTCATTCTCATAAAACGTGCTTTGCCATTTTTCTTAAGAGCCCCTATGCCCACCGTTTCTATAGACAGCTATCTAAGAAAATATCGAAGCTCAGAAATTTGTCCAAGTTCATGGAAAGCAACAGGACTGAAATTTAGAATTCACATTATTTAGAACCAGGGTCGCGGGTATTCGTGTGTAACCAGATAACGTGGTCACGTCTGGGCCAGTGTGTTTTGGTTCCTGGTATTTATCGTTACCTCGCGGCCCTTCCCACTGGGACCCTCACTTAGCCCTGGCCTGTTTGGCTCAGTGATTAGAGCATCAGCCCCTGGACAGAGGGTCCGGGGTTCGATTCCAGGCAAAGGCACGTTCGTCCATTCCAGGCTCTGTCCTGGCCCCGGGCGGGGCACGCTCGAGAGGCAACCAATCAGCGCGTGTCCCTCGCATCGGTGTTCCTCTCTCCCTCCCTCTCTCTCTCCCTTCCACTCTCTCTGAAAAGCAATGGAAAAAATATCCTTGAGTGAGAATTTAAAAAAAAAGACCCTCGCTTAAAAGTGTTTTATACTCAAGGCCTCAGAGAAAGGGTGACTCGGAAGGACACGAAATGATCCATTTTTGGCTTCTGATCTTCACGAAGCACAATCATGTTCTGGCAAAAGGTGGATGCCTCATGAGAAGACACCCTGACCGTTCTAACCTCCCCGGCCCCTTCGCAGCATCAATACCGTGGGCTCCTGAAGAGAGAGGAGAACTGGGGGGCGGGGGTGAGGCGGCTTCACGAAGGAGCCCTGAACCCTTAGACCGAGTCCGAGGTGGGGACCACGGAAAACCTCAAACAGCCGACGCGACCACTTCTATGACTATTTATTTTAACAATTATTTAGAACCTTGACATAGACTTTAGATTAATTTTATTGATTTTCACAAGATTTACAGTTTATAGATTTTCTAAAGGAATTTCTCCCATTGCTACTGCCAGGCCTCAGCAGGAGCCTGGGACCCCTTCAGAAAAGAGATGCTGAGTTGAGATAAACAGGGAAGAAAATCAATTTGCCCTCAACCCCAGACACTGTTTTACAAAGAACAGAAACAGAGGGAGCCTCCTGAGTAAGAAACGGCGGCTGGGTGCAAAACCCGAGTTAGAAAAGCTAATGTAGTTCATTAACAGACCATCTTACCTTCCCAAACTGACCGGAGGTGAGGTACTTCAGACTCGCAAGAAACAGAAACGTGTGGCTGTTCGAGGAGACGGGAGCATCCTTCGGGGAGTGTCACTGACCCTCACGTCCTGGACCCTAACTCAGCACAGCAGGCTGGGGTGAAATCCTATGGAGGACCCCAGGAGAAATTCCTGTAGAAAGCGCGTGATAGGAGACGAGATCTGGGCTTTAAAAGCATTTGCCACCAAGCTGTGACTGAGGACCTGACCCTGCTGTGTCCCCAGGACCTGACCCCGCTGTGTCCCCAGGACCTGACCCTGCTGTGACCTGAGGACCTGATCCCGCTGTGTCCCCAGGACCTGACCCCACTGTGACCAAGGACCTGACCCTGCTGTGACCAAGGACCTGACCCCGCTGTGACCGAGGACCTGACCCTGCTGTGTCCCCAGGACCTGACCCCGCTGTGACCAAGGGCCTGACCCTGCTGTGTCCCCAGGACCTGACCCCGCTGTGACCGAGGACCTGACCCTGCTGTGTCCCCAGGACCTGACCCCGCTGTGACCTAGGACCTGACCCAGGCAGAGTTGGTGTGTGAGGGCAGAGTGATTAGTGAGAGAAGCGTTGGCAGGTTTCCGAGTCCTGGCCCCGGCACCGTCGGGTGGGAGCAATGACTGGGCACTGAGCTCGCTCCTTGAGGCCTCCTGGTGATGGGCCAAACCCTCCCCTCCAGCTCCTCAGACGCGCGAGGCTGACAGAGCCCGTCCCGCAGGCGCAGTGCTGCCGGATTGTGGGTGAGCCCATCGTTTCTCACCCGCATTCCCCGCAGAGAGGGGCCTGAAACAACAGAGGCGCTGGGCAGTCGCAGAGGAAAGGAAATCACGAAGCCTCTCGCTTTCACCTTCCTCTAAAAATATCCTCAGAAGGCAGTTTCTGCTGGTCTTGTTTTCACGGGGGTGGGGGTGGTAAATCGCTCTCCCGGATCTGTTGTTGTTTAGCAATAGACCTGACAGGCATTTTCTTTTCTTTTTAAACATATTTTTATTGATTATACAGAAAGAAGAAGGGAGGGGAAAGAGGGAGAAACGTCGATGAGAAATATCTATAGGTTGCTTCCTGAGCCCCCAGCTGGGGACCGAGCCTGCAGCCCGGGCCTGTGCCCCGACCGGGAATCGAACCTCGATCTCCTGGATCCTAGGTCCATCTCAACCGCTGAGCCACGCCGGCCGGGCGACATGCATTTTCTTGATGCCTGGGGAACTAGAGGCAGCCCCACTGCCCCCCTTCCTGAAACTTCCATCACAAGCCCTCGATTTACAGGCCTTCAGAGCCCAGAGCACCCCGACCTGGGGTGACTGATCTCCCCAGTTTTCCCCAGTGTAGACTGAAGGGGCTCCCACAGTTAGGAGACACGGGCTAGTGTTCTTCCCTCCGTGAGATTTTACCTTTATTTCAAGAAGGAAAGCCCTCCCAGGAGCTCTGACCTCATCGGCGAGATGACACCATGCGGCCACGTCGACCCCATCGGAGCCAGGAAGCCGAATGTTTTAGGGTGTTTGTCTGAGCGCTAACAGCAAACAGAGGTAAATAGACTGTGAATGACTCTGGATTCAATCTGTTGTGTTTTCAATGTGCTTCTGTTTCAGGACCTAAAAGGAAACTGTGAGAGATTACTCGAGATATTAAGAAAGACAAGGGGATTCTTATAAATAATCATGAGCATAAGATGCACCGGACGGGCCTGGTGGAGCCTGGCGGGTGCTGAAGCCGGATGGGCTTGAACCTGTTCTGAAAACCAGCGGCTGCTGTGTGAAGATTAAACTGGCCCCGGGGGCCGCTCTCCACTGGGCGTTACCTGAGAGCCACCGAGGGGGCTTTTCAAAAATATTTCCGGCCGGTGCCCTGGCTGAGGGGCTCGGTTGGTTCGGGCGTCTTCCCAGCACCGAGGGGTTGTGGGTTCGGCTCCCAGCAGGGCCCCTGCCCAGGCTGAACGGGAAAGCGCTGCTTGGAGGCTCCGATTGCACCAGTAGGACTTTCCCAAATCAGCATTAATGAACCCATCGGCTTTTAGTATAACTGTCCACAGAGGGGGCCGTCCACCAGGCGCTGCTCTCGCCCAACCCGGTCTCGGCGCAAACAGCCTGGGAGCCTGAGGCGGAAGCGCCCACGCCCCCAACTCAGCAAATGCGAGAAATGAAATTCATTTCTGGGGCTGGTTCTTAGTAGATGCAATGGCTCCTAAGGGTACAGATGCTTTTTTAAAAATCTTTTTATTCCTATGTGTCCTCAGCAGATCTGTTCACTAATGAAGCAGCGGAATCGAACACGGTATCTAAGGGAAGCTGAACGCGCGCGGTCTTTGAGGTAACGGGGTGTCGGACACGAGCCCCGATAAGTCGCAGGCGTTTGGGTGTCGCTGACTGCCTGGGTCGGACTGTGCTTTTCGATAGTGTTACTTCCCAGGTACTGATTGTCCCCCGTCCCCTCCGAGAGCCGACGTCCCCGTGTCGTGACCCAGGGAGATTCCAAAGCATCGGACTAACGCGCGTTTCTCTTTTGTTGTAAAGTCTTCCTGGATTTTTCTCAGAGACATTAATTTCTTATGGTATAAATTGAAATTACGTGTTTCTACAAGACAACGCAGAGCGAGAGAAAAGAAACCAAGAAAAACAATGTTTTACAGGAAGCCAATAAAAAGCCGACAGATTGGCTCTCAATCAACGCGCCGCGCGTCGGGGAAGTAAATCTAACTGCTCAGGCTCGCGGCGGGGGATCCATCTCTGTCTCTGTGGTTTAAGGAAAATTTTGACAAGAAATTTAATAACAGGGAAGACGAAGTGTGGTGCCGTACACAGAGGTTCGTTTTCTGAAAGAAACGGATGAGGGAGCCACGAGGCGGTGTCACCGTTCGCAGCTCATTCTTCCGAGTTCATCGCATCTATTCATGAAACAGCCCTCACCCGGGCCCCGTGGCTGGCGTTTCTAAATAAGATGAGAGGAGGGGCCGACCGGGTCCCCAGAGCCCTAGATTGAGAGCTTGAGACCGTCCGCGCCACGCGAAACATTGAAGACCATGGCGCCGCGAACACAAAACCTCCCTGTGGACTGGAACTAAACATAGGTTAATTCTGGATTTTTCTCATCACAAAACTCTGGATAAGTTCACGAAAACTGAATGTCCGTCTTTTCCCTGGCGCTCCCGTTTCTCGCCCTCACACGCAGACGCCGGCCCCCGCGGCCGCGTGGCCTCTGCTCTGCGGTTCCTCTTCGTTCCCCTGAGCGCTGACCCCTCCTGACCGTTTCCCAGCCACGTCCCCGGCACCTCACACACGTCAGCCCACCCCGCGCGCCTGTGTTCACGTGTGTGCGGTGTGACTGCACGCATGCTTCACGGAGGAACTGACCGCTCCTGGAGCTCTCCCGGAATGAAACGCGCCCAGTGAGCCCGGCGGCCAGGCTGGCTGGTTGGGTGTGTCCGGCACCCAAGGCTGCGGCTCCGTCCCCGGGGGGGGGGCGGGCAGGGGGCAGCCGGTCCGTGCTTCTCTCTCACTGACTCTTCTCTCTCTCTCCCTTCTCCGTCTCCCTTCCTCTTTCTCTAAAAAAATCAATAAAAGCACATTTTTTCAAAAAAAGAAGTAAGCAAGGGGGTGAACATGTGGTCACGAAAACCACAGCCTCCCTGTGAAAATGAGCCTCAGCGCAGGAACCCAGCGGCCCGTTGAAGAGCCATTTGCCCTCGGCTGGCTCTGGCTGGGTCGTCGAGCCAGGGGGCCAGCCACCCTCCCGCCCGCTCCGGAGGTAGCTCTGGATCCTTTCCCGCACCTCTGAGCATAACCGATAAAGGATGTGACCATCCCGGTGCCTGTCTCGAGCGGCAGGAAGGGACAAACCTCCCGCCCTGGCCGGCCTGGTCCAGCGGCCTGGGCGTCGGCCCTCGGGCTGGCGGGTCCCGAGTTTGATTCCGGTTAAGGGCACGTGGCTCAGTCGCAGGCTCCGTCCCTGGGCCTGGTCGGGGCGCGTGCAGCAGGCAGCCAGCCGATGTCTCTCTCACATCGATGTTCCTCTCTCCCTTCCACTCTCTCTGAAAAGCAATGGAAAAAATATCCTCAGGCCTGAGGATTTAAAAAGATAATAAAAAATTAAACAAAACTTCTAGCCTCCCGAAACTCCCTGTGTCCACACCGAGTGGACGGAGGAGCGGAGCCCTAGAGTCCAGCCTTCAGGCTGCCCAGACGTGGCCCCGCCGAGGAGCAGTCCCGCCGGGAGCCGGGGAGTCGGGTTGGCTTCCTTTGGCTGAGTGAATGCAGCCCCCTCGGGGGTTATTTCTTTCAGTATTTCTCGGCCGTGAGCAGCTTGGTTTCTGACACACTGGCAGCCTCGGCTCAAGAGATGAATGCAGTTAATTTGGTAGATAAAATTCTCACCTTCCCGTCTCCGTGGTCAGTTTTTGAAAGGTAATCGAAGACGCCTTCATTCCACCTTGGCACTGACTGGATTTGACGCAGCCGGGGTGGGCCACTGGCTACCTTCTCTGATCAGCTTCAGGCTATGGCCAGTGACAGACTCTGGTGGTGGGAGCTGAGCACACTTCTAAAGTCCTTTATGACAAAGCTCAGCTGTAGATCTGCAGTTAAACCAGGTGTTTGTGAAATTGCTGATGAGGGAACGTGGCTCCCTTCCTCGAGGTCGGCCTCGCTCTGATCTCCTCCGTCCAGGAGGAAACTTGGTCGTCATAGTTATGAAGAACTGGGCAAGATGTTCTTTCAGAGAAAAATTCCCTGGGCTCCAGAGAAAACTCCATTCTGCAGAGTAAATGTGATGTCAGCTACACAGATGCCAGCCATTGGCAGCTGGCTCTGAAAAATACGTTTATTGAACTACATTTTGGTTCACAAGCCATTGAAAAAAATTTTACACAATTCTAAGTCATCTAAGTCACTTGTAGATCACGTTTTTAAAGTGTATATATATAAAATATATAGATAAAATACAAACACACACACCCTTGGAGCTCACTAACCCTCAATCCTCTCATCTCTATCTTGAAAGACTTTTTACAAAAGTGAGTTTCATGCATGAGGAATGAAATCCTCAACCCATATGAACACGGGTTTGCAGCAGGAAGATTTAGTATCCCCTGTGCACCCTCAAGATAAAAAATTGTCTGGGCTTGTGGGAGCCATTTGTCCAAGAAGAATAATTTTAGAAATTCTTGCAGTGACTCTAGAGAAGCTGAATTCATCGTGGTTTTATTTCAAACACCTGTTCTTCCTGAACCGGCATAATTTGGGGCCACGGGTGGGGGCCACGCATGGGCGCGGGGACGCGGCTGACTGTGTCCTGCATGTGGCTTCTCTGCGCAGACTGCATGAGCCGCGTGCGTGTTAAGAACATTGCTAACCCCAGGTCTAGCATCTTCAAACCCCAGTCCTGAATGTGAGGCTCTCCTGGTAAATCAGTAAGTCTCCCTGATAAATCACTAAAACAGGAACAGAAAAACAATAGCTGTGACATCTTTCCTCGGCGCCCAGCTGGCGGAAGCATCCTGTGCCCACATCTGTGGGTCGGGCGCCTCTTTGCTCCACGGGAGTAAATCTCTTTTCCAAAAGTCTGTTTGTTTGTTCTGCTCAACAAACAGCTCCTGTTCTCATTCATGAGCCCGCTCACCTTTCCCAGGAGCACTTCCAGCATTCGCCCTTGAAGTAGCCTCTTGACCTCAGGTTTTCTCCAGGGGAGGCTCTGCTGTGGAGAGCTCGTCTCTGGCCCCCGGGCACGTCCCTCTGTAGCAGACACTTCAGCTCAGAGGCTGCCCCATTGGTCCCCAGCCTGGGGAGCCAGCCGGTCCCCCGGAGTGAGAGCGAAGTGCCCCAGCACGCGACTCCTGTCTGTCACCTGTGTGACCTGAGGGTCTCTCTCCCCCTCCCCAGAGCCTGGTGTTCTCATCTGCGGCTGAGCAAGGACGACACCTGTCACAGGGAATTCGGGCAGGACAGTGACTGAGGCTGGGGCTAGGCTTCCTCACAAAGAGATGACACCTACCCAGTGGCCTAAACACCACAGAAGGTCACATCTTCCACACATCAGAGTGTGATGGGAACATTCCAGAGGGTGGGTGGCGCCATTCAGCGCGGTCAGGCCGAGGTCTTCAGGCCTGTTGCTCTGATGTTCCCTAGAAGGTTGTCTTTATCTGCGGGGTCCAGGCTGGGATCCATGGGCCCCCGCTTGCTGATAGGGATACAGAACATCTTGGAAGGAGCTCAGATCACTTCCACTCACTTTCCAGGGGCGTGGACTCAGCCACGTGGCCACACCTGCTGCAGGGGAGGCTGGGGAATGTGGTCTTGCATGGCCAGGAACGTAGAGACAGATGAAGGTGGCCGGTGAGACCTCCCCCCACAACAGTACTAGAACCTACCTCAAAATTCTCAGAGCGTTAATGAAATCACGTATAACTGGTTAACGTCCAGTGCGCGTGAGCCACACCACCAGCGGGACTAGGTGGGTAATCCCACGTTAGAGTGAAAACAGTCTCCCAGCAGACGTGGTTCCACTCAGTCCTGCAACGCACAAGACCATCTCCCGCAGGACAGTCAGGTTTCCGTCCCTCCAGAAGGGGGATCTGCCGTCAGTCCTCCCCCCGGTGTCCGCCAGTCGGAATCCACATACGAGGCCTGTCTGCGCGGGGACCTTAGGGCTCAGGCCCACTTCAGTTCTTTGCCAGGTTAAGACATTTCCCCGCCTACTTCTTGAGGTTCTTTCCTTCGAGCCTTGGGCCCTGCTCCCTCTAACCCCACCCCCTGGAGCCCCCGTCTGGGTCAGGATGGAAACCAGCAGGTGTCCACCGGGCTCTCCTGTTGTCTCGTCACGTCACTTGTCCTTCTTAACTACCACTCGCCCGTCCGCCTTCTGCCCCGAACTGTGACCTTCCTGAGGACTGGGGCCAGGCCCTTATTTCCACCTTAACCCCAATGCTCAGCGAGGAACCTAGAACAGAGTAAGTGCTCAACAAACGCCTGAGTGAATGAAAGCAAAACAGAAAACTGACCACATCCCGTGCCAGATGGAGGCCGCGGCCCCTCGTCTCCTCTCCCCAGGGCATTTCATACCTAACTCTGACTTCACCTCTTATCTTTCATTTTTCATTCTTTCTATCAACACGTACAGTTTAAATTCCTGAGCAAACTGAAGCCATGATCCTCTCTCCTCCTGGGTGATTCAGCAGAATTCCTTGGTCTCCGTAAGTCCTGCAGTAACTGTACTGAGTGATGAGTGGACTACTGACTTTTAACCGGATGACAAGACTTGACAATCTATGGCACAGGGAAGAAAGTGTACTGAGACTTTTTTAAAGGTGTTCTGATTTGCAAGAGACTCAGTTAGAAATGGGTTCCCTGATCCTCCGTATTGGTGGTAAAATGGATGGGAAGGTGACCTGCACCTGGGCCAAAACAGGGCCTCCTACCTGTGGGATGACTGTGTCCAGCCAGTCACAGGTGTGGCGGCTGGAGGTGCCAAGCATGACACATATGCTAAGAAAAATAGGCTTTAGATCGTGTTTGGAGAATCTTATATGCATGGAGACTCCAAAGTTAATTTTTAAACATATACAAGTTGTGTGCTGTTCAGTCGCTTACTCAAGTACAGTTTTTGCACTTTAGAGAGTAACTTTATCTGGGCAACACGATCCTCCAAACGTCTGGAAAGCAGGAGGCAGCTCTGTGGCCGCCCAGCTGGTCCCCAAAGACCACCTGCACCCAGGTGAGGTCACACGCTCACCCCTGAAACTCACAACATTTTCACTTCTGACTGTAAACGTCCCACCTGACCCAGAAATCCAAGCACCCAGCTTTCAGAGAGAGAATTCCAACTCCAGAGAGTCCACAGCCCAGCAAGAAACCGGCTTCTCTGGGGGAAATCACACAGGCGCTCGGGATAAAACCCGCGTGAGACCCAGAGCAGGTGGGAGTGCGCTCGGCCTCCTCGCCAGAACCGTGTCTCCTGTGTGGGCCTGAGATGCGACGTGTCCGGTTAGGTCACTTATGACGGGTCTTCAGATCACGAGGAGGCTCCTGTTAGTGGAGTGACTGGGAAAGAAGGAGAAGGTGCCCCCGCGGCCCAGCGCCAGCTCCTGCTGGCCTCTCGTGAAAAGCTGCGGAAGCCACAGAAAAACAAGGAAGATGGAATTAAAGAAAACAGACGGGTCCCGCTGGCTGTGAGCACGGAAGAGGGGTGTGGAGAGCGTGGAGTTATTAGCACAGGGGGAAAGTCTTTTATTTAAGAACCACATCTCCATAGTGCTGCCTGAAGGATTTCACTCCAGCTGGGAAAAAAGTACAGATTCAAGCTCCGGACACTCAGGGGCCCGGTGTGTTGTGTGAAGGAACCAGAACCTCGCCCACAGAAAACACGGGGTAGACATCCAGCTAGAGCTCGCGAAGTACATCCGCAACCAGCGAAAGTACCCTTCACGTGAACTTGCTTCCTCTTGGATCTGGTCGTGTGCTCGGCGTTGCCGACCTGGACGTTTTCGGTGCTCGGCTCACACAGATCTGCTCTGTGGCGCAGAATCGTCGCCGAGCGATGGTGAGTGTGCGTCAGGTCACTTCTCCTGCAAGGGACCCCCCAAGGTTCCTGTGAGCTGGGCAAAAAGGCGGACTCCAGAAATGAGCGCGAATGTCGTGATTTCTGGTTCTGAGAAACTGGCCTTTGAAAGTCTGGGTGATGGAAGGACGACAAGTCTATTCTGTGAAGCCGGACGGTGTCAGGGCAGGTCCTGGTCCAGCGGGCAAGGAAAGTGCAGTCATGGCGACAGGAACGCTGTTGCCTGGCGCCCTCCAGCGGCCACGCCGGGAGGTTTCAGTCAAGGAAAAGTTGAAGTGTCCTCTTAGTCTCGGGTTTTTAACAAATGAGCCCTGATATTTTGGGGGCCTGAGAGTTAGAATAAGACCACAGGCTTTAGGTGGCCTTGTTTTACACAGTTTGGTCATGAGACGCCAGCGAAGGAAGGGGTCTGAGCACAGCTGCCTCCTGCACCCTCCCCGCCCCGGGGAGGCAGCCCAGGCGCCAGGCCTGTGCCCTGACCCAGAATCGAGCTGGCAACCTCTTGGCGCGACCGCTTAGCCACACCGGCCAGGGCTCTTAAACTTTTAATTTATAAAGATTAAAACATGTTTGGCTTTATTATTTTAATTCACCTGTTGCAAAATGTTATATTTCTATCCACTGTGCTGCCTGGCGAGTATGGGGTGGAAAACGGAAGATAAATTAGCATTGATAGAAAGTAGCCATTTCAGTCAGGGAGACCCTGGGCCCTGGGACCTTTGGGATGGTGGAGACGGTTCTGGTCGTCACCTCCCGGGGTGTGGGTGTGGGTGTGGGTGCGGGTGCGGGTAAGGGTGTGGGTGTGGGTGCGGGTGCGGGTGAGGGTGAGGGTGAGGGCGAGGGCGCGGGCGCGGGCGCGGGTGAGGGTGAGGGTGAGGGCGAGGGCGCGGGCGCGGGCGCGGGTGAGGGTGCGGGTGAGGGTGAGGGTGAGGGTGTGGGTGCGGGTGCGGGTGAGGGTGAGGGTGAGGGCGAGGGCGCGGGCGCGGGCGCGGGTGAGGGTGCGGGTGAGGGTGAGGGTGAGGGTGAGGGTGAGGGTGCGGGTGAGGGTGAGGGTGCGGGTGCGGGTGCGGGTGCGGGTGAGGGTGAGGGTGAGGGTGAGGGTGAGGGTGCGGGTGCGGGTGCGGGTGAGGGTGAGGGTGAGGGTGAGGGTGAGGGTGAGGGTGAGGGTGCGGGTGCGGGTGAGGGTGAGGGTGAGGGTGAGGGTGAGGGTGAGGGTGAGGGTGCGGGTGCGGGTGAGGGTGAGGGTGAGGGTGAGGGTGAGGGTGAGGGTGCGGGTGCGGGTGAGGGTGAGGGTGAGGGTGAGGGTGAGGGTGAGGGTGAGGGTGCGGGTGCGGGTGAGGGTGAGGGTGAGGGTGAGGGTGAGGGTGAGGGTGCGGGTGAGGGTGAGGGTGAGGGTGAGGGTGCGGGTGCGGGTGCGGGTGCGGGTGCGGGTGCGGGTGAGGGTGAGGGTGAGGGTGAGGGTGAGGGTGAGGGTGCGGGTGAGGGTGAGGGTGAGGGTGAGGGTGAGGGTGCGGGTGCGGGTGCGGGTGCGGGTGAGGGTGAGGGTGAGGGTGAGGGTGCGGGTGAGGGTGAGGGTGCGGGTGCGGGTGAGGGTGAGGGTGAGGGTGAGGGTGAGGGTGAGGGTGAGGGTGAGGGTGAGGGTGAGGGTGCGGGTGAGGGTGAGGGTGAGGGTGAGGGTGAGGGTGCGGGTGCGGGTGCGGGTGAGGGTGCGGGTGAGGGTGAGGGTGAGGGTGAGGGTGAGGGCGCGGGCGAGGGCGAGGGCGCGGGCGCGGGCGCGGGCGAGGGCGAGGGCGAGGGCGAGGGTGCGGGTGAGGGTGAGGGTGAGGGTGAGGGTGCGGGTGAGGGTGCGGGTGCGGGTGCGGGTGAGGGTGAGGGTGAGGGTGAGGGTGAGGGTGAGGGTGAGGGTGTGGGTGAGGGTGAGGGTGAGGGTGTGGGTGAGGGTGAGGGTGCGGGTGAGGGTGAGGGTGAGGGCGAGGGCGAGGGCGAGGGTGCGGGTGAGGGCGAGGGCGAGGGCGAGGGCGAGGGCGCGGGCGCGGGCGAGGGCGAGGGCGAGGGCGAGGGCGAGGGCGAGGGTGCGGGTGAGGGTGAGGGTGAGGGTGAGGGTGAGGGTGTGGGTGTGGGTGAGGGTGTGGGTGAGGGTGTGGGTGAGGGTGAGGGTGAGGGTGAGGGTGAGGGTGAGGGTGAGGGTGCGGGTGAGGGTGTGGGTGAGGGTGAGGGTGCGGGTGAGGGTGAGGGTGCAGGTGCGGGTGAGGGTGAGGGTGAGGGTGAGGGTGTGGGTGTGGGTGCGGGTGAGGGTGAGGGTGTGGGTGCAGCTGGGTCCAGTGGGCGGAGCTCTGGGCTGCTGGCCTCCCGCGATGCACAGGAGGGTCCCCAGGGAGCCACCTGAAGGGAAACCAGGGAGGCTTTTCCTTCTCTTCACTTTGCTCCAGATGCATAACGAATGGCGGGTTTTCCATCCCTGTGGAAACATCATCAAGACAGTGCTTTTAATTTTAAAATGTGGCCAATAATTTTTTTCCCATCTTCAAAGGACCCTGAGCTCTGAGATGAAGGGCTACGTGCAAATTCTGGCCAATTAGTCTGTGGCGGGAAAGGACAGTGTGGCGAGGACTCTGGAGAGGAGACAACCAAAACCGTATTTCATGATAATTACGCCAGCGCCTCTGTGCCTCAGGATCCCGTAAACACAGGAAATTCTCGTGGGAAAGCGGCTCCTCCCTGGGGGGGGGGCTGGCCCGGTCCACCCACAGGCCCACTTCCCGGGACCTTGCGCTTACCGTCAACACTGCGTCGTGGACAAAGGGCAGGCCCAGCGGCCCGGGCCTGGCTCAGGGACACAGCCACTTCCGAGGAGGTCCCAGGCTGTACCTATGGTCTTAGCACGGAGTTCAGTGCTCACTGCCACAGCCACACAAGACTCAGGGCTGCTTACAAAAGGCTGCCTTTGACTGGGATGAAACACACACAATCACACTTCCCCTTTGGTGGGAACTTGCTTCAAGTTTACCTGGTGAAGGGCTCTTGCCTCCCACCCCCCGTGGCGGGTCAGCCTCCGGTGGCCGGTCCCCAAAGCTCAGTTTGCACACCAGGAGAAGAGACTGCAAACCAGAGGGCGGTTCTGATTAAAATTAAAAGAAAGAAAACTTAAGACATTCTGTGGGGACCAGACCAGAGCACGCCGTGGGCCACGTCCAGCCCACGAGCCAACTGATTCATGTTTCAATACACACAAGGTGCAGGGATTGTGCTCTGCACACTGTCTCCCCGTCAGGTCACCGAGGGAGCCGAAGAAATGCTCGGGTCCCACGCAGACCAGGTGTGTCAGACACCTGCAGGGGGGCCAGGCAGCACCTGGCTTCAGCACCAATTACCATAATACCTTCCCCGAGGCAGCAATATTGCTAATGTGGATCCCGCCCTTATTACAGGGCGGGCGTAATGCTAAGCACTTTACAGGTGACACCTCACTGGAGCTGTTAAAGGTCCCCAGGTGAGTGCACCTGCAGCCAGGTCTGAAACCACAACCAGTTCAGCTCCTGCCTCCTGGTGAGGGGCTTTGCTCTCACACCGCAGGTGTCAGTCACACCTGCGACACGGAAGCAGGTGAGGGGAGATGCAGTGCGCATGTCCCTCGGGCCGTGGGTCGGTGGAGAGGCTGGGATTCAGGCCTGACGTCGGGCCCGCCGTCTGCTCCTGCCTGCTCCACGGGACCACGCGTCACCGAGCTCTGTCATCCTAACCCCGCAGGAGTGGCGTCCAGGTAGGAGAAATATTTTCATGATTCGTTCTTTCCCGGCGGCAGCTCTGTTTCTCAGGCTCTCTGGATATGCTCACAGCATTTTCACCCTCTGTGATGTTATTTAGCTAAAGAGACTTAAAATCCCAAGTAGGTTATGTGCTTTGTTGTATGAAAACATCCTGAGTTCCCGACATAATTGCAGGAGCAGGACTTGACTTCAGGTCCACGTTTGCAGATGAGAATATCCTCTGGTCCCCTGGGCCTTAGGACCCTGGTGATAACCACCTATGTTTATCACTGTTTCCACTGATCCGAGGGAGGCAAATGGAACAATGCGTCTTCTTAACGCTACAGGATTTGCGTTTCGGGTTTAGTTATGTGTGTGAGTCAAGTTTTAGGGGTTTAGTTCCATCTCAATGAGTGATTTTAATTAAGAGAAAACAGAGAACAATGTAAGCCAACATTTCCCTTATTTTAGAGTCCTGATAGGAAACTATAGCTCTGGCTAGAAAGAATTGTAATCACGGTGATGCCGACACGGGAGACCCTTTATCAGAGAGAA
The DNA here is from genome assembly GCF_964146895.1 of Miniopterus schreibersii. Taxonomy (NCBI): domain Eukaryota; kingdom Metazoa; phylum Chordata; class Mammalia; order Chiroptera; family Miniopteridae; genus Miniopterus; species Miniopterus schreibersii. The sequence goes on from NC_138115.1 coordinate 53,698,555, forward strand.
ATGCCTCCCTGTTGGCCCATTTATGAAGCCACGAGTTGGGCTGGTCTCTCTTGCTGCCCCCCTTCTGTGAGCACCCCAGTCCCAGCCTCTCTGTGGGACCCCACTTCCAACCAAAGACCCCTCGCCCTCAAACCTCAGGGTCAGAGCCACCTGGCTGGCTTTTAGGCCTCTGACCCAGACCTAGGGTGGAGCTGGTTTGCATTTCTAACAGGGCAGGGGGTAGGGGGCACTGCTGCTGATTAGGGGGTGATACTTGGGAAACCACGGGTTTATATGATCAAATAACCTATTCCAAACTGAATTTGCACCTTTTCGGAAATTAAAAAATCAGGGGCACAGGAACAGAGTAACTACTCTAATGTCTTAGCCGAAGGTGTGATTTTGACTGAGGTCTGCTGACAATGACCCCTCAGGAGAGGGCAGCGGGTGCCCAGCCAGGCCCCTGAGCCCCGCCAGGGCCCCGCCTGGCAGGCAGCCGCTGCCTCCTACCCACTTGGCTGCTGTGAGAGCAGCACCAGCAGGTGGCAGGGTCGTCCAGCATAAAACCACTTTCAGAAGGATTTACCAAAATGCTGTGTTGAGGGAAACGAAAGAGAGGAAAGCATTTTACAGGGTAATGTGTCCAGCATTCTGCACAGGAAAAGGGATGTCTGTCTGCAAGTTGAGTCGTCTGTTTGGCGGGTCTTGAAAAAGCAACGACATTTGATGATAATTATCACACGTGGTTTAAACGCTTGCTGTGTAGCCGGCTGTGTGTTCACTGGTTTACGGGGAGTCCGTCTCTGCTCAGAGAAAGCCTGTCTGTCAATTATTTTCTGTTAAATAGAAAGAAAACCCAGGGTTCAGATTCTATTTGTCCTTCGAGTGCTGGTCAGGCTCCCACCTGGTCCACGGAGCTGTTCCCCACTGGCCACGTGGGCCACGTTTCTCCCCCCTCCCCCCCGCGCCTCTCAAGGTGGTTCTCGTCTTCCCTGGATTCCTGGTGTTTGTGGGCTTCTGCTCCCCATTCACAGGGATGTAATAATTGAAATTTTAAATCCGGCAACTATATGAAAGCAGTTTGTTTTTTGAAAAGCCCAACTGCGGCCCTGGCTGGTGTGGCTCGGTGGTTAGAGCACCAGCCCATGCACTGAAAGGTCCCGGGTTCGATTCCCAGTCCAGAGCATGCACCTGGGCTGCAGGCTCCATCCCCGGCCCCGTCAGGGCGTGTGCGGGAGGCAACCAATCGATGTGTCTCCCTCACATCGACGTTTCTCTCCCTCCGCCCGCCCTTCCACTCTCTGAAAAAAATCAGTGGAAAAAATATCCTCAGGTGAAAATTAACACAAAATTAAATAAACAATAAATAAGTGTGTTGCCTCACCAACAAGTGCGGTTTCCATTCCCCTAAATCTCCATTCCCACTAGGGGAGAAACAGGCGGACACTGAAAAGGGCCAAGAACAGGCTCGGCTGCGGACATGGTCTCGGCGTCCAGTCCTCGCGGCTCCCGGGGACCCCGGCTGCCCTGTGTGAGGAGATGGGCGCACCCTTCTCCCCACGAGCCTGGGCGACACCCTGCTCGCCCTCCCTCAGACGACACCCGATGTCAGCAGGCGTCAGCGGGTCTGTGTACCTGGCGAGGGACGTTACTTTCCTTTCACGGCCGTAAGGAGGGGAGCGTGGGGCCCACGGACGGTCGTGGGAGCCGCTGGCGCGTGGCCAGGGAGCCCGCGTTTCCGGAGGAGGCCGCTCCCGGGTCGGCCGCGCGGCTGGCAGCCTGCTCTCTGGTTCCGTTTCAGCCGCTTCCTCGGTTTTTCCCGAGGGCCCATCGGTCTTGCTCAACTAACTGGTTCCGCAGATGAGCTTCCGCTCAGAAGCCTCGGTCTTTCCACGATTTCAAAATGTCCTTTCATTCAGTTCCTGGGGACGACTGAGAGCAACAGACGCCTTCCAGGTGCTAAATTCTCCGAGACACAGTTAGAAACGGGGGAAATTACAATAAACGACACCAGGCGTGATTTTGGTCAGACTCAGAGGAACGAGAAAGCGGGGGGAGGGAGGAGGGCAGGTTTCTTCACCTAAAGTGAACATTACACTCTGGGCAGCGAGGCCTTTAAAAATAGTTGGACGATCCACGAAGAGCAGGGATTACCCAGCAGCAAACGCCGGGGATCTCAGTTCAAGGTGAGAGACACGACCCAGGGCCGAGCGGTCCAGACTCGGTGTCCCCCACAGTCACGCTGCAGAGGTCCTGGTGGAGAGACCAGATCTCGGCTCGGCCCTTCATGCAAATATTGGAATAATACAGTTTATAGGTTCTAAGAGGAAACCTGAGGGGGGTTTTAGGTTCAGCTACACAGAACACACTCTCCCTCTCCACACACACACACACGAGTCCTGCATGTGAAGCAGAAACCTGATTTTACTGAGGAGCGTTCTGGGCAGGCGCCCGGTGCTCAAGGCGATTCCTGCTCCTCAGCCACGCTCTGTGACATTGTCACGTGGCTTTGATGCTCCCGTTGCTTCATGTTCCAAAACGGCTGCCGGAGCCCAGCCCGTGTGTCTGCGGCCCGGGCAGGACGGGGAGCGAAAGGCAGGCCCTGCCGCTGCGTCCACTCTGCCGGAGAAGCTTCAGTCACCAGCACTCAGGGCACTGGCCAGAGGCAGGGAGCCTGGGAAACAGCTGGACACACGTTTGTTGTTCCAACCAAAATGTTGGTTCAGCTACTAAACAAATACAAGGCTACTGATCAGGTAGCTTCAGTCCAATACCCAGGTGAAGGAAAATTGTCATAACCCGGAAAGGAGGCGCTGACGGTGGTCACAGGGTGTTTGCTGTCTGGTGTTTAAAGCGCTCGATGCCTCTGCCCTCGTGTTCTGCATCGTCTCTAATCACAGCGAGACCTAACGTGAGCGCCGGCATTTTTTCCTGGCTTGTGAATTTCTAAACTCTAATTTAATCCCACTGGTTGGAATTTAGTTATCTTTGGCTTCTGTCAGCTTTATGATCCAAGCCATCGATGCGAAGCTGCTGTTAAAACTAATCTTTCAGGACCCCCATCCGGACTGAGCTCCTTTTGGTGCCCACGGTGGGTGGTTCCCTCCGAGTGCTAGGAATAAATCTTGGTCTGTGGTCAAGTTGTCAGCTCTAGTCCATAACTCTTAAAAACCCGCCCAGACAAGCCCTCAGAGGCATTTCTCCAAAGGAGCCATTGTACTGTTCGTGGGACAGGGGCCTGAAATGACCAAAAGGGGCATCAAGTAAACGCAGCTGAGTCTGTTGGGCGAGCTCCGGTCTCTCTCGCTCGATCGCCAGTATTGTTAGCTCCGTCGGCAGCACCTCTCGCCGCCTGTCTTCAATGACTTGAGGAGCCCCACCCGTTTCTCAGGGTCCCTGGTGGGTGGAACTGTTTCCCCAGCAAGCCCCTTGATGTGATTGGAATGAGAGAAACTTCTACTAGGCAACCATTCAGCCGAAATAAAATGTATCATAAAGAGCAACACTAATATTAAAACTGTAAATGCAGCCAACAAAGCTCAATTGGAAACCAACTAAAAAAAAAAAATCAGTATTAAATTATGTCTGGAAGCAGGTCCAAGGACATGGGATGAATTGGTCAGGACCAAAACATTAAAGCTACAAAGAAAAAAACTAAACAGCATTTTAAATTTGTATTACGTTAATTCAAACAAGGTAGCTACCCCAAGATGCTGGACATTTCTGGAAGTAATCTGATACTTTGTAACCATCTTGCCAATTTTATATAGTCAGCCTATGAGGACACACTGTCCTCTCTCGTTGCTCATGATCTTGGAATGTGTGTTCAGTTCAGCTCATATTCAACAGCTAACGGGCCAACAGGCCCTCGGGGTCCTGCAGGGACTGACAAACAAGGAACTCCCAAAGCCGAGGTGTAGGCCGGTGCCCCTCGGCCAGTTAGGGTGCTCTAAAGATACACATTCCCAGGCTCCACCCGAGGCTGACAGAGTCAGAATCTCTAGGGGTCGGAGCAAAACTCTGGATGTCCACCTCATTCGTAAAACAAAACTGATAATGAGCAGTCTGGGTCCCACCCAAGTCAGGGCCTCTCTGCTGCATGTGGCAGACGTCTACCCCCAGCTGGTGTCAAGCACCAAAGGAACCAGTGGACTCGAAGACTACAGACTACCGGGGCGGGCTTCAGGCACAGCTGGATCCAAGCGCTCCAGCAACGTCCTCAGGGATGGGGGCCCCCCGCTGCCAGCTGTGTTGTCCTCTGCACCTCGGCTTTCCCTGGGGCACAATCTGAGGCACCAGCAGCTGTAGCAGCAGCAGCCTTAGCATCAATAATATTAGAATCTTAGTATGTTTCAGGCCCTCCCTTCACCTATTTACTCATACCTCTCGTTTAGTGTTTGCCATGATCATGAGGTAGGAAATGTCATCTCCATTTAACCTGAAGACACAGAGACTCAGGGAGAGGAAGTGATTTACCCAAAGCCTCTGATTTGGTTTGTTTGTAGCTCAGGTTCTCCCACGGCCACAGGGTCCCAGCAGCAGGCACCCCCGCTGGGGCTGTCAGAGCTGATTGGGGTCACCCTGCCTCTCCGCCTCCTCCAGGCTGCACGGGACACTTTTCATCACACAAGGACAGGGTCTCCTTTCCCTCCCAAGTTCTCGATGACAAACACACTGATGAAAACCCCCTGTAGGGTTCCCTTCACGCCCTCCCTCAAACTGGTGCTAACCGAGGCCCAGCCTAGTCCAGCACTGTCACCTCTGGGAAGTGTCACCACCTGGCCGCCCCGTGGAGAACCTCATTGTCTGATCTGCGGTGCTGATGGTGGTGGCGGCCCCCCGGCCCCCTCTGCTTGCCTCCCTGCTGCCTGGTTTCTCTTTTCATCCCCAAGGGTACGGCGTCCCGTTTAGACGCTCACGCCTCTCCCGAGGATAAGAAAATTCAAAGCGGGAGGAAACCACCCTCTTTTTTTTCCAGTAGCTCCACTGTCCCCCGTGCTGGAGAGCACAGCGTCTCGCGCTGGTGAGGGACAAATTCAGGAAAAGATACGCAGGTCCCCGGGGTTGCTGACAGCATTTGCTCCAACCCTGGGGTTCCAACCACAGCAAAGAGCCGCTTCAAAGCCGCCGGGCTGCAGGGTTCTCGGGTTCTAGTTAATAACAAGGCTTTGCTGCCCTGAGTCCACTGGGCACCAGGACATTTTTCTGTAAATGAAAAAAAATCACATTTTAAATACATGTTGTTCCCATTGCCGCCAAAATATAATTTACTCTAAAATGTAATATTTGAAGAGAAAACAAAGACAGACCCTCAGACTTGGTTGCTTTTCCTAAATGGTTTTGGAAACTCGGAGCTTCGTTCAGACCCGAAAATGCTGAATTCTGTAAGTGAGTGGAGTTGTTGGCATCTTGGGGACCCTTTCCTTGCAGTTACAGGTCTCGTTTTCAGGGTGAAGGGTTTGGAGGAGGGAGAGGACCTCCTCGCGGTGCTGAGCGGAGACATCTGCGCACACAGGTGCCACTGAAATAACAGCGGCAAAATCGAGGCAGTTTTAAACCATAAATAATTAAAGCAAAAGTCATTAAACATGGAGGTGACCAGCAAACTCAGCAAAGCTCAGAGAGAGAAATAATTTCTTGCAGCCGCCGACTCTGGTCAGAAGATTCTGTTTTTATCCCCACGGGAGGAGCTTTTTCCTTCCTGAACCGCTTCCCCTAAGCTGAGTGTGAGGCTTTGTCTGGATTGCGGAGAAAGGAAAATAAAGCTCCCCACTGACCTTCCGCCTCTGCTCTCCCTGTGTGACCACCAGAGGCTGTGGGCGAGTCTCGGACCCCGACCCGGCCACCCCCGCGCCGCGGAGGCCCAGACGCCAGGTCGCGCCAGCCTCGGGGGCCCGTGTGGAATTGCCTGGGGCTGCGAGGTGGCCTGTGTGCTGTGTCTGCCCTCCTCTCTCCCCTCCCAGAACCCCCACGACCGCCCGTGACCCCGTTTCCCCGCCAGCCCCCACGGTCCCCCCCACGGACCCCGGACGGCTGCTGCAGGGGGTCTGCTGTCACTGAGGCCACACAGAGAAGTGGGAGCAGGTGGCTTCAACCCAGTCCCCCCGTTAGCCTCGTAACATCCCCCAGTCCCTCCCCGAGCCAGTTTGTTATCTGGAAAACGGGGAGAGGGATTTCTAATGTGGGGTCGCTGGGACGGGCCCCTCACATAATTGATATAAAGCTCCCTGTGGGCTGAGAAGCCAGGAGGGGCTCAGCGGCTCCTGGTCCGAGCGTTTCTCTGCTCAGCTCCTAACCCCGTGACCAGTCCCGGCAACACTGGAGTGAAGGGAAGGGCCGTGGAGATAAGAACTGAGAGGGGCAGGAGGATGCGCGTGGACCCAGAAACCCTGAGTCAGGAGACCCTCCCCCCCACCTCCGGCAGCAGGGGCCACAGCGGCGACAGCCCAGAGCATCCCTGACACCGGTGCCCTCTGGCACCACTGGGGCGGCGTCTTCAGGGTTCATGGCGACGTCACTGATGCGTGACACTCGAGCTGAGTCTTCTGTCTGGTTAAACTCTGCTCCGTGGGCTCGCAGAGCTCGTGGGCTGACCCAGGGGACTCCCCACTCACTGGTGAGGGGCCGACGTGGCTGGGAAATTACACGTGTGCTGAGATGTTTAGATGGAAGAAGTCCCTCCTATGTATGTGTGAGCTTATGTGTGTGCACATGGATGTGTGTGCACCCGTGCTCCTGCATGTGTGCATGTGTGGGTTTGTGTGTGCGCACGTGTGCATGCGCGTGGACTTTGCCGCGGCTCTGGGAAGGAGGAGCGGGAGCAGCGAGCGGCTGGGCGCTCTCCCCCCGCGGGCTCTCCGGCTCTTTGATCAGGGTTGCTTAACAGCCCTCAGATCAGCTGGGTTCCTGTCCAATGGGATGCCTGCACACACCATTTACTTCTCAGAACTTTAAAGCTACCCCCTAGGGTTTTAATTCCACTGGAAACTTTTTAAGAAACTTTGCATTTAAGGCCAAGTTTTAAGATGGTTCAAAGAAGGCCTGTGTTTACTGCTCACAAGGGGCCCAGCTACCTTTGTGCTGGTCCCAGAAACCTCATCTCGAGGCAGATAAAATCGCTGCTGCTCTGAGGGCGCAGGGGTAGCGAGCGGCCTGGAGCGCCAACCGCTGACCCCCTGCCATCTCCCTGGCGCCCCTGGAGCCTGTTGGAGGAGCCCCCGCTGCCCTGTGGACACTGTCTGAGGACCAGGCTGCATCTATTCTTTGTTCCTGGCCTGGGGTTCAAGGCCCAGAGATAAGGGGGAAAACATCCTGGAAACCGCTCGCCCTTTCGGGGTAACACCCGAGCTATTTGCCGATTCCATGAATTCAGTGTGGTCGGAAGCCACGAGCCAGGGTGCTAGGGCAGACGGGGGGGGGGGGGGGGATGAAGAGACTTGCGCAGGTTTGAGGGCCCGACGTGCTGGCCCCTGGTGTCCCAGCCCTGCTGACGTGCGTCCCGTTAGGACAAGGCAGACACTGCACTGCGCAGTGACGTCCGTCACCAGGGAGTTTGCACGTCAGAGGTGGGCTGCTCCTGGGGCCCAGCCGGATGCAGGTGAAGATGCCCCCACAGCCTGGGAGCAGCAGCACCTCCTTACTGTCTTATTTGCGTGTCTGTGTCTCTCTCCCTTTCTGATTCCTCTATGTCTTATTTTATTTTTTTTATTTTTTTGTCATTGTTGTTAATTCTCACCTGAGGATATTTTTTCCATTAAATTTTTTTTTAGACCAGGGCTAGGGATCGAACCTGCAGCCCTTTGGTGTGCGGGGCAACGCTCTAACCGCTGAGCCACCGGCCAGGGCTCTACCCCTTCTCCTGCACGCGTAGCTGAAACACTGAGTTAACTGTGTTGTTTATAAAATTAAAAGCAGTGACGGAAGACTGTTATCCAGATAGAAAAGTCTTATCCAAACCTCTTCATTTCATATATTGTATACAAGAAAAGTGGAAATCATTTGCCTAAAGTCACACTGTTAAAATCATGGTGTTAGAACCCAGTTCTGTGGCTCCCTGACCCAGGACGTCTTTCTCTCACCCACTGTGTCACGTGTCACTGTCACAAACCCTCCCCTTTCCCAGTCAGAACTGCCCACGGCAGGGGAGCAGCCCGAGTCCCTCTGCGCAGCTCAGGGTCCCAGCCCCCCTCTCCCGTCTCGCCCCCAGACCCCTTCAGCCTCCTGCCCTCCCCAGGCCCCGAGGCAGCTGGATCCCACAGGCCTCTGCAGCTGAGTCACGGCCCTGTGATGGGCCCCGGCCGCCTCCACCCCCTCCCTCTCCCTCCAGCCCCACTCAGGACGCCCTGGCAGGGAACCGCAACCACAGGGGCATCGGACTCCAGGGCTCTCTTCCTGAGTCTGTGGGGCAGGAGCCGTGCCTCCCCCGGAGACCAGGAAACACGCAGACAGACAGACGGCCCACGCGGACAGTGAGGGGACTCGGAGGCTCCGGCAGTGTAAACACAATTGCATTTTTTGAATAATGAGCATCCTCACGTAGTGCCAGAGAACTGCTGCAGACGGGTCTGTGCTCAGATGACCTCACCTCACACTTATGCCCGAGGGGCTGGATGGGGTGAGACGTTACACAGAGCAGGCGTTGCCAGAGAACTAGCGGGTTCCAGGAATGCGGGCCTGATAGCCGGGCCCCTCTGCTGTCTCCACTGCAGACGCTGGGCCGGCTCCCAGGGTGAAGGCTCAAATCCACCACCATCCATCCACCCACCCACCCACTCTCCTCTCTGTGCTCTGGCTGCGAGCCTCGCGCACATACACACTCACACACACACACATATATAGACACACACTCAGATACACACGGACACACACACACATTCACACATAGATACACTCACATACACACACACACTCATATACACACAGACACACAATCGGACACACTCATATACACATACACTCATACACACAGACACACAATCAGACACACTCATATACACATACACTCATACACACACAATCGGACACACTCATATATACACAGGCACATACACACATTCACACGTATACACAGACACTCACACTCATATACACACACAGATACACAGTCACACACACAGATGCACACAAGACATGCACACAGGCAGACACACACACTCACACATGTAGACACACACACACACTCACTGCTCTTTTCAAACTTTTGCCAACAAATACATGCATCTCATTTCCTCTGCCTCCAGATGTGGTCTTTTAAATACTTTCAAGGGCCATGACTGCGGAGGAAATTGTAGAAACCGAGGAGGAGGCGCCATGGAGCTGATGGGGCTGGGCCGTCCCTGTCACTGACGGTGCTGGGTGTTGAGGACCCGCCGCCCCCCTGGGGTCGCTCCCTTTGGTTCCCGGCCCGAGACCTCAGTCTCCCCACGTGGTTCACAGGCTCCCCTCCCTTCTCTCAAGTGGGGGGAAGAGGGAGAAAAAAGGGGAAAACTGTATGAAATTTCCGTCTGCACAGCCCGTCCGCGGTGCTGGGGCAAGTTCCTGGAGCAGCCGCGCTAAGGCCTTTGAAGTGGGGAGTGGGTCTGGGGTGTCTGGGTGGGTCCCCGAGCCGCTGGGCGGGTGACGGTGCGTGTTTTCAAACGGGGTTTCTCCAGCGGTTTCTCCTCCCGGCAGCGGGACAGGAAGCCCCTAACCCAGAGGACGCTGTGTGATAAGCGGACAGTAACGAGCGGGACGCCGGACGGTGCCCAAGCAGCGGCGTGTGTGTTAGTTTTGGAGCGTCCATGTGATGAGACTCGTCTTGAAATCGTTTCTCAGTGTTAGGATCTGAAACCGTGGCCTGGATTTACGAAGCCGTGGAGCACACGTGTGGCTCTTGTTCTGAGAACAGGGTGCAGATCCGATTGCGTCTCTCTCCCCTTTCGGCTTCTCGCGGACTCGGGGCAGACTCCGCCGGTCAGCCTGCGTGCCCCCGGCGCCCTGCGGTCCAAGTCCAAAGTCCGGGTGCTGGGTGTCCACGGTCCGTGGGCCGAGGTGCTATTCTCAGAGACGGACTACGTGCAGACATCTGAAAGTCATCATTTCTGTGCATGTGCGGGCGTTTTGAGGAAAGTCTACAAGAGGATCAAAACCAAGATTAAACCACATCTGTTTGGGTTTAAACGACGTTGTCTCTGCAGTTCAAAGTTGTTGCCTTGTGTATAAAAACGCTGCCCAGCTGTTTTTTATCTTCCGTTCTCGGCCTTTATCAAAGAAGTGTTTCCATTGGCTGGCCGGTGTGGTTGCTAAAGTGGGCTAGTTAGGAAAGGGGTTTACAGAAAAGAAAACACGCCTTCATCTCCGCCCGAGCCGGAGCCCTCTCCTGTTGCTGGGAGAAAGCCCGTGCGGGGGAGGGGAGGGGAGGGGCTCTTCAGTCTAAACAGAAACATTGTATCTACTGCATGTCCTCCTGCCGTAAATTAGCTCTTCCCGGTGAGTGCAAGTAACTGATTACAATCCACCCGATAAGCAAATCAGCCGCAGGAACTACTGAACAGACGACGTCCAGGGAACGCCGCGTCCATCAGCAAACGTCTTCTTCAGCGGAGGCGCTGGGGGTGTCGCCCGGTCCTGTGCTTCTGTCGGGCATCTGACAGTCACGCATCAAAACGTCGCATCTGCTCACAAAGGCCCATTTCACGAGGAACCGGAAGCTGCACGGCGAGGCCCCGGTCAGCGGTTCATTAGAACGGGTCTCGAAGAAAAACACGAAGAATGAGCCGGAGGAAATGCTGTGACAACCGAGCGTCCCGAGCGGTCGATTAGCTGCTTTCTGGTGAGACCGTTCTTGCTGTAATTTCCAGCTGTTTCTAGCAGACAGGTTTCTACACCCTGGTCAACACCCCGGAGGCCCCTTGGAGGAGGGTGTTATTATTTTTTAATTTTTTTAAAGGAACTTCATTGATTTTAGAGGAAAGACAGGAAAGAGAGAGAGAAACATTGATTGGTTGCCTCCTGTACTTTGGGACAGTCGGTGATATTTACACTTTAATCGTTTCACCCAGTTGGGAAGATTGGGTAACTAAAGGTAATTCTCCTCACTTTCAAAATAGACTGAGAAAGCAAAAACTCGTTCCTGGCTTTATCAGCTCTGACATATCCGTGAATTTCTTCTTGCTGATTTCTCCTGCAAAGTGGAAAACCAGAGTATGTGATCTCTAAGATGAGAGAAATAAAAATGATTTGGAACCCCATAGAGATGCCAAGCCAAATTTTATAAAAATCCGGAGTGCGTTGGAGATACTCAGCCGCTCTCCTGAGGCCTGATTACAGGCTCGATGGCCTAAGTTCTCTCCAGTATGTAATTCTGTGCTACAGCCATTTCCAAAATGCTGCAGCATGTCATTAATGCTCAGAAAATGTCATAAAAGTACACAGAGCAGAAAACCTCCCAGCCGGAGAGATTTTACCATCTGAAGACAGAGGCCGTTAACTTTTATCCAGGGAGCTGGAGAAAACCACCGAGCGGGTGGGTGTCTTGTTGGGGCCGCTCCTACATGTACTTTCGAAGTCAGGGACAGTATTTAGACACTGACCATGTGCCCTGGCCGGTTTCACTCAGTGGCTAGAGCGCTGGCCTGCGGACTAAGGGGTCCCAGGTTCGACTGTGGCCAAGGGCACGTACCTGGGCTGCAGGCTTGATCCCCAGCCCCCGGTCAGGGTGCATGCGGGAGGCAGCCAGCTCTCACATTGGTGTTTCTCTCTCGCTCCCTCTCTCCCCCTTCCACTCTCTCTGAAAAGCAATGGGAAAAATAGCCTCACGTGATAATTAAAAGTATATATATGTATATATACATACATAATAACACACAAAAAATTAAAACTTAAAAACTGGGGGCCGCTCCTACATGTACTTTCAAAGTCAGGGACAGTATTTAGACACTGACCATGTGCCCTGGCCGGTTTCACTCAGTGGCTAGAGCGCTGGCCTGCGGACTAAAGGGTCCCAGGTGCGTGAATGTAGAGAAAAATCCAAAATAAGGTCTCCAGAGAACTCACGGTTAAAGGAAGGAGAAACAGGAATGGAAGGAGAGAGATTTCAAGCAGGAGAGAGTTGATTACTGAAATTGATTACGGAACAAAACAAATAATTTGTCTGCAGATAGATTTTTTTTAAAGGTAAGCCTAAGTTTGAACTTGAAAATCCAAGGGAAAGGCAGCATTGTGGACACCGGGGAGTACGGCCCAGCAGAGACCCTGGGCACAAGCAGATCAGCCAGGATGTGCAGACACCCGGACACAGGGCTCTGAGAACCCTGGCCCAGCCAGGGGCTATCCTAGCGCCTCCCACCAAAGGGAAGATAAACCCACAAACCCGGGAGACCGTCTCTGCAAACAGGCAAAATAACTACAGGCCACTCCTGAGGCAGGAGTGCTGGGGAGAGGTGCCCGTGGGTGGGGCCGACCCTCCCAGAGGCTTATTGGGCAATGAGAAGGGCCTGGGTGGAGGGTCATCTGGAGGTTGGTGTCTCTGGAGGTTGGCGTCCCTGAAAGAGCCACAGATGGGCGTGGTGGACATTCCGGCTCTTGGGCCATCAGGAGGAACCTCCTTAGCGTATCTTGTGAAGGTTCTACCTGTTTGCTCGAGACAAAAACCATTCCACTGTTTTCTCTCCCTGCACCCAAATTACTTTCCTCGTAGCTCATAATAAAATGTGTGATTATGGACATGATTTCTGATTATAAATCAGTGGCTCCCCTACTGGGCCATGAGCTCCGTGGGACAGAAGCCACATCTGTTTTATTCCACAGGTGTCATGTGGCACCTGGTACAGGGCCCCGTGCGTAGCAGGCCCTCAGCCAAGACTGGTGAGCGAATCATTAAACGAATGAATGAGCGAGTGAACACACAGCTGAAGGGAAAGCCTTCCTATGGCAGGTTTAAGGGGTCGTGTAGAGAACAGGGGCCAGTGGGGAGCACCCGCTCCCCCATCCCTGTCCCCGCCATATGGACTCACTCACGTTAGGGGCCCCTTGTCCCAGCCTCATGGAGGACAGTTTCCACCCCTGCCGTAAACCTGTAACCTCTCCACCAGCGTGAGAGATGCCAGGAAGAAAAGAAACAATAAAAAATCATGGTGAACAGAAAGCTCACAGACAGGTGATACAATAAATCCAAATATATTAGCAACCACAATAAATCCACAAATAAAATTTGCCAGTTAAAAGGCACAGACTCTCATGTAGATAAAAATAAAATAAAATTCCTCGTTTACAAGAGACGCATGTGAAATATAATGATACAGAAACATTGCAATGAAAGCCGTGTAAAAGCACAGACCAGGCCAATAGGAACCAGGAGAAAGTCCTGTAGAAAACAGGAACATCACACAGAACAGACAAGGCCGGGTCTCCGAGAGTAAAGGAAAGTGTCGTGTGAGGAGAGGAAGGGGGACTGCCTGCGCCTGTGAGCCCCCAGCGGCGTTTCGGAGCACGCGTCAGGTATCAACAGGACGAACACCGGAAATGGCCCAGGCGGCAACCACTCAGCGCGATTTAACCGCATCTGCCTCAGACTCGCCCTGCCAGGCGCTAAAAACAAAGAAAACAAATGCTGTGAACACGATTAACAAGCTTGATCCAAGGCCCATTTAGAACCCACACCCACCAATATAGTCCTTGTAATTCTCTCAAAAAGTACAGGCAACAAAGACTTTTAAAAATTCAACATATAGGAAGCACAAATAGGGAAAAGTCTGGGTCATACAGACATCGAAGAATTAAATATGAGAGACTCTCAGTCATACAGACTCTTCTCTGAGGAGCGCAATAATATTAGGACTCAGCGAAAGAGGGTGGTCACCCCCCAACACACACAGTTAGACAGTTTAAAATATTTGATTAGCAATTAGTAAAAAAAGAAAACAAATGAAAAGTATTTAGAAATGACTGACCCCAAAACAGCCATGTGTGTAATCAAGTAAAAGCTCAATTTAGCTTTCACATTATAAACACATCGAAAAAAAACTGAGAGCCGGTGGACCGGCGTTGGGCTCAAACACCTGGGAAAATGACAGAGAAACTTCCTGCGGCAGGAAGGAAATAATGCAGATGCCGCAACACGTGGGGATTTAAAAACAAGCCAGCGGGCGGCGGCGAGGACCCGCCTAACTCCAGCCCTGGGCGGAGCTGACGAAGTAGACGAGTCGTGGCCAGGCGTGGGAGGGGGACAAGTGTGCGTGAGGTGTGGGTGACGGCCCACGGCCACGGCACCTCGTGGTCACAGGGTGGAAAGGTGGTCTCGGGCCTGCGCTCAGCAGAAGCCCAGTGATGTAAATAATAAACGAGTGAAGTGACAATGAATTAAAACCAAGTGTCGGTGGACAGGACGGTTTTGAAATGTGGGGGACTTTGTGAAGAGACCTGGACCGATTCCTGGAAAATAAACTGAGAGCAGCAGGCGGCTCTGAATACAGGTGGCGCGGGGAGGAAACCCCTCCCACTGTCTCCCGGGAGACGCTAAGCACTTCCCGGGAATCCCTGGGGCTGCTCAGACCCCTGTTTCCAAACCAACAGTTTAATTTGTAGCCTGACTCCACACATGCCTTTGGGGCCACGTAGTCTGCTCTGCAGGTGTCCCTGTGTGGGGCCAGGCGTGGTCATGTGACGGGGGACCCCTGGGGGCCAGTTGCTCCCCGGACTGCAGGAGCCTCTGGCTTCGCTCAAAGCGTGAATGTGTGTTTCTCCCGCGACCTTCTGAGGGCAACGCACAGCTTGGGCCACAGCTGCGGTCCTCTCGGTGGGAGCTCTCGGGTTGCACGCGAGGGAGACTCTGGCCTGCAGCCACGGGGATCAGTTGTTGGGAGAAGCTGGGTCATTCTCCGGGTCCTCAGAGGCAAACAAGCGCACACGGGGAAGGGAAACGGTTCCCGCCGTCAGAGTAGAAGACGGGAAATTGGGAGAGCTCGTTCACACAGGTGCTGCCCTGAGACCACGCAGCCCCCAGGCCTGTTTCGTGTGTCTGCTTGAGAGGCCCCTTCCAGGTGAGCCTTCAACAAACGAGCCCAGCGTCCGGACAGGCTGGCCCTCCGGCCCTGTGACCGCTGCTGGGGCCCTCAATGCCCGGCCTGCGGAGCTCTCTGGATTCCCATCCACCTTCTACGTCTGGTCCCAGCTTCCCACTGAGTCTGAGGGTCTCTGCTGTTCTTTCTTTTTCATCCAACCCCAGGACATTTTTTCCATTGATTTTTTTTTAGAGAGAGTGGAAGGAAGAGAAGAGGTGGAGAGAGAAACATCGTTGTGAGAGAGACACATCGACTGGTTGCCTCCCCCACGTGCCTGGACCAGGGCTGGGTATCAAACCTGCAACCCAGTTATGTGCCCTTAACTGGGAATCGAACCCGAGACCCTTCACTCCGCATATCTACGCTCTAACCACTGACCCACACCGGCCAGGGCTCTGCTACTCTTTAGATGAGCCCCCATTCTTAGGCAAACTGTTATCAGGGCCTGTTGCTGACGACCAAAATCCTGGCTAATACACAGGGCCCTGTTCCCAGGGCTGTGGGCAGGTGGTGGCCATCTCTCTGGGAGACTAGTGACACTGTGACGTGGGACTCTAGGCTAGAATCTCCTCAGTGGATTACAGTTTAAGACTAGCACTGAGGTTCAGGTCCTAACCTGACAGAAAACCTCCACATGTGGGAACCGTTGGCGAAACCCCCGAGCGAGGCTGCAGTTCCCGCCGTTTGCTGTGTGTCCGAGCCCTGTTCCGAGTGAATGGTTTTCATCGATTACCATTGACTTGTTGCCTCTGATTATAAAGTCTTGAAATCAAAGCAAAGGTCGGCAATAAACCCCTTTCCCTGCCAAAGTGGGTTTGTCAAAACAACAGAAGAAACAGAACTCGAGCACGGCCGGTGTGGCTCAGTGGTTGCGCATCGGCCTAGGATCCGGGAGATCCTGGTTTGATTCCCGGTCAGGGCACAGGCCCCGGTTTCGGGCTCCATCCGCAGCAGGGGGTGTGCGGGAGGCAGCCGATCAATGACCCTCACTGGCGTTTCTCTCTCTCTCTCCCTCTCCCTTTCTCTCTCTGAAATCAATAAAGACATATTTAAAAAACAAAACAAAACAAAAAACAGACCCCGATTTGATCAACCCCAGAGAATGGAGCCGGGACACCCTTTGCCAAAACATAGTTTCAGAGCGAGCCCTCCATCAGCAGATGCCTTTTGTCTCTGGAGACATCCATGAGGAGACCTTCGGAAAACAAAGCTGAGCTCCCTGCAGCCTTAAGCGTGTGGGAACCAGACGTATGTCTCCCTATGCCACGATTTTTATTACAGAACCAACCCCAACCCCTCAAAGAGCATCGTACGTTCACAGTGTCGTGTCCATTGAGAGTTTTACCCAGGAAATGGGTGGGAAATGCAGACATGGTCCAGGCCAGCATTCACCAAGCCTGCGAGAGACCGTCGGTGGCAGGAGTGCCTCCTTGCTGTCCGCCCATCCTTGACTTTCTACCTGTAGAACGTTTGCCTCATGGAGCCACTTCCTGAGAACGGGCAGGGCCCACAAATACAGAGAAACAGTGAAGACCACGTACATGGAGGCGAGGGGGAAGACCGCACCATCTTCAGAAATCACGTGCGTTCACTCGGAGGCACTGAGCCCTGAAATACGCCAAGGAGCGTCCGTCTGAAAAACCGTCCCGGGGACACTGCCAATAACCACAGGGGACGTTGCTTAAGACCCTGAGTCATTGGGAAATGCACATTAAGTCACCATGGGGCAGCACTACACCCACCCGGATGGCTACAGTCAGAGGGATTGGCGACAGCCCGAGCCTTAGGGGGCGGGGGAGGTGGCACCTCCACAAGCTGCAGGTGAGCCCTTAAACTGCTCTCACAGCCTGGGAAACACTTTGGTATTATCCAAGGAAATTTGATGTCTGTGTCCAAGAAAGGAACCCACGCCTGCAACAAGAAGAGTGCCCCTGTGAGAAAGTCTTTAGCAGCATTATTTAAATTGCAATAAACTGGAAATAATCAAGTGTCGTCAACTATAAAAGGTAAATAAACCTCTGCAATGAATCCTGTAAGCAATGCACATGAACCATCCACGAACGACACCCGTGAATTTCGGGAACGTCATGTCCAGTTAAGGAGGCCCAAACATGGGGCCTGGTTCTCACGGTCAGTCAGCAGACCCGGTCTGCAGCCCTCTGCAGGGAGCCCGGCCCTCGGAGCATCCGAACCCTGCATCCTGCATCCGTGTCACCTCTCGGGAGCTCGTGGCTGGTCAAGGTGAAGCTTGAGCTCTGACCTCTGGCCGTATTATAACTTACCCGGTTGGCTGTAACTGGGACTTTCTTTAAGATTTCTCTAGTTGGGAGACTCTGGCTCCATGCAGTCACCGATTCCCGAAGTTTGGACCAGTCGCATACCTTCAGGTGCAGGCTCCACCACTGGCCTGAAACAGACGCGGTCCAGGGAGAGAAAGTCTGGGGTCCGGGGTTACGTCCCATCAGACCGCAGCCTGGTGCCGACCTTGTCAGGAGGCGGGATGCGGATCTGAGAAAATCCTACTGAAGCCACCATCACGCCTGCAGCGGGGGACTCAGCTAAATGGGGAGGGGGGTGAAAAACTCTTGAGGGTTATAGTTGTTTTCAAAAATATGAAAATGTGAAGCATGGTAATGTTTTCTTCAAATTTAGAATAATTCTGAAACTGGTTTTTGTGTGTGTGTGATTGTCTCTTAAAAAGATTCATTTTCCTCTTCGTGCCTGAGTGTACAAAGGCAAAAAGAGTAAAATTTAAGTAATAAATTAAAGCGATGGGTGGCTGTGATCTGAGTATTTTTCATCTTTGAGATGCCGGCGAGCTGACTGCTGGCCAGCAGGTGGCAGCCTCACCTCCGCGTGCTCACCCCCAGTCCCCCTGGCCACCGGCACCCAAAGGTCCATCACAAATTGCTTACCAGGCCCAGCTTATTGGCTGCGGTCACCTTTCTTTCACGACCACCACACTCCTCTTTTAAAAGAGACCCGTCAGCCAGCGCATCCCTCAGATCCGTGCTCAGACCCGACGACGCCCGAGCCGTGGGCCAGAGCCCCCTTGTCTCTTCCTTCCTGCCTATGGGCCTTTGAGGGCTTTGCCTGTCCAGTTGTATGCAGACAGTCAGCTGTTGCATGAAGTGTTCTCTCCCTGTCTTGAGCACAATCACCTACACACAGACTTGCTCTGAGGGCCACCGCTCGGCCACGGAGGGGGGTTGTTCCCGCAGACGGTGCCCGGTTCCGGCTCCGTCACGCTCGCAGAGCCCGCCCATGTGTTCTGTTGTTTTTATACATAAAGATGAAATTACTGGTGTTAGTGCTACGTGCCTGGCAGGATTGTTGGCATGAGTATGGACAATGGTTGAACTCTGAGAATGTTGACTGCGCCCCTACTGTGCACCAGGCACAGGGAATGAGCAGCTGCATCCTCAGGGTCATGGTTACAGCTGTGCCGTCCACAGTGGCCACTGGCCAATGCCCCTGTTTACAGTAAAATAAATTTAAAGTAAAATTAAAAATTCAGTTCCTCAAGCGCCTGGCCTTCTCTCTAGTGTTTGGTAACTCGTGGCTTCTGAACTGGACAATGAGGGTGGAGACAGCCATCTCCGCAGACGCTCTCCTGGATGGATGGGTCTGAAACCTGAATAGACCCAGAGATGTTTAGAACCAGTCAGACAAGCGCCGTTGGGGACCCACCCACCTACAAACAGGGAGCAGTGAGTCTCCTCGGGGTGTCAGAGGGTTGTGGACAGCCTGGCTGGTGGGTCACAGAGGTTGAGCGCCATCCCCATGCCCCGGAAGGTCTCCTGTTCGATTCCCGGTCCAGGCACATGCCCAGGTTTCAGGCTCAGTCCCCAGTAGGGGGCGTGCAGGAGGCAGCCGATCAATGACTCTCTCACACATCGATGTTTCTCTCCCTCTCCCTCCCTCCCTCTCTCTCTAAAATCAATAAAAACATATTTTAAAACAGGAAGGTTATGGACAAAGGCAGGGTGAGTTAACGGAAACTTTCACACAAAAGCTGACCCTTGGGGGAGCCTGAGGAACACGGTGCTCTCAGGGAGCTGGGCGTGGGAGGGGTCCCTGAAGAAAGAGCCACAAGATGGGAGGGGGTCGAGTTGGCCTGTGTTGTGAAAGGTAAAGACGAGAGTGAGGACGGTGCCGGAAGGGAAGGGAACAAGGGCCAGGGCCACCCACGGGATGCGCAGTGTTTAAGGTCCACAGTCCGTGGGCTCAGCTTCTCTCTTCCACGTGGAAGAACCAACCTGACCCTTACATTGGAGCGGAGCCCAGGCAGAGAGGCCCGGCCGGCCGTTCCCACAGCTGAACGGAGTGGAAAGTGAAACCAGCCCCTGCGGCGCCTCCCGAACCAGGCCGCTCTGCTCACACGCACTGCGGGCGGCGAGGACAGCCCCCCGGCCAGGTCACCATCACACAGCCGCCCCATCCGCCGTGGACGCGCTTCCCCCGAATGAGAGAGGAGAGCCCTCTGCCAAGGCTAAACCCCGTCCAAGCCCCCTGAGTCCTGAGCTTTGAACCGGGGTCCAACTCTCTGCGGTTACAGTTCACAGTCACTGGCAAGTGGGACTCGGGCTCTCAGATGAAAGCCGCGGGGGGAGAAGGGAGGCCGAAGAGCTCACTTTTAATCCAATGGCTCTTGCAAAATGGGACTTGGATGAGCAAGGGGCAGATGAGTCCAAAGCACTCCAACTGCATTTCAGAAAATGTACATACTTTTAACATTTCAGGAGAGGAGGTTTGACGGAAACATGCTGGGGTTTTAGCCGGGGGGCGGGAACAGGGGGAGGGTGCGCTGATCTGCAGCTGGGAGGAAGGGCCCGTCCGGGGGGGGGGCGCAGGATACCAGAGGCTCTGTGGTGGCGGATGTTCCAACTCCCCGTGTTTCGTGAGCCAGGGCTGGGGGCGGGGGAGGGCTCAGCTCAGCTCTTCATACGGTTTTATTTAACGTGAAGAGAGATAATCAGCCCTGTTGTTTGTTTCCACACCAAATGCTCGGGCCAGAACTCCTTGCATTCCTAACCCGGGTAATTTTAGCAGCAGTTTCCCTGGAATAGAAAAGTGCACCGAAGACCCTGGTGAAGTGTTCCCGAGAGAGTCCAGAGGAGCCTCTCCTGGGCTCCCACGGGCAGAACTGCGCCCTGTCCCTCCCGGGTGGGCAGCCAGTGACCCTGGGACAAGAGTTCATACTTTCCACGCGATGCCACCTGACAGAACCCGAGCCAGCCAGGGTCCTCGCTCACGCTCAGCCTGTCTCTCCATCACCCCAGTCGGAAGGCAGGGGAGGGGCTGGCACCCAGGTCAGCCCCAAATCCTGGTTGGATGGCGACGGGCAGGGGCATGGTGGGTAGAAGCCAGGGTTTGGCATCAGACCAGTCGCAGGGCGGCCTGGGCCTGGGGGCTTGGACACACTACTTGACTCTCTGGGCCTCAGTTTCCTCATCTGTAAAATGTGAAGTCTCGTAACATCTACCTCACAGGGTCATTTGGGAATCACATGACTGTGTCAGCTGGGTGCCCAGCATGGGCTTGGCATACACAGGAAGTGTCCCAGGAATGCCAGGGTGGCTTTTGTGGTCAGACATCACACGCGAGCTGATGTGCAGGTGGCAGAGCCTGAAGGAGACACTCCCCTGCTCTCCGAGGGATTCATTGTGTTTCCTTAAGAACAAATGGTGTGTCCAGCCTTGGCCCATGTGGCTCGGTTGGCTGGCATTGTCCCTGCACAGAATGGTCATCGGTTTGATTCCCCATCAGGGCACATGCCCGTGTTGTGGGATTGATCCCCAGTGGGGGGCGTGCAGGAGGCAGCCGATCCATGTTTTGCTCTCGCAGAGACGTGTCTGTCACGAGGTAGGGGTGCACTGTCCTGGGCACCGTTTGTTGGAGTTGCCCAGCCCCAGTGTAACCTCTTAGTACCTGAGAACGTTTAGGGAGGGGGGTCTGTCAAGGCTGAAAAATGTGGCTGATCAGCCTGGAATCATCCATCGAAACCTCATTTAAGCTGATTTCAACCTCATTGTCTCAGGATCACATCATATGTGTGTGACCCACAGGAATGGAGCACCTCCCGGGAATCGAAGTGGGCTTTGTAGGGGTCCCGGGGTCCCCGCTGCAGGACGCCTCTGGCTGCAGCTCATCCCGCTCGGCTTTGCCGCCCTCAGACCCCACCCTCCAGCTGCAAATGGCACCTCCTTCCTCGTTGCCTTTATTCTGTCCTGGGAAAGCGCCCGCAGTTCCCAGGTTCCTCTCTCTCGGAGTTTTCCACAGCGACAACTTTCCCATGAGAATATTTCCTTTTCAACTTTACAAATTAATCCGGAGGAGACGACTGTGCCAGCCGAGCCTAGGGGGCCTCAGAGCCGAGGTCTGGGTGTGGGCGTCCGGCTGCCTGCGGGCTGGGTGCTCAGCTCCCTCCAGCTCCGGGGAGTCAGGCCCACGCCTCTGGCCAGTCGCCTGCTGTGCCCAACAGAGGGAAAGGAAAGTAGCTGCTTCTGGTGCGAAGTTGAATCTTTTCCCTGTGCACTAACTTTGAAACGGGCAGTTAACTCCTGACTCCAAGGCTGTAAGGATGAAAAAAAGTTTAGTGACTTCCGTTCTCAAGAGACATGGGGGATGCCCTCTGAGGTCGACATGGGTGGATGTGGGGAATCCTCGGGCTTGGAGCAGGGATCCCAAAGGCAACTGCCCGCAGGGCCAGACAGACCGTGTGAATCAGGAAAGCGAGAGAATGTAATGCATTTGCTTAATTCGATTGCTGCCCGTGTGCATCCATTAAAGATCTCCGCCACTAAGGGTGGGTGTAGGGCAGGGTGGAGACTGCGGCAAACTGGAGGGTGAGCCTCCTTACAGATAGCAGATCTCCCCCCTCTCCAGCCAATTGCTGCCTGTTGCTAGATGCTTCCATTTCTCTAGAGAAGCCAGAAATCTCAGATCTTTGTGTTAAATCTCCTAATTTTTTAATGTTGGCAAGTAAACTAAGCGATGGAGTCAGGGTATGGGTTGCCCTACATAGAAAGTACAGCAGGGCTTTGGGTGCTGATGGTGCTGTTTCCTGATCTTGGTGCTAATGACAAAGGGGGTCTCTGTGAAAATTCATTGGCTGGACACTTATAATGCACTTTTCTGTGTGTGTATTATACTCCAATGAAAAGGGTTTAAATGCACTGGCATGTACTTCAAATTTAGGACAAAATTTCTTTTATGTTTTTATTGATTTCAAGGAGAGGGAGAGGGAGAGAGAGAAACATCAATGGTGAGAGAGTCATTGATCGGGTGCCTCCTGCACGCCCCCTACTGGGGACTGAGCCTGCAACCCGGGCCTGTGCCCTGGCCCGGAATCCAACTGTGACCTCCTGGCTCATGGGTTCAAGCTCAACCACTGAGCCGTGCCAGCTGGGCAGAACAAATTTTTAGCATTATCTTGGGCAACATCACATGGGTCAAATAATGCCCATCTGTGGGGTGAATAAACCCCTAGGGTCACAATTTGTGAGTTTTAATTTACAGAATCTGGAAGGGAAAGAAAATGCTAACTTTTCTGCCACTTATCGAAGGCAGGAGAGGAAGGCAGGCCCGGACCTGGCTGTGGGTTCCAGCATGTGCAGGTTTCTTTCCAGGGCATCAACCGTGGCCTGAGCACAGAGCGTGCCCACTTACTGTGGCCGTGACCTTCTCCGCCTCACGACAGCCTGTCTTCATTCCACCTGCCTGGGGCCTGGCCTGGTCCACATGATCGGGGCCTCCGACTCTTGCTCCACTGCGTGTCCCTGTGGAAATTCAGTTCTCGTGTTTCCTGCCATTGGAATGAAAGCAGCTCCCTGCAACCTAAGCTTCAGGAAAAATGCAGGTCATGCCTGAGAGCGGAAAATAGACAAGCTTTGAAGTCAGGCGCAGCGGGGTCCAAACACGGCCGTGACACTAACCAGCTGAGAATGTGGCCCAGTGACTCAGCCACCCCGAGCGTTTGCTTTCTCCTGAAGGAGCAGGAACAGGAATTCCTGTTCCCTGCAGCTGTGAAATGCCTAAATAACATGCCTGGCAGAGCTTCGCAAACCTAATCCAGGAATCTCTTACAAATGCAGATCCTGACAGAGGAGGGTGGGCAGGACATGAGACTGCACTTTCTACCCAGTCCCACTGGACTGGCCACGGCCACAGCCACGGCCACGCTGAGGAGCAAGACTGCAGAGTGCTGGCTGGGCTCAGAGCTATTAGCTCTCCCGCCTCGCTCCTGAGCACACACCCCACAAGCAGCTGCAACAGAGATTTGGAGGCGCTGGCTTTGTTTACTTTGTGGGATTCCAGCGAAGTCCAGAGGACCAGTTTCCTCTATAGTGACCAAGTCCCTGCCCCGCTGACCTCCACAGGGAGAGCCTGGGACCCTCCTCAGGGGTGGTCAGTGGGGTCCCTGGGTTAGGAGACGGGGCAGCAAGAGTCACATGCTTCCTCTCGACTCTGTCCCCTCGGCGTGCGCGACGCCAAGCTTGCTGGCCGCTTTTTCACCCGAACGTTTTATTCCACAAATAGGCTAGCGGTACGGATGTGCTCCGAGTCCATGGATAAACATGGAATAATAAAAAGCACATGGCCGGCCGAGAATGTGTCCCCGCCGTCCCCAGTGGTCCAGAGGAAGGCAGCTGTCACTTCGGGGGAGGGAATGTGGACGGTTTTGACATCTCGGGTGCAGGGCGGGGCCGCGGGGAGCTGCTGGCCTGTTTCAGGTCCAGTTCGCTGTGGGTGGAGACTCTTCTCTCCTGTCACCTCCTCTCTGGGCAAGGACCTCAGGAGCCTGCAAACCCCCAGATTTGTTCTGCGTCAGTACATGGTTTCTCTCCCCAAACGAAAGGCAGTAAACTCTCCTAAGTGAGGCGAGAGAAAGCGTTAAATATTAAAGTAATTAATGAATTAATTAACGTTACTGGGCCATTGCACCTACTCACCTGCCTTCCTGCTTATGATCCGGGTGCTCACTGGGCACCTGGACGCGGACGCCCACCTTCTTTTCACAAAGGGTTGCTGCACTGTGACAGTGAGGATGTGCCAGGGGGGATCCTGTCCAGGACCTGCTCTGTGTTCGGCAACGTGATCGCTGGGTGACCCAAGGCCAGTCACTTACCACCTCTGAGCAGACCCCCGGCTTCTTCACCGACAAATAGAAATAATAACATCGATGCTATAAAAATCAGGTCAGCATTGGTAGGAAAAGCACCCAGCTTGGTCTGGGCTGCGAGGAGGGACCGTCAGGGGACAGCAACTTCTGGGGAACGAGTGGTAAGACCGGCATCCAGCTCAGGGACAGCAGGCGACTGATACCTGTTTTCATAGGTAGTTTTCTCGGGTCACGGTCACACCTTTCTCTTTCCTGTTGTCTGGGCTGCCTTCTCTTCACGACAGTGAGTTTGTGTGATAGGCTGTGGGGAGCACACGACTGCACCCCTCTCCAGCCGACCGGCCACGGAGGACGTTTGCAGCCCTGCTCTGGACTCCAAGTGTCCGAGCCCCACACTAGCCCCTGTCATCGTGTTCTCTGTGTCCCCTCAGTGGCCTGTACGTACAGGCCGTCACTACGTAGTGATTTAGCTGAGTTGAAAGTACACACGCACGCACACATATATGCACACGCACGTACACATACATGTGCACACACACCCCTTTAGGTCCTGCTGTTCGTTTGTTCACCCAGACAGCCCCCAGTCACAGGCTCACGGCCCTCACTCCACTCCGCCCCTTCGTCTGCGCGAGGCTGACAGATGTTGCAGGTTTGCAGCCATCAAATGACCTTTGTCCTCGCAGGACCAGTGCTCCTGGGTTGAGACCCTGCTGACCAGCTGGTGCCTGAGCATTGTCTCCAGACTTGGTCCCCGCCAAGACGTCAGCATCAGAAGGAGTCCCTGCCACCGTCTAACTGTCCCCAAGCAGGAATTGCAAATATGGGTCCATCCCAGGGTCGGGTGCGGTCCTTGGTCGAGCAGCGTGGACGGGACTCCCTACGCAGTGTTCAAACGCCACCCTGCCATCCCCTTCATGTCCTGTCCCCCCTCCCCTCCCCTCCAGGTCTGCTCGCCTCCCTGCTGCTCCTCCGTCCCCCTCCTCACTTGCTCCCCCTGTTCCTGTCTGGAGGGCTGCACCCCACACTGCGGAGGTTCTTCCATCCCGTTAACTGAAAGTCATGTCCATTTTCTCCATGACTGTCTAACTCAACAAGGCCTGCAGCCCAGACTGTAGAAAATACTTCTGTACCCCCAAAAGAAGACTTACAGACAGGTCAGAGGAGGGGGGTTACTCCTTCCCAAAGCTCCAAACCCCGTCCAGGGCCCCCAAAGCTTGAGTTACCTCGTCTGGATGCTGCTTGGCAAAGGCAGGGTCCGTTCTTGGGCGGTGAAGTCCTCGCAAACCCCCAGTGAGCGCAGTCTGAGGACTGTAATATCTCCGTAGCTACGTTGCCAGGTCAGGTTTGGACAGAAATATGCAAACCACAGAGCTCGACAGGGCAGGCAGAGGTGGGTCATAAAACTCTGGTCCCCTGTGTGTGACGAGGCAGGTCGCCCACAGCCTCTGCCCCCGGCCACCTGTGCGCCGTTCCAGCCAATCGTCTGGGACGCCCCGAAGGCCGGTCGGATGTGTCTATCCTGAGGCCGGTTGGTTATGAATTTCATTACGTGTTACAGTCGGACACATGTGTTTATAACAAGAGCAATTCCCCCTTGTGGGATGACATTTGTTTTTATAAAACAAAAATTAAATCAAAATCTAAGCTTATGAAGGTTTTCAAAAATGCATGTGAAAAACAATAGGCAGAAAGAACCTCGTCAGCATAAACCAACACGACTGTAAGTCCATCCGCCGAGGGGCTCCAGGGGCTGTTTTTGGCACGTCATGGAGGTGACGTGGAGTCGGTCTGGAAGCCAGGGCGTAGCTGGACGTGTGGCCCTGGCCAGAGCTCAGACACACCCAGGGAGGAATGGGATATCTCTCTAGGCAACTCGAGGAGGCACTCCTTCCTTCGTCACAGAAACAGTGGGTCTGAGAGTCACAATCCAGGGAGGGTGCCACGCGTCAGGGGCCACCGCGCCTGGATTTGCAGCCTCTCAGAGCGACGTGGGCTCCAGGGGCAAACTCACCAGCAAATACCACGTTCACCTCTCTGTGTCCTGTTCCAGGACTGTCAGGCCCCAAACCTTTACGTGCCGTGGAGAATCACCACGTTTTGTTGGGTGAAGCATTGAGCCCGCGGTTGGCAGACGTTTTCTGGAACGGCCAGGGTGACCCCTCAGCACAGGGCAGTCGAAGAGAAGCCTACACAGGGCCTGGCTGTGTTCCCAGGTTCTCAGATAGGTTTTTTTTAAGGCCACTAAAATTTGAATCTCATGTTGTTTCACGTTACAAAATATTTCCTTTGGTTTGTTACAGTTGTTTAAAAACATAAGGACTACCCTTAGCTCACAGGTTAAACGAAACTAGGTAGTAGGCCTGATGTGGTGACACTGATTCTGCCCAAAACAGGACCCTGGGTGGGGCCTGGGATCCACCACAAGGGGCCTCTGCCTTGGTGGCGGCCTCTGCAGGCTCCACAGAAAAAATTCAAGAGGATGGGGGTGGGGTGGCCAAGGTCTTCAGCAAATTCTGACCATTTGAATTCTAACTCACCATTTTCCATCCAGAGCTCCTGCTGACACTGGGGTCAGAATTCCTTTCCTTTTTGTAAATAATCCGAGGTAACATTTGTTAGTTTCAACATCAGCTTTCTCTTAGTGGCAGGGTGCCAGATGCCAAAGTTGAGCGTGGCCCTCTCAAGCGCTTCTTCCGGTGACCTCATTGCATCACACGGCCGTGGTCCTGTCACCATTCCGTAGGCACACTGTGAATGGGGGGTGCGTAACCTGGTCAAATCCCCACAGAAAGTGGTGGAGGCTGCACCAGGAGCCGTGGCCAATGTCACGTCCACGCTTCTAACCCTTAAAACACTCCCGCCTCCCTGTGGATTTAAATCTTCTCGGCCCTCACGTCAGCTCACAGCTAGAGAGAATTAGATGACATCCTCGAACAGATGCACTAATATCGCAGATTTGCAAAAATGTTTCCTGTTGTTTTGGCCAAGCTATTTTTTTTTAATGAACCTATTAGTTAGCAGTTAAACATCTGTGTTCCCAAATGTTTGGGGAGAAAACATCACATGCGTTGCAGCCCCTCACGTTGTAACTACTAGGAAAGAGCTAGAGAAACCCAGGGACTGTTATTATGAAATGTATTAATGTTGTGTGGTTCCCGAGTCCTGGTTCGCAGGATTAAGATGGTCACATTACACATCTGGCGGGATGTGTGTACACTGAGCCAAGAGCACAGAATGGTAATTTTCCTAAAAAAATTACTGGAAAGTAGATACTATATTCTATCCTTTCTTAACTCTGTAGGCTCAAAAACATCTAAAATGCCTTGTCCTGAAGAATCTATTGTTAAGACACAGGGAGAGCCTACGTCTCCCTCGAGATAGACCCTGTGGGCGCGAAGGCCTCACTCCTCCTTAGGAACCTGTGGACGTTTCCTTCCAGGTCAGATCTGATGGACCCTCAGCCTGTCTTCATGTTAGAACTGTTTCTCATTCAGCAAAACACAAAGCATGATGAAAGCGGGGGTACTGTGGGGGTTACTTTTCAAGCACAAAATCAAGAGTGAGGTCTGACCAGTATTCTGGTTACTGCGCGAAGTCTGGACATCCAGGAGGAAATAGTGTCCCACGCAGAAGTAAACTGTGAAGGGGAAAGCTCTGTTTGTCTGTCCTAACCCGCCCCCAAGGTGCGTTACACCTGTGCACGTGGCATCAGGAGTTAGCCCTGGCAGGGGCTCCTCCGGGGAGCCCTGCCTCCTGCATTCTCTTAGCAGGAAGTTCTGCCACGAGTCCCACTTGAGCTCCAGTCTCAGCTCCACGGCCCAGTCGCTGTGACCTCGTTCCAGTTTCACAACCTCGGCTGCTGTGCTTGTAAAGTAGCGACGGTTATAGAGCTAAAGTGTGGATTGAATGAGGTAATTCCTGCCCAGCCCAGAGGAGGTGCCGAGTGCAGAGCAGCTCTCGCCACGTCCAACCTTCCTCCAGCCTCTTCTCCAGGATCGTCCCGCCCACAGGTGAACGAACCGCCTGGAACCCCCACAGCCCTGCAGCAGCCCCCACACCCAGGCCTCCGGGGTCCAAAAGGACACGGTCATGAGCAGCCACGATGAGGTTCATGCTGCGGGCTCACGAGCCCGGGTCCTCCTGACACTCCCAGTTCCCCTCTGTCTACTTCAGTCTTTGGGGTGCAAGCGCTGTCCTGGGAACATTCCTAACAATGCAACATCTGAGACAGCACCTTGGCCCCCAACACCGAGTGGATACTTTGTATCACCCGGCTCCCGCCTGGCAGGGGTTCCTGAGGGGGTCGCACAGGACAGAGGACTTCTGATGGGGCAAGAGGACGTGGACAGTACTGAGCAAAGGTGGCATCAGGGAACGTGTCTGAGGGATGCGTGGCCACCGTTGTTTTATGGGAAACAGAAGAGACCCTTGTTTCCTGCCCCACTGGTAGGACTCGCGGGTGCCACATTCTTCCACGACGAGTCTGGCTCCCCTTCCAGAGCCAAGTCCTCAGGACTGAGCCTTGTTCACTGTCCCACCACACGCACACACACGCGCACACGCACACACATGCGCACGCATGCACACACACGCACACGCCTTACACCAGCAGGCGCACCTGACGCTCTACAGCCCTCCAGAGCCGTACGTCTGAACCCGTCCACCTGTGTGCAAGTCGCCGGGAGGCCCTGTGCAGATGGCGACTCCGACCCAGGAGGTCACAGTGGGGTCTGAGACTCTGGTTCTAATCGGCTCCCGGATTATGACCGAAATGCTCATCCAACGATCCTAAGTTCTCAGAGCTCACCGATCACTTTCCTGGTGCCCTCGTGGCCCTCAACACCCCCCGCCCCGGGGGAGAGCCAGCATTCTGTCCATGTCGCCGGCGAGGAGACCAGTGTCCACGGGAGCGAAGGTCAGACGGGCAGGCACTGGGTCTTAGTCCAGAAGCGCTGAGCTGCCCTGGGTGCCGTTACTGACCTCTGACCAACCTACAAATTCGTTTTAGAGGAAAGGGGGGAAGGTGCAGCTTTCTTCTGGTGCCCCTGGATCTGTGGCCTTCTGCATCGTGGGCACCTCCCCACTGCTGCCACCTACCCCTCAGTCTTCACAGGCGGGCGCCGATTCCACGCCACAAACACATGCGTACTCAGCCTTTTTCTGGGACGGCGCTGAGTGGCCGCCTGGAAACAACAAGGTAAGGCTTGGTCCCTGCCCTCAAGGAGCTCTCCCGGTGGCCCAGAAGACCAGCGTCGACACCAGCGGCTATCATGGGAGGCACACCGTCAACACAGACGTGATTCGACAGAAGCAAGAATTAACAAAGTGCTGTGAAAACACCTTGAGAGAGCAGTTAGTTCCTCCGTGAGAGGATTGGGGAGGATTCCTCCCGGGAGACCATTGGCGGCTTCACCTTAGAGTAAAGCGGGGTTTCGGCACGCGGGGAGCGCGCGCAGGAGGAAGGAAGAGAAAGGAGAGGCGTCCGGCGTGGGGCACAGTGGCCCCCCGGGCAGCACGTGTGTGACAGTCCAGGGAAACTCCGCACTCGGCCGCGCAGGTGCGGGGAGAGCGCGCCGTGGGCTGTCGCTGCCCCTCGGAGTGGAGTCCATCCAGCCTCCTTCGTCTCGATCTCCCCGAGCTCAGTCCACTCAGGGAAGGGTCGCTTTTCAGAAGGGACGGCTCAGAGGCCCGGATAACAAGCCTCTCCTTGGTGAGTCATGTTCTCCTTGGCAGCCGAGCAGCCGAGGGTACTTCCTTTCCAATGGCCCCTCTCGGAAACGTTGCCTCCGCCTCCCTCGGCCAAGCCCTCCGGCCCGCCTCAGGCCCAGCTTCCCGGGTTTCTTGCTCTAACTCGGCTCCTGGTCCCCCATGAACAGTCAGCCGGGCTGTGTTCCCTGAGCCGCGTGGGTGCTAAGCCCAGGAGACGATTCTCAGTCATGGCCACTTTTATTTTTAGCTTTTCCCAGCCTCTCCGTTTAGAAACGAGCAATGGCTGGGGTGAGGCAGGCAAGGCCCTGAGCAAACGGCAGGTGCTCAGCGCGTGCTCACTGCTGTTGTAATTGCCTTTCATTGACCAGCTTCGTGTTGGGAAACCCCAACTTCAAGGCATCTTTCGTTTTGCTCGACGGACGTTCCCCCTGTGAGCTCTCCTCCGGGCATCTTCTTTCCGTGAGATGGCACATTCTGCACCATCTCCCTGATTTCAACAACGACGAGGCCCGGGACCACCCACCTCCACAGGGGCCCTCGGTGAACACCAGCGCGGCCCTCAGCCGGAGACGTGGCCCCAGCCTCCTTCACCACAGCCATTGTTCAGGTTTCAAATTACACGCGAATCCTCTCTAATCACTTCCATAACCATGGAGACTTTTATATTAAAAAACACAGCTACTCAGGACTAGCTGCTCTTTAGAACATTCTGTGTGATCTTCAATCCAGCTCTGTCCTTGCCCACATTTTATAAGCTCTCCGAAGGAGGGAGACACCCTACACCGGGGGCCTCCACCCTCCACAGGGAGCGCCTGCCCCCTGCCCACCTCCATCCTCAGAGCTCAGATTTAGGGCACAGGGGTAGGGGATTTGCATGCATTCGACAGAAGGCCGGTCGGAAACAGAGCCAGCGGGTGTTTCAGGAAGTATAAATGTAGTCGTGTTGCTCTGAAATATGCACAGTAAAAAATTAATTAAACCATCAGGGTGTTGACGAGTAATTAGTGTGCTAATTGCCTGTAAATTGAGGTCTCTGAAGGGCCTACATTTGAAGTAATTTTGTAGTTAAAATAGATTTTCTATTTTTTGACTCACAAATCCTTTTATGGAAAACCAAGTCCTTGCTCCAATTAAGGAGAATCTCAAATTAGGAAAAATAAAATAAGAAATAAATGTTTTCCCTTTCCTGTTAGGAGATATAAAAATAAGAAATAAATGTATTTTCTTTCTTGTTAGAAATAACATTGTGAACAAATTTGAAAATCAGCACGGATTTAAGAAAATCACCTTTAGTTATTTACGTCTCTGTAAGGAAACGTTCAACACATTCATGTACTTTCTCTTTAGCTTATGTATTTGCAGAACTGAGTTTATATTTATAATTATAGCATTTCCCATTTAATTATATATATTTGAAAATCTTCATTTTTCTTGCTACAAATTAATTTTAAATGCTTATATCTAATCACTATTATTCTACCTTACGTTGTAATTTTTCATTTTGTAAGCAGTGCTATGGTAAGTATATTTGTACATAACGTGGTTATCTGCACTCTCGTATCCCCGAGAGATTCTTAGAAGGAACGTTATTCAGCCAGAAGTACATCTTTTTTAACTTTTTACTTTGACCTACTTTAAACTTATAGAGAAGGTGAAAGGATAGTTAAAAAAAGGCCTTCACTTAGATTCCCCAAACTTTAACGTGGGCCACGTTGCTTTATGGTTCCTCCCGTGTCGGTCTGAGAGCACCCTGCAGGCAGGATGCACCTCTAGCCCTAACTGCTTCAGTCTACTCCCTAAAATTAAGGATATTCTCCTACAAAACCGCATAAAAGAATCAAGATAAAAATTAACATTGATAGAATATATTATCTAATCTACAGAATTTGCACAGATTCCTACCATTGTCCTGAACTGGAAAGACCCCTGGGTCGTGTGTTGTGCCAGTGGCCTCAATTGTCCTGTCCTCCTGGTACTGTCCTTGCTCAGCCCTCGCCAGCGCAGCCCAGTGGCCTCAGGCCCTCAGGCCCGGGTGGTGATCTGCCCCTACTCGTGGTGCCGAGGTGGCGGCTGCTGGGTTTGCCCTCTGCAGACACCTTCATTCCTTGGTGATTGCAGCTGTCTCTCCGTGTGCGCAGGGGGTGGTTCCGGGCCCCCGAGGACACAGAATCCGCGATGCTGAGGTCCCCTGCGCAGGGAGGTGTGGCCCGGGCTATCGCTGAGGGACAGCAGGGGCCTGGGCCTCACTGCATTCAGTGTGGACACAGCGTTGGACTCAGGGTGCTCGGCGCAGGGAAAATTCAAGTTGTGCTTTTCAGAACTTTCCGGGATTTTTAAAAAGTATTTTTTCCTCAGTTAGTTGAATCGGCAGGTGAGAAGGCCCCGGGTGTGGGGGGGGGGCTGTGATGCGTGTTCTGTGGCGCTGTGACAGTCTATTGCTCACGCTGGCTCGGTCTGCAGGGACCCCTGCAGCTGGCATTGGTTCCTCTGTGGTTGTTGCCGGGCGGCTCTGCTTCCGTCACTCCCTCCGCATTTGTCAGGTGCACTGTCCTGGGAGGAGGAACCTTCCCGTTCCTTCGCTCATTAATTCGTTTATCCCCATGTGGACTCCTGGCTCCCTGTGTCGATCCTGCGGGGGATCCTGCGGGGGATCCACGGAGGGCTCCTTCAGGTTGGCGCCGTGTCCCCGGGGCATTTCCAAACACTCCTTGGAGCTCCTCCCACTTTCGGGGTCCTGTGACACTCTAGGTTCGTCCTGTCTCTTGTCCTTGCTTTGTTTTGCCCTTCCCTGGAGTCCGCTATTTCTCAAGGGGGCCTTCATTCCTTTCAGGGGAAAATGGGGTTTTGAAACTAAGATAGGATTGCACGTGGCTACCAAGGCTTCTAGATGTTCTCAACCCGCAGAGCTAGAAAATGAAACGTGTGCACAAGTCCACGCACAGGCGCAGGTGTGAGCACCCACCTTGTCCATACCCGTCTCTAACTGTCCAAAGCTGAATGTAAACAATGAGTGTGTCGTGACAGGACCTCCAATCGCAGTTCAACAGGATGAGATCCGTGCCCACAATTCCCTTCTCCAGTCACCTGAAACACGGCTACTGCCGTCGAGCGTGTTTACCTCTGTGCTCGACCCTCGGTTACACAGAAAGCGCCCTCAAAATTGCTAACCCGTAGCTCGGGGGGAATGAAAATCCATTAGGTAGAGGTAAATATTTGTTAGTAACTTCTTCATATTTGCCCTGAGGGTTGACAGTCCAAATACAATGTTCAAAAATACACTTTTGAGGATTCTCAATATATATATTGTCAAATTTACTTCTGTCATCAGCAGTGAGGAGAGTAAATTAAATGATCCATAGCAAGTTACCCAACATGGAATGCGGCCATTCACAAAAATAACAATACTAATTGGGCAGGTGAGAAAATGTTCCTATTATCAATGTATTTCATTTATTGCAAATGCAAGTTATTATTGGAGGAAAAATAGCTTTGAAACCCCAGATATTTTCTGTGAATCAATTTGTATAAATTAGCAGATCAGATTGTAAACTAAAACCACTGAGGTTTTACCCAGTACTGAGGAGCCCACGTGGTGGGTGGGGCCCTGGGAGGGCAGGTGGGGATGTCAGACATGAATGCACGCAGCCACCCCTGAAGGAACCGTCCCTGCCCGTCACCCGCTCAAACTCCAGGCTGTGTGCTTTGCTTTGGGTGACTGTTATATCCCTTGCCCTGAAAATTCATTTTATCCTGAGATCACTGGATTCAAATGTGGGTTTGGATACAAGGCCACCTACACTGTGACCCGCTCCCTACTCCAGTCCCCACTGGGCCCCGATCAATAACTGGTTTTCAGAGAAAACCAACGTCATTGGAAAGTCCTGTGGATCTCACACTGATAATAAATATTAAATGAAACCACAGTAAGAGAGAAGGAGCTACAGAGCGCAGGCAGAGAGGATTCATCCCAAGCAAACCACATCGCGGGGACGAGGCCCTGAGGCTCCCCAGCAGGACACCAGGACTGTAAATGACACCCAGGCAGGTCTCCGTAACCTGCTTATATTTACACAGACTGCCCACCGATAAAGCTGACAAAGCTCCTGGCCCTTCAAACAGGAACACAATCCACCCAGTGAGCCCGCCACTAAAACTGTTCCCTACTTACCTTAAAGCAGTAGATTCTATATTTAGGAGAACTTAGTCTTGAAGATGAGAGGTAACCTTTGCTGCGTGGGGATGTGCTGGGTCCTGTGGTTCATTCTTGTTTCACAGGAGGAAACTGAGGCTCAAAGACCAAAAAAACAAAAAAGTGCCCAAACATGCAGGTAGGAAGTGGAAGAGCCATGACTCACATCAGCTCTCTCCCTCTGAACCAGGCTTTTAACCAGCTCTCTGTGACTCCCGAGGACACCTACGTGTGCAGCCCACAGCCTCGGCAGGACACGGCTTCTCCGCGAGCTGATCAGTCCACAGGTAGGTGCCGTGGTTGACACCTGTGAGTACTGTCTTGGCTGGTGGTTTGGGGGACCTGTGAGCTGCATGGTTTTCCTGGAGGCTTAACGACTCGCTTGGCTGGACTAATGGTTTCGACCAACCAGTTCAGCCCCGAATGAGTGTCAGAATGTGAAATTGCAGGATGTATTTAGCTGCCTGAAAGTAGGATAAAAAGGAGCTTGGGGCTGTAGATTTATGACAGATAGGTGGTCACAGCAAGCTTCTGGAAAGTTCAGTGCATGCAGGTTACTGGGGATGCTGCTGAGGTGCAGATCTGACGTGGTGGACCCGGGGTTGGCCTGAGACTGGTGTCTCTTGGCTCCCAGAGGATGCAGACACTGCTGGTCCTTGGACCACACTCAGCAGCAGTCAGGACTAGGTTTGCTGTGTGGTCTTGTCATAGAATTCTCTGAAGCTCCGGTGACAAAGGCAGGTCCCTGGGAGCCGCCCTGTCCTGCCCGATGAAAACCTCTAGGAGAGAGGCCAGGGAAGTTCAGTGTCACCACAGAGGGATTCAGCTCGTGGGCCAGGTCAGAGTCCCTCCTCCACATGACCCTAAAAGTTCAATGCTGGGCCCTCTGAGATTACAGAGACAGGGGGACAACTATCAGCCTCTGAAATCCAAGTCTTGGCCTCTCTCAATGTGCTGGTTCAGCTGGTCAGTGCCATTGATGATGGGGATTTGCGGGGCCTCGGGCAGGATGCGCTGTTCCCAGGTTAGGCAGTAAGATGAGCCCTGTCGTCCCAGAGAC
Organism: Miniopterus schreibersii; assembly: GCF_964146895.1. Classification (NCBI taxonomy): domain Eukaryota; kingdom Metazoa; phylum Chordata; class Mammalia; order Chiroptera; family Miniopteridae; genus Miniopterus; species Miniopterus schreibersii. The sequence goes on from NC_138115.1 coordinate 53,733,654, forward strand.
CCAGCCGTAGAGTTTCACGGGGAGCGGACTGAAGTTGATCCTGCGCCTGTGCATGCTTGGTGTTGGTGTGCACACGTGCCTGGGGTTGTTTGTACAAGAGCATTAGTTGTTCAGTGGTGGAAACAGGAGGGGAAGACTGAGAATGAGAGGACAGTTGTAAGACTTGCAAACAGCCACTGTTGGAAATGTTTAACCGAGGCAGTCAGATGGTCAGTTCTGTCGGAGATGAGCCAGGTTCTCATCATTTAGTTAATATAATTTAAATGGTCATCGTATAATTAGCAAATGGATACACACACACACACTCAAACGTACACACACATGCACACTCACATTCATATACACACAGTCACATGCACATATACACATATACAGGCACTCACATATACTCACACGCACACATATACACATACACACACTCACACACATACACACACACTCTCACACACACACATACACACAAGTCACACACACACTCACACATACACACACTCACACACACACTCACACACATACACACACTCACACACATACACACACTCACACACACTCACACACACACTCACACACAGTCACACACTCTCACACACTCACTCACATACACACTCACACACTCACACTCATAGTCACACACACAGGCACACACACTCACACTCACAGTCACACACACATACACACTCACACACACACAGTCACACACACACACACAGTCACACACTCTCACACACTCACTCACACACACACTCACACACACTCACACACACTCACACTCACAGTCACACACACACTCACACACACACACAGTCACTCACACACTCACACATACACACACTCTCACACACACACTCACACACACACTCACACACACTCACACTCACAGTCACACACACACTCACACATACACACACTCTCACACACACACTCACACACACACAGTCACACACACACTCACACATACACACACTCTCACACACACACTCACACACACACTCACACACACTCACACTCACAGTCACACACACACTCACACACACACAGTCACACACACACTCACACACACACACTCACAGTCACACACACTCACACACTCACACACACACACACATACACTACGGTTGGTCACGCTGTCCTCTGGGAAACTGGAAGATGTGTGTGGTGAGTCGCGTGCAGGATTCCCCGCTTGGCCCCGGACCCCTTTCTCATCTCTGCGACCCCCATCTTGTAAAATAGAACCTTCGAAGTTAACGAAATGTCTGACAGTACTTAACTGATACAAACACTACCACGAGGTGTTTTCATCAGCTTTGGGACGAGGGAACGGCCCGTCCTGTGTGTAGGTTCAGGGAGCAGACCTGCAGCCGACGCGAGCAGTTGTCTGGAGGCAGATTTATGGAAATCGATAGTCCGTCTTTGTCTGGAAAAACAACGTGCCTTTCTTTCCCTTTTGCTCTCTGCCTGTGAAACAGAGACCAGTTTTGCCCTTTTGAGGGGGAAGGGGTGGGATGTGGATTTTTTAATTAAGCCTAGTTCTCAAGCCCGGCACAAGGAAACTTCTCAGGGGTTCGGCATCTCCTCTGAGCCCCGGAGAAAGCGCCGTTGACTTCAAGTTGGGGGTAAACCGGGGCCTGAGTGCAGTGCGTCCAGGTGGGGGAAGGAGCCGCTTGTTCAGATTATACGTTTACATCCATGATGAGTAGGCAGGTTATTTATACACCCAGCCAGGTGGCTGGGTATGGTTAGAGTGTTTACAAAAAATGAGTCAAATAAATAAAATTTAAATTCTCTTTTTAAAAAAACAAAATATAGAGAAAAAAAGAAAAATTATTTTGTTCTATTTTGGTGTCGGGCAGGCAGTGAGCCAAGTTTTTTTCATTTCCATAAACTATGTTTATATTCGAGTTGCACTTACCTAGGCTTCCTCTTGGCATTTGCTAAAAATAACCAAGACTTGTCATCCTCTGGGACAGGTCACATGCTCCTCCAATTACCCCGTTTGCAGCTCCGGGGCAGCAAGCCTCTGCTAAATCGGTAAACAGGCAGCTGAGATAACAGGACTAATTCAAAACCTCGCTGAACATGCCGTTCAACAGGGAGGCAGAGAGGCCACGGTGGGCTGTTTCTTCCACCCTAAAAATCTGCAGAGCAACTGGGTTTCCGATCACACTTTGGGGGTTTGAACAGCTTCCAGGCATCTGCAAGACGTGTATTTTTAATCACATCTGACTTTCACGCCCACGCCTTATGCACCAAAACCTGAAACTGCCATGTGGCCTGCAAGCCTGTGAGGGGTCCCCGCCCCCAAGCACAGGGAGTTTCCAAGAGCATTTGTTCCCAATTTCCACAGTGTGGGCGCGAGGCCCCTGCCTCGGAGCCGGCTGCCCTCGCTGTCTCCTGCCCCGAGCCAATGCCGGGAACTTTCTCCTCAGCCTGGAGTGATGTGATCACTTCAGGACTAAATTCAGAAAACAGGTACCGAACACTGCTCAGGTGTGAGACACCGCCGAGCGCTGGAGTGCGGGGGTCCGTGGACAGTATGCGCCCGTGTCCCCGAGTGTGGAGTCAGGTTGAGAACGCAGGTAAAATGGGGCGAAAACAATCAAAGCTGTAAGTGGCTCTGGACGCGAACGTGGAACCAGAGGCACGTCCGGGCTCCGGTCCCGGGGACAGACCAGAGCTCCGCCGGCAGAGAGGAGCTGGCTCTTGTCCATTCCCATTAGGACACTTTAGTTTTCCTGACTAATGGGACAGACTCTTGTCTTCTTTCTTTCACTCTCACTCTGCCCAAAATTCTCTCCACAAAAAGAAAAGCAGGTTATTTTAAAACACTGCCCAGATTATGCTCTTTTCCTGCTTGAAACCCTTGGATCTAGCCCAGCGAACCTCAGATAAAACCTGGCTCCCACGTGACGCTGGGCCTCCTAACCTGCGTGGCCCCTCCAGCCCGGCCCCACCGCGCTCCAGCCGGGGCCGCCTCATGCTCCTGCCACGAGCCAGCATTTTTCTGCCTCTGGGTCTTCAGACATCAATCCCAAAACACTCTCCTTAAAGCTTTGCCCAAATAACAGTGAAACCATCTGTTTCTCAATAGTTCATTTTTTGCCTTTGCCAGCAGGCAGCAAGAGCACGGGGCTGGCTGGCACATAGTAGGTGCTCGATGACCGCGGGAGAGGGAAACGGATGATGAGTGTCATCGGTGGCCAGGGATCTAAAGAACAGCCCCTCCCGGCCAGTGCGGCTCAGTGGTTGAGTGTCAACCCAAGAACCACGAGGTCACCGGTTCCATCCCGGTCAGGGCACGTGCCCGGGTTGTGGGCTCGATCCCCAGGGGGGCGTGCAGGAGGCAGCCGATTCATGATTCTCGCAACACTGATGTTTCTCTCTCGCTCACTCACTCTCCCTTCCTTTCTCTCTAAAATTCAATTTAAAAACATATTAAATAATAAATTTAAAAAAAGAATTGCCCCGAATAAACCCCTGCCCTTTACCTGTTAGCACGGCATTATAAACACGCTCAGTATTCACAGCACTTGTGAGTGTCCTGGGTGTCAGGTGACCATTGCCAAGCAGGGAAGTGCCTGGAGATGGGCTAATGTCATAGGGAGCCACCTAGGCCCTGGCATCAGCCGGTGCCCCTTTATTCCTGTCGAGGGCTTGTCTGTGGAAAGCGACCCAAGGTCAAGTTGAGCATCAGCGTGACTTCTGCAGGAAGCCACCTCTGCCAGCAGCTGTCACCATGGCCGGGCTGAGTGACGGCACAGCCGGCACCAGGGTGACCGGCAGGATTAGCCGGGTCGGGGCTCCACCAGTCAGGCCAGTCCCCCAGATGCCACCGGGAGATCGGGTGTCACCTCCGCTCATCCCCATCTGTCCGTGAGGCTGACCCTAGAGCTGGCCCAGCTTTCTTTCTGGCCTCACAGCAGCTGGGACCGGAGGGAAGTGAGCGTCAGGCGAGAGAGCTTGGCAGCTGTGTGTCTGATGTGGGCTCATAAGTCACAGAAATGACCATGGCGAGGTGTCCGCTTACGGCTTCTGCTTCTCCTGTAGAGCCCACCCTTCCCAAGCAGATCTCCACACCAGTGACTTGGGGGCAAGCACAGCTCAGGGACCCCAGAGTCCGACACGGCCTGGGCTTTATACTGTCCCTGTCTACCCAGACTGAGCCAGGTTGTCTTGGTCCGATGCCTCTGAATTTTCAGCTTGGGTGAAAATTGAAACCGTGCAGTCAAACCTTTGGGGTTTGAATATTAGCTTAGCCATTTCCAAGCTCTGTGGCTTCAGGCAAGTTTCTTAATTTCTCTGAGCCTCCACTCCCTCGCCTACAAAATAAGAGTGCCAGCACCTCACAGCCATGGCATCAGGATTCAGTGACACAGAAGCTCAGTGCACGTTGAAAAGGTTTGGTAAATCATCTTTGCTTTTATTATCATCAATATAACTTACCCCAGGTTTCTCACAGTCCTGAGGAAGGAATCAGAATGCCCCCCCCCCAAGGTTCCTGAGGCTTGGGGACCGCTCAGGGACATCAGTCCTGTTGCTGCGTCTCGTCCAGTCTGAGACAGCCGCTCAGACTCCCTGGTGGAATTGTCAGCATTGTCTTCCACCGCCTCTGGAGCGTTGCCTCCGATGGTTGCTCCGGCTGTGTGGAGAGGAGGGTGCCATGGCTGTGGGCGGTGTCGGCCACAGGCCAGGGCAGAGATTCTCTGCTGTGGGGCGTCCTGGGTGTCACATCCCTGGGCTCACCTGTGAGATGCCGGGAGCACCTCAGCTCCTGTGGTGCATCAGCATCAGCATCTCCATTTTACAAACGAGGAAACTGAATTACAGAGAATATGTAACTTGCCCAAAGCTATGCAATTAACAGGCTGTGAAACGGAGATTCTGGGTGAAGCTGAAAACCAGGGCTTTCTTGGTGGCTGAGAGGGTCCTCGGAACCATATTTATCACGAAATCCAGCAACGTGGGTAAGACAGCAGGTGTCCTCCTAAAGTCGAGCCTTGAGCCCCGGGAGCAGAGCCCTCTGAAAGGTGGGGGCTGCTCAGCAGCAGGCAGATGGCAAGATGGCAGTGGAATTAGACAGGATTCAGGTCTTTTAAACCCGGTTAAAAATGCCCTTATAAAAACATGACAGCTAAACTCTGTACATTTACAGTGGAAAATACTGAGAACAATGACACACAGATACTGGTAACTAAACCAGGGCAGGCTTTAGGGTTAAAATGTGGACGTAAGCAGCAGCTTTCCCTGTGAATGCCTCTGTCTCGCCCACACATGCCATAAGCATCACAAGCTCCTTTCCCCAGTCCCCCTCGCTCTGCCATCTACCTGGGCTCCAGCTGTCACCTGTCACCAAGTGCCAGATGCATAGAGAACTCGGCAACCCTGGAGAGCCCCTCATCAATCACAGTAATGATGTACCCACAGCCCTGCTGGGAGAGCCATTCAGGGTGTCAGCTGCCACTGCGTCCTCTCAGATGCTCAGATTTGCATGAATCCCGAATCCCAGCAGTTCTGAGGTCCTGGGACCAGTCACCCAGTCACCACTGGTCTCTGAGTCAGGGTCCCCCTTGAATGGTCCCTGGAGTATGCAGCTGGTGGAGCCTTCCTGGGCACATGGGGCTGCGGGTTGATGCTCAGATCTCCCCTCACCTCTCGCTCTCTGAGTCTCCATCTCTCAGTCTTTCTCTCTGACTCTCTCTCTGACTCTCTCTCTCCCTCTCTCTTCCTCTCCAGCCTCTCAGCTCCCCTTGGCCGCTCTCAGAGCAAACGCTGGCAGGCCATGAATCACAGTGGCTATTTTTGCTCTCGCTCCCAGAATGTTTACAGCATTGGAAACGCGGCCTGTGGTTTAACGCCGTGTATATTTTCAGAAAACTGACTGGTTTCCAAAGTCAGTGGGTGACTGTGGGGCCCCACAGAGGGCTCTATGTGTGGGCACCATCCCTGGGGTGGGTGCTGACCTCCACCCCCACCTCGCTGGTCCCAAGGCTGCCAACCTGCTCCTCTCCCAACAATGCTGGCTTCAGGACCAGGGACCCAAAGCTGTGAAAGGAGAAATTCAAAACTCACCGTGTGTGTGCAAGGGATCTGATGGAAACTCCCCCTGTGGCCTAATTAAATTATTCCCCCTTCCCACCCAGCCGCACTGCCCCCAAATGTTTTGGATACATGTACATTCCCTTAGAACACAGTTAATCTTGGATGTATTTTACCGTGAAATATGAACACAGTAATTACAGAATTTTCCGTTCCCCGTCTCCTATCGTATTCCCAGCAAGTTGGATCCTCTTAGAAGAGCTTTTAACTGTTTTCATATGGGCTTCAGCTGACAGCCTAGAAGATTCAAAATGGCCAATAATTCCACTGCACCCAAACTAGTCCAATCCCCTTTTTTCTCTTATTTTCTTTATTTTTATTTTTTTCACTACACGTTTTAAAATAAGACTAAGGCAGATGTATCAGCCAGTAGCAAACCTGAGGTGTTTGGTCTCAAAAACTGCTGCTCGGAGGACAGACTCAGGGGAGGGGGTTGTCCAGAGGGCCTGGTGTCTATGGCTAACACTGGGGGCCTGGCAGGCTTCCTGTGTCCTCAGGGTGGTGGGCAAACAGGCCCGGTGCTTGGTGACGGCTGTGCCAACAGCCCGCTGAGCAGACGGCCTGGAGCGGAGACGCTGGGCCCCCAGCCCGAGCGGGACCTGCTTTCCTGGATCCAGGCTCGCTTTCCACCGAGCTCTGATTCTTGGCTCCATGTTTGGCCCTTGTTCTAGGAGTGAAGTCTGTGGTCCGGGTGCTCGCTGGCTCCCACGGGCACACTGGGCCGTTGTTCAGCTGCGTGGAGATGGGAGACTGTTGTGGGCACGGCACAGGCGTGGGCCGCCCGAGGGCTGCAGCCCAGTTTCACTGGGCCTAGGAAACTGGTTGGACCAGGTGCTGGCTCCGTTGGTCCTAGGCCTGCCATTGGTGTTTATTTTGTTTTTCTTTCACTTCTGTTGGGAATAGTATTTACTCTCTTTAAAAAAGTGAAAAGGGTAAGAAAGTGGAAAATGGCAATAGTTGGGGGGGTATTTGTACTGGCTCGGCAGTCTTACCTTTACCAAGAATTCCTTTAAATCGTGCAGCATTTGCTAATGGCCCAGCCCCCGTGCCCTGTGATTGAGGTTTGGGTCTGGCTTCCCCCAAAGCAGGGGTTCTCAAACCCCAGGGTGCAGAGAACCTCCCAGAGTGGGGGGCTTGTGAGACACAGAGAAGCCCACTCCTAGGGCGATAATTCAGAAGCTCCAAGGGGCCCCGAGAATTAGGCTTTCTGACAAGTCCCCGGGTGACACAGGCGAAGCAGGTGATGCTGGTCCCAGGACACGTCCAGGCGACAGCTGAAGACTGAGCTCCTGGGAGCAGCAGCCGTCGCCTCACTCGTCCTTGTGTCCACAGCGACCTGGCCCGTGTCTGCCACAAATACACATCCAAAAAGTGCAGCAATGTCTATGCACCCGCTCATTAGGCACATCTCCGCCGGAAGCCCACCCAGACACTGGGGACTGCAGCCTGAATGAGACAAAGATGCTTCCTGGGCCCCGAGAGCCTCTCCTCTTCCCTCCAGACAACCGACTCCCTCTTGTAACAAAACAAAACCGCTCCCTGCACAGGGCACAGTGGTTGGACCCACCCTGCCCGGAGGCCAGTCCTGGCTCCCGCCTTGTTTCCACTCGACACAGAAACTCCTTTTTATTGTGATAAAATACACACAACATAAAACTCATCATCTTAACCGTTTTAGGTGCACAGCTCAATGGCATTGGGCACGCTCAGTGTTGTGCTGGCGTCACCAACGTCATCTCCAGAACTTCCCACCTTCCAAACTGACTCTCCCTGCCCCCCCCCGGCCGGGCACCCACCGTCCACCTCCTGTCCCTGTGAGCCAGACTCCTCTAGGGGCCCCGTATAAAGGAGCCTCACAGCCCTGCCCGGTGTGGCTCAGTTGGCCGGGTGTCGTCCATGCACCCAGAGGTCGCCCCTGTGCCCGGGGTTGCAGGCTGGATCCCCAGTAGGGGGCGTGCAGGAGGCAGCCAATCAGTGTTTCTTTCTCATCAATGTTGCTCCTCTCTCTCTAAAATCAATAATTTTTTTTTAAAGAGGAATCTTACAGTATATGTCCTTTTGTGTCTGGCTTATTTCTTTGAGCATAATGTCGAGTCTCGCCCGCATTGTAGCATGTGCCAAAATTCCCTTGCTTTTGGGGGCTGGGCGACGCTGCATCGTGCGTGCGTGTGTGTCACATTCGGTTCACCCAGTCACCCGTCGATGGGCACTCGGGCTGGTTCCACCTTTGGCTGTTGTGAATGGTGCTGCTATGAACCCGGGTATAAAAACATCTTAGTCCCTCAGTTATTTCGGTTACAATCTCAGCAGCGGAACTGCTGAATCACACTGTCATTCTGAGTGTAATTTTTCGGGAATCACCACGGTGCTTTCGCAGAGTTCGCGCCATTCACATTCCTGCCAGCAGTGCGCAAGCGGTCCAATTTCTCCCCACCCTCCCAGTACCGAGGTTCTGCTTTCGGCGTCTATCTTAGCTGTCTTAATGCGTGGGAGGGGTTGCTTTTATCTGCACTTTGTGAAGAAACTGAGTCACAGAGACGTAGATGACCTGCCCAAGGCCACATGGTTAGTAAGTGGCCCAGTACCGGGATTCACCCCGAGGCTGTGGGCCCCCTGAGTCCACCTGCTCTCTGACCTTTTAAACTAAGACAGCTGCCACTTATTGAGCATCTACTGTGTGCCAGGCAATGTGCTCAGCATTGACATGAATCATTTCATCTGATTCCCACAACTAACCTGAAAGTTTGTTCTTAGGATCGCCCCTCCTTTCCTAATGAGGTTCCAGAAAGAAGTTGAGTGTGTTGTCCAGGGTTGCTCAGCTGGTAAACGGCAGATCTGGTGACCAAACCCAGGTGTGGGCCGAGGGCTGGAGCGATTCATGTCCGTCCCATTAAATGATCACCCTCTAAATTCTTCATCTCCCTATGTGCCCCAAGCAAAAACATTTCCCCTCCCCGCCCCCATAGTTAATCAAAGTCCTCCCGCTGGACGTCCTGCAGATATGGATGTTCGCTGTCTCGGGAGGCTGATGCTGACATTCGAATGCACCTTCTCAAGGTTTTCCCCTGAGCGAGGAAAGTTCCAACACGCACGCCCGGGTTGTGGGCTCCGTCCCAGTCGGGGGCCTGCAGGAGGCAGCCCATTAATGACTCTCTCATCATGAATGTTTCTCTCTCTCCCTCTCCCTTCCTCTCTGAAATCAATAAAAACATATTTTTTAAAAGAAGAAGAAGGAGACCAGTACCAAGTGCTGTGAGCACAGCCGTGGGCTCTGGGGGATGGGCGCAGGTGGGAGAGGTCGCAGAGGAGATACGAGGGGATGGAAAGAATTAATAAATAAATAAATAATAAATAAAGCAAAAAATTATTTTTGCTCAAGCACCAAATGGTTGCCTTACTTTGTGAGCATTTCCGTGTCCTCACTGGACATGGGTCTCTCCGTCTGTAAACATGAGTAAAAACCGTTTTGGTGCCGTAGGGTTTTAAAAGGATAAGTGAGATCATAGCTGTAGAAATACCAGCATGGCATTTGGCAGAGTGCTCTCCCGCACGCGTGAGCCGCTCATTAAATCGCGCCTCCGTGAACACGTTCACTCTGCAGGCAGAGGACGACTTACGTAGCGAGCGCGAGCCCTGCCAAGCACAGATGATCAGAAATCTTTTTGGACGGCGACTACTCGTTGTTTTCACAGGAGAGCCAAGGTGTTTTCAATATTGCAACTATAAGCTCCAAAATTACCAGTTTCGAGACTAAAGAACAGGAAGGGGAAGGCTATGGAGGCAAAGAGGCGACGGGGGCCCCGGAGACAGCCACCCACAGGCGCTTCAGGAGCCCGTGTCCTGGGGAGTCGACCTCAGGGGGTGCTCACGCCTGCGCCAGGGGAAGTTGGCGAGTGTCTCCGCGTGAAGAGATGGCTGTTGAGCAAGGGTCTGCGTGTCTGAACGATTCAGCGTCTTGCCCACCCGAGGACTTGTCCTGACGCTTCTCATCCCTGGCTCTGCTGCTTTTCCACATCACACGTCAGGAATGTCTCCTCGCGAGGACCTCCCTGGCCCAGGCACCTCCGCGTGGACCTCTGCACGCCGTCTGCCCTGGAAGGAAGGCTTCTGCTCGTAACCAGAGCGGCGTGGGGCTGCGCTGGGAAGCCTACCCAGCACGACCTCGCTGCTGGAACTCGAGCCCCAGTCCTTGTTCTGGATCTGAGCTGCCCAGTATTGTAGCCAGTACCCCACACCGGCACTTGTTTCTATTTAAATTAATTAAAATTAAATGCAATTTTTAAAATAATTTTTAAAATTGATTTTAGAGAGAGGAAGGGAGAGGGAGAGAGAGATAGAAACATCCATGATGAGAGAGACATTGATCAGCTGCCTCCTGCTCGCCCCCTACGAGGGATCGAGCCCCAAACCCACCCATGTGCCCTGACTGGGAATTGAACCGGTGACCCCTTGGTGCACAGGACGATGCTTAACCACTGAGCCACACCAGCAGGAAAAATGAAATACACTTTCATATTCAGTCTCATTAGCTGTATTGCAACTGCTCAGTAGCCTCATGGGGCTACTGACCATTGTGTTGACCAGAGCAGACAGAATATTCAATTTTGATGATAGGATCTGTCGGATAGAGTGGCTCCAAAACATAGTTCAAGCATCAGGGAATGAATAATTTATATGAAAGTCATGTCACAGCAAGGGGAGCAGGGGAGCTAGGAATCCTCATGACACTACGGTGATTTAAGACATGTCATAAATTCTCTGACATACCACCTATCAAAATCTGGGATCTGACAAAAATTAACTCTAAATGGATCATAGGCCTAAATGTAGATATTAAACTCTAAAATTTCTAAACAAAAATATAGCAGGGAAAAATCTAGTGACCTCGGGTTTGACAATGACCCAAAGCATGACCCAGGAAAGCAAAAATTAAGTTGGAGTTTACAAAAATTACAAATGTGTGCTCTTTGAAAGACACTCGTAAGAGAATCACAAGACAAGCCACAGACTGAGAGAAAACATCTGATAAAGAACTTGTATCCAAAACATACAAAGAACTCTGGAGACTCCACACTAAGAAACCACACAAACCAATAAAAATAGATTTAAAAACCTAAACAGACACCTCCCCAAAGAACATGCACTTGGCAAATAAGATCTACATGACAAATGAGCAAACTTAAAGATGTCAGCTTCATTTTTTCATTCTAAAATCACAAATTAAAACAACAGTGAGGTATTACCAGGCACCTGTTCGAATAGCTGAAATTTTAAAAATTCCAACACGTGCTGGTGGGAACGTAGACCAGGGACTCTCTCCCACTGCTGGTGCAAACGCCAAACAGTGCGGCAACTCTGGAAGACGGTTGGCAATTTCCTAGAAAGCTAAGCATAGTCTTACCCTAAATTCAGGGGCCGTGCTCCCAGAAACTTACCCACCTGATTTGTAAACTCACCTGTCTGCACAAAAGCTGCGTGTGAATGTTTATGGCAGCAGCTGTCGTCGTAACCGCCCCAAACTGAAGGTAACCCAGGGGGCATTTAGGTGACACAGACGCAAACTGGCACGTCCCAGGGATGGAATACTAGTCAGTGATAAAAAGCAATGCACTATGTGAAGACACACAAAAAAGACGACTCTTAAAGGCATGTTGCGAAGGGAAGGGAGCCCGTGTGCAGGCTGCATTGTGTGACTCCGGGTACGTGAGGCTCTGGTAAAGGCACAGCCGTAGGAGAGCGAGGACACCAGTGGTGCCAGGAGCCTGGTGGGAGGGACGGAGCTGGAAGGGTGGAGGAGGGATTTAAAGGATGGGAAACTGTTCTGTACGACTCTGTAAAGGGGGATTCATGGCTCCATATTTGTCAAAACCCACTGAGTTTACAGCATGAAGGCGTGATGGACACCGGAGGGAGGCGGGCACAGCCCTCTAGCTTTGCTTGTACTCGCTACCTGAGGCAGCCCCTAGGGAGTGGGGGGTGTGGACTACCGTTCCTCCCCATTTGACACTGGGGCACCTCGGCTTAAAGAAATATTTCTTACCCGTGTACAACCGAGCAGGGACACAGGCAAGATTCGAACCCCTCTCTCTGACCCCAAATCTCACACATTAGTCTGGACCCTCCTGGGCCCTTAAATTCCTAATGTGCTCCTGCCAGTGTGGCTCAGCAGCTAGAGCGTCGGCTGCACATCGAAGGGTCAGGGGTTCAATCCCAGTTAAGGGCATGTACCTGGGTTGCAGGTTCAATCCCTGGCCTCGGTCAGGGTGCGTATGGGAGGCAACCAGTTGATGTGTCTCTCTCACATCCGTGTTTCTCTCTCCACCCCCCTCCTCCCCTCTACTCTCTCGAAAAGTTAATGGAAAAAATATCCTCGAGTGAGGGTTAACAAAAATAAATTTTTTTTTAAACATATCTTTATTGATTTCAGAGAGAGGAAAGGAGAGGGAGAGAGAGAGATAGAAACATCAATGATGAGAGAGTCATTGATTGAGCCTGCAACCTGGGCATGTGCCCTGACCGGGAATCGAACCCCGATCTCCTGGATCCTAGGTCGAAGCTCAACCACTGAGCCACGCCCGGCTGGGCAACAAAAATAAATTTTAAAATTCTTAAATTCCTAATGTCACAGCAACGTGGAAGAAATTTGCACTTCCCAAGTCTCCCGCACTGCATGGCTTCTGTGCCCGATGATGTCCCACGAGCCTGTGTGGGGTCCCTTCCGTGGGGCCCATCCCAGGACGCAGGAGAACAGAATCGTCCCCCAAGACTGTCCCCAGCCCAGTTCCTTTTCTGTGCGCTCCCCACCCCAAGCATCACCTCCACCTGAGCTTCGCTTGCTAAAAGCAGCGCATCTCTGGTTGGTCTTCCTCTGGATCCTATAGGAGAGACTAGAGACCAAGATAAATGCGTGACCTCCACGCTCAGGTCCACATCCACGACCGTGGTATCATGTCCTGACACACAGGCCTGGGACCGCGGGGCAGGTTCGGCTGAGGAGGGTAATAAGCCGGGGGTGGTGGAAGGGCTGGGAACGGGACCCTCCCGCAAGCAGCAGAGGGAAGAAAAGCAGCTCAGCCAGAGAGCCGCAGACGGCGGCTGAATACCTGTGGGCCGTGTGGTTTCTCAGTGGTTTCACCTCTGAGTCCAGACCTCATTCTGAGATAATGGCCCGAGAGTCGGATAAAACCCAGGGAGAATGGCCAGTGGGGGAGGGAAAGATTTTATCCCAATCAGACGTCTTCGATGCAGAAAAAAATGGGACAGACGTCAATTGGCATTTTACAGGGATCACCTAATTGCTAAATTTCTCCCTGAGTACAGTGCTTCTTTTAAGAACAAAAGAGCAAAGATGAGTTCCTTTCAGCAAGGATTCCAAGCCACTCATCTCGTGCGGCTTGAAATGAGCTGACATTTCAGTAGAAAAGTGGGCTTTCCGTGTCCCCCAGGCGCAGCTGGCACCCTGCACTGCACGGCCCGTGAGCTCCGTCTGACTTCTTGGTGCCTTTGCAGTTCGGAGAGTCATTGTGAGCGGCACACGTGTGTTCCTGAGGAGTGACTCTGGGGGACTTTGCAAGTCACGCTGCCCCATAAACAGCTCCAGCTCATGGCTGCGCGTAAACTATATGAGGCTAGTTGTTGCTCTCACCGGCGCTGTGGAGTCTATAAATTAGAGACTCAGGCCGCGTAAACAGCAAGGGGAAGGTCAGGAAATCGCCGGGGGACAGGACGCACAGCCGGCTTCTCAGAACACTCTGGATCTAAGATACCCCCCAAAATAACGTTTGAGAATGCCTAGCCAGCCTCGCTGCTTCCATTCGGCCTCAGGGAATCTCCTGAGCAAGAAGGCAAAGTGATCTTTGAAAAATGCAAACCCGGTGATTCTCTCTAGCTTCTAACCTGTGTGCCTTCTACCACGGACCCAGAGTAAAACCCAAAGTCATTAGCCTGGATAGACCCTCGCCTGCCCGCTTCCCTTCCTCGCCTGCTCTCTGGCCACTGCCTACACCCTGCTTTCGCTCTCACTCGGTCTCATTCCTTCCTCTGGCCATGCCCACCCTGCCTCAGGGCCTTTGCACTTACTCTGTCCTCCCGGAAATCCACCCCTCACAGCTCACATGACTTCAGGGCTTTGTTCAGAGGGCACCTCATCGGAGAGGAGCGCCTTGTCCCCGCTGCTAAGACAGCCCCCGGAACGCACCCCGCTGTGCACAGACGGTCTTCCCAGCCCCGCCGGGATCTGGACTCACTAATCCTTGCTACGTGTTTATTTATCACCGATTGATCTGCTTCCCTCCTGAGAATTCAAGCTCCTCCGCGGGCAGGCAGCTGTCCACCCACAGCTTGGGTGGGTCTCCTCAGAGCAAACCCCACAGCACCGGCTGAATTAATGAATTCACAACCAAGCGGCAGCCTTGGCCCCTGGCCCCAGAGCCCCTGTCCACCGCTTCCTGTGCCTTTGGGAAAGCGTCGCTCAGCAGGGTTTCCCCACACGTGGTGCATTCATCTTACAATAACTGGATGTCCCGTTTACTGAGCATGGCCGTGTGGCAGGTATTGTGCCACAGCTTTCACCTGCAGGATCTCATTAATTCTCAGAGCAACACAGCCAGGAAGTTACCCGAAATTGTCCCAATTGTAGTGATGGGGAAACGATGGTTTTTAAAGGAGGGGCTTGTCCAAGGCCTGGCTGTGGAGTCAGAGCCGATCCCACGGTCTCACCTCAGAGCCACCCTGCTGGCCCTCTGTCTACACTGAGCATGCTTCTCAGAGTTGGGGGAACACACGCAATTCCCTATTTTTAGGCTCTTGTTATGTTTTGTTTTTAATGAAGATAAGTCAGGAGCCGGTGAAAATTTGTGAAGACTTACATGTGTTCACTTGATAAAGTCACACCTCTGACGCGCAGCACACAGAATCCTCACTGAGCTATCACGGCACTGTCTACAGGTGATGGGGGCTGCTAGCATGACAGTCATCGTTCCCGGTGAGCTCTAAAGTGGGTGCAGGTACAGACACACACGGCACCTTCTTACACTTGTTGCTGCACCTCCGGGACTATGTGCATGGCCTTCCTGGGACGTAATGGATTGAGGTCCTGCAGCTGGCGGGCTGACAGCTCCCCTCACCTGCCCCACGTGTGAGAGGCCCTGGCTGTGCTCACAGCTCATCCGACAAGCCCGGGGCACGGGAGATGGGGCGGCAGAGCCAAACCCTGACCCCTGAGTTCATAATCCCCACACCTGTGCTCCCCTGCTACGGAACTGGGCCGTCCGACTGTGTTTCAGGACAAGGGGGACCATCCTTCCGGGTCCCCAGTTGCTCAGCCAGGTAGGCAAGCCTTGAAGGCCTTAGTCACATCCAGTTCTCTCCCATCTGGAGAAATGGGGAGAGAAGGCAGGTGTTTTGAGGTTTGCTTCCATCGTGACCCATGCATTTCCGATTTCCTTCTGCTTTTCCTTTCATATTTTACTTAAACCTGAGTTAGGAGTGAAAACCAGGGTGCTGTCTATTCCTGCGCCCCAGGGCCGCAGACCCCACCACTCTGGGGTCAACTCTCGGGGGACCACTGTGGGCAGTGGGCGCTCGTGAGGCTCTGGTGCCGTAATCTCTCTGCAGCCTCTTTTTCTTTCATTTGGAAATTGAGGGTAAGGCCCACCTTGGGGACTTCCTACAAAGGTGGGTAGGGGGTGGGGGTGGGGGGTGGGGGCGAGGAGCTGGCTGGCACCTTCACGCGGGCAGACGCCACAGTGACGAGGCTCTGTCACTGTCCCTGCAGAAGCAGGTCTGAGAACCACCCTCTCAGCTCCCCTGTGGGGATGTTTACTCTGGTCACAAACAATCTAAAGTCCTGAAATTCTTGCACCACCCTCTGAAACTATATTGTGGATAAAATAAGGTAAAATGACATAAACTGTTTGTGTGGATGCCGTTTAATCAAGTTAAACAGCACTTAAGGTGATCTTTGAGCAGATGGGTCTGTATCCACATGAACAGTCTACAATTTTAATCAAGGAGATGTCTCTTTCCATTACATTTTTATAGTAAAATATAGGAGTTCCCAAAAATGTCTACACACTTTGAATAATTATTAATTCCAATGTTTCTCTTTTCAGATTTAACCCATTGGAATTAATTATTCACAGTGTGTATACGTTTTGGGGGGACACCCTGTACATGTTGTTTTCACAGTACGTTGGATGACTCGGGCGTGCGAGTCAGGAAAATGTGAGCCAGCCCAGCGAGTCTGCATTCCGTCCGGGCCGGGCAGGGCCAGCCGGGAGCCACAGTGCCGCCCATCCCGCCAGCAGAGCTGATCTTATCACGGGAGCAGGACTCTGAGCCAGCTCTGGACTCTCCTCGTGGAGAAAGAACAGGGTGCTGTGCCCAGGACATGTCTCCCTCTTGGGCTTTAGCCATCTGCGTGAATTCTGAACATGAAACTGCTCCACAGTCCACTTTCTGGGTTGCCTTCACTTAGAGTTTTCAATTAGTGGGAGAGCCGACCAGTTCAGCTGCTTGGAGTTCCCTCCTCGATAAAAGCAACCCAGTCGCACGGTTTTTTAATTGATCTCTGTTCATTAGTGCCAAACGAGAGGCATAATTGGGCCCTAATTACCCTGGCATCTGAGAGAGGAGTAGATAATTTTCCGTTTGGCTCCAAAGTCTCCTCAATAATTAAGTCATGTCTCTGCTGCTATCTAATTGAAGAACCTGAAAGGAATGAGGGTGGAAAAACCCGCCACAGTTCCCACAGCCGCCACAATACGCGGCTTCTCTGGCCCCTGCAGCCTCGTCGGGTCTCATCAGAGCCGAGGCTTCAGCTGGTTCCGGGAGGTGCTGGCAAACAGCAGCTGCGTGCGCGGAGCGGCTTCCTCGGCCGCCGACGTGAGGGGGAAACTCCAGGCTTAAAGTGCCGACCCCGGATGTGAAAGAAAACAGGCGTCCTCCCACGATAGGCCCGGGTGCCTCTGTTCTGATGAACATCGATTTGGTGGCTGCCCATTCCCTTCAGAAACCTGGGCAAAGATGTAGCATTAATCATTGTGAGAGTTACTAACTTACATTTATATCACCCTTTGTGGGTTTTAGAGCATCTTAATGTATCATCTCCCTGGAACAGGGTGGAAGCAGTTTTGTGCATAAGATGCCGGCACCAGGACAGGTGGCTGGGTTCCCCCCCGACGCCACCTTGAACTAGGTCGGTACAACCTTGTGCAAATTACTTCATTGCTCTTCAGATCACTCTCTTCTTCTGGAGAACTGAGATGCTAAAAGCCCCTCTCTCGCAAGGTGACTGTGAAGATCACATTAGTTAATAGATGTAAAAACACTTAGAACATTGGCATATAGTAAGCTTGCTGTGGATGGCAGCTAATGGGTGAGGCTCTCAGAAAGATTATAAACCCCACATCCAATGGCATGGCACAGAGCAGCAGCTGGCACACTGGCCCAGGGGCAGAATGTGGCTCACGGCCCACTTCTGTGTGGCTCATACACTAAGAATGAAAATAATAATAGTAATTAGTTACATGTGAAAATTATATAAAATTCAAATATCAGCATCCCAAATAAGGTCTGTTTGGACAGACCATCACGTGTCAGTTCCTAGTGTCCGTGGCCATGCTAACCGTGGCCTGTTTCTGCCATTGTCGGTGGCAGAGCTGCACAGCAGTAACAAAGCTTGTGTGTCCTGCAAAGCCAACAGTGTCTACAGTCTGGCCCTTTACAGAGAAGGTCTGCTGAGCCCTGAGATGGATGTTAAAGTTACAAGATCAGGACCCCAAAGTCAGATGATGAAGGAATAGGGGAGCCAGTCAATTCCCGGAGATAGGAGGGGAAATTAGGGCCGTGCTCTGGAGCCACACAGGCCTGGCTGGAGTACCAGCTGCAAACATAGTGGCCTGGGGACAAGTCCCATACACCTGCTGATGTCCAGCCTCCTCCTCTGGAAACAATTATTATCATAACACTATCTTCCTCAAGGTTGCTTGAAGGCTGCATTCAATAACATATAAAACACTGAGTGCTCAGTAAGTATTCAGAGGTCGAGGGTGACACAGAACTAGAAAATACAAAATGAGATTCAGGAACTCAGGTCTGAGACTCAGAGAACCAAGTCCAAGTCCATGAGAGAAAGGGGGGCAGGGTAGGAGGGACTGCAAAGGCCTGTCCTCAAGATCCCACCTGGGGCCAGCGGAAGGACCAGGAGACAATCCACCTGGATTCTCCCCACAGCGTGGCCTCCACCCTCACCTGCAGCTACCTCCCCACTAGCAGCCTCAGAGAATTCAAGGTAAGAAGGAGCAGTCTTACCATGGACTTCGCTGGGAGGCTGATGGGGGCCAAAACATAAAACTCCTCTTCATTTCCTGGGACTAAACCAGTTGTGGAGCCAACTCTCAACTCCTGTTCACCCCTCCGTCCTGGAGCCCAGTACTGTGTCCAGCACCTGGCAGGCACACAGTATAGACTCATTGAGTTTAAGTGGATAAATGGATGGATGCATGAAAATGCTGTCATTCCAGCCAGGCAAAAAGTACTTAAAAAAAAAAAAAAAGTTTTTTATTGATTTGAGAGAGAGAGAGAGAGAAACATCGATGTGACAGAGAAACCGATCAGTTACCTTCTATACACACCCCGACCAGGGATCAAACCCACAACCTGGGTATGTGCCCTGACCAAGCATCGAGCCAGTGACCTTTCAGTGCACAGAACGATACTCAACCAACTGAGCCACACCGGCCAGGGCAAGAAGTACTTCTTAACGTAAAGGAATGAGACCCCAAATGATTGAACTTGAAGAACCCACAGTAGGTGGTGGGCGCAGAAAATCCCACTGCCCACTCAATCATGCTTTACTTTAAAAAGTGTGCGTCACAGTTTTTAATATTATAGTGATTATTCGATGAAAGTGTCTCATGAGATAATAAACTTCACAACAGAGGCTGTGTCTGCTCTGATCCTTGTCTGGCATAAGGTCACAATCCTTTTCTATAAGGGGCAAGACAGTAAACATCCTCCTTGGGGCCCACCTGTGGGGCCTGTTGCAACAATGTTGCTGTTGTAACACAAAAGTAGCCATGTGTGCCACGAACACGCACAGCTGATACAACAGAACTTACTTACAGGACAGGAGGCAGGATGGATGGGTCCACCGGCCACAGTTGGCTGAGCACTGACCTGGCACACCGCAGGAGTTCAATAAATACTGAATGAATGAATGTTCTGCACCAACTTCATAGCAGCTCAGGGTGACCTCATACTATCTGCAGACGTCAGTATGAATGACATCATTTCCTCCCCCTCCCTGCAAATTCCATCAGGCTCTGTTCACCTTACCCCGAGCTCACTGAAGAGCCAGCCAGAATACAAAGGGCAGACAAGATAAAAAACAAAACAAAAAACAAACAAATTTTTAAAAGAAAAAAGGAGAATTGGGGGGTCCTACTTTTAGATCCAGAACCAAAGCAAACCCATGACCCAAATACAAGAAAGTTACCTGATTTTATGAGATTACTTGGGCTTTGCCCAAAAGACTAGAGTTGACGTCCCTGGTCTGTCATTCCCTCGCTGTGTGACGTTGGGCAGTGACTTCCTGTGAGCCTCAGTTTCCTCACCTGTAAAGTGGAGATCCTGAGGCTTCCCTGCAATGTAGTTGTAAGGACAGATAGTCTGTATAAATGCTTAAATTTGTTCATGAAAAAATAAGTTCTTTGTGAGCACTTATTCTGTTACTGCTTTTAACCAGTTTTGAAACCTTTCAAAAAACAGGTTTGTTCTCCCAAAGACCTGCAAGATGCATTTGGCCCCAACCAACGGT